>NC_137470.1:127671053-128292547 GCF_964235325.1 Thermobia domestica
GCTAAAGGCTCGACTGACACGCGTCAAGCCTAACAATGGAGCGTCTATTCTTCTCAATGACAACCACGTAAGCAAGCTGGCCACCGACTCAATATTGAAGTTTGGATACACTGTCGTCCCACACCCTCATACAGCCCTGATCTTGCACTCATCGAATTTTACATCTACCAAATACTCGTACAAGGAGGAGGTCCAGCGCTGTACGATCGTGGTGTCGCTCGAAAGGCAAAGATTTTTACTGTGACCCCATTGAAGGACTGGTGCGCCGTAAGAGGAAGTGCGTTGAAGTGGATGGTAACTATGTACGTAGCTGATGTTCCAGAACTGAAGCATAGATGTCAAGGTACAGATTGTTTTTTATTTCATTAAATTATGTTCACTATAACCCAAGGTATTAATAACAATCAGAACTTTTCAGCACACCCTTCTATAATGCTCAGGTAATAAAGTAAAATAAACATTGCAATGGACACAAATATTGTATAAAATCACAAATATTACATTGTACTTTTATGTACTAAAATATATAATAAAGTATCTGTAGATATTCAAAACTTGAAACGTCCGTAGAAGCCACCACATTCGTCTGAAAATGTAACTTCAAGAAATACCAATATATATCAAGATCAAAACGTCGGACCAGTGCGATCCCGTGACAGTTCGGGGCTGTTGTCAGTGTTCTCGTTGGCCTCGTTTCAAACGGGAGAGAGCGATCAATCTCCGGGAAACAGGTATATCATACCAAGATAGTTCGTCTTGTACAAGGTATGCTACTACGATAATGATGCGAGTGTGGAGAGGATTTTACATAGCTACAAGCGGATACTCGACGATGCAACGCGACTAGAGCATAGGATGACTGCCATCTTGTCCACAAGAAGATAACAAATTGCACAGCTTTGTTCACACTATTGGCTTGACGCGTGTGCGTCAACGGTTAAAAGCCGTCTGCTGCGGAATGGACTGATGGCACGCATACGATTGTGTCGGCCTCCGTTAGCCAGCAACAGAAACTTCTCAGACTGCAATGGGCACGTCAACACCGTCGTTGGCGTGGTGATTGACAAGATTTGGGACAGGTTCAAGCGAAACTTGTTCGAAAACACTACATTCAGCACGCCTGCGACGACGTTCACGTATTATTTGCAGTCGGTGACGTTCTGTTACTGGTTAATAGCAGCCGACATTTGGCATAGAAAATTTCGTTGGAATATCGCACGATTGTAATCCATACAATGAAGGAGACAGATGAGCGATGCAAATGAATGATTATGAAAGAACTGGTAGAATGACAATGTGAACGAAAATTGGTAAACCTAATTAAGAAAGAAAGAAAATACACGAACTTTGCCTTCCTTTATCAAAAGTTGAAATTGTGTATCAGTGTTATCGTTCATAGGAACTGCACCCGAAGTTCTGAAATTTGAAGTACGGCAAGAGTTTTAAGCTTTTCCTGTTATGTATTTCAAATGCCTAACAATCATCATAGTTACATGGACAATCGTATATCAAGTACCATTTGATTCTCCCTCTCTCTTTTTTTAAGCCTAACTAGGAAAAACAGATTTTAAATTTGTTAAAGTTCACGTTTGCAGTACTTTTCAATGTACTTGGCTAATTTTGCATTTGTTGTAATCCGTCGTTTAGATCACAAATCTGAAGGTATTTGGTTTCCCTTTTCACATTCATATACAAAATAAATAGTTTGCTTAAGGCTAATCCCGTGATGCCAATAGAATGAATAACAAAACACTTTTACAATCTAATTTATATGAATCCTTATTAGATTAGCAATGTATCCTACACCATTATGAAAAATAAAAGACGAAACAGGTCATTCTCATTGTGCGAATGAAACACTACAGTTGTTGTAGTTTTAGTGATTGAAGTTATTAAAGTGGCAAATAGTTAATTCAATAATTCTTTACAAAAAACGAAGTGTATTACATTAATTTATTTACTCCTTTATTGTAGATGTTATTTATTGTTTCGTCTTTAAAATCCTTTGAAAGCAAGGAGTTCGGATCCAGTGTGAAAGGGTGTAAAATATCCAATAGTATACTAAAGAAATGGAAAAGTTGTGTGTGAGAGCGTTCCATTGGATTTAGTTTAGTTAATTGCACCATCATCTGTAGGAAAGAAAAGCTTTATATATATATATATACTGTCATACTTTGCGGTATCCTAATGTACTCCATTATTTCATAATCGTTCAGTTGTACAATCGTTACAGTTTAAATTGAAAATAATAATCGCTGGAAATGTTGTTCAAAATATTACCAAACACATCTGAAATAACGGTACTTCAGTACCATTAGAATGACGCAAGCCAATATGATTTATCATTAAATAAGTCATACTTGGTTTAATCTTCTTTCACAATGTTATAATTTATCTGTGTAATATGAGTATTGCGTTCCTTTTACCACTGAGACTAAAGGTGCTCTCAGTTATCTAATATTCTAAGTAGTTAGAAGTAGTTGATTTCGATTTATCTGTATTTGTTTGCTGAGTATAGTATTATATAATGGTATATTGTCATTTTTAATGTTCTCATAGTTGTTCGTTTCTTCCATTACTTAGTGGTGAAGATCAGTTAACCAAATGGCTTTCGATCGTTTGAATGTTGCTTCGATTGAAGTTGAAACGGAAAAGGAAGATGAGACATTTGAATATTGCGAAGTGAAAATGGAAAATGAGACATTTGAAGATTGCAACTATAAACTGTGTGATAGTAATCCTAACGAACTGGAAATTATGGATCCTCTTTCAACGTGTTCTTTCTCATATTTGGAATGTTTGGAGCAAGAAGAAACTGAAACGGAGAAAGATAACGTCGTTAAACAATCCATATTAGGAGAAACTTCGGTGCCTATGTTTGTAGTTCCTATGAAAAGTGTTGACCATGATGCAGTAGGAGTAGAATCAACTAATCGCATTTTTGCGATTACTGGAAACCCTTTCGACGAGAAGGTTCAACAAAATTATCATAGAGAAATAGATAGCAATTCTCAAGAACTCAGGTACGTTTACATTATTTTTTAAGTTGTATAGTAATTATTTTTAGCACTGACAATACTTTTTTAAATAGGTATCCATCACTTGGCTGGCACAAAAAAGAGAACATATGAACAATGGTCTTTCGCAGGTCAAAATGTAGTTCCGGAGGTAAAATATCCCCCATTCGGATCTCCGGGAGGGGGATGGCTAGGAAATACTATTGGACGAGAAAGTAATAATGGGGGGAAGACAGACAAAGAAAGAAAGACAAGGAAGAGCAAAAGGTATAGGATAGTGACATGGAACGTACGTACTATGTTACAGGGAGTAAAATTAGAAAATCTTAAAGAAGAAATGAAACAAAATAATTTAGATTTGGTAGGCATTTGTGAAGTTACATGGGAAGGTAATGGGGTATTGAACAGCGAAGGATATAGAATGTTTTACTCAGGTAATGAACGGTCATAATGGCGTAGGAATAATTCTTGGAAAGTGCTTAAAGGAAAAGGTAGTGAAAGTAGATGATAGAGTTACGATGTTAAGACTTAAAGGGAGAACGAAGGATCTAGTGTTGATACAGACATATGCACCGACGACTTCGCATGCAACTGAAGAAGTAGAGGAAAATTATAAGAAAATAGAATAAATTATAGATAGGGAGAAGAAGGGTGCATGTATAATTCTAATGGGAGATTTCAATGCAGTTGTGGGAGAAAAACGGGAAGGTAGTATCGTAGGCAAATATGGTTTAGGCGAAACTAATGAAAGGGGAGAGAGACTGGTGAATTTCTGTAGACAGAATTCACTAGTAATTGGGAACACTTGGTTCAATCAGCACAAGAGAAGAAGATATACATGGAAATCACCAATAGACGGCGGAAGATATTAGATAGACTATGTTATGATTCAGGACAGGTATCGAAATAGCTTAAAGAACGCGAAGACCCTTCCCGGGGCTGATATTTTCTCTGATCATAATCTTGTGCTGGCCAAAGTAGATATTCAACTGAAAAATGTAGGAAATGTCCGTATTTTAACTCCGTTACATTTCTGCTATCAATATCAGCTCATTCGAAAAGTAGAAAACAAAAAATTCTTACATTGGCTGGGAATCCTGTAATCAGTGAATGAACAGTACGCTATTGCATGTAGCAGTTTCGAGGAAGTTATTACACCACCCTGTTCGACTTGATAGCGAGTGAAATTTGCAATGCTACTTTTTCCATTGAACTTGATAGAAACTCGGATACTCTCCGGAATATTAAAAAAAAAAAAAAAAAAAAAAAAAAAAGACTTTGAGTGTTTCTACATTTACAAACACAGGGAAGATGGCTGACCTGTTCTCCAGCAACACATTAGATAATTTAACAAGAATTATAAGTTTTTCAGAGGCTAGGGGCACAGAATTGTGCTTTGGTCCAGGTCTTAAAAAAAATGTAAATCTGGTCCTGACAATTACACACGACACAGGGAGAAAAATCAGCTTTTCATCAGATTAAACTGACGAACGTAATTTTGGCAAATACAGCCATGTAAATAAATATTGCTAAACGCACGAAGAATATTGAAGGTAGATTGTACCACTGATTTAAATAATTTGCATATTGTTTTCCTGTAAAGCATTTTTATAGCACATCTTAAGTTTTTAGGCATCTTTAGTCCGTACAATTAATTGCAGTGTACGAACAGAGAAAAGCAGCTGCTGCTTCGTGAACTTTCGCCTATTATATAATTGAAAAAAAATTAAAATTAAATAAAATGAAATCTTTTACTTTTAGTCTCACGGTTATGCCAGCTATGCTCAAGGTGACGGTGATGATGAGAAATGAATGAAATGACGGAATGAAGAAAGTGTGAAGAAACATGAGAATCCCGAGAAAATCCACGCACAAGGTGTTTGTCCACCACAAAGCTCACTTGGCGTGAGCTGGGATCGAACTAGGGACCCCATGCACCAGAGGTGAACGTTCTACCACTGAGCCTCCGCGGCCTATTACACTTTTGTTCATAACCAGGCTATAGTTAAATCCGTTGTGTTGGAAAGTTGAGGAGGGGGTGGGGAGATCTGAGGGGTCTCGTATTCTCATGGAGAAAATATGGCAGGTTTATTTACGCTGGAAGATGTTAATTTCATGTAAGACATTTTGAAACATTTATTATTTCATACAACATGAATTGTATCTGTGTTTTAAATTAATAGACCCTTTTTGGTATTCATATTTGACGAACGTCAATCTGGCTTCTGGATGACTTGATCTACATTTGTTCATTTGTCTGCCGAGGTCCTTCATGGCTAAGCGGTTAGTATATGCGTCTTCGGCGGGAGTGACCTGGGTTTGCTTCCTGGAGGGAGCTCATGTGGTTCGGATTCCACTTTAATCAGTAGGTCCCGTCTCATATAGCCTCGCTGCTGAAAGGGACGTTAAACTCAAAATCAACTCAATTCGTTTGTCTGCCTCTACCACACACTACAGGGTACAACTTTCGGCCTTTTAAGTTAAAATTTTCAGAGTACACGCACGAGACACACTAAATTTCCTGTATAGATTTTGGCGGCATACCAACGTAAAATGTCAAAATGGCGGCCATTTTTTCAAAACAGCGAGTATCTACGCTACGAAGCGCAATTTTAAGTCTTTTAAGTTGAAATTTTGACGGTGGAAGCACAAGATATGCTAAATTTGCTGTATAGATTTTCTCGGCGATCGAATGTAAAATTTCAAAATGGCGGCCCTTTTTTCAAAACGGCAGTGAGTAGATAATTGTTGCAAGTTGTGACAATGACAATCTTGAAATATAAATCACATTTTAATACTTTTACCCCAAAGACATTGAAATATTCGAAAAAAACCGATTAAACCCGAAAAAACCCATATGGACCCAGGTGGATTGGGCTTTTTCAGAAAAGCCCGGGTTTTTTCAAACCCTGTTAGTCAGTATACCAGCGGGGAGGGCTTTTGGAAGCTTTATTGCCACTCAATGGTGATACGTTACACAAGCGTTCAAATGTTATAAAGCAGTTTTTGTGTTGGTAAATTGGGGAGCAAACAGTATATTTGCAGTAAATATGGTCTAAGCATGACCTGGTATTTTGTTAACTCATACCGTTTGTTAACTTATACCCATCCGAGACAAGTAACATTTCGATTCTATGAGGTTGCTTACTTGATGATATATAATTATATATTACTAATTATATATATGATGATATATGTGTTACTTAATGATATTAAACTTAATTTTCTTGAGTTCTTCAATGTCTTTTACCTCTCTTCAAGAGAAATAGTGAAAATTGAGACCTGGTAGTCTTTTTTTTCTGGCAGCCGTTCTTTTCGAAAAGACAGCGGCAGCTGATAATTAGTGACTGAATGACGGATTATCAGTTTATATTTTTGACGGTTGTCTCTAGCTCTTCATTCACGCGTTACGCCACATAGAGATCTATCGCTTTTCACTTGTGTGGATTTCGTACTCCTTTTTATTAGCACATTACTAAATATTTTACAAACTGATATCGGACGATTACTTTACGAAAAGGCGAAAAGGATATGAACATTCTTCATAGAGCTGGGTGCACAAACCTTTGTTTTACTGTAAGTGATGGATATCTGTATTCGTGATAGTAAAGAAAATGAAGTTACCTTCATTGTAGAGAATTTACTTCATAAAAAAAATATAATATTTTGTCAATATTGTATGATTAATTGGTTATCAAACACATTTGCAGTTGAGATGTATTTTATCATATATAAAATTAGTTTGGCATATACATTTCTAATTACATGCTTGTATTTATTTCAGTAATTTCACACCCATCCAAGCATAATTGATTATTCTAGAGATTTTCAACTGATGAATCGTAGAAGTATTTGTTTTGGAACTAAAAATAAATAAATAAATAAAAAAAACAATATAGACAATAAACGTTAAATTTTAACACCAAACAATTAAATTTGAAATTTATGTATGTAACAAATATTACACTTTTAAATATTTTATCGCATCTTCATGTTTAAAAGATAAATAAGAAATATCTGAGACCGAGTTTCGAACCCTCGATCTTCAAGTTTCACAAGTTCTTTACAAATACTTAGTGTGTCCACGCTCGGCTACCGTCGGTACTTCTTGCAGCTAGTGTCTATATACAAAATGGACGGAAAGTGCAATTCCCTCTATACAGATCTGTAGGAATTGTGATGGATCTAGGCTCACTTTTTGGGCTTAGTTTCTGGAAGGGATTCTAGATTTCTGTGAAAGAAGTGTACAAATTGTGATCATGTCGACTTACTAAGCTCTAAGTTCTCCTGAAGGATGAAAGAAGGAAATAAATAATTAAATAAGAAACTGTAACCCAAGAACAGCTGAAAAATAAGAAAAAGAAAATAACTAAAAACTCCAAGTGTTATTCGAACCAGGTTCAGAAATTTTGAATCCCAACACATCGAAGGAACTAGCACGGAAAGCTATCGAAAAAACAAGTTGTATTAATAGCAATGGAGCTCCTTAAGCACTTCTTTTGCGATTTGTTTTTAGTCCAAAAGCCTGTGTGTTTTCTTTAAGTGCAACAAAATTTTCTGTATTGGTAAGCTACTATTTTGTTCTAAAGTGACATTGCATGGGGTAACAAACTATAGAGGTTAAGATTTCAAACAGCAAACAGCGAAGTGTGTTCCGAATGGTTCACTACTCGGACGCTCCCTCCTTCGAATGCACTGTTTTCAAAATTCCTATATTAAGTAACTGAAAAATTCTGGCGAGCAAATATATTTTGGGGAACTGTACATTAGAACTCGAATATTGATTGTAGTTAGTATTAGATGGCAATCTATAATGTATCGTGGTGGACACAAGTCATTGATCAGGTGATGGCGACTGCATTGAAACAAATGCAGAGTATGACAAATCTGTCATATTTGTAGTTTCGAGTGGAGAAGTAACAAACTTGTGAACCAAAGATTTAACAACAACTTAAGTTATTAATATAAACTTTGCCGAAGATTATTCACTTATATCATCATAAAAGAAATACAAAAGACGTTTTGAAACGAAGAAAAATAACATACAATTTTGCAAGCGGAGGCAAAGAAACCTAACTTAACCAGACTAAAAACGAATGATTAAGTGCGTAGTGATCGTGGTTCAGTGGTCAAGGTGCTCGACCAGTAATCTGGAGGTTCTTGGATCGAATCCACATCGGGCATTTTTTTACTTTAGGATTTTTGATGGCGATTCATCGGCGATGACACACGTTTATTATATTCAGATATTTGAGTACACGGATGTTTCAATACTTGAACTATCAAATCTTCAGGAATAGTAATAGCAATAATAATAATAAATTAATTATATTAATAATAATAATTCTCTCTTAGAAGATTAAAAATTAGAAACTTATTGTCGCTCAGGTCATACCATTACGAGCAGAAATGTGACATTTGAGAAGAAAAATATTTCGGTTTTGTTTAATGCAGTGGCGAAGCTTTAATCTCACAAGTAGGGTAGACCCGATAAACTAATAACACAAATAACTTTTAATGTATCGTAAAATGTTCACAATTATGGTCAAAATTGTATTTTCCTTATTGGGTAAAAAAAAAAAAAAAAAAATCCCAAATCTATTCATTTCAAAGAATTTCCTTTGTTGTATTTCGAACACTGTTTAGATTTAAATTTATGTGCATTTATACATAGTAGTTTTTCGCTGTTCTTTAACAAGAAAGACTGAATATTTTATAAGCAAAAGTAGACGGAAAATAATCTATTATTATTATTATTATTATTATTCAAGAAATATTTACACGAAGCAAAACACGCAATGTGTATTAATCGAATATTGCCATTTAGCTCCACTACAAATTTTAAAGTGCAGTTAATATTTTCTTCTGTCTGGGATTTGCAGGGGGGATGAGACAAATTTCCTCCTCACATGTTGTTTTCATTTTCTGCATATTTAAAAATGGAGGGAGAGATAAAGAAAGTACATTCTTACAGTAAGCTGTCAAATTTCCTGTTTAACCGTTTGTTACTTGCATCTCCCACTTTAAAGTAAGTACAATACTGCATTTAATTAATGTATCACGTGATAATGACTTCATTAGAAATATTAATGCCCAGAAGGGTCTTCGTTTGAATAAACGGAAGATATTTAATATTGTATTCCATGCAGTGGTATTTTAAAAGGGGTAGCTTCGGGCCTAAGCACTCACCGAAATTTTATCGGAAATTTTTATTGTTTTATGTACGAGGGGGAGTCTAATGAAAACCATAATTATTTTTTTAAATATTATTTATTGGTCACACAGGGTACAGAAGTAAATCACTTTTCAACATAGTCCCCTCCTCGTTCAATGCAAGTCCGCCAGCGCTTCGGAAGAGCCTGAATACCTGCAGAAAAAATCTTTTGGGCGATGGCGCAACCACTCGTGCACCGCGTTATGATGTGCCGATCCATGACTCATGTGTACACATGCTGCAATTTCGTCTATTATCACACGGCGGTTTTCCAAAACGATGGCTTCAACAGCTGCAATGGTCTCTGGAGTCACTACTCGCCAAGCCTGGCCGGGGTGTGGAGCATCGGCCACAGACGTAACACCATTTGCAAATTTCCGGCACCATTCATAGATTTGTGGCTGTGACAAACACGCATCTCCATACTGAACCTTCATTCGCCTAAATATGTCAATCGGTTTCACACCTTCACTTCGCAAAAACCGAATCACAGAACGCTGCTCCTCGCTGGTGCATGTGGCTAGTGGGGCTGCCATTTTGGAACTGTTGTGGCGCCGGTGTTTGTGCATCTGCCGGCTGCTGCCACCTAGGAGACATCCGGCATACTATCGTAAACAGGCATGCCAACTTACAGCTCACTGGCGCCATATGCGGATTTTTATTTCTACTTTTATGGTTTTCAGTTGACTTACCCTCGTATATTGCAGAATTTTCACATTTCCGGGAATAAAGTTATCAATGCTCCTCGGAACAAAATCGTAAATACGCCATAGATTCTATGAAATGGAAAACAACTAAAATTACACATAAATATCATTATTTTATAATGTACGGTAGTGTTTGGTAAATTTATTTATATGTTTAATATATCAGACTTATATTCTACAAGCTGTTATAGACTAGGCCCTATGTAGGGGAAAATAAGAGCTAATCTGAATAACTCCTGAGAGTATATACCAAAATTAAACAAGTTATCACTAATAGGAATACATAATTTTACACAGAACCTTCTTACTCTGTATTAAGGTAATTATTTTATAACATATTAGCAGTGAAAGATGCCTTCAACGCTAAAACTAAACACCCAGAGGCGAGCCTTCGCACCTCCTAACAATGCGTGCAATCCGCAGCAATTATAGATTCGCTCCCTGAGCAGCATAACATGTAAACCCGTCTAGCGAGCTGGTGAGGCTCAGATGGAAGAGTCTCCAAGCGTTTCCAACCTACTATTTTGTTACCGAAAAAAAAGAAATGTTGAAGTATTGATTTTATTTTATAAGAAACAAATAGAAAGAAAATATACGGTAGAAAACAGGGTAGGCCAGGCATCAGTGCCTCATAGTTCGCTTCCACTAGTTTAATGTTACCCACGAGAAGAGCAATTTCTTATCTCGATTCTAAAACAAAACCTCTATAGTTTTTACGAAATTGGGATGAGAATTAACATTTTACATTCGAGACGGGACAAGGCTAACTCAAGTTATCGTCTCGCTTTTGAATCATGTACAACTTCTTGGCACCTTCTTCTACATTTGCACGACTAAAACTTTTAACTGACTCTTCAGTCTTTACTTGAATTACATTATATTGATCAATGGACATGCTCTCAATCTGCCCATACTCAAAATCAACGTGTTTTATTTTACTGTGTTTTATTTTGATGGCTGGCGATTGTGCACCTATGGATACATTGACTTTACATTGCTCTACAGACTGTTTTTTCAATACCTTAACCGACGCCTTTTCAAATACTGGAGTTTTAACCAAAAGTGGAAGCAAATGCTCACAGCTAACGTAGTCTGAGGTTTGCAGAACGTAATTTTTCTTTAATGCCATCTTTACTGACTTTATTTGCTTTTCATATCTGTTATCAATTTGTTTCCTAGTATCTGTACTAATGTCTACTATTTTACTTTCCAAAGATTCACGCAAAACTTGCACTTCTTTACTAGTTGACTTAATTGCGTCCATCAATTACTTAACATCTCTTCGTTCCATCTTGTTACGCTTCAACAAGACAATTTTACACCAGGAATTTATATAGGCACAGAGTTGCTTTAATGATTACGTTGTCACGCCCTGAAGTCACTGTCACTGATTATTAACCAACGGTTCAGTGTTTGTGTGTCTATTAGGAGCGCCATTATTTGTAATCCGATTCCAGTTCCTAGTGAACGTAAATCCTATTATCCGTGTTCAATTCCAATTTCATCTCATAAACTGTTCAGAATTTTATTCTATATTTCCACATTGAGATTCGAACCAAGACCATGAATCACTCAGTGACCAGATCCTCCAATAGCGCGAACATGCTAAGAATCACCATGTGAATAACTATACGAAACACCGGTATTATTTTCGTTCAGGTATTCACATTAAAGCACAAACATCACAAAATTAACATGCAGATAACTTATAATTAATCATGCAGTAAGAGAGGAACACTTTCATTAAGCAAGTCCAATTTAGTTTAACATGTATATTTTTCGGGCTGTCGTAATGACATTTGTTGACATTCTGTGATTTTGCACCGAAAGATGTACTCACACTAATGCAAATGTTCACGCAATGCAAATGTTCACAGTAGTATACTTTCTACATGAAACTTTAGTGGAAAGCTTTCGTTTAAAATTTGGGTACTTGCAGAGGTGTGTTGAAGGTACGGAACCCCTTCCCCCAAATCCCTACTTTTAAGTAAGTTTTGCTAAATTTTATTGCAACTTAAAGAATTCTAATACCGTTATTATTATTATTGTTACTGAAGTGTTGTGAATTTAATGGTTCACCCTGTTCCACCCAGCTCCCGCCTAGTGGGCATTATTCTGGTCAAACGCCGTGTTTGTAGGTTTTCTCCGGGTTCCGCTTCCTCCCATTTTCTTTATTCCAGTATTTATTTCATTCTCATCATCGATGTCTTCTGTAGCTTAGCCGGCATAATCATTACTTAAGGTGGATTACCCCTCGGAAGTCAGTACATATTTTAGCTGGCTCCCTTAACTACTGCGCAATGAAACGCTACATATTATAAATATTGTACTGCAAGACAGAGTTATGTTTCAGCTGCATCATAGGACATTGATTTATAACCGCCACCAGGTTATAGAAGTATTTTTGTGGACACTCTGTATATTTCGTGAAGACAGTGATTATTATTTTCGATTTGTACTTTATTCTGCAACGCATATAAGTTCTTTCTTTGGTGGGAATTGCTTCTTTCCCACACAATTGGACAAAGAAGTCTTTCATCGTTTTTTCATATATATATTTAAAACATTGCTTTTGCTGAGAACATTTCAGTTAGTGACTAACCATTTCAGTGTTTCTCCCTGACTTATTATATGCACAGTATATATTCTATAGTTATTGGGAACTGAATTAAGTGTTTTCTTTAATCGCTTATGGAAACATTATAATAGATTGGAGAAATACGGACTGACCAGATGTTTCAGTAACCAAAGTGGCACCAACTGCGTTGTATTCCAGCCCGTTATCTGTACTTTCTCACGCCAGTGTTATCGCCGTGTCTAGTGCATTATAGGCAGTTGACTAAAATTAACAGAAATTGTTTTCTATATTCTGTTTGTATGTGCATACAGGTGAGTTAACTGAGTAATTTTTGAAATGAACTGCCAACACTTTTCTGTTGACCATTGCAATCCGTAGCTTGAGCTTGGACGCTCAGGGAGTTTGACTACAGGTTTGGAAGATGCAACCACGCATCTCGCGTTGAACTTCAAACATAAGTTGTGTTAAGGGGCACAAGCTATTTAGCCGATGAAGGACGATTACTTACGGCTAGCCCCAATCAGTGAAATCCCAGGTCCTCAGACCTTGTGCGTTTAAAACGTTATATACGCGCCCTCCAATATCAGAATTCAACTGTGAAGACCTTCTTTTCGTTTATTTACTCAAGATTTACTTTTACGCTGCAGGACTGTTCAGCGTAACAATTGGGTTCATCGTGGGACGATCCAGACAACTTTTCCCCAGTGCGAATCCCCCAAGTGTGTTAATGGTGTGAGCAAAGTGTTTCTAGTGATACCTGAATTATAATCATATGTATATAGAAAGGGCTATATTTCCTGAATAGGGCAAAACGTAATTTCAGCGGCAAAATTTATTAGTGTCCAGTGTTGTGTTCATTTCTCTTCGTTATTTTTTTTTTCCAAAATAGTGTTCTAATAAATAAGTATAGTGTCATTTAACCCAGTGTGTTTTCGTTGTATGTATGAATGGTGTTTGTGTGCGTTATGGTCTGGATGACCGTCTGATCGTCCGTGAGGTTTTCGAGACGAGACACCCGAACCTCTCGGCGCCTAATGCTCATATCATTATTGAGACCGACGAGCTTTTTGGGAAACAGTTTGTAACCTTTCTTGGAGAGGTCTTCGTCGTCCTGTCCAGGTAAGTTAAAGTATCAGGAGTATACTTATTGGTAATACCACGAGCCGAGGACAGCGACCAAAACCCTGCCGGTTACAAATAAATGTTCGCCCGAACAGTGACCCGACCTCTAGTTGGTTACAAATAAATGACGCCCGAACTACCGACCCGAATCGAGACCGTTGGTGCTCGAATACTCACAATATTTTAATATACCATTTCTTTTTCAGCTCAGTACCAGAAAAAAAAAATCTCTTTTAGGTGATTTTAATCATACATTCTTGTGATAGTTCATTTTATTCTAATTGTATGTTTTAAGCTTTATTCTTGTTCAAGATGGCACACCAGAGACTTAATGCGATGGCTAGGGTGATTTCACTTCTCGAAGAATCGATGAGAGACAATAAAAAGAATTTTGCTCAATTTAAAGAGAATTTTGCTAGATTAGAACAGGGAAATAAAGAGAATATTGAAGATTTAAAAAAGGAAAATAAAGAAAACCTAGATGGATTAGAACAAAGAAATAAAGAGAATATTGATAGATTAGAAAAAGAACTAAAGAGTGGATTAGGTCAAAAGATAGACACTTTACGGGACGTGTTTCGTGAAAATAGTCAGCAAACTGAAAATGCTGAAAACAAAACACCGGAATGTGAACCCCAGTTACAGTCAGATGTTCCTACTGGATACGAAACACCGGAATTTGAACCTCAGTTAGTGACTCATATTCCTAGTGTAAACAAAACATTGGAATTGAAACCTGAGCTAGAGACTAATATTCTTAATGAAAAGGAAACGCAGGAATCTGAACTCCAACCAGAGACAGGTAGTCTAAACCAACCTCGTAACAAATCTGGCAACGATTTTATCTATTCAGAATCTAGTGACGTCGCTTGTAGTAGAAGTAGTGAAATCCACGAACATATGATTGTAGACGACAGAGGTCGTAAGCGTACAAGAATAACTACCACTAACCACAGAGTGAAAAAGCGCAAACGAAGTTACAGTTATTGCAATAAGCAAAGATACCAAGATCAGATCGTAAACAATACGAAAATTAAAGGGAATCAGAACCAAGACCGCACTCGAAAAGGCAGTAACAGAAACAGAAGGAGTCGTAAATCACGGCCACGTAATCTGAGTTATCACAAACGAGATAGGAAACGCAACTTGTGTGAGAACATTAACAGTATTTTTGTACATAGAGCTAACCATCGTAGAAATAGACGAACAAACCGTAACTATCAAAGTAGAAACAGTAATCATAGAAAAAGAAAAAAAAATAACTAAGACTGTATGTTGATACAAAATTTTCTCCTAGGAAAGCGACGCATTTCTAAGCGATAAACATGTATTCATTTTCTTTCTTTTTGCTTTTAGTTTTTGATCGGAACACTTGAACACGAAAAGAGAACTACGCATTGTTTTTAAAACTCCTCTTTGCTTCCAGCTTTTAACTGTCCGGCAAAGAGTAGATAACATGTTTTTCTTTCTTTTTCTTGTTTCGATAAGGCAGTCGCCAGACTGTAGAATCACTTGTGTTTATGGTTACGAATAACGGGTGATATACAGCTGATTAATTCTTTTCTTTTTTTCTGTCTTTGCTCCGTGTAGCAGTTCACACCTCAGTCAGCTGTGTATGAGTGTTGCAAACTTTATCATTGACTTATTATTAGTTTAATGTCATTAATTTTTTCTTGTTTTCATTTCAGATGTTTGCATTTAGATTTTTTAGTAAATAATTAACATATCCAATACGTAGGGAGATTGCATTTATCCAAAAGCAATTTGAACTAGTGGCGCAGTTCCGTACCCTCAGCTAGTGGGAAGATGTTTTGGCGTTATAATATATATTTTTATTGTATTTTAAATTTTAAATTCCTTTTTAGGATCCCTTCCTACTTTCGAAATTCTTAAATACGCTATTACATGTTATTTACAATTAATGTTTGATTTTCTTTTAGAAAAAAAAAAAGAGAATAATGTATCCAGATGCGCAGAATCAGAAAAATTTTAGTTGTTACTTATATATATAGTTGTATGTTTATAAATAAAATTTAGTATGTAATCACATACGTAGAGGGACCGTATTTATCCAAAAACGGTTTGATATCTTGGCGAGATATCCGTACCTTAGCTAGTGGGAAGATGTTTTGGCGTTATAATATATATATTTTTATTGTGTTCTAAAATTTTAATAAAAAAAAAAAAAAAACTTTTAGGATCCCTTCCCACTTTCGAAATTCTTAAATATGTTATTACATGTTATTTAGAATTAATGTTTGATTTTCTTTTAGAAAAAAAAAAATGTATCGAGATGCCCAGGATAAGAAAATTTTTAGTTGTTAGTTACGTATATATTTCTGTATTTGTAAATGAAACTGAGTATGTAATCTCATGCGTAGAATATGAAACTTTACATTTATAATCAACGTTAAATTTCTTTTCAGTGTTAATCTTAGATTTTCGTTTTCATTTTGAAGTGTTTACTGTAATTTTATTGAACCTCATTTACGTCATTTACCCGATTTTGACTTTATTTGAATTTCCAGGATGTGACATGATATATTTTGTTCGAAGAGAAAAGTTTAGAACGGAAAGTAGGCTAAGCCTTAAACAAGTGATAACAGACATTTCCTTGTTGGTAATAGAATGTGCAGGAATGTCGTGTGAATAGTATAATTCTCCGAACGAAAGCAGTAATCTTTTTATTGTAGAAGGAACTATATGAACAGATATTCTGATGGTGAACGGTCGTTTTTCCCCACATATTAATATGTATGTGGAAATATGTTTAACTTCTATATTTTCTTGTAATTTCTAATTAACATTTTTTTTGTCTTCTCTAGACCACTGAACGACCGTAGGGAAACTTCTTCGGGTAGGATATTTTATGGGGATAAATATAAATATTTTTTTTCAGGGAGGCAATATTTCCTGGAATTGCAGATCTCTTGCAAAAATGGATGTGGCTAATCCATTGGATATTCCATAGCTAACTGTATTTTCGCCATCAATCGCAAAATATAGTTTTCATTTCTCTTCTTCTTTTATAGTAACCCGTAAATAATCATGCGTATTCTTAGGTTAGATTTTTCGAGTATATTTTGATGTCTAGTAACATTTCAGTGAATATTTTAATGTTTATGAACCGTAATTCTATTAAGTGGATTTGTATGCTAATGAGTTGTAATGTTTATTTTTCATGTTAATTTTGAGAAAATTGTATTTTAGTTCCAGTATGTCCTAGAAACTATTCGAATGCGATATAGATCCCGAATAATAAATTTATTTTCTTTTTTTCCGACAGTATGAAGCCATAACGTTTTTTGAGAATTACTTTCTGTCAATTATTTCATATGCTCGATGACTGAATTTTAATATGTTAATAAGACCATTTTGAAAATTTTGTAGCGAAGATGCCTAAGGAAGCTTGTTACAGCTGTTTTGTAGGGAATTTAATTGGATGTTTCAGACCAACCAGAAAGTTGTAATGTCGTTGACTATATTCTTGTTTGTATCTCATGTTTTTCTTTTCACCGGTCTCATGTATTTTGTCTTATAGAGACATATCTTTACGATGCTAGGAGAGCATTTGTATTTTGTGTGTTTACACATTTTTCTAGGTGGAAGACGTATGTTATGTTCCAGGGAACATACGCGTATTTTACTGAATATAAATGTTTATATTTCAGTTCTGTACAGAAACATTTTGTAAGTGCCTATGGTTGCAGGCCTTCCTCGTTTCTAGTCTTGCCTCGCAGGTGTCGATGGCATATTTTGTGTGTAAGTACGTGTAGTATTACACATTTTCCCACCAATAGTTTTGGTCAATTCATGGCATAATGACCATTTATTTTCAGGAATGTTTGGACTAGCGAGTCAACTTCCTTGATTCAGACCTTTGAAAAACTTGGATCAATATTGAATAGTTTTCAACACTTTATTAATAAATTTTTTGCAGATAATACCCATCTATTCTGGTAACCCTACAATGTTTACGTTTTAGAAGTGAACAACAACCATTATTCTAGGCCTAAGCTAATAATAACTTTGTTTCAGAATGAAACCATTTGTTGTATTAAGCATTATTAAATTAAAGTCTCGATTTTCACGACGAGCAGATGGCATTTGATCTTATGGCGTGCCGAATTTTCTTCATACATGTCAACGAAATCACGATCTTTTTCTTGATATGCAGAATCATGCTTATTTCTTGGAATTACTATAAACGTCAATTTTGACACTTAAGTTTATTTTTTTTATTTTGAAAAACGATTTTTCGTTCTTTTCTGCCAAACAACACGAGGCACAGTTAAAAAAAAAAAAAAAAAAAAAAAAAAAAAAAAAAAAAAAAAAAAAGGACATACAGGTGAAAATCTTATTTTGTTTATATATTGTCAGTTTATCATGTGTTTATATTTCCATTCATTTTACTTTTTTAATGATTTTCATATTTTTTCAAATATATTATAGTGATATCGAAACTTTAATAATAATTTTAATATTTTAGTACCTTTAACATGTTTTGCTATTTGCTTATTCATTCATATTTTGATATTTTAAATACAGATATCAGTATATTTACTAATTTTTGTTGAGATAGTTGATAATTCTTCAAGTCGATGTTTTCATGAATAGTTATCGTGTGTGTATATTTATTTCATATTACACAAAATAAAGTGATCGAAACGGAACACTAAAACATTTTGCGAAAAGAATTTATTAGTGTTAAAAAAAAAAAAGAGCATTTAAATAGCCCTATAACGTATTTACTTCATATTATATCAAATAAAGTGATCGAAACGGAACACTTAAACATTTTACGAAAAGTATTTGTAAAAAAAAAAAAAAAAAAAAAAAAAAAAAAAAGTAAGAATTTTAATAGCCCTATAAACGCTTTCTGCGAACTTAAAAAAAAAAAAAAATATCATACAGGTGTTGTAACCGTACCTCGTTTCTCACACCAGTGTTTAAAAAAAAAAAAAAATCTCCCCTTCTCCCCTCATCAACTCATCGTTGGAGAATCATGGAGGATACTTACACAGGAAGACAGCATGGTTTCAACATGTGAAGAAACGGAAGATAAGGAAACCCAACTGCACCAATTGTTCAAGAGGATCTTATTACTTTATGGAACATTTGGATTGGACATTGCTCATGCAGGAACCTCATCATGTTGTAGTGAGTGAACTAGTTATTTAACTATTTTAAATAGCCCTTTTTCAGGTGAAAAACCATTCATCGTTCATACACGTAAGTCTCACACCATATGACAGTGTTGCCAACTAACTTATTTTAAATTTTCAGGTGAAAAACCTAATTTTATTCATACCTCGTCATACGGCCAAGGGTTCTCAACCTGTCTACGTGTGCACTTAACAGGTCGTTCCACTTTCGGACACCAATCTATAACCGCCACCAGGTTATAGAAGTATTTTTTTGTGGACGCCCTGTATATTTCGTGAAGACAGTGATTATTATTTTCGATTTGTGCTTTATTCTGCAACGCATATAAGTTCTTTCTTTGGTGGGAATTGCTTCTTTCCCACACAATTGGACAAAGAAGTCTTTCATCATTTTTTCATATATATATTTAAAACGTTGCTTTTGCTGAGAACATTTCAGTTAGTGACTAACCATTTCAGTGTTTCCCCCTGACTCATTATATGCACAGTATATATTCTATAGTTAATGGGAACTGAATTAAGTGTTTTCTTTAATCGCTTATGGAAACATTATAATAGATTGGAGAAATACGGGCTGACCAGATGTTTCAGTAACCAAAGTGGCCCCAACTGTGTTGTTTCGTAGCCCGTTATCTGTACTTTCTCACGCCAGTGTTATCGCCGTGTCTAGTGCATTATGGGCAGTTGACTAAAATTAACATAAATTGTTTTCCGTATTCTGTTTGTATGTGCATACAGGTGAGTAACTGAGTAATTTTTGAAATGAACTGCCAACACTATTCCGTTGACCATTGCAACCCGTAGCTTGAGCTTGGACGCTCGGGGAGTTTGACTCCAGGTCTGGAAGATGCAACCACGCATCTCGCGTTGAACTTCAAACATAAGTTGTGTTAAGGGGCACAAGCTATTTAGCCGGTGAAGGACGATTTCTTACGGCTAGCCCCAATCAGTGAAATCCTAGGTCCTCAGACCTTGTGCGTTTAAAACGTTATATACGCGCCCTCCAATATCAGAATTCAACTGTGAAGACCTTCTTTTCGTTTATTTACTCAAGATTTACTTTTACGCTGCAGGACTGTTCAGCGTAACAACTGGATTCATCGTGGGACGATCCAGACAACTTTTCCCCAGTGCGAATCCCCCATGTGTGTTAATGGTGTGAGCAAAATATTTATAGTGATATCTGAATTATAATCATATATATATAGAAAGGGCTATATTTCCTGAATAGGGCAAAACGTAATTTCAGCGGCAAAATTTATTAGTGTCCAGTGTTGTGTTCATTTCTCTTCGTTATTTTTTTTTTCCAAAATAGTGTTCTAATAAATAAGTATAGTGTCATTTAACCCAGTGTGTTTTCGTTGTATGTATGAATGGTGTTTGTGTGCGTTATGGTCTGGATGACCGTCTGATCGTCCGTGAGGTTTTCGAGACGAGACACCCGAACCTCTCGGCGCCTAATGCTCATATCATTATTGAGACCGACGAGCTTTTTGGGAAACAGTTTGTAACCTTTCTTGGAGAGGTCTTCGTCGTCCTGTCCAGGTAAGTTAAAGTATCAGGAGTATACTTATTGGTAATACCACGAGCCGAGGACAGCGACCAAAACCCTGCCGGTTACAGATTCATTTGGTTGTGTCTTCTGACATCGCAAAAGGTAACAAACAAAAGAAAATATCTGATTCGTTTTACAATGAGTACCTAAGATGGCACTTTCTGTTAGATCTTACTAGAAGTCCTCAATTTTATGAAATGTTTATTTGAATGTGAAAAATACTTTAAAGTAACAATCTTATTACAGAATAGATGTATAGGTTGACCGTTTTTCGTGTTATGTTTCTCATTTTATTTAAATATTAATTTCCATTTAAGGAAATAGCTTTTGAGTAGAAACTTGCGCAGAACGCCATAATTTGTTGTTGCCAAATTTGTACGTTTAATTCCTGGATTCTAGTGTTGCAGTTTCAGAAGAGAAACTTACCTGTGAATTGCGGTAAGGATCGAAAACTGATTTTTCCAGGAAGTGTCCAAGCAGAATTCCATGATTACTTACTTTCTTATCTGGCACCAGTAAACACTCGAAACTACCTGGCAACACCGCACTATTCAAACAGCGTTTAGCATAGCCCTGAGAACACATAGTGATCCACCTTAAAAATAAATGTTGTTAGGGCATTTGTGAGCTCAGTAACCCTACTTTCTACATGAAATTAGCCTGGAAACTTTCCGTTTAATATTTAGCTAGTTATAGGGGCGTATGCAGAGGGTATGTCCTGATAGTCCCGACACTTACCTCCAATCACGAGTATTTTGTAACATTTGAGTAACGCTAGGACGATTTTACAGATTTTAATGCAATCTGCCCTCATACGGAATTTGCCGTCTATATTATTATTATTATTATTATTATTATTATTATTATTATTATTATTATTATTATTATTATTATTGAATATTTGAGACCTGAATATTATGTCATATTCCAATGCAAATAAGCATACTGAAGTTAAGAAAAATGAAAAGAAAATTTTTGGACACTGTAAGGATGAATTGCGTTATAAGTGATACTTTGGAAGGAAAAGAGGGGGTAAAAAGAAGGTGTCAGCTCCTAGACAATATGAAAATGTAACTTTCGGATGGCTTAAGAGAAAATAAGTATTATTTGTCTTCATCACGATACATAGTAACGCCTTTTCTTTGGGTAAGACTTTGGATTATGTATGCGTTATATTGATAATTTTTCTGTTAGAAAATCGTTTCAACTCGAACTTCTAAGAATGAGAGAAATGAATATTTTTCATGTTATTATACACCTCAAACATCAACATTGTAAATGGTAAAAATTTTCTTTTATTTCCTCGGAGGGAATCGAACCGTTTTCCCCTAAATTGCGAAACGAATGCTCAAGCCACTACCTTAAGACGGCTCTGTTAAGTAAGAGTGAAGAAACCTCATGTAAGTAGCAAATTGCACACGTTTACGATTCCAATATTTTATTAACAATTAAACACTGATATCGGTCATGATAAAGTACTATAATCCAGAGAATTAAAATTAAAATTAAAAAAAAAAAAAATACAAACACGGAAGATCATGGGGGAGAAAGTGGTCTTAAGAGTAGTTTGAACCTTAGCTGGAACCTCGTGCTTAAGACCACTGTTTCCGATTCACCGAAAGTATCTCTATAACTTTTCTGTTTTGTACTCGATTATTCCCGTTTTACAGTTATTTGCAGTAACATTGAACGACAGGGGCATGAATACAGATGCATCCAGGACATTTAATATTTTAAAAACTCTCCCAGCGGGAAAATCGAAACCGAGACTCCGCCCACTGAAGTATCTGATGGGTGGGGTTCCTGGTTCGTTCTCAGGGCATGTAAGCTTGAGATGGACAAAATCGTGCTCACGGGTTTTCTCGGGACACCTCCGTTAATGTGTCTGAAACGTGTTCCACAGTTTTGGAGCTATGGAGCTTCTAGAGTTCATTTTTTCGTGTTTGTGGCAGCCTATAACTACGAACGGAAGCATTTGTGCACACAGGTTGGTCTATACATTTTGTCTTATGTTAGTGTCAGGAATCACCTCCCAAACGCCTGTGTGTTTATAGGATGTATATATATATATATACAGGGTGGCCTATTTTAATCTTTCCACGGAAATATCTTGAAAACGGTTGAACATAAATGAACTGAACAAAAACTCAAGTGGGAAATACCATGGTGCAAATCGAATGGTGCTGTCGCGGTGCCCCCCAGGGCCGCTCTTCATAGAGACCCGGGGCCCAACTTTAAAATTTTAAATGGAAGCATGGGGCGAGTGACACCTCGTTCAATAGATCTTTAGAAACTAAAAAGCAATGTGGCAAACGATTTGTTGTGTAGATACAATTTGAAAAAAACTAAGGTTCTTATTTGCAATTTCACCGTTCCTTCCTGTCCCGCTTCACCCGCTTACGGAGGTCGTTGGAACGATGATTTTTTAGGAATTTGATTTCCTCCTTTGCTCTATGGCACTTTTAATCTAATCATCATCTCTTCTGTTGCAACATTTTCGAGAAGTGGAATGATAAATAGTTTCTGTGATTTCCCATAGGAGTTTTCTTCTGTGCATCCGTTATTATCTTAACCGTTTTCATATTAGTTTTACTGGACGTTTTATCTGATACAGGCACCATGTCTTGGTAGGCATTTTGAGAACGGTGATCCATATGGACAATCTTTTGCCACAACAATGTTTAGTGTATAAAGATCTATCGAGCGAGGTATCACTTGACCCGTATTTTCGTTTAAAATTTTTAAGTTGGTCCTGGGCTCCCATGAAAGGCGGCCCTGGGGGCATCGTGACATCATCATTCGATTTGCCCCATGGCTTTGCTATTTTAGTTTTTGTTTGGTTCATTTATGTTAAACCGTTTTCATATTAGTGGTACTGGACGTTTATCGGGTACAGGTAACATATATGGCGGGCATTTTGAATATGGTTATCGATATGACAAATCTTTTGCCACATCGCTTTTTAGTTTTTAAAGATCGAGTATTGTGTCACTCGTCCCATGTTTCAATTTAAAATTCTAAAATTGGGCCCCGGATCCCCTTGAAAGGCGGCTCTGCGGGACACCGTGACATCACCGTTCGATTTCTCCCGTGGTATTTCCTATTTGTTCAGTTCATTTATGTTCAACCGTTTTCGTGATATTTCCGTGGAAAGATTAAGATGGGCCACCCTGTATATATATATATATATATATATATATATATATATATATATGGGCGGAAAGAGCGGACTATAGGGGTTAACTGGTTTGGGTTCTGTTTAAGCTTGAAACAGAATGTGTCCTTTTATTTCAGAAAACGAACCGTAATTTGCTTTCATTTTGTTTGAATAATTGGCACTTTTCAGAATATCCGTACATATTTTGGAAAAGATCCAAACGATATATAGTTGCTTTGTTTTTAGTTAAGCTATTATGTGTCTGCTGTTTGAGTTTTGAATGGAATTACGATTCCTCATGGCTTTTTCTCTCTCTCTCTCTATATATATATATTTGTTAAAACACGATAATCAACAATAGGAAATACAACTATTTTTCAGTTCGGATTGGATTGGGTTATCAGCTTGAAAATCAAATTCTAACGTTTAATGCCGCGCGATTATGCCTGTTAGGTAGAGGAAGACTGTGATTCAAGCAAGTGAATTATGGTAGACGAATTGGTGGAATGAGAAAGTGGGAGTATCCCGAGAAAACCCACGAGCACGATGTTGTCCGTCTCAAGCTTACTTGCTTTGGGAACGAACCAGCTACCACACTCATCAGATAGTTCATTAGGCGGGGTCCCAGTTTTGATTCCCGGTGGAAGAGGCTTTTAAATAATTAAATGTCCTAGATGTATCTGTGTTCGTGTCCCTGTCGTTCAGTGTTATTGGAAATACCTGTAAAAGGAGAATACCCGAGTGTAATAGAGGTAAGTTACGGAGATGCTTTCGGTAAATCAGAAAAAATGAGTGGTCTGAGGCACAAGGTTCCAGTTAAGGATTCGAATTACTCCTAAGACCACTTTCTCCTTCATGTTCTTGCGTGCTTGTATGTCTTTTTTAATTTAAATTTTAATTCTCTGTACTATAGTATTTTATCATGACCGGAAACAGTGCTTCATCGTTAACAAAATATTGAAATCGTAAACGTGTGCAATTTGCTACGTACACAAATCTTTCTGACACTTACCTAACAGAGCAGTTTTAGTGTAGTGGCTTGAGCATTCGTTTCGTAATTTAGGGATCCACGGTTCGATTCCATCCGAAGAAATTAAGAGAATTTTGTCATTTACAATGTTGATATTTCTGATGTATAATAACATGAAAAAATATTGAATTAATTTCTTTCTCACAAGTTAGAGTTGAAGCGACTTCCTTGGGGAAAATACTAACAACATGACGTTACAGTCTATAATTTTGATTCGTCATGTCTGAAAACTGAGCGTGCTCAGCAAACAATTCATTAATACATAAGGGTCATCCTTTGGGCCTAGTATGACTCATAAATGTGTCTGAAACGTTATTGTTTCATTGTGTAATTGTTTTTAAGTTCTTCCACTCTTACTAGAAATAACATTTTCGTTTGCCATTTCCAACACGTTTCATATATCCGTTCAACCAAAATTGGTTAAGAGGAACTATTGTTTTTTATATTTGTATGTATATTTTGTTAAAATATCAATATAACGCATACATAATCAAAGGTCTTAACCAAAGAAATGGCGTTACTATGGATCGTAATGATGACAAACCCTACTTAAGGAGTGTATCGAAAAGTAGTTAGCAACATTGGAGGTGTCGGTGTGCACTTGCAAGGCTACATAGACGGCAAAACCTAGAAGCACGTGGTCAGTTGAAGTCTTGTAAACGGATAGCTGCGTGCTTGTTGCTGTGTTCCGAGTTGAATGGGAAATGTAGCGTGTGAAACGGGAAGTGAAGTGGGAAATCCTGCACAATTGATGCACCATCAAAGGCATAACATACAAAAAAAAAAAAAAAAAAATCTTTGAGTTTTACGTCCCACGGTTATGCCGGTTAGGCTAAAGGAGACGGTGATGATAAGTAATGAATGAAATGGTGGAATGAAGAAAGTGGGATGAAACGGGAGAACCCCGAGAAAACCCACGCACACGGTGTTTGTCCACCACAAAGTTCACTTGGCAGGGGCTGGGATCGAACCCGGGACCCCAAGCACCAGAGGTGAACGCTCTGCCACTGGGCATAACATACAATCAGATAGGAAAAAAAGTGTGGGGTTCATCATACAACTGTGAAATCGGTCATTAAGAAATTCGGTGAACATTACAGCTTTGAAGATATGCCGAGATCCGGGCGAAAAAAGGATCCCAGAAACCCTGGACTCGACCGTGAAATTGTGCGGTTGATACACTAAACTCCATCAATGTCTGTGCGGGATTTGGCTACCAAAGCGAGAAGGTCCATAGGAATGATTCAGCGTATAGGCCAGACTTAATTTGAAGACCTATAAGAAGCAAAAACGTGCGAAACAAACACCAAAGCAGAGACAAACGGCACAAACAGGAGCCTGGAAGCAAGCTGTATGACAACATCGTAAAGTCACCAGAGCGATGTGTGTTGATGGACGATGAAACGTACGTAAAAGAGGACTTAAAAACACTTCCGGGACCCCAATATTATACTGCACGCAATGCTGGGGATATATGTGGTACACAGAGGTACGTTGACGTGTAAAAATTTGGGAAAAAAGTACTGGTATGGCAGGCAATCTGCTCCTGTGGTTTGCGCTCCTGTATTTTTTATGCAGAAACCACCATAAACGCAGAAGTGTACCGAAAGGAATGTCTACAAAAAAGACTGCTGCCATTGTATAAAAGGCATGCAATTCCCCCTTGTTTTGACCCGACTTAGCAACAGCACACTATGCTAAGGCGACAGTACGGTGGCTCAATGAACAGAACATCGAGTTTGTAGGGAAACACATGAATCCACCAAACTGCCCACAACTCCGTCCAATCGAAAGATATTGTGCAATTGTCAAACGCAACTTCCGAGAGAATGATAAACCAGTGCGCAACATGGCGGACTTCAAGAGAAACTGGGCTGCAGCATCGAGAAAATGCACCGTCGAGACTGTGCAACGGTTAATGGCTGGAATTAAACAGAAACTACGTTCATATGTACGACGGGACATGTAAGTTGTATTTTCTTTGTCACGTAGATACACGGAGGTTCTCTATTAACAAAAATGTGGGTTTGCTTCACTTTTTATTTTTTCTTCTGACTTTCCTGACATATGCATGTTGCTAACTACTTTTCGATACACTCTTAGTTTCTGTTAAGGCATCCGAAGGTTCGAGTTTCATATTGTCCAGGAGCTGACACCTTTTTATCCCCTCTTTTCCTTCCAAAGTATCTCTTATAAGGCAGTTCATCCTTATAGAGGGACCAAAAAATTTCTTTTCATTTTTAACTTCAGTATGCTTATTTCATTGGAATAGGACTAAAATTGAGATCTCAAATTTTCAGTAATAATAATAATGATAATAATAATAATAATAATAATAATAATAATAATAATAATAATAATAATATAGAAGGCAAATCCCATATGAGGACAGATTGTATTAAAATCTGTAAAATTGGCCCTAGCGTTAGGCAAAAGTTACAAAATACTCGGGATTGGAGATAAGTGTCAGGACCATCAGGACATACTTTCTGCGTACGTCCCTACAACTAGCTAAATGTTAAACGGACAGTTTCCGGGGAAATTTCTTGTAGAAAATAGGGCTACTGAATTCATAAAGGTCCTAACAAAATTCGTTTTTAAGTAATAGTTATGCCGACTAAGCAACAGAAGACGTTGATTGTGAAAATGAAAGAAGTATTGGTATAAATAAAGTGGGAGGAACCAGAACCCGGAGAAAACCTATACACACGGTGTTTGTCCAGCACAATGCCCACTAGGCGGGAGCTGGGTGGAACAGGGTGAAACATTCAATTCACACTTCAGTAATAATAATAATAATAATAATAATAATAATAATAATAATAATAATAGTGGTATTAAAAGTTTTAAGGTTGCCCTAAAATTTGGCGAAACACTTAAAAGTAGGTATTTGGGGGAAGGAGTTCCGTACCTTCAAGACATACCTCTTCAAATACCCAAATTTTGAACGAAAGCGTTTCACTAAAGTTTCATGTAGAAAGTATTCTACTCCACGTTTTAAGAAAAATAACGGAATATCATTGAACAGTAAGGCATATAATAAACTAACGTGTAGAGTTGATTTTAGTTTGACGTCCTTTTCAGTAGCGAGGCTATATAAGACTGGACCTACTGATTAACGTGCAATCTGAACTGCATGAGCTTCCACGGGAATTGAACCCGTGTCTCCTACGCCAAAGGCGCGTGCGCTAACTGCTTAGCCACGAAGGAGCTCAACTTGCAGAATATGAATATGTAATTATAGAAGCTTTGCTACAAAAATATATACACAGACCATAATTCAGTGAGCTCTGAAATACAAAGTAACAAAATAGCGTATAAGATTCAGTCTACAGAACAATTGTTACTTAAAGAGTGGACATACATTATTTCGAGAATCGAAATAAGACGAGAATTGTTTACGATACTTTTCGTCTCGTCTCGATTCTCATCTCTAAAGCGAGACAACAAATTGAGTTAGCCTTGTTCCGTCTCGAATGCAAAATGTTAATTCTCATCCGGATTTTGTTTGGTTTGTTTTAGAATCGAGATGAGAAATTCCTCGTCTCATGGGCAACGTTAAACAAATCCGAAATAGTTTTTTGCCTAATGTCACATTTCTGCTTGTAATGGTAATAAGTTTCTAATTTTCAATCTTCTACGAGATTATAATTATTATTGTTAGTTTATTATTATTACTATTGTTATTTTTTGAATGAATGATAGTTCAAGTATTGAAATATCCGAGTATTCAAATATCTGAATATAATAGAACGTGTGTCATCGCCGATCAATCGCCATCAAAAATCCTAAAGTAAAAAAAATCCCCAATGTGGATTCGATCCAAGAACCTCCAGATTACTGGTCGAGCACATTGACCACTGAACCACGATCACTACGCGGTAAATGATTCGTCTTTAGTCTAGTTACGTTAGGTTTCTTTGCGTCCGCTTGCAATGTTGTGTGTTGTTTTTCTTCGTTTCAAAACGTCTTTTATATATATATATATATATATATATATATATATATGATATAAGTGAATAATGTTCGGCAAAGTTTATATTAATAACTTACGTTGCTGTTAAACCTTTGGTTCATAAGTTTGTTTCTTTTCCACACGAAACTACAGATATGACAGATTTAATTTTCATAATCTGCATTTGTTTCAAAGTAGTCGCCATTACCTGATCAATGACTTGTGTTCGTCAGGATACATTACAAAATGGTTAGTATTCTTGAATTATTAATGGTTTAAGATTTCTTGTTGTGTTTTACAATAATCAATTTCCAAAGATTCCCGTTTTGATTTCTTATAGGTATCGAATCACACAGCTTTTGATTTATTTCTGAAATATTCCTGGAATAAGGAATCAAAACATTTATCGTTATATAGGTAATCCCATGGAAAATAATACAATGGCATCATACTGTGAATACTGAACGTTTAAGGGGATCTTCTACCATCTCCGCTTAGGTTTCTAACTCTCCATTTGATAACATGTAAAATTTAATATGGTAATTTCTAACAAAGTATTGCAGGTAATAACTTGAAATTTTTAATACAAATACACAAGACCCATATAAATCCAACCACGGTCTCCAATTTACGTTACATGCGTTAGATTAATTGCAATATATTCTTCAGTAAGTTTGGCAACAGAGAATAAAAAGTATGCTGCAGAGGGGAGAGGGCTGACCATCTGTTTGCTTGTTACCTGTTTTAAAAGGACGCTCTTACCAGAAAAATCACGTTGTGATTCTCACTTCTCAGTGGTTAGAATGGTCTGGACTGGAAGAGCCCAAAACCTCTTCTTTCTTCCTTTCACGGTTTGTTTGTTTCTTCCACCTCCTGCTGTCACAAGAAGACAACTTGTTTCGGAAAGCACTTTGAATTAGTAGCGAAAAGCCAAACTGAATGACACCACGGACGGATTAAAGGGAGGGGCGGTCACTCCCTCCGAGAACATTTGAATACTTTGAATAATCGGAGTAAGAAACTAGAAATTGCGTAATCTAATAAGAAAAGTTTGTTGAAGTATACAAATCAAGACGCATTTTAAGTGTCACAGCATTGTACTCTCATCTCCTCCCCTCCCAATTCCCTTCTGAAGAAGTTCTCTTTTGTTTCTCTGTTCCATATTAGCCTTTACACTTACACTTTCATTATCCAGTATTGATTTTTACCATACCATCTGCACAGAAGGCGAATAAGGTTTACGAGTCCTTCCTGCCCCCTTTTTTAAAAATTGCTAATTATAATAAAATTTATCGAAAACAATTCATCTCAACGATAAAGACTTATACACATTCATTATTGCAATTTTAAAATAAACTCGCCGCCTGTTGCGTATGCTAGCGATCTAATATATACGAATAGATGAAAAGTTAGTTTGAAGCGTATTGTTTTTCTGTAATTAAGTCCGAATTCATATTTGTTTCTATTGTTGCATCGACAAAAGTGAGTGCTAAATCGATTTAGGCTCGTTGGTCTTTGCGAGGTCCCTCAAGATGCAAGGCCGTGAGCAGTCGCCCACCACTTGAAACGCCTCTGCACTAGAGGTCTGCACGTGCTCGGGCCTACAAAGAATGTATCACTTCGGGCCCGGGAGGGGTTCAGGCAGTAGCGTCATTTCAGGTTTGGCTTGGGGGGCCAAGACCCCTTGATATATGTAAAATTTCGCGTTTTTCACTGATTTACTACTATGCTATTGATAAAATTATATAAATCTCAAACTCGGGAGGGGGGCAAATGCCTCTCCCTGTCCTCCTAAATGACGCCCCTGGGTTCGGGCTGTGAATTTTTAAATATACAACCATATTTCTCGGACTTTTTCGGGCCTAACTTTGTAAATATAGTGTAAAACGATACAAATTGCACCGTTCTTTCTGGAGGACTTTTAAAACACAACTGCAAAATCAAACCTCGAATTGCTGTAAATAAAAATACAATTTTGCATGAATAATTAAGTTTCTGCAATTCGGGCTTATTTCGGGCTCATTTGATTATCACAGCTCAGTCCGGGCTAGGGCCTAAATGCTAAGACATATTTTGGACTCGGGTCGGGCCTCACATTGTAAATTCACGGGCCGGGCCCGGGCTGAAAATTCCGGCCCGTGCAGACTTCTGCTCTGCACCCGCACACATTTCTTCCTAGTCCAGAAAATCTCCTCCCCTCCGCATCGTCAATAATGGTAAATTTGTTCCTCGTATATTTGCTTATTATTGTGAGAGAAGTTCAAACCAGAACTCTAAAATTTGTTCGTTCTCTGGGGTATTGTGAGTAATGCAATTTAAGAAAGATATGCGTAATATACAAATGTCAGAAAAACTTGATATCAATTTGAATTACCTTTTACGTAATGTTTATTTTAGAAATAATAAACTTATGCAAGTATATCGAGGCATCTGAAATTTAATGTTAAATAGTGGCGAGTGAGCCAGAGGGGGCGTGCACTATTCAGTTAGTCAAAGAACTCATATATGTAGCTTGAAAACTAATGCTATTTAAACCAATATTGAATTAGACAAATTTGATCACTCTGGCCACAGAAAAGGCGTCACCTTCTATGGCCCACCCATCGCATGATGGGAATGAAAGACAGAGGAAAAAAAAGACAAATTTGTAAAAAGTAGGATAACCATAATTGGAAATAGTGTGTGTATTTTTTAAGGAGGAAACCCAGAAGTACATTCTCGATATAATAATAATAATAATAATAATAATAATAATAATAATAATAATAATAATAATCTTTCTCACTTCAATCATAGGTTGATGCGCAAGAAGGAAATTTTAAAACTTTTCTCTCCCCTGGGAGAGCTGTTTTATAATTTGATAAGGTCTCTTCTTCGTAACTGCATCTATCCCTGGTCGGGCCGCGGTGGGTCAGTGGTAGAGCGTTCACCTCTAATGCATGGCGTCCTTAGTTCGATCTCAGCTCGCACCAAGTGAACTTTGTGGAGGACAAACACCATGTGTGGGGGGTTTCTCGGGGTTCTCCCGTTTCCTTCCACTTTCTGCATTCCAGCATTTCCTTCTTTTCACAACATCATTAGCTCCTTTAACCTACCAGGCATAACTGTGGGACGTAAAACTTATAGATTTTTCTATCCTTGATCTTCCACTTCCTGGTTTTTCTTCTGCCTTTTCCCCTATCAACACGGTGATCCAATCGGAGTGCCGAATAAGATGTCCAAGCATGCTGTTTCTTTTTTTTTCTATTATCTTCATGATCTGTCGTCCTTCATTAGCTTCCTTTAGTACGTCTTCATTCCTTTTCCTTATACAGTATTATTATTATTACACAACCACACAAAATAAATAAAAGTTCTGTGCACTGGACCCCAGGGTATTGATTCGATGTATTTTGGTACCCAGAACCCAAATTTCGAAACTCCAGGACGATTTGACCGTGTCAACTTTGTTTTATGGGCGAAGAACGTAAGTGCTGTTTTACGTTTGCTTATGTTTATCGCCCATTTAAAAAAAATATCACGGTCAATCGTCCTGGGGTTTCGAAATTTGGATTCTGGGTACCAAAATATTTTGAATCCATACCCTGGGGTCTGGTGCACAGAACTTTTATTCTTTTTGTGTAGCTGTGTTATTATTATTATTATTATTATTATTATTATTATTATTATTATTATTATTATTATTATTATTATTATTATTATTTTCCATGCGTACATTTTCTCGAAAATATCCTCCCCCTGAGAGATGATCAACAATTCATTCCTGAATAGTACTCAGCTTCTTTTCCTACTAATGACTATTTAGGAGTTGTTCCTTAGCTGAATCTTGTTATATTGTGTCTCCATTGTACGTAGAATAGGATTCGATTGCCAGTGTAAGCTCACAACTTCCGAAGTTGAGTCAACATCGTGAAAGAAATGGAGAACTATCCGAATAAAGTGGTAGCGATCTCTGGCCAAGAAAGACGAAAGGATTGTTTGATGTCATTGCACTGATCACGATCTTCTAGGTTGTGAATGTTTACCAGCTGGCATGTCCAGGCCCCTATGGGCTGTATTTCTGATTTTAGATTTTAGACTAATAAACAGCTGTCTTTAGAAAATAACCTTGTAACACAAATATGATAGTCATGAGTTCCGAACCATAGTGTCAAGTGGTATAAATCTCACTTGGGTGGTAAAATTTGTTATTAGACATCGTGGAAATCAACTGCTCTGTTAAAATATTTCAGTTTTCTAACATTGTTATGCCTAATTATTATTAAGCATTAATAATTAATTATTATTAAGAAGAAGCTGAAAATCGAGAAACATGGAAGAAATATTTCAAGGTCCAAACTAAAAATTAAGAAGAAACGAAAAAAATCTCATCAGTCCCAGGACCGGCCAAAAGGCAGAATACTTAATAATAATAATAATAATAAGAATTTTAAAATTTCGTTCTTGATTATAAGAATACATTATACATTATAAAAGTCGTATACAAAGAAATGTATACATCCTAGAAATAGTATATACATATCAACGAAATACCTTACTACTGTCAAACAACATTTGTACTGTGTATACATTTATATTAATTCTATAGACTGTCACGTCTTTTATTCACGTGGCTCCCCAGCTTGGCTCACAACGATGAGCAAACGCCAATGATTTAAGTATTCTAGTAGGGAATCGAACCTAGAATCACGCGAACAGGAGTCAAAAGTTCTAACCACAAGACTATGGAACCCCTTAGTATGACGTTATGCTTGAAATTCAAATGATTCTACCAAAAACAATTATCAACGAAATAGTTTATTACATCTCTAACACATTACATTTATACTGTGCATACATCTATATTAATTACATTATGAAAAGGAGTAGAATGACTATATGCCTGAAATTAAAATGATCCTACAAAAAGCATATTTTTCAACGAAATACCTTCCTATTGTCATGTATACGGGTAATTTTATTCGTGGGTGGAAGGAGGAGTCGCCCGAAGTAAGGAAGAAATACAATACTCTCCTATCTGATAATTGAAATCATGAATAAATTTTATTATTATTATTCTTTCTGTATATGTTCATTTTCGAGTTAATCATTCCATATCGGACTCCCGAAGAAAAAAAAAAAAAAAAAACTATCGAAACAACTTATTGACCGTGCTGATAGCGACTACTCCCCGTCACGACACCGTTTTTCAGATTTGTTAGTGTTAGGAAAAAGAAGAGTGAGAAAGAAGAGTAGCAGAGGGAGGCAGAGAAGAAAAGAAAAAGAGAAAGAATGAAGAAAGATAAAGGATTGGAGGAGAAAGGATTACTGGATAATTCAGGAAATATAGTAATGAACTTGAATGGTTATTAACGAAGGATCAATTCCGAAGTGATCCGGAAATAGACACATGTCCATAAATACGAGCCTGATCTGGGTCCAGGCGACTGCACAAGAGGGAGTTGCCCAAACCCAGCCCAAGCTAGGTGAAAATGGAATTTAATTGGTTGTAAGGTAATCCTGAATGGTAAATATTAACTATCCAGTCTCTGAACTCCATACTCTGAGATCGACCACACATATGAATTAGCTTGGCGAGACTTCTTTTTTGGAAGGAGAGAGTACCAAATTCTTTTCCTCTTTGATTCCTTCATTTTGTCACACTTCTTGCAACACAGATATTATAGCACAACGACAGTAGAATTTCCAGTAAGTACACTTTGCAGTTCGTTTCAAGACTATTCTAAAACTCAAGGGTCACAAAATCACCCTCCCCTCTTTCCCTTTTCGAAGGGATCTTTCGGGGGGAAAGGTGAAAAATGTGGAAACAATTGGATACAATTACTAAGAACATTTTCCTTCTTCCTTCACAAGTCTCTTGTTTATGGTCATTTCGTCTTGTGTGATAAGGCGGACTTCAGAACACAAAATTGCAACGCTCCAGATTCCCTACCCAAATTGTCACGCGGTTCGTATGTCAGTTTTCGAGTTTCTTCAAAGAATGTTACATTATCTGCTATGAGATCTGCAAACCATCTCCATTGTATAACTGGTATCTCGATAGAGGCAGTGGACAAAACTGAGGACAAAGCTGCCCAAAACAAGTTTTTGACAAAAAAAAGGAAGAAACAGAGACAACATTTGTTTTTAGCCAGAAGCGCTCATAAATCACTACCACGTGACGCGAAGACTATTAGGGCTAGAGGTTCAGCAGAGAGCTCTCAATTCCTGGAGAAATTCTATCCTCTACGTTGCCAAGTGTAAACGGAAGTATACATTATAATTAATCTAAATTGATCTGGGGCATTAAATCAAAAACAGAAACCATGAACATATAGGTATTGCTGTTGGAAAATATCATGGAAAATTTTGAGACGGTAAGTGCAATATCTTGTTAAATATTCACATAGAAATATCTACGTGTTATCTTATAGGGATCCTGAAACACTTGCAAGTGGGTAGACATCCCCTTAAGACTTGTGAAGAATTAAAAATATTATCAATACCTTTTCTCATCAGCTCGTTCAGTTTCACTTCTATGTGTGTTTTTGTTGTCGCCAAGTATCCCTGAGGTATGAATGTTATAAATTTACATTAGAAAGTACTTCTTATTGCAGGCTATGAATTTCCTGCATGCTATGAATTTCCTATTTATCCTGTCTAGATTTGTTATTAATCCTAAGAATTTCCTGATTAACATTATATGCTTGATTCTAGTTACTTCATATCATACTCTCTGGTGGATTTTGAGTTATATTTACCAGAATCTTACATTAGGACTATATAAGAAACGTTAATTGGACTTGAACTGGTGCATAAATTCTTGTGGTTCCATTTTTAAATCAAATTTGTAAGATAAAGCCGAAATCAGCATATTGAGAAAAATGAAAATTTCGAACACAAGGTTTTGTCGAGAAAAAGATTATTTAATGACATTCAAATTCTGCTGTTCATTTGAAAATTCTACTCTCGAAAACTCATAGGAAATATTTCTTTCAATTTCTGACCTTACATTCAGTTCAAGTTTCTTGATCCCAAAATGATTCATTCCTTAATCAATATTATTGTGTTTCATTCTTTACATAAGTACTAGTGACACTAAAATTCACGACTGTATGGTTTTATTCTGAATATTTACGATTAGGAGTGAATACCTGACGTGAATATTTATATGCACTAAGCATAAAAGTAGAATTAAATCTGGAATCGTTAGACAAACTAGCTCTCATGCCTGCAAAGTACGGTTAAATATTCGTATTCACGTATATAATACGTATACACGTATAAAATAAACCGTGACAAAAGAGAGGTATATATATAGATTTTTGTGCTTACTTCAACTTTTAGTGTTGTTAGTTTATTTATTATAATTAATTTAATTTCCTTGTTTGAATTTTATACTCGCCTATAATGATGGAATATGATAAACCATAGCTTCGGTACTTCCAACTTGCACACACTTTTTCACAATGTTGATGATATTTATTCCAGTCTGACAACTGTGTCACTTTTATTTATGCACTTGCATATTTATGCTCTCTGTTTCCAGATCTCTTAAGGATGTTTCTTATATTAGTATTTTTAGGGTATAGTGTGGAATTACTCAGTTTTTTGTAATGTGCTGCATCGTCACTCTTTAAAATTGGATAATGGAATTCACATACTGTTGAAATCAGTCACGTAGTTTCCATCCATACGCAAAGAAGGGCAAGATGATAGGATTACAATTCTGTTGTACACAACAATTAATAATATAATGTGTATATGCGTTCACGTAGTTTGTACATTAAGTTTCACCTTCATAATTAACACCAGAATTATCCATAGCATATTGTATCATACTATGTACAGGGTGGACCAGTTATTTTAATCCGCATTTGTAACTTTTTAATTATTAGGTAAAATGCGCTGAAATTTTATGCCATGAAAATATAGACAGAGGACATTGGCATGCTCAAAAATACAACCAGACTATTAGTGCTGCCAACGCATCATATATATATATTTTAATAGCACTACCTATATATTTCAAATTTGCAAGTTAAACGAAAACTTAATTATTCTGCACACTGAGCACACTATAGTATCAAAAGAACAAAGTTTTTGTGGTCTCCATTGCAGTTACAAAGCAATTGAGAAAGACTTGGCAACGCATATCTAAAGTACTTTAGTGTCTAATTGTATGATGTTAATATAATGGCTTTTGAATGGAAAAACAAAGATACAAGCGATTAAAGCTTTTACTTTCTCCGAACGTCTCTATTTCGAGAAACTGCTTAGGTAACTACTTCACCCAATTGCATAGATGATTTTAATAGATGTGAAAATCATAATGTCGTTTACAGTAACTTGATATCTAAGATCTCTCTGGAGATATGGAAAATAATTTAAAGTTTGCAACACTGGTAAAATTATTCACAACTCTGTTATTTCGAGCACGTGTTGTAATTGCATCTATCAAAATCCTGTTGTTATGTCAGGGAAGTAAATCAAAATGTTTTTTTAAGGTTCCCACAAATACGCCATCTAAGCAACATATCAAATTTTACATTTTTTTTTTTTTTTTGTATCCGGAATGGCTTGATATATCAAATTCGTGTAAACGGTATTGTAATCGTCGTATCTATTGAAAACTATCTATGTCATTGGATTTTGGTACTATCTAAAGTTTTTTTCGAAATAAATTCTTTTCGGTAAAGTCAAATTTTTAATTCCTTTCAATTTTGTTTCTTCTTATTAGATATACGTTATATGGTAAACGCAATGTTCAACACGAAGAAACTCTAAATGTGCGGTACCCCGTGCGTTTCATTTGCGTAGTCAATGTTGTAAAACCTTTCATTTTTTTTTTTTTTGTTTGTTTTTCGATGTTAGTGATACTATGGCGTCCTTAATTTGCAACACTGCAAAGTAAGTGTGGAAGTATAAGTTTTCGTTTTACATGTATATTTGAAATAGGTAATAACCTGACATTGTGTCGTTTGAGAAAATACAATTCTGTGTTAGGTAGGTAATACTGATGGTATTGAGTATGTGAAACAGTCTCCCGCTATTGATACTTGCATGGTGTGAAATTTCGGCGGTTTTTACCTTTTAGTTTAAAAGTTTCAAGGGCATACAATGATAAATGACCCATCTTGTCTTGGTATAGGTTGCATCTGATTCATTTTTAAAGGGAATTTGGTGGTTTTTTTTTTTTTTTTTTTTTTTTTTTTTTTAACAATACTGAATTACATGTAAATGTAGGACAACTCTATATAATTTTCTCCAATTTACAGAATGCAATGATAGGAAACTCCGTCTCTACTTTTCGCTGTCTTTATACTACGTATTTCAGCTAGTAGCAGCAGTTTCTATTTTAGTGCCTCACGAACTGCTTGGCATATACAGGGTGGCCCAAAAGTAGGTATACACTGCCGTCCCGTATTTGATATAATTTATTGTTATCAAACAGGTAGACCTAGTTTCTTTATTACTTGTTCTTAATGTCTTTTTACTTAAGGTCGGAACAGTCGAAGAAAATAAATTCATAAGCTAGAATGTTATACTTGATCAGTACAGGGGTTTATACGTTCTTTTGGGCCACCCTGTATATAAATAATGTCTGTATTCTAAAATAAGTGAAATTATTTACGTGTTAGTGCATATTACACGCAAGCGAATTCATTTTTTAATTTTTTGATTTTTTTTTTCAATTTTAATCCTTGTTTATTTATATTTCTTACAGGTTCCATGAATGTCATTGTAGAAAAGGCAGTGAGAATTTTCATTCTTCCGAGGGGTGTGACAAATGTTTTACTCGTAGATCCTATATCGAAGCGCAAATCGAAACAGATAGTGATACAAAACTTAGTAGGTGTCCAAAACGTATAAATGAACATAAGGGTAAATCAAATCTGGGAAATTACTTGTTAACACGAAGTGGAACACCTCGTATATGTAAAGAGTTTGGTGAGGATTTCAATATGGGAAACCATTTGCACACTAACATGTTGACTCATACAATTGACAAACATTATACGAACGAGAAATATGGGAATGGATTTTTTCGGAATTCCCCTTTTGAAAGTCTCGCGTTGAGTCAGAGAGATGAGAAACCTCACTCCTACCAATTATATGACAAATCACTTAGTCGTAGTCAAAATCACTTAGTCAGTTTGACGAAACCGGTTTTAACACATAAAGGTGAGAAATATGCTACGTGCCTGGCATGTGGGAAATGGTTTATTGAAAGAAATTTGAAAAGACATATGCTAAAACATACTGGTGAGAAACCTTTTGTGTGTCAAGAATGTGGAAAGGGATTTACTCGAAAGTTGATTTTGGATACCCACATGTTGACCCATACAGGCCAGAAACCTTACTTGTGCCATAAATGTGGAGAGAGATTTCGTTCGAAAGATTGTTTGGAAACCCACATATTGGGTCATACCGGTGAGAAACCTCATATTTGCCAGGTATGTGGAAAATCGTTTACTAGTAAATCAAATTTGGCGAAACACAAGCTAATACATAATGAGAAAACTCATTCTTGCCAGACATGTGGAAAATCTTTTCATGTTAAATCGAACTTAACAAAGCACATTCTAATACATGTAGGTGAGAAAAGTCATTCCTGCCAGGCATGTGGGAAGGCATTTATTGATAAAACAAGACTGAAGAGGCATATGTTAGTACATTCAAGTGAGAAAACTCGTAGTAAAAAATGTAGCTTACTTGCAAAACCACATGTTTACGCACTTGTGAGAGACCTTGCACGGACAAGAATGTCGAAAGGAATTTAGACAAAGATCTACAGTAGTTCGATAATATGGTAACACGTATGGGAGAGGAACCTCTTTCGTGGAAGCAATAAAACGAACAATTTAGTGTGAGATGAAGTTGGACTAAGTGTATGCTAACATATAAAAGTGAGGTAACTCATACTTTTCCTGATTGTGGGAAGAAATTTAGTCGAAAATCAAATTTGAGACAAATCTTCCTATGTCCCATGTTTATGATGAGACATTGAATCTAAGAACACAGTAGACAAATCACATTCTAAAAAATACAGGTGAGAAACCTTATCAAATATGAGGAAAGTCCTTTACTCACAGATTAAATTTGTCAGATTCTAACATTCACATGAGAAGCCTGATACCTGTAAATAATATGGAATGGGACTTTGTGAGAAAAAATGAAAGGCACATGATTATTCAAATAGGTAAGACCTCTCATTTGTGCAAGGTAGGCAGGAAGAGATTTAAGGTAAAATAAAATGTGATGAAACATAATTAAGTAACAGATATGGGTGGCAACCTTATACGATCCAGGAATGTGAGAAAAGATTTAGTATAAGATCAATTTTAACAAACTTAATACGTAAAATTTGAAACCTCATACCTATAAGGAGTGTAGGATACAATTTTGAAAACTAATTTGTAAAAAGTGTGTTGACTGAGACTTACACTTCAGAAATCTCATATGTAGAAAGAATTTAGTCAGTCCTCAATCTTTATGCAATAACATGTGGGTGAGTAAAGTCATGCCTCCCAGGAATGTGAGATACAATTTAGTTCGTTATAAAATACAGTGGATAATATTTCTTGAGGCACCACATGTTAATACATAGAGATAAGTCGGATGTATAAAATATTTATGTAAAATCACCAAGGCCCAAATACCAGCAAGAAACCTGATACGTACCAGAAATGTAAAAATAATTTCGTTAGAATTAAAGTTGAAGAATAAAAACATTTTACACAGGCAATGAACATCATAGTTCTTATTAACGTAAAAACACAACCGTTGTTTTTTTTTAACTTTGAAAACCGCGTGTTTACCTAGAGAATGTCAGACTTGCCATACTTGTAGGAATAAATTAATATAAGACTTTCTTTCTAAAGCACATGTTTACAACTGCACATGAAAAACTTGTGTTCGGTATGGCGTGATAATTAGTCTAATATCATAGAAATTTAATGAGCATTCACGCTTATAGACATACTCATGAGTTGCAGAGGGTATAGTATAATGTTTGTTCACATTCAGGAAAAATCCGTATTGTCAATTTTGCCCTAGTGGTTTGGTACTGAAGGTATCGCTTCGACTCCTGGAGTGTAAGAATATGAACGTTTTGCATTTAAGAAGGACGAACTAATTAAATAATCTTAAAATTTCCAATTCTATGGCAGAAAAATGTATTTTTGGCAAATAATATACAATACTGTATGAAAAGTCATTGGCACTTTTGTTCAAGTGACTCCTTGATAATCATTTATCTCAGGTTACAAATAGTGCTACTTCGAGTAGAGTTACAGAAAGTCTTTCATAAACGTTACATACAAATAAGTCAAATAAGATTTTTCAATTTCATGTGTACTGAAGTGGCAATCGATATTAAAAGTTACACAATCATGCATATGTGTATCAAGATACGTGAAAAACTGTGCTCTTCCTATGGTGAAATAAGATTCTACAAACATCGCTTGCAGAATAAATTTGTACTATCTACATACTTACTTCCAAGTAGTAACGAATATTTTCATTACCCACCATACTTTCGAAATTGACAGCTCAGGGCATAGGGACTCGGCATGGAACTCGGCATCGTTAAGGAATAGGGACTCGGCATGTATTTCAAAACGACTCAATCGAATTTTATTTAAGATTAAAGGTGTCAACCGCTGTAGCTAGGAGTCCGAACTCAGCAGATCTTATTTAACAATGACAAACTAACTCTTTAGGTTCAGGAGACAACGTGCAACGTAGATGCACACTTTAAAAAATTAACAGTAACTGAACAGGGAGAAAAACGAATCAATACAGCCTATATTTAAATATGCCTTCTGGTTTTTGTCCTGGGTAACTATTAGAAACGTCAGTGTTTTCTTTTAGTGGACACGAATTTTTGGTCTTCCGTTGACAACGCGCAAATACTAACCAAGACTTGATAGTGACTTCCTGCTGTAGTTTCAACACGTCCATAGTGTTAATTGTATAAATAAGATGAATAAACTAAAGAATCTATTTTTGTACAAAATCTATTCCTTCAATAAAATGTTGCAACTTGTTTCATCGAAAATATTAGTTAAGTCCCCTATGCAAAAGTTTTTTTCTTTTTCTTTCTTTTTTTCTTTTTTTTATTTATTTTTTTTTTTTACCATTTTAATGTTTGAAAGTTATAAATATTCGTTGGGATACAATCGCTAAGTTCAAATTTGTCAATAAATATTTTGTAGCCAAAGGGAGAAATTATTAGTCTATTTTCAATTAAATTTTTCAGTCTTTTTATCTCAAACAGGAAAGAGATGGAGCTGAAATTTTTGAATAAGGTAGCTTCTCCCTTTTCATATATTTGTCTTTAGATTTAATGGTTACATCGAATAATACTACTTTCACATATTGATTGAATAAAAACAGTTCTCCTTATGGTCAGTGTTATTTTTTAATGTTTTGTGACGCTTCTTACTTTGTTGACTTTTCATGTAATTTACTGGTTTGAATCTTATATCGAGTTTTTACACAGACGTAACATAAATATGTTAATAAAAATGTGTTATTGCTAAAATGTAAGAACTGTTAGTTCCCAATTGTTTTAATTGCTTTTTATTGCTTAAAATGGTCGCATACATTAAGAGGTCTCGTAATATATATATATATATATATACATATATATATATTAACGAGTAGTGTTCTGTAATATTATTAACTTTCGATGTTTTACTCATATTTGATTTCAGGTTTCAGGAATGAATTTGGTTTTAGTTTGATTCTTTTCGAATATACTGATTAATTTCTTCTTCCTCATAGTACTGCCGATTTGCTTATATTTTATTAGTTTTCGTATAGACAGTTACTTTTCATAATTAGAATGCGATATTCTTGAATCTCATAATTTCAGAGTTAAGATCGTGTAGAATATATTCCTTACCACAACATCAATAACTAAGTTTTCAACTATTCATTGGTTTGTTCTTTACATAATGTAAGAAAAAATTACAGCAATAACTTTGCTTCAGCCTATGAAAAACTTAAATTTAGAAACTCTAAACTTTTTTTTTTCTTGTGTGAATTTTACACATCTTTTCTCAGTAATATATGCAGATGTGACAGAAGATATTTGAAAATCTTCGACCGGTTTCAGAAGTGTTACAAAATAATAATAATAAATTTATTTACAGAATACTGAAATTATAATCGTAAATTGTTTATTGAATTGTCTTAAAGTGTGACTTCCAAAGGCCAGAAATATTTTTAACTGAAAAAATCTGTTTAGTCAAAATTAGCTTCGGTTGAACCTACGTACCTCTACCATCGCTTGGTCAAGGATTGGGTTCTATGACAAATTAAATGTGGAGTCTGCGATTTCAAAAACTCCTTCAAGACAAGTTTCACCTTTCGATTATGAGAGACATTGTTCTCTGCCAAAGGGTGAAAGAAATGCTGGTTGAGTTGGTTCTCTGTTACAATACAGAAGATTAGAAGGGGTTTTATTGTTGCAATTAATTTAAGTTCGTTCAATCTACATGTTGTGCAATATGACGAGACCATATATGTTGATCATTAGTGAATTCTTAGCACACTGCACTTCAACAGTTAATATCGGCAACAGTATGACTCTTTAGATCGGTTTCATAAACCATCGTGCAAATAAATGATAATCGAACACTGTCCTGCCGTGTTCAATTGGTGTAGCAGATCCATTTTTCATCAGAGGAAATAATTTTTTACAGGAAACTTTCTTGGTTATTTTGTACACTCAAATTGGTTCATACATCCTGACGACGATTCTTGTTGACCAGTGTCAACTTATGTGGCACACAAGAGTCCAACTTTATACATTATCGAGTGACATGGAGCCGCCAAACGACCGTCGTATAGTACTTGCATAACTTGTCTCCAATACATTAACTCGTCTCCAAGCTCCGTAGCTGTGGGTTTGCATTTCATTGTGTCACCTGAACGAATTTTTATACACGAAAGTCGTGTGGTGTGCTAATCCACCGCAATTGAACCAAATAGTTTTTCTATGCTTTTAGTTTCTAGATGTGTAATATGTTCCCAATTTACATCCGTAAAATAACTTCGCTCGCATTCTTTGTTTTCCATGCTCGACGTTCACAGCACTCTGTGTCTTTACTGCGGAACTCAGCCTGTTTGCTCTAAATGTTCGGAATATGTGACACTGTGGATGTGTCTTCGGTCCATCGATTAGTTACGTCATGGAGCGCGGTTTCTCATCAGACGTACAATCGGCCATTTCAAACGTTACAACCTGATTGATACAACGCAAGTGTTGTTACCTTTTAGCATGTCTCGTCTGTGTAATTTGCTAAGTAATCAACATCCTTTTGCTCTTTCAGATCCTACAAAAAACTACTTGTTAAACTATAATATTAAAGTTTGTAGTATTTATATTATAACCGGTGAACCCCTGGTTTGCGAGAAATATGATCCTTGGGATTTATGTTCATATCTTTCTCAGTTCATTGTATCCTCTGTTAATCTAGAAGTAAAGTTTTGTATGTACGTACCACACATTGATGGTATTTTTCTATTTTGTAAGCTTACTTCCGATGTGTTAAGGTCGTTAATGATTTCCGGAAAAACGATTTTGATGCTGTTTATATTTGAATTACTCCCCTGGACTGTGTTTATGCTACTTTTTCTGCGTGGTAAGTTATTCACCCTTTACACATATTAACGTCTTACTGGAGCCACGTACATTGCAATTGATAGTTGTGACTTACGTATATGTGGATGCTTTATATGACTTGGTGAAAGTGTAGCTCCGGAAATTTTTCATTCCTTCCCAGGAAAATAGTGATTATGGGTTGTCTCATCTGTATGTAGTGATATATCGATTCGTGTAGTCTGAGATTTCATACTATTTTGTACCCTCTCATCAATTTTATTAACATTTTATCATGAGTTTATTATACGAGTGAGGATCAAATGAAAACATTGAAAGTGCAATATATGTTAGAATATAACAATGAAAAGGAAATCTTAACTCTTATTTTTCAACGTAGTCCCCTTGACGTTCAATGCAAGTATACTACCGTTTCGGAAGTGCATGGATACCTCGGTGGAATAATTCTTTTGATCGAGATTGTAGCCACTCATGCACTGAATTTTTCACCTCTTCATCCCTATTGAAATGTTTGCCGCTCATTGCTTCTTTGAGTGGTCCAAACAAATGAAAGTCACTGGGGGCAAGGTCTGGTAAATAAGGTGGATGAATGAGACACTCAAATTTGATGTCATCGATAGTCTCAACGGTCAAACGGGCAATATGTGGCCGGGCGTTGTCATGCTGTAAGAGTACTCCTGAGGACAATAGTCCTCGCCGTTTACGCCTGATTGCAGAGCTAAGTTGATTTTTCAGCATGTTTGATTACGAGGCACTGGTTACTGTCACTCCTTTTTCCATGTACTGTCCCAAAATTATTCCATTAGAATCCCAGAAGAGAGTGAGCATGACCTTTCCTGTTGATGGTTGAGTGCGGATTTTTTTTTTTTTTTTTTTTTTGTTTCGGCGAAGAGCTATGCCGCCATTCGTTGCTCGCTTCCTTGATTTTTGGTTGATGATAGTGAACCCAGGTCTCATCGCCTGTAACAATCCTGTCCAGAAATGCATCACCCTCGGCGTTGAAACGACGCAAAAGTTCTTCATAGGCGTGGACGCGACAATCTTTGAATTCAGCAGTCAACTGACGTGGGACCCATCTTGCTGATACCTTATGGAAATGCAGAACATTATGCACAATGTGTTGAGCTGAACAAAAGCTAATCTTCATTATTGTTGCGATTTCTTTCAGGGTAATACGCCTGTTGTCCTTTACAAGCTGTTCCAATAGCGCAATGTTGTCGTCGGTCACTATGCGATGAACCTGTCCCGGTCGAGGAGCATTCTCCACAGATGTTACACCACATTTAAACTTCCTACACCACTTGCTGCAGGACAAACACGAATCACCATACTTTGCTGCCATTCTGCGATGAATTTCAATTGGTTTCACACCTTCACTACCCAAAAACCGGATCACCGAACGATGTTCTAATGCAGTGCATGTGGACAGTGGGTCATCTTAAAACTGCTCCTGTGCTGGCGCTTGTTTGACTACACTCTTGTGCCACCTACTGAAGAAAGAGAATGCTGTTAGAAACAATATTGCCTACTTTCAAAGCAATAGCACAACATTTGAAATTAATAATAAAGTTTTAAGGTTCTCATTTGATCCTCCCTCGTACATGATGAACACTATTTTTTAATGTTTATTCTTTTAACCAAAGCATTAATTTATTTTTTCTCTTCATGAACTTGACTGAAGATGTGTTTAGATACATTTAAATCTTCAAATTAAACAGTAGCTTTGTTTCAGGAAACGTCCTTTTTGTCTGAATGTGAATTTATGAATAGGAAGGTATTAATTAATGAAACTTTCACTTAAGGAATGCTCTTTGAGCCTTGATGTCATTGAAGTAGTATCTCCGAGAATCATTATAGTCTCTCTGCCTTTGTACTTGGCAGTGCAGTTCACAAAACAAATATACTTAAGCTCTTCTTCAGTACTTGCGCTTCCACGCAAACGCACCCGCATTTTACAAGGTTTAAAGGAAAGTCACATGAACATTTAAAAGTTCTACAAATGAAATAATCTATGTTACACATAATTAAATTAAACTTCCTTTCGACTTAGAACCTGTCAGTAATGGTAGAAAATTATAGGCGAAAGGGCAAGAGGGAGAATAAACGGTAATTAATATTGTAATGATATGAAATCTTTATATTAACTTCCTACGTCTCTGAAGTTCACAAGAAGACCAATGCAAGTGAATGGTTAGAAATGAAATGGGGATGTGGAAGAAAACGGATAAAAATCTATCTATCCGACGGTGTCATCTACACATTCACGTGACCTAAAATAAACAACCAGTGACCCTTCATACGAGAGTTTGAGCACTTCACCATTGAGCAACTGTGCCTCTTGATCTCAACATTGTATGTCACACCTGAAGGACGCAATAACGTAATAGGCACAGACGCGGGTGAAATAGAATCACGCTATTAAATCTTCCAAGATATTGAAACTACAAATTGCGTTAATCAATATTGAGTTGAGTTGAGTTGATTTTGAGTTTTACGTCCCGTTCAGCAGCGAGGGCTATATGAGAGTGGACCTACTGATTAACGTGGAATCCGAACCACATGAGCTCCTGCCGGGAATCGAACCCGGATCTCCCGCGCTAAAGGTGCGTATGCTAACCGCTTAGCCACGAATGAGCTCTTAATCAATATTGCGTTGAGTTTTAAGATTCCTCTGTGTAGTTGGAAATATAATGATATTAGTTGATTAATTTCAAACTAAGGTCGTAAAAGGTTACTGTTTGCAATTCTTTTAGCTTAAAATATTTCGTTGTCAGAATGTTGTAGCATTGGTAAGTTAAATGGGTTAGAAATGGAAGTAATTCTGCTAACATTTTCTGAAATAAATTGTAAATTCATTTAACAGATTCACAATTCTAACGTATTTCTCACTCGAATATGATAAACACATTTCTCTCTTCGGATGATTATGAAAAAAAAAAAAAGAAAAGAAAACAACGCTATTATGAATTTTGTCTTTCATTATAAAACATTTCCTGTACAAATAGAGGTAGTAAAGTATTAAATATAAAAGGATATAATAAAATAAAAGATCATCTTGTTGCATGTGAATATTTCTGATCTACGGTAATTAATTGGTTAAAGTTCCTTAAAGTACAAACATTTCAGAAAAACATGTAATATTCATATGATTGAACTCATGCAATATTCAACTATTTTAAAATCCATAATAAAATCTTTAAAAGATGAACATTATCATGTCTTCTGTATATCATTAACAGAATGTAAATTGTTACAAAAACATATGGGTAACTTTCCTGGAAGTAATCACAATATATCTTCTAATATACATATTTTTTCATAAAGTATATATAAAAAGTTTTGTTGTTGGAAACATTAAAATTTACAAGTACAAATCCTTAAAACTACATATACATTACATAAGAATGTTCTGAGTTCCTGGAAGGAAAATCCTTGAAACTACATAACATACCTAGGGCATGTAAATAGTTGTAGAGTTTGGCAAAAATTAAAAATTACAAATAATGATAATAGACAACATATAGAAATTCAAAATGCACTAAAATGTTAACGTATGTAGATTCAGTAGTTCGTATCCTAAAATATCTGGCATATTTGCATAAAATAATTTTTCTGTAAACAAAATGTATTTAAGGTTGAAATGATGTGTAACAAATACGGAAGTATATCTTCTTAAAACAATTTGTTTTTCATTTGAAAATGGTCTCAATCAGGAAGTACAAAAAATGGTTGGTGAGCGGAGAAAAAGATATAATCCGTCTAAACTTACGGCAATTGAGCTACGTAGATTATACCAAGATCTAACACTGTTGTTCACTGGGAATGCTGAACGTAAAATTCACATACCTCCCAGTTTGTCAAAGACGGTTCCACCCCAAGATGGAATGAGAAGGTCTTAAGGACTTCATAAAACTCCGATTTGCAGTTTCAATCCTGATCACAATACTTCAAAATGGTAAATAGAAACAAGTGATTTCCTAAAATGGAGTTAATACCTTAGGAATAGGTTTAATCTTGCACTTTAATCCTCAATTGCAACCTAAAGTGGTAGAAATATACTTCTAGTTTCAATAATGATTACCATAGAGCAAAATGGTAAAACAAAGTGAGTAGTTGTTTCCTGATGTGAATCCAGTGTTTCAAGGATAAGTTTGGTCTCTAATTTTGTTCCTCTACTGAAACCGGAAGTAATGTAAATCTAAGATTTCCGATAGTGAAGAATGATAATTGCAAGAAGCAAGTCTTTTGACACGGATTCAACACAGCAAAAATGATTTTATTCCTCTATTCCTCCCTAATTTTATTGTTCTATTCAAACCAGAAATGGTAGAAATCTAGTATTACTGACAGTTTTAATATTGCCCTATAGAGCTAAACTAGAAATAGGAGACAATAAACAGTTTTGAAAATAAGGAATTCAGTATTCCAAGAAAAGATTTCATCTCAGCTTTAATATTCTACTGAAACAGGAAGTATTAAGAAATAATAGAGCTATGAGTTTTAATACTAATTTCTATATAGTAATAATTTTAAGAGACAGCAAGAAACTGTTTTTAGTATGGTTTCATCGTCAAATAAACAATTTCCATTTCTAACATGATTCCTCCTTCGCAGGTATAACTTATAGATCTGTTTTAACTTTCAATATTAAATTCGCATTATCTGGAAGTCTACCGTAGTCACAAAACCGTTTGTTATCATTTGCTTTCGTTAATATGCGTATCCTGAAACGAGGGTGGGTTTTGAAATGTACGTGAAACATATCTCAAAAGTCACTTTTATTAGACAGATAAAGCTCGATATGTGAGAAAATTGACACTTGTCCCAGCGCTGTCGAAAATTTCGATTTTATGGGGAGGAGAACATCTTTTACATTATTTTAACCGTCTCCCTTAGTCTCGTGGTCGTATACGTTCAACTGAAGCATTTCATTTTAGAGTACTTTAGTTTCCCATTTGTAATTAATAAAATAGCCCAAGTGAGACGATTGTTAAACTGTTTAAAATGAATTTGTGATTTCAGTCGACATGGTATTTTCTCATTTCATTTTGATTCAAAGGCCTAAAGGCGAAAGAGAGCTCAAATATATCTTCAAATAATTTCCATACATTTAATTTTCCCGTGCCAACAGCACGTATTTTAACTTATATATTCAAAAATGAAATTGACCTAGTTTGCATCATTTAAAAAAAAAGTCATGTGGAAAGAATATTTGAACATTGTTCTTGACTTAAGATTTTGCTTTCAGTAAGATACGTATACTAAGAGAAAAAAGAGCTTAAAAATGTATGCTAAAAATATAGTATCTATGACCTCAAATTAGGGTTAAACTCGGTATAAATATTTCTCATTAAAAATAATTGCACACACATTCTAGTTTTCTAAAGTCCTCTTTTAGGGAGAGGAAGGGAAAATTTCTACAATTATTTTTTTTTCACATTTGAATCAAATATCGTCCCATCGTCATGGAAATTTTCTGAATCGTTGAAATGATTCCTGTAACCTAGCACTTAGCTCAAAGCGGATTTTTTGTTATGTTAGTTCGTTAAAATGGTATCGAGTAGGATAGTAGGAGTCAAAATATATGCCAAAAAATTGAATATCTCTAATGTTAGGACCACAAAGCTTGCCGTATAAACTTCTACTTAAAAGTAAGTGCACACATGCTACAATGTTTTCGAAAATCCCACCTTTAAGTGGAAAATAGATTGATTTCTATGTATTTTTCTCAATATATAAAACTGACATCGTTGTTACCAGTCTCATCACGAACAAACGGCTGAATATAACACTTGGGTCAAGCTTAGATTTCACCAGTTCACTTTAATTGAAATACGCATATTTATGTGAGATGGACGTATAAAATAACCTTTCAAATATTGTTAAAATAAACCTACTATTCCCCTTCGGAGAGTAGATATTTCTGCTGTTAAATAAATAAATAAATGTATATTTTTTTGACATTTCACTCTATCAGTCAGACGCATATTAAAATACAAATATGAAATGCGTTCTCGATATGTAGAATATACTATTCATCATAGTTGTACTTCCTTAACCGTTCTTAAATGGTATACCCCTCTTGAATCCCACATTATTGCTACAAAGTAAATTCAGAACTGGTTCAAATATAAGTGAATTAAGATGTTTGTTAAAGTATGCAACGTTTTCCCTTGCGGCAAGTGGTATCCTTGTGAAAGAAGTGCAGGAACGTTAGATTCGATTGTCGGAAGAAGTGTATTTGATACTTATTCCGTTTAAGGCCACATATCCTGGTCTTTAAAACCTCGGCGTTGCAACTAGACGTTAAACTTCCATAAACTTATTTATAAGTATGCTAGATGATAATGTACGAAATTGAAGAAATAAAAAAAAAAGTGCTATTATGCCATTCCCCAATCCATAAATAGTGCCTACTATCCATTTCATAAAGATAGGCCCCTGGCTTCGTGGTGCTGCCATGACGTTCAGTCAAAACTTATATTGCATTGTCGTACCTTGTTGGAATTGCTGGAATGTTGTCTTTTCAATACTTAAGACATAAAAATTTTCTTTGTACTATGTAGTGAGAAAAAAATAAAAATTAATGAAAAAGTGCGTATTTTTTCGTACTTTTTTGGTAGATCAATGTTTATAGGACTATATATCAGAAAAGAGATCACGTGAAATAATTTCCTGTGTACAATATGTAGATGCATCCATTAACTGTAAGTTGTGAAAAATTCAAGTTTCATCACTTGATACTTTTTGTGTAATTAAAACAAATGTACGACGCTCTGATCTCCTTTACCATGGTAGGTAGAGAAACGTACAAAACACTGTTCGAAAATTCGGAAGTCTAGTGTTCCAAATATTTGAATCTATTAACAAAAAAGGTTTAGTTGGTAGAGTATTTATTTAAAAAATTTTTTTTTTTACTTCAACATATTCTCTGCGTTAAGCGGTGAGCCATGTTGCAGCCCAACCTTTAAATTCCCCGCGCTTGTATGAAGATACAGCATACAGTAAGTGGAAGTGCGGCACCGCTGTCGTACAGTGTTGTCGCGTTCAGGAAGCCTGTAGCGCGAAGCCTACTTCATAAAGAATGTAATAGGAAAAAATATTTATTATAATCTTTCACATCATAAAAATAATAATAATGCATTACACATCTCAATGTAATAAAATAAAACGTTGAAGTAAAACATCCAAAAACTCATCTCTTAATCTATTTACTTCATTCAGTTTCATAATGGGTTTGTTGACTCATCGTTGCTCCTGCTATCTTCCTGAACACTTATTAACAACGGCTCCATTTCTACCTCAAGATCTATCAGTATACACTTTCCAGCTTAGGAACATGTTAAAGGTTAAAAAGAAATATAGCCTTGGCAATCACGTGTTACCCAAGTTCTGCGATCAATTCCCCTGCCGAATGTACAGTAACACAGAATGGGTCCTTTGTTTTCTTTCAACGAAAGAAAACAATACAATGAGTAGCTGACGAGGGCTGTATTTGCGTCGAATCACGTCGCACTGATTACGTCTTCAACACTTCCCTTCGGTTCGTAGGCGTCAAAAACTTACACACGCATATATATATATATATATATATATATATATATATATATATATATATATATATATATATATATATATATATATATATATATATATATATGGATATTACTTTACGAGCGGCGGTATTACAAAAAGAAGAGGCAAAATTTTTAGCGATAATAGAATTGCAGAACTGATGAATGACTCCGACTCAGACGGTTATGAGTTAGTAATGAATAGTAATGACATTGATTATTCTGTGCTCAGTGGCGTATTCGGGAGTGAACAAGGTAGTAACTCGGTTTCAAGTGAACCTGAGGCTGCGCCGGGAAAGAGAGAAAAAAAACGTGTCGTTCCTATTCAAAGACAGATTCTGATGTAGCTTGGAGCGATAAAATTCAAGTAAACGCAAAACCCCTGTTTAGTGGTGTCCCGGGAATTGATCAAAATACTGGACTATCTACAGAGTATTCCGCATATAAAGTGTTTCAGCTGTTTTTACCGATGAAGTTTTATAGTAAAAAAGAAGTTGAGTTGATTTTGAATTGAACGTCCTGTTCAGCAGTGAGGCTATATGAGACGTGGACCTACTGATAAACGTGGAATCCAAACTACAAATACGTAGCATCCGCAAGGTGAAATGAAGTTTTTAATAAATATTACGTTTATTGGAGGAATGCAAATAACCACTCGCCCGGGGCGAGTATTTAATATCATATGGAAGTTAAGTAAATTATTTTTATTATGTGATGTGGGCTAGTAACTTTCTTTCTTGGGCGAGTAAACTTTTGTTGCTTATTTGCATCCCTGGTTTATTGCCTGATATATAAAGTTGGACTTTGCGTGGGAAAGTGCTTCGAAATGTACAACACTAAAGAGACGTACTGGGACTCCTAGATCTGAAAACAGATTTTCTGTGAAGTGTATACTCAATATTACATATCAACTAAGGTTGTGTCGTATAATAAAGTTTGTGCTTGTATTTGTTTCTGTGCAAGTGTATTTTGTACTGCGTGCAGTAAGTGAAAAACTGACAGAAAGCAACAAATTTTCGAGGACCATCACATGCAAATCCAAACAAAATAAGAGTTCGCTTTTCTAATTTTGAACACTTGGCGCATTTACTGTATATCCTGTTAATTTCTAAGAAATTGGTTCAAAATCTGTGGAGACATAAAATTTTAAAAATATCCAAAAAGTGCCGGACAGTGTCATGACAAGTTTAAATACCCGTCCGGCTGAGAGTGTATAGCGCCAGGAAAATGTGGCAACGTAGCACTCCGTATAAACTGCGATAGGAAAGGGCGCAAAGCTGAGAAAATCATAATGTCATATTTGTGATTGTTTATCTTTTAAAACAAGTCAAAACAGTTTGGTTGAAAAAGCTACTTTAAGATCTTTCTAAAAGTTTTTTCAGATTGTAAATACACTGCAGCAATTCAGAGATAATGATGTCTCACTTTTTACTGAATAACAAGAAAATTACTATGTGTTGAGTAATGAAATTTTCAGAACTTACAGGTAATATATGCATCTACATATCATGCACAGGAAATTATTTCATGTTATTTCCTTTCCGAGATATAGTCCTATAAACATTGATTTACCAAAAAAGTACGAAAAAATACGCACTTTTTCATTAATTTCTATTTTTTTCTCACTACACAGTACAAAGAAAATTTTTATGTCTTAATTATTGAAAAGACAACATTCCAACAATTCCAACGAGGTACGACAATGTAATATAAGTTTTGACTGGACGTCACGGCAGCACCGCCAAGTCAGGGGCCTATCTTTATGAAATGGATAGTAGTTACTGAATTGCCCACAGGAAGATCTGTTTACGCACATTCCAATATAAAGTAGAAAGAAAACATTTATCTGAGATTTCTTTTCTGCTGCGGTATTCAGTAATACAATTGGGGCGTTCAGAGCACAAGGGAGTCAAGTCACATAATCTAAGTTGTGAGAAAAATAGACAAATTATATACGGAACTCTTAGATACATGAAAAAACTGATTTTTCGCGGTATTAGAGTTACAAGTATTTACAATATATGGACATGCATCTTTTAAGCTCTGAAAAGAGATTCAAGTAGAGATCTTGAAGATGAAATATGTCCAAAATATCAAAAGTAGACTTGATTCCCTTGTGAACTAATTGCACCAATTCTCAGCATGAAAACGCTTGCTTCCGCCACCAATCAAAATTCGATAATAGGAAGTCTCTCAGTAGTAAATGAAAAGTGATAAATGCGATTTCTCTAGGATATTCATCTATACTTGGTTCGTGTGGTAGACATCATGTAGGAAGGAAGAATTTGTTTTATTCTGTTATTAAGACTACAGTGCTAAACAAGCTGCAGAACACGTAGACACGATATACAACCTAGAATTAACCTAAAAGTGTCACACAGATAACATCTGAAAGAAGAAACGACTTGTCGTAGTAGTAGTGGTAGACGAAGAGTTACCACAAGTAAGTACCTAAATCGTTGAAAAAGCCAGAGGAACACCCCATCTAAATTCGCACCAACTGCGACAAGTCACTTGTGTATACATGATAGTATATAGTATGATTGCAACAATTTATGACTGAGGCGATGAAATCACGGAATTATTGCAATGAAAAATTGAATATTTTTTTTTTTTCAATTTAACGCCCCACGGTAATCCTCTTAAGACTAAAGGAGACGGGTAATTAATGAAAATGAATGAAGAAGAAAGTAAGTTTTGTGATCTCGCCGAAAATCGAACATTGAATCACATGCTCCAAAGACGCACAACTCACTAGACCAACAAGAATGACTTATGGACTTGGATATTAATAGTTTATCCGAGGGTACAATATCGTATTGATATTTATTTGCAACAGTTTACTTAGAGCAAATAATTTACCTACTCTCCATCATTTACTTGTATATCGCCTCGCAACGGTATTTATTTAACTTCGCTTTCGTACTCAATCAGCTATCAAGTCAAGGTGATTGTATTATACCTAATAAACATTTTATTTATTTATTTATTTACGAAAATTTTTCTTAGCGAAAGGTAATTTTACACTTTAACAATAACAAAGAAACAACTTATAACGAAAGTTTACCAAGGCTTATATATTGTAATGTACTACGTGCTTCTTTATACGAAAAACTCCTTGTTTATAAACATCACCACATGGATTTCCTGCACACTACGTGGGATTACTACGAGCGGCAGACGGCGGACCTCCTGCACCTCCTACAAATCACATGACGACAGGAGAGCAGCAGCGCCACCGCCGTTCTGGACGCCTATAAATTGGACAGCAACCATCAGACCAGTACCAGTTCTCTGGTTCTCTCCTACTGCTTGCCTTGGAGTATTAGGAGTAACCTACCCTCGAGGCCTCTACTCTGCTTCCAGACTCTTGGCTATTCCTTTGCTCCTGACTTAGTCTGCTTCGGAGCTCTGTTAGGATTCCTACCTCAGTTGTTTAGTCTGCTTCGGGGCTCTGTTAGGATTCCTACCTCAGTTGCTTAGTCTGCTTCGGGGCTTACTGACTTTTAACCCCCTTACTGCTTGCTCGGGGCATTGGGGTTTCCTACGCCACTCTGGTTAGCCTGCTTCGGGGCTCTGTGGAGATCCTGTCCGCGATCTTATGGACAAAGACTACCTAATTACTACCTGACGAATTAAAGAAAGCATGTAGTATTTTCTGTAAATACTGTTATTATAGAGAGTTTTTATAAAATAAACCGGTAATGGGAGTCGATTCTGGACTTTGATTTTATTAACCTAGCTCTACCCACAAAGAAGTTTTACAGTATTTAAGGTATCCCGGGATTCGCCTGGTCGAACTTCAACATCATCAGTCAGGATGCTTGAAACCTGGTGACTCACAATTACAAAGCTCCAACGCTAACCATTAATCTACGTTCGCTCGGAAATGTAATCAAATTATTTTTCTGCAATTATTATTATTATTATTATTATTATTATTATTATTATTATTATTATTATTATTATTATTTGTAAAATACTTATTATTTTCATGAAGCAAAGGATGAATTTTCTATTTCGGCTGAGAGTTATCCTTACTATACATCTAATTGAAAACCAATTGTTTATGTTCAATATTCCTGTCCGTTTTCCTCTTACATGTTACCTGTAAAACCAATTTGGAGTAAATGTTTTATTTTAGTAACATTTCATTAAGGTTTAGCCATACCGTAAGAGGGTGTTACTTTGCATATTATATGAAAATAATTTCACAGTTGTCTGTCGGCAAAACCATGAACTATAAAGAGGAAATTTCAACTGCCACCGTAAGATAGAACATCTAAGTGTATTTTGGCTATAATGTTGCCGGTTGAGGGACCGCGGTGGCTAAGTGGTAGAGCGTTCACCTCTGGTGTTTGGGGTCCCGGGTTCGATCCCAGCTCACGCCAAGTGAACTTTGTGTTGGACAAACAGCGTGTGCGTGGGTTTTCTCGGGGTTCTCCCGATTCTTCCCACTTTCTTCATTCCACCATTTCCTTCATTACTCATCCTCACCGTCTCCTTTAGCCGTAGCCTTTAGCCTAGTTGAGAAACACATGTGCTACACAACGCCACTGTTTCCTGCGTATGTACCCCGACATCAATATGGAATATGATCATCATGCACACGTACACAGGCCGCACAACGGGTTGGCATACTCTGGATCAGGTGTCGAGCAGCTGCTGGGATATAGCCTCCCATTCTTGCACCAGTGCCTGTCGGAGTTCCTGAAGTGTCCTAGGGGTTTGAAGTCGTGCAGCGATACGTCGACCGAGAGCATCCCAGACATGCTCGATGGGGTTTAGGTTTGGAGAACAGGCAGGCCACTCCATTCGCCTGATATCTTCTGTTTCACGGTACTCCTCCACGATGGCAGCTAGGTGGGGCCGTGCGTTATTATCCATCAGGAGGAAGGTGGGACCCAGTGCACCCCTGAAAACGCGAACATACTGATGCAAAATGACGTCCCGATACACCTGACCTGTTACAGTTCCTCTGTCAAAGACATGCAGGGGTGTACGTGAACCAATCATAATCCCACCCCACACCATCAAACCACTACCTCAATACAGATCCCTTTCAAGGGCATTATGGGGTTGATATCTGGTTCCTGGTTCATGCCAGATGATAACCCGGCGAGAATCACTGTTCAGACTATACCTGGACTCATCCGTGAACATAACCTGGGACCACTGTTCCATTGACCATGTACTGTGTTCTTGGCTCCAGGCTTTACGGGCTCTCCTGTGAACAGGGATCAGTGGAATGCACCTTTCAGGTCTCTGGGCGAATAAACCATGTCTGTTCAGTCGTCTGTAGACTGTGTGTCGGGAGACAACTGTTCCAGTGGCTGTAGCAAGGTCCCGAGCAAGGCTACCTATTGTACTCCGTGGCCGTCTACGGGCACTGATGTTGAGATATCGGTCTTCTTGTGGTGTTGTACACTGTGGACGTCCCGTACTGTAGCGACTGGACACGTTTCCTGGCTGCTGGAATCGTTGCCATAATCTTGAGATCACACTTTCTGGTACACGGAGGCCTGTGCTACGAAATGTTGTGTATGACCAACCTCAAGTCGCCCTATTATTCTACCCCTCATAACGTCATCAATATGTGTTCTTTGAGCCATTTTCAACACACAGTCACCATTAGCACGTCTGACAACATCTGCAAACTTACACGCTGCACCGTACTCTGACATGCACCAACACACCTCTGCGTATTTGGACTGCTGCCAGCGCCAACGTGCGACGACCGCACTGCATACACCGCACCAAATGGTCGAATGCACCGCATGGTCATACCCCGAGATGATTTCCAACCGAAAACCGCCTACAAGAGCGTTGTTTCACCATGTATCTACATTATCCTTAATTTATGAGCACGAGTGTATATATGGTCGAAAATAACCAATATTAGTGTTGAATCTATAGTTCTTGGGATCGCCGAAATGAACAGTGATACTTCCCTAACAGCACAATTACATAGCAGGCATCTGCTTATCATGTTCCCTCAGGTACATGGGAATGTGTTCAGTATGTGCCTTATGTACCTCTGACAAGGAAAGTACTTGGGCTCGAACGGGTGAATACACACAAAAAGGAAAACATGTGTAATGTTAGCATCCCGGAAGGAAACTGTGATGTCCGTTTTTCTGCAAGATGCTAAACGTCCGCAAGAGCAGGGCAAAGTAGAGCACGTGCCATAATTACGGGACGTCTATACTGTCTGACCCCGTATCATTTTTTTGCAGAAATGGGTTGGGTGAATGGAAAAATCGGCGAACACGTATTCCATTATTTTAGAGGCACACATTTTGAATCAGAAAGTTGTGTCCCAGGGTCCCCCGGGGTCCCAGACAGGGTTCTACCAACATTTTCGAATGAAAAATGAAATGAAATGAAATTTTTGAGTTTTACGTCCCACGGTTATGCCGGTTAGGCTAAAGGAGACGGTGATAATGAGTAATGAATGAAATGGTGGAATGAAGAAAGTGGGAGGAAACGGGAGAACCCCGAGAAAACCCACGCACACGGTGTTTAACATTTTCGAATGGTAAGGAGGTCAAGTAGTATATCGATTGAAACAAGATGAAGCAAATCCCGAGTCTCTACGCTCACCCTGTACAAAATGGTAAACAGTCAAAGTATCAACACAGCTGTCATGAAAGATCCTATGACCACCATGTTGCATAGGGTGTGCATACAAACTCGGAACTTGTTGCAACTTATTCCTTTTCACAATACGTTTCAAACGATATACTACTTGACCCACCTTACCATTTGCAATTTTTGAGTTGGACCCCGCCTGGGACCCTGCAATTGGCCCTAGGATAACCCTTTTTGTCTTGGTACTTTGTACTTTTAAAATGATGGAATACATGTTTTTCTGTTTTGGCATTTGTCTCACCGTTTTGATTTTCTAGGGTTGGTAACGGACTTTCTGGACACCCTATATATTCACATAACTCGCACAGCAAATGCATTCAGAAAAAAAAAATACTACATTTTCGTAATAGGCGTCATTAGTGCTTTCCATTGGTGTATAAACCATCTTCCACTTCGATATATAATCTCCCTCTCTTTCCTTGTTAGGTATGAATGATTAAGTATATAAGTTACAAGACTATTTACTAGACAGGGGTGGCTATACAATGAAGTCACAAAACCACGTGGATCCCCAATTAATACGTAGAAAAAAGGATATTAAAGAGAAAAGTCAAAAATATAGTGCATTAATTTATGCTGTATATGTGAGTGAGGAGAAACAGAACAAACAGGTGATTACTTTAACATAAATTATGTAACGTTGATGTGCATGAGAGATTTGGGAACATAGTGTGAGGCACGGTGTTTAATATATCCTCTGTTTACGTGTTCTGGCTTCGTTCTTTGTGTGTCCATCTGCCGCTAGAGAATCTTATTTCTGAATTTTGAACCCCTTCTACCCGTCAGGAACTCCCTCTACCCGTCTGAAACTCCCTTTAATAAAATTAACAATATTAAATCTAGCTCAAGACAGGTACTAACTGTTTCAAAATTCATTTGAATGTGTTCAGCCCTGTTCACGTGATGTTATGGACAACAGACAACTTCAGTTTCAAGGTGACGAAAAAATGATAGAAATTGACCCTTTCGTCTCTTTCAATGATATTTTTCCGAAACGCTGAAACATTCATCTACTTACTGTTAATGAATAGATAATATACAAATTTCATCTTTTTAACTTGACAGGATCGTGGGATACTAATTGCTTCGTATAAATTATGATTCTGTCAGCTCCTTAGAATACACATTTGAATCAAAGTGATATTATAAAACCCAGTTCGAGGTAAATGGCAATCGCATTCCAAAATTCATTTCAAATGGTTCAGGTGTTTTCCCGTGAATCGATCATTAACAAGATTAGTTTCATAGATAGATAGAAAGACAACTATGTATAATACTATCAAATTTTTCATATCGTTCAATGTTAAAGTTATATTTTTCTTATTAAATATTTAACAAGAATTGTAACGGGCACGTTGGCTCATTAGTAGAGCGCTTTCCTCTAGTGCGTGGGGTCCCTGGTTCAATTCTCAGGCGAGTAAGTTTGTGATGGACAACATCGTGTCAGTGGGTTTTGTCGGAGTACTCCCGTTTTCTATCACTTTCACATTCTACCCATTCTTCGGGTCTAGGTCAAAACTCCCACACTAAAAATGTCAAAACGCCCACACAATCGGTCATAACTCCCACATAAACGGACAAATCTCTCAAATGCACGAACGGTCATAACTCACACCCAAAACCCCTACACTCAAGAAATGTCAAAACGCCCACGGAATCAGTCATAACTCCCACACATAGCAACGGTCACAATCCCCACATAAATGGATTAAACTCTCAGACAAATGGATAACACTTCCACACGCAGAAATTGCCACAACTGCCACACAAATGGCCAAAACTCCCACATAATCGGACAAATCTCCCACATTTTGAAATGATCCTGGTTGCACGTCTTGCAAGTTTAACACGTTGAAAATAATAAAAAGGAGTCAAAAACAAACAAACAAACAAACAAACGCTTATGATCCAAAGTCCAAGGTCCATTTGTGTGGCGGTAATGACAATTTCAGCGTGTGGGAGTTTTGTCCGTTTGTGTGGGAGTTTTGTCCATTAATATGGGGATTGTGACCATTGCTATGTATGGGAGTTTTGTCCATTTGTATGGGAGTTATGATTGTTGGGGTTTATGACCGCTTACCTGTGTGGTAGTTTTGGCTGTGGGAGTTATAACCGTTCGTAGATTTGGGAGATTTGTTCATTTGTGTGGGGGTTATGACCATTTGTGTGGGCGTTTTGATATGTTCTGTGTGTGGGAGTTTTGGCTGTGGGAGTTTTGACCTGCTCCCAATTCTTCCATCATCATTAACTTGCCTTAATCATCCTCTATTTTAGCCTAATATTAAAGGGCATAATTGTGGAACGTTAAACTGGAAGATTTCATTTTATTATTTTAACAAGAATTGTAGATTGAACACAATTGAATGAATATAATCATAGTTATTATTTCCTTCTGCTTTATAACAAATCTAAAAGCTACAAATATAAGATTTATCTAAATTTATAATTTCAGGTTCATTTAATGATTGTAATAGCCAAGCGAATATTCATGGCTTCTGTTGAGTAAAAATTTTCAACTAATGAAACATAGTCGGTATTACTTTCCAATTCAGTTGCATCTGAAGTTCAGTTTTCACACACGATTTGTCTTTCAACATTAATTTGACATGAAATATTGGAGAAGTCCGCTGAATACAATGTGTCGATTTTTTTAGATTTTGTTGAAGTCTGTAACAAGTGAGTAAACTTTACAAAACATAAAACTTTAGTGACCTTAAAGTAATTTTCATTGCAAAAACTAATTTTAATTTTAAAAGAATGAAGTACGTGAATGATTCTTCATAAAAATTTAGCTTTTTTGGATATTAATAACTAAAATTAAACTTTCAACGTAGTTCTCATGTTTGAGTTCATGTTTATACACCACAATGTTTTTGGAAGAATGAAAGCTGTTTTGTATCGAATTGTTCAAGTTCGATATTATAATCTATCATTTTTAAACTTTCTGGGTCAGCCATGAAATCATCAAAAACCATCTGAAATAATTCCTCCACATTTTCACCAGTTTTGCTCGATATTTCCACATACTTTGCTCCCACAGCTTCTGCAAAGCTTTGTACTTCGATTGTTTCCAATCTTCTTTCAGCTAGCTGCTCCTGTACCAAGTCAAGCTTCGTTCCACATAAATAAATACGACATCCATCTGTTAGCTTCTGTAGTTCACTCACCCAATAATTAGCTTTAATCCATGATCTTCTGCAGGTAATATCAAAGCAAACAATGGCAGCGTGGGCTCCAGTAAAGAATGTGTGACACAAAGAGTTGTACCGTTCTGTTCCAGCTGTGTCCCAAACTCCCATGATGACTCCTCTGCCTTTTGCTTCGAATGTACGCTTTGCAAACTCTCCACCCATAGTGTCGTGGTAGGCAGCATCAACGAAACACTTCCTGCTATATCTGTAGAAAAGACTGCTTTTGCCTGCTTTGTATCTCCCTAAGATAATCACCTTCAAGTCCACTCGACGCATATTGTGTTCTGTTTCTGACGTGCGAACTTTTAAATTGAAATGTTTTGAATTCTTGTAAGAAATGGTATTAATTGTTTCATGCAAAATTTCATGGATACTAATCCCAACAATGGTATTTAGTTTAGCCATTGTTATCAAAATTTATAATTCTTCAAAGTGGCTCTCCGATAATAAATACAAAGGAATTAAGACAAAAGATCCCAAAGCGAAATCTGAGATTCAAAACTCAAAAGATGATGACAATGATCTAAAACGAGTAGTAAAATAAGTGAAATGATGATCTACAGGGTGTCCCAAAAGCTCTTTAAAAGTTGTGCTAGAAACGTGTAGTTCAGAGATTGTCTTAATCTGAGGATATAGTAATACTGTATAGGTAGGGGAACTTGATTGCTGTGACTGACCATGGCGATGGCCATCTTGGTGTTCGCCATATTTGGTTGAAGTCAAAATTTTTAAGTGGAAAAGTATATATATATGACGCATAATTTTAGACTAGAATGTCACCAGAAACACGAATATGAAGTCAGTTTTAAGATATGTTTAATCTGTGCAAAATTACTGCTCTACAAAATGTGTCTAATATGCTTCCCATCCTCCCGTAAACACATCCATAATCGAGTCTTCCATGAATGGCGAACATTCTAGAGAGATTCTGAAGCTACAGCGTCACAGGCCTCAGTTACTAATTGACGAAGGTAACGTATACCACGTATTAGGACTGCACAAACCATAGTCTTCAGATGACTTCTCAAGTAAAAGTTAACGGGAATCTGAGTGGTCTGGGAATCTGAGTGGTCACTTCGTTGGTCTTCGCCTGCCAATCCGCTTACCAGAAAATTGGACATCAAGAAACTGTCTAACCATGGTCCCTTAATGAGGTAGTGCACTATAATGTTGAAAAAAATATGTTAAAACCCATCCGGCGTACACCCTGAAGGTAAAGTATGATCGTATAATAAGTGCAGGTAGTTGTCTGCATTCAATGTCGTCTCAATGAAAAATGGATTCCCATATGGGTATCCCACATTCCATTCCTCACCATTACCTTTTCTGCTCAAACCATGTTTCTCGGGTTTATCCAGTGTAGGTTTTCCAATAATGCATGTTTTGTTGGTTGACCTCACCGTTTGTGTATAAAAATGCCTTCTTGCTATGTAAAATGTTTCGCCTGACACCAGGTCATGTTCAGTTTGATCAACACATCATTCACAAAACTGCATTCCCTAACAGGATCATCCTCGCTGAGATGTTGTTGCATTTACGTCTTGTATGGATGCCACTTTTTTCTTGCATAATCCGGCTAATCGAAATCTTGCTAACACGACATTGAGCGGACAGTCGCCGAATGCTTTTTCGGGTGCCTTCACGAATGCTGCCAGAACTACCGTTGTTGTTGCTTCATCCCCAACTGTTTTGGCCTTCCATATCGACGTTTACTGTGCAATACACCCGTTTCTTTAAGTCACTTAAGTACATTAGCAGCACTAACATGTGACACTGGTGTCCTAAGATGGTGTCTTTGATTGAAGTCACTGGCAATGACCCATAAACTTCTTTCGCAGGAAATGAGGATGATCTCAATTCGTTCCTAAGGGGTTAACAGTTCATACCGGACGTGCGTCACCTGTGACTCACGTTCTCCAAAATAAGACAATTAAAGTAATGCAGTCGGAAAAGCATCACCTTTACAAATAATCGACATTCAAATATCAATGAATTTTCGGGTTTCTATAAAGCATTCCTTTCTGAGGTGCCACTTTGGACATAAAATACCATTTTTCTGAAATTTTGACATATTTAGGTTTGTGCGCCACTGGTGGCTCATACCGGCCCGTATTGATTATACCATAAGCGCGGGCCGACGTGGACCACCGGTGGCGCACAATAATTTTGTCAAATCTTTCCGATTTGAAGGTTATGTAGTTTGATGAATACGTGCATGATGGTATTAATTGTCAAAGAGTTGGAGGAGTAGCCTCGGAGAGGAGTAGTTTCAAACTGCATATGCTCACAAAGAGCAGTTTTATTACAGAAAATGAGTATTAGATCGATTGTGTTTGTGTTCGGAGATTGTTTGCCGCAGCATTGTTGCAGAAGCTGATCTAATATAATACCCAGTTCCGTTGTATACTTTGTCAGAATTAGGTAAATAGTTGTAAAAAAGTGGTAGTAAATACTTTAAACGTAAAATCCTGTTACGTGGCCATGAAGCAGGAAAGAGAAGCCCGCCAGCTCGAAAATTGGCGAAACCTGTTTCCACATTCTACAATAGCTATAAGGTAACCCTACTATGTGTCTCGAGTGTTTCAATGCGAAACATTAAGAAAATTGGAAAAGGAAAAACCAAGTAAGTAACTCAGTAGACAGTCTGTTCATTATTTTCATTTCAGCACAAAATAGCGTACCTCTGATTTCTTAAAAGTGTATTTTCTAGTGAATAATAGTGTTTTTATTAGTATTCAAAAAAGTATTTGTCTACAATTTTCTACCAATAAATTTTATTTACGATTATCCGTACATTTCCATACGTATTTTAGACTATAGAAGATGCCATTCTAACCGCACTTTATGAACAATAAATATCAGGTTTGTTTCCCTTAAAAGATTTACAGGTCTGCTCCATAGATTACCTACGATGTATATAATAACAGGAAGTCCGTAACCCAAAGACAACTTATAGGCACGAATATCAGAATAAAGATCGTGCACCACCGGTGGCGCACGTCGGTAATTAAGATAGAATGACATGCAACGCTAGTGGTACACGTTATTTATTCGTTGCTATAAGTTACCTTTGGGCTTTTGGTTAGAAAAGTAGAACAGTGTTACGGACTTCATATGTTATTTAATTGTGTTAAGTGTATATATTGAATACGATATTTTGAATACGCTGAAGGAAGAGTGGCATGTGCCACCAGTGGCTCACGTCGGGATTTTCGAAAAGCATAGTTTCTTTATTACTGTCAGATGTCGGGCTAAACGTGTTAACATAATTTTCTTCGTTACTTACAACTAATTATAACAAAAAATACATTATATCAGTTATTACTATTTTCATACGTCATGATAAGTTATCACTAATTGAACATTGTATCAATAACATTTTAAGAAATATATATATATATATATATATATATATATATATATATATATATATATGATTCATATTCTAGCCTAAAATAATTTGCCACACGTATATCTTTCTATTTAAAGAGAGGTCGATCTCAAACCGATGTGGGGGATATCAAGATGGTCACTTACAGCAATCAAGTTCCCTCTACCCATCCATTATTACTATATCGTATAAACATGCGAATCTCTGAACTACACGTCTCTAGCACGGCTGTTAAGAGACTTTTGGGACACCGTGTATATTTATGTTACTTTTTTCGCAAGCATTTAGGGAACAAATGCATAATCTTGAACTATACTCGTATTTTAAACGGATTTGCCACTGAAATATTACTGTGAAATCATGCTTGCGAAGACAAAGACAAATATATGTGTTTCATTTGTAAATCCGTAGTTCTAAGATTTCAACAAGTAGAGAATAGCAAAATGTTGAAAAATAAAATACATAGACATGAATTTCTAGTGTTACTTATTGCATTAATATCATACTGATTGTAGATTTAAGTCAATTTTCGTCGTGAAGGTTATGTTTAAAGCGGGGAATACGTACAGTGAACGTACAGTGGGTTCAGAAAATTAGTTGTTCGATAATTTTCGTAAGTTCACGCATATGTTATAGCTGTATTGTGCATATGCAAGTTGCAAGGGCGTCTCCATCTTGGAATACGCTGGGATGAGCACATGTAACTCAGAATCTAAGTTAAAAAGATTCAGAAAATGAATGGTCGAATGAATTACACTTTTTGTGTAGAACAAATTGAAAATCGAATGCATACCTGAATTTCAAGGTTTGATGAAAATATTATCGTGTCTTTATTTTACAAGTTAATAAATGTTATTAATATTTAAGTAACTTATTTTTTTTTATCTATTTGAGATAACAGTGTTAATAGGTATGTGTGTTCATGGTCATGTAACCGAATGATTTTTACAGAATCTATTCACGATTTCAAATTTAAGAAATAGATTGAGTAGTGCACACAAAAGCGATTGCTTTCTGCTTATTGAACAGCTTGCATTCTTTGTAACGAGTATCATATTTAAAATTAGTATTAATTATTATGTTTAAGTTTATCTAAATATATTGCAACACCCCTCATACTTATAAACAACACCATTGCTTCTGCACAAGGATTACCAAGCAACCGACTGAAGCCATCTCCGAAGAAATACGAAAAGGACACGAAGAGTCATGAAGAGGATCTCTACAATCCCTCTACTGTCCCCATCTCCAAAACTTGCTGTAAAGGAGGACGTCAAGAGGCAGAACCACCCATACTCCACTGTGCTCCCGAAGACATCCCACCCTCTCAAAGTGGTTGTGCGCAAACTCCCCATCGACACAAACCCTGAGAACGTCAAAAAGAACTCGACTCCCTGGGACACCCTGTCAAAGCAGTCCATCAGTTAAGAGGCAGACCAGATGCGTAGGGCAAGAGGCTCAATTTCCCTCTGTTTCTCGTGTTGCTCAAAAGAAGAGCCGGCAAGCCAAGCATCTATGAGCTCAACCACCTACTCTGGTATCGAGTTGTTGAGAGCCGTACAAAGGAAACGACATACTGCAGTGCCATCGCTGTCAACGAGTTGGATACTCCGAACTGACCTGTCGTGCAGTAGCCCGATGTTTGAAGTGCAGAAAACTCCATGTCACACAGGAGTGCCCAAAGAAGAACTGCGACACACCAGCAAAGTGTGTGAATTGTTAAGTTGCACACCCTGAAAACTACTAGAGGTGCCCCTACATTCAAGCTGAGAATAAGAAAAGAGAGGGAAAGAAGCAGCAGATTCCACCCGCGCACAGTGATTCCAACAGGCCAAAAACCGAGACAAAATTGCAATTTTTAAAGTACGAATATCCTCGTTTTTCAACTGAACATTTTCTCTAGTATGTGTGGCAGTAATAAAACTGAAGGGCACGAAGAGATAGGCCTCTCGTCAGAGAGTACTGATAAGTTGAAATAGTATTTTCTGTGTGTGGTTTGCTTTTCAGCGTTAGTGTGCTAAAATACTCATTGTTTCAATACAAGATATTGTCATCCATAGTTATTATTTCTGGTGATTATTGGGTTATGTAAATTGACTTGTATATTTTCACTAGTTATATTCATAAAGTAATGCATTTTAATGTACACAGTTGGTTCTTGATGAGTTAATACATAACAATGTGACTATAAGTTAATTTGAAATCCTATTCTTGTAATTATGCAGAGCTGTAAATTTTTCCGGTATTTTCCGATGCTGAAATCTACTGTTATATGTTCAATGATTCTTCTAGATTTACTTCCAGAAAAAAACAAATTTTCAGTGTCCTGCGATTTTAAATTATATTGTAAATAGTATCTGCCTATGCCAAATGAAACAGAAGGAGAGATCAAAACGTAGCAAAGCAACAAAATCATTTCTATTGATATTTATGTAAGCACGGGTGTTCTACTCCGTTTCCAATTGAATGTAAACTGTCTTTGTTCAGAATTAAGTATTGCAGGAACATGTTATTACAAGTAAATTTTCCTATACACAGGTTGAAAATGGAATATCGACGTCTACAAGAGACGTTGTATAGGATTTTACAATTACAATCTGGTGGGAGGAAAGAACAAAGGACATTCTTGTTAAGCCACGTAACACAAGATACAGGGATAGAAGATTCATATTGATTCTTCTGACAAAGAGCGGAAACATATTGATTAGGATATTTCGCGACTTTGTAGCGAGTTATTTCGCCGACTGAGAAGGAATTCACAGACATTTCTGAAAAACAACGCAAAGTGGTTGGAACAAGACTCTATTTCCAAAATTAATGTTGAAATTCCATCTTCTTCTACTTCTAAGAGAGGACGACTGAAGCAGACTTCGATGACAGCAGCGTTAGAACGAAGAGAAGGGAAATTGTGGGCCTGCGAGTTTTCAAGAGTGCAAAATCTTTAACATTTGTAGCAGCTATGAAGGAAAGAGAAACTGGCAACGTATACTCTGCAAAACTAATTGACGAAATGCAGAAACCGCCTACTTGAGCAATTAAAATTAGGAGAGCTTAGCAGTCTGTTTCGAAAAGCCGACCTATTTGCAGCTACACAAAATATAACGAATTAGCTCTGTTTCTCGAGGCAGGCAAGAGGTGAATTCTAAATGCTGACATCTATCCATCACTCAATATTAAAAATTTCTGGTTGCTAAAAGCGGTGTTTTCCACAAAATGCAACCATCAAAAGAACACTCTGAATTTAATATTCAAGATTTACTAAATCATACCACACATTTGACTACTACAAGTGCAAGAGTCAGTATTGGAACAAATCCCCCCAAAAATATCTAGAGTCACTGATACTTTTGTCCAAATGGAGATTTGATGGAAATAGTGGCCAGTCAGAGTACACACAAATGGCAGAACAAGATGAATTTTCAGATAACGACATATTCTTGACGTCATTATTCTACTACAACTATACTTCACGAATGACCAATTTGAGCCAACAGTAAGATGGCACAATCTTCAACCATCTTCCACACATGTTTTGTCAACCTATTAAATTTCAGTTTCAAAAACAGTTCCAGGATCTCGTGAGAAAAGAAGCTTCCAACTTCGAACAGCAAATTAAGAACCTGAGTAAAACTGAATATGCAATTAAAAGCAAAATAATGCAAATAGAACATCAACTTTCATTAACGATGCTGGATGGAAAAGTATGCAGTGCCAAACTTCAACACCCACCCAGAATTGCTATAAATGATGAACCAATTGGGTATTTTGACAGGAAAAGACATAGATAAATTCTCATTCAGATTTGGAATGTCCACTTTCGATATTTGGATAAGATTTTTAGAATATTTACCTCGTGTTTCATATAGACTGCAGGTCAAGCAGTAGCGAGCAAGAGGAAACACCTAGTTCATAGACGAAAACAAGCAATTCAGAAAAAAAACTTCAAAAGAGATCTAGGTATCATTGTTGACCAACCAAAACCTGGAGGAAGTGGTTCTTCAAATGACGGTAATATTGCCAGGATATTGTTTTAAGAAAAAATAAGTTTCAGCTTAACAGATCATGAACTGATTCTGAGGTTCGGTGTTATGTTGGGCATATTATCAAATGGGTTTTCCGTCAAAGTTGATGCGTTTAATAATTACTGTAATGAATCAGCCGAACTCTTCGTTTCCCTATAGTATTGGTAATTTATGCCTACCTCTGTCCACAAAGTTCTAGTTCACGGTGCAGTCATTGTTTCTGCAGCAGAGCTCCTCTTGGGACAGATGTCAGAAGAATCACAAGATGCCAGGAATAAACATTTTAAAGAATATAGGCAGTTTCACTTCAGTAAAACTTCAAAAAAGGTAACAAATATTGACATCATGCATCGCCTATTAGAAACAACAGAGCCCATGTTCCCTGACTAAGGTTGCAACTCCAGACAAAACCTAAAACCCGAAGTCTTCCTCAAGAGGTCATTGGTCTTCTAAATTCAGCAACCAAGCCACAGAAGATATTCTCAATCCCTGAAACTGACAGCCACGACAGTGATAAAGTTAAACAAGTACATGTCTGTCTGTCCTTCTAATGAGATTTTATGCACGTATAAGTACCTCATTATGGTTTTTATCTCGTACTATAAGTAATGAGTTACAATATATTCAACCAGAACACGAAATGTAGTGAAAATAATGTTGACCGCGTTTTAGGGTAATTGGGACCACTGTGCTCCGGTTGCCGATCAGTTCAGCTCCGCTCCCAGCAACGAGCAAGCCAAGACTGACCACAAAGCAGCCCCGCAACAGACAACCACGAACAGTCAATCTCCAACGCCAGCAGCACTACCATCCACATCTGCAACAACGCAGCCACCAGAACCAACGCCGCCAAAGGAAGCTGAAACCAGCAGACCAGAGATCCAGACCGCTCAGAAATCCCAAGAAATCACAGACACCTCAGCACCGAACTCCAGCCTGGCGTCATCGATCAAGGAGATCCTCAGTCAGGGGGTTTCAAAGTCTCGAGCTTCCTCCAGAACCTCAAGGAGGGACTCAGGAAGATCACTGCAGTGAAGGACCCAATAACGAAGCTTACCACGGTCCTATACGTCGTTGCCTTCCTTATCGATGATGGCGCACAATAGTTCTGCTGTACATTGTGCCATTCGAGGAGTCTGCTGGGATGCTGAAGGCATCAGTAACCAGAAAACGGAGCTCAAATATTTCCTGGTCCGTGAAAATATAGGTGTCGCCTTGCTCTCTGAAACATGCCTGGAGCCCCACCTCTCCCTAAGGGTCAGAAATTACACCACCCACAGGAACGACCGCTGGGCAGAAAAGGATGAACGGCTATCCTGATCAAAACCCATATACCACACGACCATCTACAGCTTCCAGCGATGCAGTCCATTGAAGCGACCGGCGTCACGGTACACTCAAGGGCCACTCCACATAGTTTCTGTGTACAGAGCTCCATAGAACAGATTTCATCCTCCGGATCTCACCCTGCTTCGTAGACTTGGACACAGAGTATTCCTAGCTGGTGACTTCAATTGTAAGCACCTGGCGTGGCACTCCAGTGTGTCGAATGAGAACGGCAGAGCTCTCCACGATGAAGGCAGATAGATCTAATCCCGGCGGCCCCGAGGGAACCCACACTCTACCCGAGGAACGGGAGATTCCCCGATGTGGTGGAAATAACCATCTCTGCAAGCACCGCAATACTGGACGGACCAGTTGTGCAGCACGACCTACAATCGGATCACATTCCAGTGCTTTTCACTGTAGCAGTACGACACCACATACCTGCTAGCAGTCTCCCAAAGCAAACAACCACCGACTGGAATGAATACACTCGCCAGCTGGCGGCTATGATTGACACTAGGCTTCCAGTGAACAATCCGGAAGACATCGACAACCCTGTGCAAACCATCACCACAGCCACCAAAACAACATACAGATTGGGCACAACCGTCCACCAGCAACATGTTCAACAGCCGTCTAAGGACCCCGCACAGCAGCTCTGATCACACCTAAGAGATGGTCCAGACGGCGATGGCAGAAAAGCCAACATCTACAGTACAAGGCATTGGGTAATGCCTTGACGAAACTGGTGAAAAACCGACTCCAGCGCCTGACATATACTGTCAGGGATGAGAAGCATCTAGCCACGGATGCATCATCAAGGGACTTCTGACAGAAATTGAGAGCTGTGTCACGTCCTCCAGGTTCACCCCGCACACAACCGATAAAAGGCCAGCAAGGACTAGTGTACAGCCCAGAAGAACAGGCAACCGTCTTCGCAGACCATCTGCAGAAAACGTTTCGGATAAACAACATCCCACCAGACAGCACCAGAGAAACAGCAGTACAAGACATCCTGAGAAACCTTCAGCAGGAATACGACCTTCCCCCAACGGCTCTGACCACTCCGAGGGAAGTGGCGAGCATAATCAAAGGCTCCAAAATCACAGAGCAGTAGGCCCTGATGTAATACCACCGTTTGCATTGAAGCATGGGCCAAGGAAGGCTGTGGTATTCTTTACACAAATCATCAAAGGGATCATGAGGACTGGAAACTTCCCTGCAGCGTACCTGGAAGGAAGCACGGGTTATTATGATTCCCTAGGCCACAGGACATAGAATGGAACCGAAGAACTACCAGCCTATGTCTACTTTCCTACCTGGTGAATACAGTGGAACGAGTCGTTCACAGAAGAATGTTCCAGCATGTGCAGGAAAACAACTTAATCCCTCAACACCAATTTGAATTCAGGCAGATCCTCAGCACCACCCACCAGCTGGCTCGAGTAGTGGACAAGATCACACCCCAATACAAGGAAGGGGGTCACACCCTGGATCTATTTCTCGACATCGAGAAAGTTTTCGACAGGGTGTGGCACTACTGACTCGTCCACAAACTGCGCCAAGAGGGACTATGATGATACCGAGTCCAACTCATCCACAGCTACCTGAAGAATCGCCGCTTTAGGGTCTACCGAGCAGGTCACCTCACTGATAGTAGACCGATCCAAGCAGGAATACCACAGGGGTATTTTCTTTCTCCATGTCTGTATTCACTCTACACAGCAGACATCTCTACGGACCACAGGACCTTCCTTGCCATCTACGCGGATGACAGAGCAGTCTCCGCACAGAAGCAAAACGTCCGATATGTGGAGAGGGCAATGCCACATCACGGAACTGGAAGAGTGGACACAGAAGTGGAAAATCAAAACAAATTTACACAAAACGACTCTGGTTGACATCACCCGGAGATAGAGCGTCAGAGCATACAACATAGCGAAGTTTGGAAACAAGCTGCAAATGGCCAATGAAGCCAAGTACCTCGGATTCATTTTGGACCACCGACTGACGTTTGGACGACACCTATCTGCCACTGCAACCAAAGCATTGAGAAGACTCGGTGCATTGATGTCCATCCTCCTCAGTGCCTGCTTCTCCCACGAAACCGGAACATCTACTTCATCTACATACGGGGGGCGCGGTGGCTCAGTGGTAGAGCGTTCACCTCTGGTGCTTGAAATCACGGGTTCAATCCCAGGCCCCGCCAAGTGAACTTTGTGGTGGACAAACGTGGGTTCTCCCGTTTCCTCCCACTTTCTTCATTCCACCATTTCAGTCATCTCTCATCATCACCGTCTCCTTTAGCCTAACCGGCATAACCATGGGACGTAAAACTTAAAGATTTCATTTCATGTCATTTCATCTACATACGACCACTTCTGCTGTGTGTTCACCCGGCCTGGGAACATGCTGTACCCTATCACAAAAGCAGCTTCAAATCGTGCAAAACAAGACTGTACGGGCCATCATACGACATGAGATAGGTACATGGATTGCCCAAATCCACAAGGACCTAGAGCTCGCGTTTCTGGAAGAAGTCCGTAATCAGCTATCAGCCAGATTCTGGGCTACCATCGACATCCACACGAACGACAGCATTGCAGCCATTGGATCAGTCCGGCCACGACGAGAAGCATGCATGATGCCACGACCACAGTAGGGACGCCCTAACCCAGAAAAAATAAATCGAGGGTCTGCAACAGTTGCAACCCTAAGACAACACATGCACAGCACGCAGAAGACAAAAGAACACCAGAAATGCGAGGTAAGAGCAGATGTTCGGAACTTGAAGCACTAAAACCGATCAAAACAGCAACAAACGAACGCAAGAAATATCTCAAAATAATCACTTCCTACATTTCTCTCCAAGCTCTTTGGGCGGGAAAGACTCCCTAATCTTACCTATCCGATGCATCGGGCAAGAGGTTCCTTTCCAGTCTCTGCACTGCACTGGGCAAAGGTAAAAGAAATAGTGATCAGAAGAAAACTTTCAGTGACAGATTCCGCCAAGCTTTAAAGCGGACTGTCACTTAGAACTGTAGTGCGACTTCTGAGCCAGTGAAGGAGGAACTTAAGTAGAACACCCTACAATCTGTACCGGCAATGACAGTCTGCCACGAGTTATATGACATTGGTATAAGGTGTTGAATCGGCCCAGAGAAATAGTTGATAAGGGACTAAAACGTTTTAGTACAGCACCACTAGTGCTGCGAATGCGAAATACGGACCACTGATGACTTGGAACGTGTGCTATGCTTCGATGACTCATCGTTCACCTTATTTTAAACCACGTCCCGTGTTAATGTGTGATGGTCTCACAAACAAATGCATGTTCTACATTGTCTCTACCCAACCATGAAACATGACGGCCCCTCTGTAATGCCGTCAGCTGCAATATCGTAGTTTTAAATGAGTTCTGTGTTGACTCTTTCTGGGTCACTACTCGTGACTTATGTTGCTATTTTAAGGGATTATCCACATCCTATATTTCAAACATTTAAGGGTCAATGACGCCATATTCTAGAATACGAATGAGTCAATCCTTTTAACTAGAACTGCTGCGGAGTGGCTTGAGGAACATCGGAAGAAGCTGAATAACTCTTCCGGCGCAGATTTCCGTCTCTATTTTCTCTCACTGAATTGAATGATGCAGTGCACGGCGAATGGTCTAATAACGGATGATGCAGCAAAATTTGGACTATGTGTTGCGCAATGTGCCATTTAATGCTAGGTATCATAAACATTATTAGAATATGTAATATGTAGAACGTTTCAACTAGTATTGATATGTTTTTGTTTGTGTCTTCAACAAGAATCATTAACTGTAAAAATAGCCTCAAGCGAAGACACCCTCCGTTCTCGAGTGTACAAGTTCTACTCTGCCAACATCCAGTCCGGAAAATGGTCCACTCTACGACACCTTATGGCTGAAGAAGTGCCAAGAAGTACTACCTATGGTATTTTGGAGCGTTTTCAGGACAACACACCACCGTCTCGTCGGCCTGGCTCAGGTGGATCCAACGCCAAAATCACTGGAAGAAAATTGACCCTCTCAAGCGTTAGTTCGATCACAAGGACGGGATTTCGCAGCGACAAGCAGCTCAGCGGCTCTAATGTCATCAAAACATGAAGTGTCGGGGGATACAGAAGGTGAATGTGAAGGCATAGAAGAAGAAACGTATCCTACAACGCACTGACAGGCAGAAGTTCGAGTCGAAGATGTTGTGTGGTCGGCTGTAGCGAATGTTTTCAAAGGCCTTCATGATCTTCGCTGTCGACCCCTACTTCATGCTATCCCACTCCACCATTAACATCAACACCTTCTACACCTCGAACAGAGACGATATGTCACCTAGAGTGAAATTTTATCCCAAAACTAAGTTTAAGAAAGTTCTGGTCTGGGTTGATATCGGTGCACACGGATGGTCAGAACCGCTAATCATGGAGTCCAATTTTACCATCAATGGCAGGAATTACCTGAAGGAATGCATTAAGAAGTATCTGATACCATACATTAGAGCACACTATGAAAACAACCACGTGTTTTGGCCGGACAAAGCCAGTTTGCATTACGCCAAAATAGTGGTGGAACACTTGGAACAAGAAGGCATCCATTTCGTCGTCAAGGAGGACAACCCTGCTAACCTCCAGATGCACTAAGGACTTCAAATCTCTGTTGAAAGCCTGAGTCTATGCCAATGCCTGAAGAGCCGAAAACACTCGACAGCACATGAATCGCATCAATTTATGTCTGCGACAAATGGACATCAGATGTGTATAGCTTTTGGTGGAGGACACTAAAAAGAGGATCGATCAGATTAGGCGCAATGTTGCAGTTGAGAGTTGAATAAATGTGTGTTTCGTAGTACTTGTGTTACCCTTTCTATTGCTCCCTTGCTTTTTCTTTTCTGTTAGCAACCTGCTAGTGATATGTTTAGTTGCGTGCAGTCCAGATTTTGCTGCATCACTCGTTAATATTCATCTTGCCATCATTCACGTCCCCTATTTTTCCATTTTACGTCGCATTAGAGATGTTCTGAGGGTGAAAGGTAATTCAACGCCATATTAATCTGATAAGTTGTACCCTCTTGATACGTTTCCATTAAATTGTAAGGTATCTGTATATGTACGTATGCGGAGAGAAACTAGAACCAGTGATTTGGCTTTGTTATTTAACTTAAAAGTAATACAAAATATGAATACGTACAATATTTTCCATTGATTGTAAATGCACGCCTGAGTGACCCATGTTATGCATTTGCGTAAGAAAATTCGGTCATGCGTCACACTGTTAATCTAGTAGGATGCCAGTACAGACAGGACTTTGAACTATTTCAAGTGTATGTTTCGATCACATAATATAGTGTAGTGCGAATGAGGGAAGAACATAGACTGAAAGTATTTGAGAACAGGATCCTGAGAAGAATATTTGGACCCAAGAGGAACGAGAATGGAGAATGGCGGAAGCTTCATAACGAGGAACTACATAGTTTATACGGTTTACCCAACATTGTTAGGGTCGTCAAGTCTAGGAGGCTTAGGTGGGCAGGTCATGTAGCTAGAATGGAAGAAAGTAGAAACGCTTTCAAAGTCTTGACTGGTAGACCCATAGGAAAACGACCATTAGGAAGACCTAGGCGCAGATGGGAGGACAATATTAATATGGATCTCGCAGAGATAGGAATACAAAGTAGAAACTGGATGCAATTAGCTAAGGATAGAAGTCAGTGGAGAGCTTTTGTGAACGCGGCACTGAACCTCCGGGTTCCATAGGCCATAGAGTTAGTTAGTTAGTTAGTGCGAATGAGTACTTGAAAATTGTGCACAGGCTAGTACTTTCAGTGTAAATATTAGAAATTAAAGCAGATTCAATATGTCTTGTATCCAGTGCAAGAAATGTTAAATGAAGCTTTACCCATTGAATATAATCAAGGACACTAAACAGCAAATTTACTCATCTTATGAACCTTTGAGTTGCTTACAAGATGAGACAGAACACTTGAAATAGAAACATTCATTTTTCTAGACTTACTTCTTTTTCTAGACTTTCTAGTCTTACTTCTAGACTACTAGACATTTTCGAGACGAAACAACCTGTATTGTTGAGTATTGCCCAGGCCTAACTGACTGTCAATTTAATATCCACAAAAGTATCTCAGTTGATCGAAGAATGGTACTACGATACATGAAACGGCAATGTAATTTTAAGATAAGTACGAGGATAAATCGAAAATTATCAACAATGTTGACGTAACTCTTCTTACATCGTTCATACCGACCCCTGTCCTAGTTTATTTTATTGTTGTGCTGCCGTGGTCATGCTATGAAAGTTTGATCCTAATTCCTCCATTTATCTTCCTTTTGTTGTAGGTAGATCATGGTAGCTCCAATAGATGTTTGCACCAAACAGGAACAAACGATCAATGACCCGGTTTTTGTGGTCGAAAGGTATATCACGGGCATCAATCCATCAAAGACTTTCGGCACAATACGGGAACAGTGTCTTCCTACGACGGAGTGTCTAGGAATGGATTGAAAAATTCAAAAATGGTCGCACAAGTGTTGGGAACGAGGAAGGAGTTGGACGACAATCTACGGCCACAAATGATAACATTGAGCGTGTACATGACATGGTTCTGTTAGATAGACAAGTGGCTATTGATGAAGTGGCACCTGGTCTGGAAATTATGCATTAAGGGGCCGTAGATTCACCTCGGACCAAGAAGTAAAGGACGCGGTACATGCGTGGCTTGCTGCTCAGCCAAAAACCTTCTTGTTTGAGGGCATCAGGAAACTTGTGCAACGATGGACCAAGTGCGTTGTAAAACAAGAGCACTATATTGAAAAAAGATGCTAAGGTGAGTTTCCTATTCGTATTGCAAAAATAGTTATAGCTATAAAAACGTTGCGGATGATCTTTAAATTATCCTCATTTTCCTCAAAAATAAAAACAAGAACAATAATGACACTGAACCGTGTATTCCCGCTACACAATTTCGGCGAAAGTTTAAACGTCTACGTCAGAAGACGACAAAGCACGACCTTAACGTTCCATAGGTACTGAAAGTTTACAAAGGACTACTACACTCTAGGTATGACCTGTTAACTGGTCAGCCTAAACAAATGTATATTTTCAAGGCACTCTGGTGTTAGGAACTAATCTATCGTTCAAATATTTCATGAATGGACGTGACATCTGTAAATTCTGTTTAAGTGTAAGTTAGTGAATATGGTACCAATATGGATATGCAATGATATTGTCATTATGTCCTTCTTCTTTATCATCATCAAGTGCTATGTCACCGTTTGTAGTTCATTAATGTTAATAGAGAAGCTCTCACACGTTACAGAACACTATGATTCTCTACTAACCATTTTATTTTAATCTAGTAGTTAGTAGTTTCTCTACCGCTCATCAATTGCAGTCTTTGTTAACTTCTTATTCTCCTTTCTCCTACCATATCTTCTAACACGAATCTTAGAAAGTAATTTATACTAAACAATGTCTTAATCTCTGCACTACCTAGGCATTTTTTGTAATGCAAACTACCAAGAGGGGATTATTTTGTACCCACTTGTTAAAACTAAATGTATCTCACAAAAGAAACGAATTAGAAATTCTCACAAAAATCTACAGTGACTGAAGTTAACAGTACAAGGGATAAGACTGACCGCCAAATTCAGAAAAGGCGGGACACAGCTATTTATTACACTGCCATCTAGGAGTGACACTTCTAAATGTCATTAACGTCTCCTACCAATGGGAGCGGGGTATTTTGTGCCAACCAAATTAAAATAGTAAATTCATGAGACATACTAACGTTCAATTTGCACCACCGTAAGGTATACGCTTTAGCTAAACATGTTGAAGAATAATACTTAAAAATAAATAAATAAAGAAACAATTAGAAGAGTAATGACAAAAACATACTGTGGTGGGCACAAGGTACCCCCTCCCGTTGCTAGGACGAGAATTAAGCGTATTTTTTGCCTCTGTTAAGTTATCTCCATATTGTCCAATCTTTGCAACATTTCCTGACTCTCAAACTACCGTTATATTTCTTCCCTGATGCACATACACTTCAAATACTTCCAGATGTTCTTAGATTCCTTACATCATACACATTTTTTCTCCGCACGATATACTTTATGAGTAATTTCTCGCAATTCCTTTATTCTTTACTTCACAAAATGTACTTTCTGATTTTTAATTTCTTACTTTGATATTTCTTTTCCTCCGATTACAGATGACTATCAAATTAATAGAATTTGGAGATTTAATTGCAATCATTGGACGTTCGTGAATAATGTATTAAGACCCTGGTATGGAGCGTGACGCTTTACGTATCAGCGACGTGGACATTGAGAAAAGCTGAAATATTCAAGCTGGAAGCATTTGAAATATAGTGTTGGCGCAGAATGTTGCGCATATCTTGGACCGAAAGGAAAAGGAATGAAGACACACTAAAGGAAGCTAATGAAGGACCACAGATCATGAAGATAATAGGACAAATAAGAAACAACCTGCCTGACCATCCTATTCGGCTCTCTGATATGATCACCATGCTGATAGAGGGAAAGGCAGAAGGAAAACCAAGAAGAGGAATACCAAGGATATAATATCTAGAAGCAGTTACGAAGAAAATGCCTTATCAAAGTATAAAACATATTCCCCAAGATAGAGAAAAGTTTCAAACTGTTGCCCACTAACCTATGGTTGAGGTGAACAAGAAGAGGAATTGCAATGAATTGAGTTTTAAAGTTACGCGTTCCCTAGATATTTTAAAAGTGGATCTGTATACGTAAGTTATGCTCAACTGAAAAATTAATTATTCTTTATATTGTATATAACAAAAGACACATATATTGTGCACGTTATTAGCAAAACTAGGTTTTAGTACAAAACCTCGTGGCCGAATTATCGCAACCAGAACCTTACGACTCAAAATCTCGCCTCGCCAATAACTTGCCGCCCAAAACTCGTGGGCTAAAATCTCCCCTGGGCAAAACATCGTAGCTCAAAACCTAGCGTGCCAAAATCTTACCTGGTCGAAATCTAGCGACCTCAAAATCTCACGTGACCAAAAACCTCGCGGACCAAAATCTCACCTTAACTAAAATCTCGCTGCATAGAATGTAGCCTGCACAAAACCTCACTGAACGTAATTTTACGTAGGAATGAGTTTTGTCAGCACAAAACTTCGCCACAACGACTTTTAAGTATATTATTTTTTTATATTGCTATATATATACATTTTAAAATGAACACATAGATAATTATATTACAAGTAAAATATATATGTAGACCTTCTTCCTGCCCAAGACAGACCTTTGATCGCTATTAAAATGACATTCATTATGATTTTGTTATTTCTAGTGATTTCAAACTTCGCTTGTGCTTCACTAGGGATCCTGCACTGCGTAATATTTTGCACGCTAAGAAACCGATCAGGGTCTACTAGTATGCCAAGCTTGATCCCGATCCAAAGGGTTGTGTGTATTGTTTTTTGTTTTGGAATATATGACGCAAAATTTGACCGCTCACAGCTCGGAAACCGTAATTCTGCAATACATAATATTTCATAGAAGGTAAAAATCTACAACCGTATTAACGTTGATCCTGGTCGAAGGAGTTCGGCTGAATTTGTAAAACACATAGTATCCGTAATTCTTCAGGAAGAAAACGAAGAATGAAACTAGATTCGACGGATAAGATTTGTCTTCATTTGGATTTATTTTAGGATTACATATCCGTTAATATTGAACCTGTTGATTTCTTACTTTTCTATTGTCTAAAGTAAACATTTGCGAGTCCCGTTTAACTTTAATCTGTCTTCCATTTCTCTGTATAATTCTTCTTTTCGTTCTTCTTCTTCTTCTTCTTCTTCTTCTTCTTCTTCTTCTTATTATTATTATTATTATTATTATTATTATTATTATTATTATTATTATTATTATTATTATTATTATTATTATTATTATTATTATTATTATTTTGATCTCAGAATATCGTTTAGTGAATTGTTATGTGGAGACTTTGTTTCGCAAGATTTTGCCTTGGCGATATTTCGTTCTGCGAGATTTTGGGTGGCCAGTTTCTGGCCATGGTATGTGAGGTTCCGTGAGATCTTGTTCTGGCCGCGCAAGATTTTGAGCGGAGAGATTTTGGGCTACGATGTTTCAGCCACGAGATTTTGTCCGTATGCCGGAAAGCTAATCTATACGTAAATAGAAGAAAGGTAGAAAAACGGGATTAGAATCTTTATTTTATATTCACGACTTTTCCGACACTATTAGATGTAGACCGTTGAACGTAGTTCAAATATTTTCCTTGGATGCTGGGCTGCACATATGATGGGATTTTGCGAAATGCCACCCTTATGGGACTGGATGTAGTTTAATGTTTATTTCACATTCACGAGATGTCCGAAACTGTTAGGCGTAGAACGTTGCAATTTTGAATCAATGCTAATTTTGTACTACTTTTTTCCGACCTAAGTTGCAGATAACATGATATTTAGAAAATAAAAATATTACGCCTGAAGGGAAGAGGGTAGATTTCAACGTTTTTTGACAATCAGAACATTGCAAATATTATGAATTTCTCCTTTAGTCGTAGGGTTTGTAAAATATGGGATTAAGCAAAATGCGGCCCCAAAGGGGAAGAAGGGAGGATGATTTTTTTTTTTTTTTTTTTTTGTCATTCGCCACATCATTGAAAATTGAAATTTTGTATAATTATTTTCCTTGTATCAGATCTGCTTTAACTAGTTCTGACCTCTAAGAACATTTATGGCTTCAATACTTTTTAAGTTGTCCCTCAGATTTCGGAAACAGTTACACATAGATCCTATGTGAAAATATTCTCCTTGTATCCTAGGCCGTAGCAAAGACGGAATGTTATATTTGGAGATTGAAGCTTGAATGTTTACTTAAATGCTCTCTGTGTATCCAGGTTGTTAATAAGGCTGAAGTTTACAGATTATTTTTCCGAAGCGGAGAAAGAAGTGTCTGAATTTTCTCTATGTACTGTAGACTGTTATGAAAAAACATTTTACGAATTTTGCCACGTTAAAATTTTTGACTGAAAATAAAACGCAGAAACGCTAGTTCAATTTGCCACGTAGAAAATTCTCAGTGACACAACTCCGGTATTCATGTGCTTTCTTCCGTGATAAAGTCAATACAAATTTTATACCCTCTTCCTCTCCGCTCTATGAAAATATCGAGGAGTACTATCATTTAAGAAATGCTGAAGAAAATATTAGAAATGAAATTTTTAAGTTTAACGTCCCACGAATATGCCCTTTAAGCTAAGGGAGAAGGATGAATGAAGCTATTGTAAATGGAAGAATTTGATATGATAATGGAATAAGATTGTGGGAGGAAACGGGATTACCCCGAGAAAACACACGAACACGATGTTGCCCATTACTAACTTACGTAGCGAGGAATCGATTTAGAGACCCCACGCATGAAAGGAAAGCGCTCTACCACTGAGCCATATGTCCCCCAGGAGATACATTAGAATTTATCCTCTTTTGTTTCTTTGTATTTCATTGTTTTCTTGTGTTTCTTTTCTGTTTTTCTTAATTTCTTTTCGATAGCACTTCCAGGAGGTTCTCGGGCATTGGAGCACCCGCGAAATCAATGCCCCAGTGGAAACCATTATATAAACGACATCCAAGGAATAAATAGCCATGCATGTGGCTTTATTTCTTTTCTTTTCTTTTTGGTACAATATTGGAATTAATTTCCTCGATTGCCTTCCTCTTGATAGAAACCAAAAGAGAGCACGATTGAACGTGACCAAACGGTAAGAAAGGGGTGCGAGACAGATGCTTATTAGTAGAGAATTAAACTCTAGCGTTTTACGTTCTCAGAATTCAGGCAGCTTTGCAACGAGACACAACAATACTCGAGTTCTCGCAACCCTATACGACTTATTTCAAAAGAATAAGGTATGCAAATTGATTGATTGTTTCACTAACATTTGTTAAATAACATTTTTTTAACTAATAACTCAAAGTGTGCATATATGAAAAAAATCCTTAAGACGCACGCGAAAATAAGAAGGGTCATTACAAGTTTTACTCAGAGGAGGGAGAGGAACAATGCTTTTCTACATAAACGGAATTACAGAATTTCACTTTTTATTGGTATACAATTATATATGCGATAGAAGTATATATATACGATAAAATAGTAAATCAATTTAAAAATGACCTTTATCTACTAAAACATGATATCTATTTTCAAAATCCTCCTGCGGTTAGCGTACGCACCCTTGGTGTTGTTAACCCGGGTTTGATTCCCGGTGGAGCTCATGTGGTACGGATCACATATTAAGTTGTTGGTCCACGTCTCATGTTGCCTCGCTGCTGAAATGGATGTTAAACTAAAAGTCAAATCAAATGTTGAAAATCCTTCTAAAGGCTAGGAGAAATTTATGGAAAACATAGCAAGTGAAGATATACATGTTTTCTTCCCCTATGGAGGATTTTGTCATTTATACGTTCCTCATCTGAATAGTTGATGATTTTGAATGGAATTTTGATCTCTCTCTCTCTCTCTTTATATATATATATATATATATATATATATATATATATATATATATATATATATATATATAGATATAGATATATAGATATATATATATATATATATATATATATATATAGATAGATAGATAGATAGATAGATAGATAGATAGATAGATAAATTCAGAGGAGTAATTGCAGCCTTTAATAACGTTCCTGGTAAAAACTGTCCTAATGTAGTGATCTTATTTTCTTAACAACATGTTAAATAATTTGTACAGTCAGCGACAAAAGTTCTTTTTATTTATGAAATTAGTTTCGTAAATAACTTCAGAATAGAAGGGCAATTTGAGTACAGTCTTCAGTAAATTAAAAAGAGTGTAATTTTCTGTACGTTTCAGCCATACCACAATTATTCCCAAAATAGTTTACCAAACGGAAATAACTTTTGGCACTAATTGAGCAATATCTTAATTTCAACGATCATTAGATACTTTTAAAATGCAATAATTATGGGTTTTTAAGTATTAGTCTCTGTATCAATTATTTGGTTTTACTGTTTTTTTTAAATTTTAAAACCACTTTTTAGCACAAAGATACATTCTAGTTATTAATTCTAATTATACTGCACCAATTATATACTACACACAAGATTAAACATAGGATAGATTGAACTACTAAATAGCGATTGGCAAATTTTCTTGAAGTTATTGAAGGTTCAATTTTGCTTGGTTTCCTACACATCACTCTCATTGAAAAAAAAAAAAAAAAAAGCACGCAAGCATATGCAACACAAAATATACATTTTGATTACTGGTCGCCAATATATATTGCAAAACATTATTTCTAGTATTTTTTGAAGACCGAAGGTTATACAAATCTTCGTGTAAAGCTTTTCAATGAGAAATTATACTACTTTCACTTTATTCAGGAAAAGACAAATAAATAATAAAATATTATATACATGAAAATAAATTAAAGAGGAAGAAAGAATTGTGTACATATGTTTATATTGGACACTACCCACACGTACAATGTCAGGCGCGCACCCAGAATTTTTTTGTTAGGGGCCCAAGCTTTGGGATGAGGGGTCCAATACTACAAGCCACTACGTCTTTGTATAAGGGGCGATCAACTGAAACCCGTTCGTTCCATGTATTATTGGTATAGTGCGTAGGAGGATACTGCTTGTTTAATAGTGTGTAATGGCTAATCTCCCTGTGTGTTGGATGTAGGAATGTTGTTGATACGTGTTTCCGTTTTGCAGGTATAACGAGTGAAAAATGGCGTTCAAGATCCCTAATCCGTCCAAAAAAGACCAGCGTGCCGTCATCTAGTTTCTGAGTGTCGAAGGTTGTCAGCCAGCTGAAGATTTAGTACCATAACTCATGTTTAACCCGTTCGCTATGGATTGAATACTAATGCGTCTATCCGCAGCTATAGCCATATTCACCTTTTCACGCGTGTCTTCTGTGGCAATAACATGGGCTTGACCAGGACGGGGATAAACAGTGGTTTGTTCACGTTCCTTCCGAAACATTCTGGCCCAGTTCACCATTATTGTTTTGGAGTCGCATGCATCACCATACACGTCTTTCTCACACCGGAACACTTCAGCTGGTTGACAACCTTCGGCACTCAGAAACTGGATGACGGCACGCTGGTTCTGTTTGGATGGATTGCGGATCTTGAACGCCAACTTTCACTCGTTATACCTGCAAAACGGAAACACGTATCAACAACATTCCTACACCCAACACACAGGGACATTAGCTATTATATACTATTAACCAGACAATATCCTCCTACACAGTATACCAATAATACATGGAACGAATGGGTTTCAGTTGATCGCCCCTTATAATGTTGAACGGATATTATTCAGCACATGAAAAAAAAAAAAACGATAAGTAATTGTAAAATACTCCCACCTATATTTTCAGAAAAAAAATGGTAGGACTTCATTGGTTATACTATAAAGAGTACAGGGGAACTGTAAGATCAAATTTTCATGCTACATCAATCATTTTGATATTAAATAAACGTAGTTTTATTGAAAAAAAATGTATAAATATATGTTGAGTTAGTAAGTTTTAGGAAAGCGGATCCTGTGGAGCTCGGTCTTTGCGTCCCATTTACAATGTCCTGAGTGTATGCTGTAAGTGGCAATCGAAATTTTTCAGCGTGAACAGTTAATGATAGATGGCGTTAATAATATTATAAAAAAAATCGCTCAGTAATGGTATAAAATAGAGCCGAGAGGCATAGAAAAATTAATGCAATTTTAAAATTTTACGTCCCACGGTTATGCCGGCTAGGCTACAGGAGACGGTAATGATGAGAAATGAATGAAAATGATGGAATGAAGAAAATGAGAGGAAACGGGAGGACCCCGACAAAACCAACGCACATGGTGTTTCTCCACCACAAAGCCCACTTGGCGCGAGCTGGGATCGAACCAAGAGCGCCATGTACCATAGATGAGCGCTCTACCGCTAAGCCACCGCTGCCCACAAGTAGTACAGAAAGTACAGTGTCTACCTACCAATTTGAAGTATTGAATTCTATTCCAGAGAGAAGTGAGAGTTATTTATCGTTTCACTCTCATTTATCGTAGATTAAGGGTTTATACAGTTTCTGTATAATTAGTACCTACTAAAACATGGGACTGTAGGTTGCCAGAGAATGGTGCTAACTGTATTTCCTTCTGAATGTCTGAAATTCTATGAAGTTAAAAGCTTTGCGGCTACCAACCCCTTGGGCCTCATATTTCCTGCCACATATGGAAGATACCCTTTATTTTTTGCTCTTATAAAACAATGAAACTACAGTTAACTCTGCCAAGGAAAACAAAGAGAATCGCACTAGTTCATGTATCGGATATTTGCAAAAGCTATTGTAAACTAAGAAAAGTTTAATATCCTTCTATTACAGGCAACACACATTCCTTTGCTACTGCGATGGTTGCATAGGTGCTAGGTAATTGTGTTCTTATAGATTTGAAACGGGACGTGAATACGCGTGTTTTAAACCGCAATCTCTTGGCCCATCGATCTTGAATGCGGACTCTGTTAGTGGATTTCAATTCAGAGATCGAGTTCTAGCACGCACGAGTCCTGATGAGGCTAGTGAGTGAGCACGACGTGATCTGAGCACGAAGTGCAAATCTGACGAGCATAGTAAGAATGAGACTTTAACGAACGCTAAAGCAATGAAGTCAGTGTGTGTGAAATTGAGTAAGTGCAAGCTACATTGACAATAGTTAACTTGAGCCTTAGCAAGCGTGACTACAATTACATCAGTGTATGCGAAATCGAGTCAGTGCGAAGTTTACTGAGAATAGTCAGCTTTAGATCATAACGAACGCCATCACAATGAGGTCAGTGTGTGCGAAATCGAGCAAATACAACCTCTATTCCGGATAGTAGACCTTATCTCTTAACGAACATGATCACATTGATGTCAGTTTGTGCGAAATCTAGTAAATGTAAGCTTCATTTAGGATAGGGAGTCTGTCACGTTATCGAACGTGATTATAATATCAGCTTGTGGGAAATCGAGTAAGTGCTGGCTTCATTGAGGATTGAGCCTAATCCCTAGCGAACGCGGAACAATAATGCGAAAGTCTGAGCTTCATTGAGTATAATGATGTTGATCCCATAACGAAAACAACAATAATGAGTCCAGTTCGTTCATAATCGAGTACGAGCTTCATACAGGATAGCGAACTCGAGTTGGATTCAACTCTGATTCTAAACTGAACCTCATCTATGTTGACTTTTTTTTTTAAGATCGGTCGGGTGGTTTAACCGTGATGAAGTCACAAAGACAGTCGCTTTTATTTTTACTTCTTTTTACATACATCTTTCCCTTCCCTTCCTTGCACTGTAAAAGTGAAATGAGAAAAACATCCCACGCACAAACTTTATCTATGTTGAAAGTTTGATCGACATCGGTCGGGTGGTTCAAGAGTTATTAAGTTTTATTTATTTTTTCTGTACCCCTCCTCCCCCTACCCAAAGTTCTACTGTCAAAGTAAATAGCTAAAAACATTCCCAGGCCAGAACCGCATACACGTTGAAAATTTGAACGAGATCGGTCGGGCGGTTCAAGAGATTAAGAGTCACAAACATAGTCACTTTCAATTTTATAATATAGATTACTATTATTATTATTATTATTATTATTATTATTATTATTATTATTATTATTATTATTATTATTATTATTATTATTATTATTATTACTGTTATTATAGTTTTAGAGGCTCTTTTTCTTAACCTTTGACATATCTCATAAGAGAAACATGAAGTTTTAATTTTGTTTGGTTCTCGCGTTTGTGCTGTGATATCCCGTGTAGCTATCTTTTTCCGTATAGCGCTTCACGCACACAAACACACACACCGACATTTGGGATCGCGGTGTCTCAGTGATAGGCGTTCATCTCTGGTGGATGAGGTCCCTGGTTCGATTCCAGCTCGCGCCAAGTGGGTTTTCTCTTGGACAAACAACTTGTGCATGGGTTTTCTAGGGATCCTTCCGTGTCTTCCCACTCTCTTCATTCCACTATTTCATTCATTTCTTATCATCACCGTCCTGCTTAGCCCACACTGCATAATCATAAGACGTAAAACTCAAAGATTTCATTTACGCACACCATACGCGCAATAAGGAAGAAAGTATATTCTCACTTCCAGTGATGTAATGCTAATTTTTAAGGTGGGTATACGCTCCATTCCTTATCTCTCTCTCACACACACACACACACACTCATATATATATATATATATATATATATATATATATATATATATATATATATATATATATATATATATATATATATATATATATATATATATATATATATATATATATAGATAGATAGATAGATAGATAGATAGATATAGATATATATCGGGTGTTTCAATATTATTAGTCTTTTTGGGGCCGCGGTAGCTCAGTGGTAGAGCGTTCACATTTGGTGCATAGGGTCCCTGGTTCGATCCTATCTCGCGCCAAGTGAACTTTGTGGTGAATGCACACCGTGTGCGTGGGTTTTCTCGGAGCTCTCCCGTTTCCTCCCACTCTCTTCATTCTACCATTTTATTCATTTCTCATCATCACCACCTTCTTTAGTCTAATCGGCATAAACGTGGGACGTAAAACTAAGATATCATTTCTTTTATTAGTCAGCACTATTAATATTTCAAGTTCATAAGAAAGTTATGAAATATCCTTGCTTATAGGCTGCTCACGCTGGCTCTATGCGCGTATCGGTTGCATAACAAGCAGGATATGCGTATGAAGTAACAAGAGAAATCTGAATGGAGAGCTATGTTTTGGAGAACAGTTACTGAACCACTTAACCTATCAACCAGACTAAGAAAAAGATTACCTATAATTTTATAGATTAACTTAAGACCTAATTTAGTTCTCTGCATTAAGTAGGTCAGGGTGTAGAAGTGGTTGTATAGTACTTGTATGACATAACTATAAGAAAAAAAAAATGACTTGGACCAATGTTGTTTCAGTCACCCTGCTCATTCCTTTGGTCCTATCTATCACTATGACACTTTCAAAGGATGTAGTTAATGTACACAGAAATACACATATCTCGTTTGATGTAAAATATTGAGTACATTTGGAGTAATTTAAGATTTCAATTTTGAATTTTAAAATTGTAAATCGGTCGCGAAACACAGCCTACTGGTTGTTATGGTAACCATGGCCATTTGTCCGTCCTGCACCTTACAACCTCTCTCTCTTCCTCCCTCTCCCAAATTGTGTTTAGTTGTTGTTCTTTTGCTCGGAGAAGAATTTAGCTTTCTTTTATCGGATCATAATTGCATTAAAATAGAAAAAGTCTAATTTTGGTTTCGTAGGCGTATGACCGTTTTAGCATTAATAGGTTGAGTGACCCAGTAGCCTAAGTGCCAACAACAATAATGTCGAAATTTGTATCCGTATTAAGAAATGAAATCTTTGAGTTTTACGTCCCACGGTTATGCCGGTTAGGCTAAAGGAGACGGTGTTTATGACAAATGAATGAAATGGTGGAATGAAGAAAGTGGGAGGAAACGGGAGAACCCCGAGAAAACCCACGCACACGGTGTTTGTCCACCACAAAGTTCACTTGGCGGGAGCAGGGTTTGAACCCGGGACACCAGGCACCAGAGGTGAACGCTCTACCACTGAGCCACCGCAGCCCCTGTATCCGTATTAATACTAATATCGGCCTTATTGCTGTTGGTACTTAGTCTACTATGTCACTCAACTATTCAATTAAAACAATAATAGCTATGTCCCAACGAGCAAAAATTAATGACTTGAAGTGTTAATAGCTAACTATAAGGAATACATGAACAATACAATAATACTAAGACAAGCTGTTTTCATGAATTACCACACCTAGAACTTAGAATTTTAGATGTCTGGGAAAAGCAGAAATAAACATAGGTTATACCACTGTCATAAGTTCAAATCTAATCTTTGTTGCGATCTTCAGACACGAAGCTTTCTTTTGCTCTAGATGCCAATTTCAAGACAAACTTGAATCGAATTAAGCATATGACGCCTGCGGTGGCGCTATGATCGATTACTTTTCGTGTTTGCAACTTGGTCCGATTATTTTTTTAAATAAAAGTTTAGTTTTTTTTAATTTCTTTTTAATCAGAAGCGATGCAAAAGAGCCGCTTCGGCCAAACAACAAATAGGCACCTTGGAGAACATTTTCGAGGCCAATTGATGGTTAAATTAAGCCTTGATACCGGCACTGAAGTTAGAGTTGGGTAGTATCGGTATACCTATCTAAAACTTTAGTCCAATAATGTCTTTCGATTCGAGGTTTAGGTTTCCCGTCAGGAGCGATTTAAAAAAAATCACAAACGACAGTCTTTCCGAGAGAAGTAGCTCAAGTGGTAGAGCGTGGCTTCGCATTCAGTAGGTCGTGGGTTTGATTCCCGCTGCCAACCATCCTGACTGGGATTTTCCTCAGCCCTAAGAGGCTAATGCTGGGATAGTACCCACTAAACAGGCCCTGGCCGGTACCTTCCCAAATCCTTTCTATTATTATTGTTTTTGTTGTTAGATATGCAATATAAAATGGCCTCTGAGCTCTATCTGATGATTGTTAAATAAATTAAATAAATACGCACACTAAAGAAAGAAAACAAAAATTAGATAAAGACAAAAAGTGCTCTCCTCCTAAAAGTATTTCCTAAAAGAAATAAAAGTTGTAAACTAAGTTTCTTTTTTATGAAAACCGAGGAAGTGAATAAGAAAACCCGCAGGTCTAGCTCTTCTAATTAGATTACAATTTTCGTGGTCATACATTTTCTCAGATCTTGAAAGGTGTTACGAGTATATTGTCAGACAAAAGAATTTGAAACGGATGCTGCCTGGACTTATAAGCTGATGTACTATTCCAGTTGACTTAATCTGTCAAAAAAGGGGCCGCGGTGGCTCAGTGGTAGAGCGTTCACCTCTGGTACTTGGGGTCCCGGGTTCGATCCCAGCCCCCGCCAAGTGAACTTTGTAGTCGACAAACACCGTGTGCGTGGGTTTTCTTGGGGTTCTTCCGTTTCCTCCCACATTCTTCATTCCACCATTTCATTCATTTCTCATAATCACCGTCTCCTTTAGCCTAGTCGGTATAATCGTGGGACGTAAAACTCAAAGATTTCATTTCATTTAATCTGTCAAAAGCTTGGAAAGACCAATAAGGATGGCTGGCTATCGACTTCCAAAGAGTAGAATCACTCGAACAGTTGTTTCCAGCGAAATTAAACCCTGGGGTCTTTCACACATATGATTAAAATAATAATAATAATAATAATAATAATAATAATAATAATAATAATAATAATTCGTTCAAAAGAGTGTGAAAACGCTTTTGCAGGTCAGCTGTCATAAGAGATTTTTCTTCATTCGCACCAGGCAAATGACGGAGTAGTACCCAACTTACAGGCCCAAAGTACTCTCCTATCCAACACCTTAACGAAGGATGTTATCCATCTGACATCTTCGTCATCAATCCGGATGTGCCATAACAACATTTACAATGTGAAATAAATAAATATACTTATGTCTTTCTCTGAAGTAGTGCTTGACAAATTAACGTGTTCTTTGGACTTTTCTTCACTATTTCTCGCTGTGTTTGCTTTCACATTTTCGTCAATGGAATTTACACAGCTATTGTCTCTTTTCCTTTTTAACTAATTTTCTAACGCCTTCTTAGACATCTTGCAAACTGCGAAGCAACTCTTAATTCGTCAACCCACAAAAAAAGTTTAAACCTTTTGGGATTTCACTTTTTGAGGTCAATTTTAGACTTTCACTGAAACAGTTACTGCTTCCTTACTATATATCGTAGGATAACGGTTTATACCTTGTTCTTTTTTTCAGAATAGAGCATCATCCTTTCCAACGGCACTACTCGCTTGTCAGTATTATACACCAGAAACGAGAAAAGCGGGGAAAACCGGGAGTTTTCGATTTTTTTTCAGAGGTGATTCCTCACATCAAAATAAGAGAAAAAGGTTCATATGGACCTATGACGAAAAGTGCATAGTTTCAGAGCTAGGGCTGCCCAAATTCGCGAATAAGCTAAGCTTCAATGGGACCTATTTCGAATTCCAGAAACTGTGGATGGTGGTTCTTATCATCGTAAAGGAAACCACGCATACACGAAACAAAAGTGAATATTTCATCACTTGTCAATAGGTGTAAAGGGTATTCCCTACAGGATGTAATTCTCAGATATGCTGAGAATTTTCAGATATCCTGATTTCAAGAAGGGTCCAAAGTAGGCAAGAGGTAAACCTTGACAGCAATGGACATCCAATGCTTCTGAAGGAAGGAGCAAGTGTAAGGAACCTGCAGCTTCATGTTTCTTTGTGTTCGGAATAACGTTTGATGAAATGTATTTCATCACGGTATATTTTACGTTTTCTTCACTTATAAGCGTGAAAGAAAACATCGCACCATGCGTTTTCCCGAGTACAAGAGACCTTGCTGCTGACGATCCTTAACACTTCCGACATCGCGCCAAAGGATGTTCACTGCTATCAAGGCTCATAGTTTGACTACTTTGGACCGATCATCGTCAGAGCATATATCAAAATTCGGTTGGTGGCATGTAGGGAAATTTCACCGTGCAGCGATTAATCTGCACACCATTGAAAATTAATGAAATTTGCATTCTTGGATTGCGTATGCATGACTTCCTTTACGCTGATAAGAATCACCATCCACAGTCTCTCGAATTCGAAATAGGGCATCTTGAAACTTGGCTCTTTCGCAATTTTGCGCAGCCCTAGCTCTGAAAATAAGCACTATTCGCCATAGGTCCATATGAACTTTTTCTCTTATTTTGATGTGAGAAATCACCTCTTAAAGTTTGTCGATGTAGTTCATTTTCACCCTCTATATATGCAATTCATATTCTTCGTATTACGCGCCATTTTCAACGGTAAAATGACATGTTCATATCGTACACCTAAACCGGAAAATTTGGGGAAAACCGTTTTTTCAATCACACCCTCGGAACATTTCGCCCCTCTGGCCCGGCCTGGTTTCACGTATGGATCTGGAAATCTCTTGGAAAATATGTTGTTATGTACACAATAGGTGTGCAAAATTGCAATCTGATATCTTGAAAACAAAGAGCAATTTTTTTCAATCTGAACGTGATCCATTATATATATATATATATATATATATATATATATATATATATATATATATATATATATATATACAGGGTGTCCCAAAAGTAGGTATACAACCCTGCATTGATTACGTATGAAAGTTTATTAAGATAATGAGGTTATTTGTTTCGGTCTATTCCTACTTTAGGATATAAGTGAATATAAATAAAAAAACTAGCCTAAGTTAAATCTCTATGGATAATGATAAGTATATTATATAGAATGCTGTAAGTCGGTCAGTACGCTAGACTGTATACCTACTTTTTGGACACCCTGTATGTGCATATATTCTAAAAATTCCAATAATATTACTATTCGGACTAGGATCATGGTTCAAACGTCATTTTCTTCAGTATTACGCGCCTTTTCCAACGGTACATATATGTAGCATACACATGAATCCGAAAATTCGAGAAAAACCGGATTTTTTCTGAAAAATCACCCTCTCGGAATATTTGCGTCTCTCGGGCCAGGGCCCTGGTTCAATTAGGGATCTCAAAAAATAGAAATACTTAAAGGTGCACACGGTATGCAAAATTTTAATTTTGATATTCTAAAAACTAAGGGTGGATTTTTTAAAAATTTCCCTTAAGAAAAAAGAAAAAGTCACACACCTCCCCCCCACTTGGCACTGCCAAGTTTAATATTCGATTCCAAAACACATTTGGGGTATTCTATAGTCCATGCTTGACTTGACCAATAAATAAACCGGGTTCAATACGTGTTATATGAGTTTAATAAGCGTTTTACCACAACACTACTCTATCGTACCGATTCGTACCATAAATCCCCAAAGAGTTAAACACTACTAAGCAAATATTTCCGAAGTGACGGTTGTATCGAAATGATCAAGGATTGCTGTGATATGCTCATACGCTACAAATTTATCCTGACTTTTGTTTTCTACCCTTTCCTGTTAACAAATTTTCTTCAATTTTCTTTTTTATCTGAAAGAAAATGAAACAGCAAAGAAAAATGTTTATTTTTACCCCGCCCCTTCTTTCGTTCAGTAGATTGAGGAAAAACTACTACTAGTAGTAGCTGCTGAGTATTTATGAAAATCAATCGCTCCTTTCTTTGATGTCAGTTGCGGCTACAAATGAGCAGTACTAATCCGAAGTTTGCTGTTTGATGGTATTGGGAACGACGGTGAATGCTTCAAACTAGACCGACGATAGGTCATATATTTTGTTATTTTTGTGGAGGCCAACGATTTCTTGGCGCAAATATATTCAATTTAATTTCCTCTTAATTTTTAAAGTAAAGACCACATTTTTTCGTAACCTCCTTTCTAAGAATAGGCTAACTGAACCATGCACAATAAAGCTCTCGACGTTTCAAACCAATAAGCACCTCTGAAGTGTTAATTATAATTCAGCTTAAATAGGGACAAATTAATTGTTTCTCCAATTAAGATTAATTTCATATACAAGAATATCCATGATAATTCAGTAAAAAAAAAAAAGCTAAATAGCCCAAATTTTCATTGTAATTATGAATGTTTCCAGCTTTCATTCTAAAAAAATCAATAATTTAACATTAGATTACAATTTGAAACATCTGTCAATTTGAAAGTGTATCTCATAATAAGATATGTTTACTGAAAACTTACGTGTGTTTTTAAGAGTGTAAATTTTTTTGTTGCAGATAGAATTTGCAGATGACTTGGTATAGGTACAGGATCAGCTTTAAAAAAATTGAGGATCGAATTCGTTATTTTAATACTAATTTATTATATTAGATCAACATTACCAAATGTTTGTAAAGATCAATTTGGTTGGTGGCGAAAGAAATAGCAGAAACTATCGCTCGTTTGCCGGAAGCTGAAGAAGTAAATCACTTCTGGTAATCTCCAAGATACTTTGTACTGGAAACTGCTTATGGCTTACTAATCTTTCTATGACTTTTACGAATAGCAAATAAGCAAACACAATCATTCACAGTTTTGTTACGTTTGAACAGAATAATAGTTCTTTCAAACACAAATATATATATATATATATATATATATATATTTACATCAGCTAATGCTTCTGGCAACAAATACTATTCGAAGCTTTCTTGCACCCACTGGAAAACGTGAAGTATATTAATATTTATTTGCATATATTGTTATTGTAGACTGTTCCCATAATGCCCACCGACTTCGATTTTACAAAATTTGAGAAATAAATTTCACTTTGTATTTAGTGGTCAATTTGAAGGCATTTTGTTATACTACCATTAAGAAACCCATATACATCATATTACGAATCAATCATTATGGAACAATCTCATGTGTGACACGCAGCAGTGGTACCAATCTTTGAAAGTTTCATTTACAACTTTTTTCTTTTTTCTTTTTTAACTGATTTTGTGAGTAATGGTGCATTCAGTATAAAGGTACAACAAGATATTCTCTTTCTCTCTCTCTGTCCCTGTGTGTGTGTGTGTGTGTGTGTGTGTGTGTGTGTGTATGTGTGTGTGTGTGTGTGTGTGTGTGTGTGTGTGTGTGTGTGTGTGTGTGTGTGTGTGTGTGTGTGTGTGTGTGTGTGTGTTTGTTTGTTTGTTTCTAGTTTCCGGCGTAAGCGTGTGGATACTACCAGGTATACTTTCGTGTGTACAAATGCTAGTGTGTGTGTGTGTGGCACGGGTATATGAACTATTAATTGGGATCGCGTAGTGGAACTTATCAATATTAGTACGTACATACAAACGGCTGTTACTTCACACGATAACTTTGGACGAATGCGAATTTTTAAATTCTGCTTTTTGCAATAAATAAGTAGAGTGATTCCTCTCGAGGGAGTTCCCCTAACCATGTCCAATTAAATCACAAATTGCCGCAATCGTTTGTACATTGTTTGTACAGAAATGTACAGGCCAAATTTTCGTTTGTACACTATTAGGGGCGCCGCCAGAACGAAAACAAATTGGGGCTGTTTAACTGGTACCCCCCCACCAACATGTTCTATTCAATCACTAATTATCGCAACCGTTTGTACTTCGTTTGTACAGAAATGTGCAGGCGAAATTTTCGTTTGTACACAATTAGGGGCGCCGCCAGAACAGAAAAAAATGGGGGCTGTCTAAGTGGTAGCCCCCCACCATGTCCAATTGAATCACAAATTGTCGCAATTGTTTGTACTTCGTTTGTACAGAAATGTGCAGGCGAAATGTATGTTCGCACGCAATTAGGGGCGCCGCCAGAACGAAAAAAATTGGGGGCTGTCTAAGTGGTAGCCCCCGACCATGTCCTATTCAATCACAAATTGTCGCAATCGTTTGTACTTCGTTTGTACAGAAATGTGCACCCGAAATTTTCGTTTGTACATAATTAAGGGCGCCGCCAGAACAGAAAAAAAGGGCTGTCTAAGTTGTAGCCCCCCCCAAAACCAATTCAATCACAAGTTGTCGCATTCGTTTGTGCATCGTTTGTACAGAAATGTGCAGGCGAAATGTTTGTTTGAACAAACTTAGGGGCGCCGCCAGAACGAAAACAAAGTGGGGCTGTCTAAATGGTAGCCCCCACCATATCCAATTCAATCACAAATTATATCAATCGCTTGTACATCATTTGCACAGAAATGTGCAGGCGAAATTTTCGTTTGTACTCTATTAGGGGCGCCGCCAGAACGAAAACAATGTGAGGGTTTGTATAAATGGTAGAAGCATTAAAAAAATGTGTCACATTTATGGAGTATTTTTCTAACAGGACTTTGTTCACACTATTGTGTGGTTTGGTTTGTTCACACTATCGTGTGATTCACTATATTGATCTTATCCTAACGATGATGGAATTAAATGTTTTTTTATGTTTTTTTATATTTATATTTATACTTACAATCATTATTGCTGAGTTAGTTTTTCACTCCTCGGCTCTTATTATTAAACTTATTCATTATTTCTTACGTGAACTGAATCCTTATGAGAAAAATGTATTTTTTTCTTTCTATCTTGCGCAGAAACCGTTATTCTCATCTCTTACAGGAAATTGATAAGTGGAAGATATAACAAATGCACAAAGTAGACTGTTAAAGGGAAAATTATAACACAGTATTTTGTTTTATTTGATCATCTTCATTAAACTCATTTTGCAGAAACTATAGAATGCATGGTGAAGTATTTTGGTGCATTCAGCATTCTGATTTACGAGTAGAGTTGCTAACTGGCCGGTATTTGCTGTAATTTTGATTAAGGCCGGTGACCGGTACAAACTTCTTATTAGACCCCTTATGACCGGTATTTTGGAATCTGCAATCCAGAATATAACATTGAACATCGAAATTTTTCAACAGTGCCTTTACAAAAACAAATTTCCGTTGTATTATACATTATCGATATTTTTTTAACGTATGGCAGTTTTTTTATTTATTTAACATAACAAATTTGATAACACTTATATTTTATTGTAAAAGAATTTTATTCATTTATTGAGAGTAGAAAATGACTTTTTAAAGCAATTTCCTTTGTTTGAAGTGAAGTTTATAGAATAAATTTCATTTTATGAATCAACTATTGTTACATAAAGATTAATATCCAGTATTATTCATCTGTTTCGATAATTTTAAACAAGTGGCAATTGCTGGTAAATACAATAACGATCAATACAGTCTTCAGTTTCTCATTTGTACAGAGAATTTTGAGGGTGTGCCGGTAATTTTGTTTTCCTGAGTTGGCAACCTATTTACGAGGTTTTGTTTCAACTCTGCTACGTAGTGGCTCCGTACTGACACTCCGCATGCAAATAAGTATGTAAGGCTACCATACGCCCCGGTTTCTTAAAATTTGTCCCGGTGTGCAGAAATTTTCCTTCTTGTCCTGTTTTTTTTATTATTATTATTATTAATTACATATCAAAATTTCTGAAAAGATAATAAAATCGACTTATTCCTTTTGCTTTCAATTCCGACAATACTATAGGAACAATTTCATTCTAATCTATATATATAAAAGAGAACGTACAAATCCTTTGTTAGCTCATCACGCTAATACGGGTGAACCAATTTCTTTCATTTTTGGGGGGTTATTAGGATTTGGACCCTAGATGTTTTTTATCATATCACTTTAATTTTCAATTACCAGTGTCTTGAGATAATTGACCATTCAAGTGTCCATAACGTACAAATCCTTTGTTAGCTCATCATAGCTAAATCTAACCGTATTTATATGCAACCCACATGACCGTGTCACTCGGCGGGTTAACATAAATGACAGGCGATATAATGTTAACATTTACTCCATTCTTCTATGGTTTTTATCATATCACTTGAAAGCGAAAAAGTAAAAATTATCTAAGTAACAAAGTTTATTGCGTTCCGGGGTGACCCCAGCGAAGCGGGGTGAACGCTGCTAGTCTTTATTATTATTGCAATCGCTGCTTCCCCGGATATAACATGCAATGTTCAAATCCTCCTAAGTAGCACTCTTATCACTAAAAGTAAGAATGTATACCCCGAGGTGGCAACAAATTCTTGTGACGTTGCAGACCAGCCCCGAAAACACATTTTTTTTTCTGCTTCAGAAAAACAATTATGCAAATTGCTTTCTTTTAGTTCGCATTTTAGGTTAACAAAAATAAATCAGCCTATTGAAATTTTGAAACAACTTCATAAATCTGGATTTTTTTCTTTATAGACATGTAGAGCATGTAAAGGTGGTATGCGTAATAATATTGAAAATATAATTTTTGCCCAAATATTGTATGTTCACTGATTGCGTTTATATTGTATAACAGCTTCTAGCTTCTATAATAATTTTTAGCACTGTTGATTAAGTATGGACAGTGGCGTATTTACGATTTTGTTTCGGGAGGGGCTTTGCTAACTTCCGGGGGTGCTTTGCCTGAAAATATGAAAATTCTGCAAGATATTTCATATACTTTACTATAGTAAGTAAGATTTCGGTGGGGGGCTTGAGCCCGGAAGCCCTCCCCCTAAATACGCCACTGAGTGTGGACTATATTAATACATTATTTTAAGTTGTATAACTAGTGCGATACTGTAGTAAAATTCGAAAGATAAAATTAATACAAAATGCAATATTTACTACTAATTTGTAAGATGTCCCGTTTTTTCTGTTTTCAAAAAGTATGGTAGCCTTAAAGTATGCTAAACCATACAAAATAAATTGTACTGTAAATAGTACCCCTCTGATAGTGCTCTCAAACGGGGCGGGTTACGGGTCGGGTTGTCTGGTCGGGTCAGTCGGGTTAGCTCGTGTCGGGTCACTCGGGTCGGGTCGTCACATTCTTCACTTATTTTCTATACGGAATACTATAAAGAGCTTTGTTGTGGAATTCAATTCGAAGTTGGTGAATGAATGATAATTGTAACTAATTGAAGGTGAAATAGTAATAAAATTTTAATTTTACCCTATATTAACTAATTGGTATTGTAATTGTAATTAATATTACTACTGACTTTTTTCCTTTCTGCGTTTCTATGTCAAGTTAAATGTCACATTAAGTGAAATTGAAAGGAAATATCTAGTTAACGTCCCACGTTATGCACCAACGCTAAGAGAGACAGTGATGATGAGAAATAATTGAAGTGGTTGAATGAAGAAAGTGGGAGGAAATGGGAAAACACCGAGAAAACCCATGCACATGGGGTTTGTCCACCAGAAAACTTACTTGGTACGAGCTGGAATCAATACCCATGGACCTTCGGGTCAAACATCTGCCTTTGGGCAGGACACATTATTATTATTATTATTATTATTATTATTATTATTATTATTATTATTATTATTATTATTATTATTATTATTATTATTATTATTATTATTATTATTATAACTTTAAGAGTGCCCAAGAAAGTTCCGCCGCCTTTTCACCAACACCTTCGAACATTGGTATGTAACCTAAGACGTACCTGGAATATCAAAAATCGTCTCCATCAGCCTCGACGACCTTCTGAAAACGTTCTGGAAGGCCATGGATTCCATCGCAGTCGAACTTGGTGGGACGTGAAGTGAAGAAGGTATCAAGTGCATATTGAACCTCTACTAGCTGTTTGAATTGGCGTTCTCTAAGGTGATTGTCCAAGGAATGGAACAGGTGATAATCGGACGGCACAATGTCCGTGGAGTATGGCGGATCCAATAGTGTTTTCCATCCAAGGCGTAGAATGATGTACTGGGTCATTTTAGCCACGTGGGGCTTAGCGTTGCCTTGTAACAAGAGGACCCCTTTGCGATTCAGAACTGCTGGATCCAGACAGTACACAGTGACAGTACTCAGTTGCATTGATGATCTGACCAGCTGGTAGCAGTTCCCGATGGACTATGCCTCGAGCAGTCCACAAAATGCACAGGGGAACCTTATTCTGGCGTAGTGCTGGCTTGGGCTGTTTTTGAACCGGTTCATGGGATGCTAACCAACAATGACGGCGCCGTGGAGCTTCGTACAGGACCCACTTCCTATCACATTTCAACACCCTGTTCAGAAATTGCTCCTTCCTCAGACGAGACACCAAAGAAACACAGGTGTCTGCTCGCGTTGCTTTCTGGCTCCAAGTCAAATAATGTAGGACCTATCAACCCAACTTGCAGTGCTTCCCAAGTTGATGGTGGTGGTGCCGAATGGTTTCTCCACTTACACTGAAAGGTAGTACCAGTTCCTCACATGTCTGTCTTCGCCTCAATTGCTGCCCGAAGATCTTTATTTTGAACATCTGTTTGTCTTCCGGCACGTGGTGCGTCTTCGAGTGTTTCGTCACTGTCCTTAAACCGTCATAGCACTGCACTCTCCGCGTAGTCACGACACCCTCACCAAAGGCCTGTCATATCTTCCGCTCCGCGGAGCAGCAATTTGAACTCGTACAGCAAACAAGCCCTTATGACGCTCTGTGAAGGCCCCATGTTCACTCAGTCCTTACGCACGTTCACGGTGTATCTGAACAGCCACAACCAAGTAGTATGTTGGATATACTTACTAGTGTTGCTCACGAGACCTGGTTTGGGGCATTCTCGTTTCGAAAATGTGTCGTGAAGGTAGTCTCGTCTGGAAAAGTGCATATGTTTCTATTGAAAGAGCTCTGTCTCATCTCGTACCCTTTCATGAAAATTCTGTCTCGTCTCGTCTCGTCCAACAACTGACCTTCACCTTATATCCATTCGCATTCAACTCACGGTGTGAGGGCCAATTGAACACAGACCTCCACAAAGAGACAGAACTTTCTTGGTCACCTTCAGGATATTATTATTATTATTATTATTATTATTATTATTATTATTATTATTATTATTATTATTATTATTATTATTATTATTACTATTATTATTATTATTATTATTGCTGGGGTAGTGATTTGACTTTCTCCGCAATAAAATACTTGCTAATTTTATATAACGTTGCAAATATCTTCTAGATAAATTAATCAAGAAAAAATAAAAGGTAATTCCCTACAGAATGATATTTCAGTGCAATTAGTTCCTTATGATTCTATCAGACAGCAACGCTGTTTTTAAATAGAAAAATCAAAATGTTGACGTTATCAAATTTTTGTTTATTACGCAGCAAAAAATATTAAAAGAAGTTCTATATACATTCCTTACTAGAAAATAATGTTGTCTTCAGAACTTCAAATTTTATTTTGACTTTCGAAGTTGATTCCCTAAATTTTAACCTTGGAAATTTGGATGTGGAGTAAAATAAAGAAGGTTAGCAGGGTAGAGAGGAAAACGAATTAGGAAATGCTGAAAAAATGCAAGAGACGAGAGCAATATTAGACGATATAAGGAAGCGAAAAATGGACGGATCACAAGTTTTGATCTTGCTAAGGGATTGCATTCTGAGGGATGTAGTAAAGGGGGTGATATCAGGAGAGCGAGAGTGTGTAAGAAGGTTGGAATTGATAGTTTGTAATAAGGAGGGTGGTACTTTATGTTGGGTTGCGAGGCAGATATTAGCGGGAAATCGCAAAAATGGAAGCTTCTTACCTAATTCACGGAAACTGGCCTGTTTATTAATGGGAGAACACTGAGGAGGAGGAGGAGGATAATTATACTACAAGTAAAAAAAGCCGAAACAATGGTTTATGCATAAGAATTGGTCAGCATTTTTTTTCTGGTGGCAGTTTTGTAAAGTTCTAGCTCTCTCAAACTGGTTAGATTGTAAGGTCAAGTCACTCGGGTCGGTTGTCGGGTTAAGTCACCTCGGGTTGGTTCACTCGGGTCACTTTGGGTCGGGCCAATCGGGTCAGCTCGGGTCGTGTTGTCGGGTCGGGTCAGTCAATTTGGGTCACGGGTGGGGTCGGGTCGGTCTTCAACACATATAATTTCCACGAAAATTACAATATACCACGGTTTATACCTCATTGGACTTCCAATAAAACGTTTTCAATGATGTGTACACCATGTCACCATTTTTGTATGAGGGAATGTCTAGAGGGATTTTGTGGGAATTTGATGGAGTGTAGATTCCTCTGTGTGTGTGTGTGTGTGTGTGTGTGTGTGTGTGTGTGTGTGTGTGTGTGTGTGTGTGTGTGTGTGTGTGTGTGTGTGTGTGTGTGTGTATGTATGTATGTAAATAAACCGGACAATTTCTGTTATGTATGTGGGGAGCTGATATTTAAATCACAACGTCGATGTTTTACTCCACTTGTGAGGAAGTGTTATCAGTTATATTTTGGTTGCTGTGTAGGAGACCAGGATAAGAACTGGGTTCCTCACTACATTTGTTGTACTTGCGTGAAACGTCTGACTGGGTGGGCAAATGGTGGACGAAACACGAACTTCGCAGTACCGATGATCTGGAGGGAACCAAAAGATCATTCTTCAGACTGCTACTTTTGTATGACACAGATAAAAGAAATAAGCAGTAAATCTAACCACACAGTACAGTACCCTAATTTGCATCAGCAATTAGGCCAGTTCCACACAGTGCAGAATTACCTGTACCGGTACCTCCTCCTCATCTTACGGTAAATGAGGATTACGTACTTGAGGCAACTATTGAAGTTCCAAATGAAGATGATGATCCTACTTATGTAGGAAGCACATCTACATTGGATTCCCATCTGATAACTCCGGGTGAACTAAATGACCTCATACGGGATTTAAAACTCTCCAATACACAGACAGAACTTCTTGATTCTAAACTTAAGGCTGGAATCTGCTCCATCGTGACACTAAAGTGTGTATTTTTCGAAACCTTCATACAGAGTTTCAAAACTACTATTCTCAAGAAAATGATTTAGTGTATTGTAATAATGTCTGTGCTGTGATGGATAGACTTGGACATGCACATATAAGTACAGAGTGGAGATTGCTTATTGACTCTTTGAAAACTAGTTATAAGGCTGTCCTTTTGCACAATAGCAACAAATTTCCTTCAGTGCCTTTGGCTTATGCAACTAATATGAAGGAAACCTATGAAAACATCGAAATAGTGTTAGAAAAAATTCAGTATGAGAAATACAAGTGGACCGTTTGCTGTGATTTACAAGTCATTTCTTTGTTAATGGGTTTGCAGCTTGGTTATACGAAATATTGTTGTTTCCTCTGCGAATGGGACAGCAGGAACAAAGCGGAACATTACATCAAGAAGGAATGGCCAACGCATGTATTAACTCCTGGACAGAAGAATGCTGTTTATTCCTCACTGGTGAGCCCTGATTAGATAATTCTTCCTCCTCTTCACATAAAGTTGGGGCTCTTCAAAAACTTTGTCAGGACAATGGACAAAAGTAATGCAGGATCTTGTTACCTCAAGGAAAAAATTCCTCGGGTTAGTGACGCTAGGGATTTTTGTAGACCCCCAAATAAGATGTTTGATTCGTGACCAAAAATTTGAGGATCTCTTAACTCTGGTTGAGAAAGCAGCTTGTGTCCATTTAAATGTTTAACAGAGATTTTTTTAGGAAACAAGAAAGCCCCAAATTACCGTGAAATTGTGAGTGATTTCCGGCAATCATTCAATGAAAAGGGTTGCAACATGTCCCTTAAAGTTCACTTTCTAGACTCCCACCTGCATTTCTTTCCTGAAAAGCTTGGTGCTGTTAGTGATGAGTATGGGGAACATTTTCATCAGGACATTTCCTCCATGGAGAAGAGGTACCAGTGACAGTGTAGTTCAAAAATGCTGGCTGATTACTGTTGGACACTTAAAAGAGATGTTCCAGAAACCAAACACAGAAGAAAGTCGACAACTAAAACATATTAGTTGAGGTAAGTAAGTGTTCATTTATTAAGAAGATACCACTCACTTCTTTTGTATTATTTATTAAGTAGATATAAAATGGTGACACGGTGTATACATCATTGAAAATATGTTTTATTTCAAATCCAATAAGATATAAACCGTGCTTATATTGTAATTTTCGTGGAAGTTATATGTGATTTTATCTGCACTAATGAATACTGTAAAATGAACAGTACACATAGCATATTTTTTATATAAATATGTTTATTTCTCTAGATAGAATAATGCTATTCTTATGAAACTTAGAGGGCTTACTAAGTATAAATCAGGCTAACATACAATATAATTTGTGCGTTTATATACCTAAGGTACCCAAGCTACAAGTATGAAAATGGTTTTAAAAAAAGAAAAAAAGAAAAAGAACAGAAATTTGAGGGGAAATTTTCCGAAAACACCTCTGTCACGGGAAAACTGAGGGTGATGGAGAAAAACTGATTGCAGATTCGAATTCTACGTGAAAAGTTCTATTAGAATCAGGCATTTTCTTCCGTGTGCCAGAGAAAAAGAATTTTTTTTCAACTAGTGCAATAGGAACCATTTTCAAACTCATCAACCGTTATTCAAACCGGTTAATGTTGATCGCAGATATTAAAAATACTCACATCCGTATATTCTTTAATACAAACGAAAATTTTACCTGCACATTTCTGCACAAACGATGTATAAACGATCGCGACAATTCGTGGTTCAATCGAACATGGTGGGGCTAGCACTTAGACAACTCCCCTTTTTTTCGTTCTGTCCACGCATCTGATAGCTTAGAAAAAAAATTTCGCCTGCGCATTACTGCTCAAACGATGTGCAAACAATTGAAATGATTTTCTTTTGAATTGGACGTAGGGGGTGCTACCAATTAGGTAGCCTATACTTTGTTATCGTTTTGGCGCGCCCGCAATTGTGTACAAACGAAACTTTCGCCTGCAAATTTCTGTACAAAACCGTAACAAACAAGTGCGACAGTTTGTGGTTGAATTCGACATGGTGGGAGGCCTATCAATTAGAGAGCCCATAGTTTGTTATCGTTTTGGCGGGGCCACATTTATGTGCGAACGAAAATTTCAGCTGCACATTTATGTACAAAGGCGTACAAACAAGTGCGACAGTTTGTGGTTGAATTGAACATGGTGGGAGGGCTAACATTTAGACAGCCCCCCACTTTGTTTTCGTTCTGGCGGCGCCCCTAATTGTGTACAAACGAAAATCTCGCCTGCACATTTCTTTATAACTATATTCAAACTATTGCGACAATTTGTGATTCAATTGCACATGGTGGGGGGCTATCACTTAAACAGCTCCCACTTTGTTTTCGTTCTGGCGGCGCCCTTAATTATGTACAAACAATAATTTAGCCTGCACATTTCTGTACAAACGATATAGAAACGATTGTGACAATTTGTGATTGAATTGGACATGGTGGGGGGCTACCACTTAGACAGCCCCCCCTTTCTTTTCGTTCTGAGCTCGCCCCCAATTATGTACAAACGAAAATTTTGCCTGCATATTTCTGTACAAACGATGTACAAACGATTGCGACAATTTGTGATTGAATTGAACATGGTGATTGGGCTATCACTTAGAAAGCCCCCCACTTTGTTTTCGCCCTGGCGGCGCCCCTAATAGTGTACAAACGAAAATTTGGCCTGCACATTTCTGTACAAACAATGTACAAACGATTGCGATACTTTGTGATTCAATTGGACATCGTGGGGGTGCTACCACTCAGACAGCTCCCCACTTTGTTTTCGTTCTGGCGGCGCCCCTAAGTTTGTTCAAACAAACATTTCGCGTGCACATTTCTGTACAAACGAAGTACAAACTATTGCGACAATTTGTGATTGAATAGGACATGGTCGGGGGCTACCACTTAGACAGCCCCCAATTTTTTCGTTCTGGCGGCGCCCCTAATTGCGTGCGAACATACATTTCGCCTGCACATTTCTGTACAAACGAAGTACAAACAATTGCGACAATTTGTGATTCAATTGGACATGGTGGGGGGCTACCACTTAGACAGACCCACTTTGTTTTCGTTCTGGCGGCGCCCCTAATTGTGTAAAACAAAAATTTCGCCTGCACATTTCTGTACAAACGAAGTACAAACGGTTGCGATAATTAGTGATTGAATAGAACATGTTGGTGGGGGGGGGGTACCAGTTAAACAGCCCCAATTTGTTTTCGTTCTGGCGGCGCCCCTAAGTTTGTTCAAACAAACATTTCGCGTGCACATTTCTGTACAAACGAAGTACAAACTATTGCGACAATTTGTGATTGAATAGGACATGGTCGGGGGCTACCACTTAGACAGCCCCCAATTTTTTCGTTCTGGCGGCGCCCCTAATTGCGTGCGAACATACATTTCGCCTGCACATTTCTGTACAAACGAAGTACAAACAATTGCGACAATTTGTGATTCAATTGGACATGGTGGGGGGCTACCACTAGACAGACCCACTTTGTTTTCGTTCTGGCGGCGCCCCTAATTGTGTAAAACAAAAATTTCGCCTGCACATTTCTGTACAAACGATGTACAAAACGATTGCGACAATTTGTGCTTGAAGTGGACATGGTGGGAGGGGGGCTACCATTTGGACAGCCCCCACTTTGTTTTCGTTCTGACGGCGCCCCTAATTGTGTACAAACGAAAATTTCGCCTTCACATTTCTGTAGAAACGATGTACAAATGATTGCGACAATTTGTGCTTGAATAGGACATGTTGTTGGGGGGCTACCATTTAGACAGCCCCCACTTTGTTTTCGTTCTGACGGCGCCCTTAATTGTGTACAAACGAAAATTTCGCCTGCACATTTGTGTACAAACGATTGAGACCATTTCCGATTGAGTCCGATAAGGGGGGGAGCTTTCTAAATGGACGTCTCCTTTTCACCTCTACTGTAATTAAATTCTTCCTCGAGAAAATCTGTAATCAACACTGTCAGTAGCTACGTCCTCGACTAATATACCTTAACAAGTACAGCTTTATTTTCGTATATTTTTCAACAGTTAACCAATTTAAAACTATCGCAAACAAGAATATGTAGTCAACTTCTTAAATACTTCGCTCGCCGAAACCCGTTCAGCGCGTGCAACAAGCAAAAACAACATGTTTGGCGTCTCACAAATGGAAAAGGAGGAAAAAAGAGAAGGAAAAGCAGCACGGCAGTGCCTTATCGCAGTCAGAGCTGACAACATAGTTTCGGTCGTCACTAACGCGAATAGACCTACTAGCGGTGTACAAGAGTTATACAGTTACAATATACGTCGTGCCACAGTAGCGCTACAGGCGGAATGTGCACGAACTACAAATGAATATGTTCCCTTACAAGCATCAGTCACTGTTGCACCCTCTTTACATTCTACACACCCTTTTTTCTCCCACTTTTTGACCTTGACAAGCAGAAGTACCAGGCTTTCCGAGTTCACAACCATAAACTGTTTGTGTACAGAGTACGTTTTCAGTTCTTCGAATGACTGTGCGCGCGAAGAACAAGGGTGATGATCGGGCTACCGTATACGGAAGTCAGTAACACCCGGTTGCAATAATAAATGTAAAATACAAATATAGAGCCTTGACAATGCCGTGAGGATGAATATATATATATATATATATATATATATATATATATATATATATATATATATATATATATATATATATATATAAATGATGTTGATAAATTATTGAAGACATATAAAGTCCTTGCTATGAAACAAGTGCTTATAACTTTTTCAAAATAACGATATTGCAGTGAAATAAATGTTAAAATCTTTATTGAGACTTACATTTTGTACCATTATCCAGAGATACACCGCTCGCATTATCGCCATACCTCTACCTGGGCTTCGTTGACATCCATACATTACTGTAACCTTCGACGAAATCCGTCGATGCTATTCCGTCTGGCGTCGTCAGAAATGTCACGGATCGTTTCACTAATCTTAGTTTTGAGGTCCTACAAATATTTTGGTTTCTCTTCATACACCTTGTCTTAACGTGATCCCGTAACCAAAAATCACAGGGTGCAATTCGGGAGACCTGGAAGGCCAAGAGTAGTGTTGCCACGAGACGAGACATTTCTTGTGTCTCGTCTCGTCTCGTCTCGTAAACGAGACGAGACATGGGACGGGACAGAACCCTTTTAGACGAGACACGAGACGAGACAGGCTACTTGTCCCGTCTCGGAAACGAGACGAGACACGAGACGAGACGGGACGTCTCGTGAAATGTCCCGTCTCGTCTCGTGAAATGTCCCGTCTCGTCTCGTGTCTCGAAAATGAAAACGCTGGCGGGAATGGCCAAGATTGAAATTGCCACTGGTCATATAGATTGCAAAAGGAAAAGCCCCTTTGTGAGAAAACATGTTGAAAAGCCTTCATAGAAAAGTGTCCTCTGTCTATTGAATGAAACAATCGTGATACATGAGCTTCCAGCAATATCATCGTTAATGTCTTGTCCCTAATTCCCCTTGCTGTAAACTGAGGAATTCTCATTTTTTTTTATTTCTGGCTGGAATGATGACAAACAAAATCAAAGACAGGGAAGATTTTTACAAGGTCAAGAAACCGAACTACCACCACCATCTATTCAATTTGAAAACTGGGTAAGGTCTACACTCATTACAGGCTGTAGTTGAAAGTTCTGGCTGAGATGGCGGAAGAGAACAAAACAGACAACACTTGTCTTTATTCTCTGGTGGCGTTATTCTTTTTGCTATATGAACCGGAAACGGCAATTGAAGTATGTCATCTTGCAACTAAAATTTTGTCTTCTCTCTCTCATTCTCACACACACACATCTACACATAAAAACGGACTTTTACCATTTTACCAATCGCTCGCTTATTATACAGCAGTCATGTTGTAAAATTCACCTCTTCATTTGGAAGGCGGGCGAAGGACAAAGAAAGCAAAGATATTATCGACGAACCCTTCAAATTGTTTGCTTTTAGCAAATTTATGATACTAATAATAACACTTTAGGTGAAGAGGTTTTACAGGGGGACCTTCGTTTTGTTAGGCGGAAATGTTTGATCTGACCAGAGTGCAAAATTGCCCTCTGCTTCCATGTTGAGAGGAGGGGAATACTTCCCTTTCCTAGTGAATAATATTCATTAGGACCTGAATTATCTTCAGAAATTGTTTCTTAAAGGCATATAAAACCTCTGGAACTTGATAAGTTTAAAGAACATTTGGTATAATATTCATAGAACTCCGTTAAAAGCAGAAAATATCATGAGAATGATCAAAATTCGAACATTGAAGAACATAACTAACAGAAAAGATATAGGATACCCAAACCATATTTTTAAACCTGCTATAAAATGTATATCCTATATTTTTACTAATTCCTTACTCCCATGAAAGTATCCTGGGGAGTATATTCTCTCCATTTTTTTCAGACTGAAATCCTTTTATCCCGTACGACTTCCCCCCTGACACAATACGAAAAAACAAATGTTGTTAAAATCCATACACATGACCCTTCCAAGACTCAACCCCGGGCCTTCAAGCCATGGTCTATCGCCGCAGACCGCTCGGCTTGGCATGAAGATGTACGTTGTATGATTGCAAATAAATCACGACAATATAAGAAACTTTAATCCAAAATGGCCACCCAAAAATCAACTTTTTTTAGCCACTAGCTAATCTGGGTGTACTGTCATGAGTCTGTTACACATACGGGGCAACCACCACATAGTAGCACACACTCCGCCGTTATGGGAACAGATTTGAACGATGGAGGTGAAGACTGGCCCCAAGCATTCTTTCGTCCGCTGTGTCGTTCAGCTCCCATTACTATGGCACTCTAAGTGGAGCTTACTGTGCAGTAACATATAAAATTTCAATCAAATACTTTCCATTACTCAATAAAATTATTTGGTTCCGAGCTTTTTTTTTTTTTTTTTAAAAAAATGCAACAAATCTAAACATGCTAAAATGGAAAGTAGTTTTTGGATTGTTATGGGTTAACACTGTGAAACCTAAAGGCTGGAATATATGAAATCAAAGTGCACACAAAGCAAGTGGACTGATAGTATACGATAGTGTCAGGGATGGTGACACCTTTACATCGAACTTTGCTTGTCGTGTAAACATTATTTGACATTAGTGTCTTCATCTTCGACGTACCTATGAGCAATTTACTGTATATTCGTGTATTGAAACTGGTGAAACAAATTTCAATGTTTCAGAATGTAAAAAAAAAAAAAAAAGCCAGGTTCCAGAACCCTCGGGCAAATAACAGCAGAGATATATTATCTTGTAAACTATTTGTCCTTGCCTTGTGAGCTTATTTGAATTTATTTTTAAGACCTTTAGGCAACTTTGGCCGAATGGATGATGATCGGAAAATTAGTGGAATGAAAAAAGTGGTAGGATACTAGTAGATAAAACACACACATTCGAAAAATGAAATGAAATCCTTGAGTTTTACGTCCCACGCTTATGCCGGTTAGACTAAAGGAGACAGTGATGATGGGTAATGAATGAAATGGTGGAATGAAGAAAGTGGGAGGAAACGGGAGAATCCCGAGAAAACCCACGCACACGGTGTTTGTCCACCACAAAGTTCACTTGGCGGGGCTTGGATCGAACCCGAGACCCCAAGCACCAGAGGTGAAAGCTCTAATTCTGAGCCACCGCGGTCCCCACATACATTCAATGTTTGTCCACCACAAAACTCACATGGCACTAACCGAGATCGAACCGACTACCACATACACCAGAGGTGAAAGCTTCACGGTGTAGCTACCGTGACATTTCTTGTCTTGTGTGTTCTGGGTAATACTTGTAACTTAGTTGTATCTTGATTAGCATGGTGCAGCGTGCTACATTTTACTTTCGTTCCCATGGTATGCTGCTATATTTTTTACGAGACAACACGAGACAAACGAGACGAGACGGAACAGAACCTCTCGAGACGAGACACGAGACGGGACGAGCACATTTTTTCGAGACGAGACACGAGACGAGACATGCTTTGCACGAGACGAGATGAGACAGCCTGAAGTCTCGTCTCGTCTCGTCTCGTGGCAACACTAGCCAAGAGTGTGACCTCTGCGCCCAATCCACCTGCCAGGTTGATCACTGTCAAGGTAATCCTTGACAACTTCTTCAAAATGTGTGGAGTTGGGGTGGGGGACTCCTACTTGCTAATAGTGGATGCGATTCTTGATTCCCATCCTAACCAATTCTGGGATCAGGAAATTTGCAAGCATTTGAAGATATGCCTCCCTGTCACAATGTTTTCGTCGAAGGAAAACGGGCCTATGAGGTGATCTTTTGATACGGCACACCACTCATTCACTTTCTGGCTGTCTCTTTCGTGCGCTTCATATTCTTGAGGATGTTCAGTTCTCAAACAAGACAGTTGTGCGTCTTTACCCTCCCTGAAACATGGAAAGTTACCTCATCTGAGAACATGAGTAACTGCAGAATTTCCTTGTCATCATCCAGTCGTTTCAGCATCAGTTTCCAGAATTCCAGTCTGGTGTCTTGATCTTCTTCTGTCAGTTTTCGCAAACCTCATGATTGTGATAGTGTTGCCAACCAACACTTTACAGATCATCGCACAGTTTGAAACGCATTTCACTGCAATATCATTATTTAAAAAAGAAAGTTACAAGCATTTGTTTTATAGCAATGACTTTATAACAGCACTATACAGTAGCAAAGTTAAGAATATGTAAATAGGATATACTTTTAAAGCACACACGAAGCACTATTGTCGTGATAGTTTTTACTCAACTTAAACTCGAAACAGGGGCACCTAAACAAGGGGACAACGGAAACGAGAACAATGAAAACCAGATGGAAATAATACTATAAACCCTACCCTTTAAAAACTCCAAAAAGCACAGTTCCCACTATTTTAGTGCTCTTAGAGCAAAATAGTATTTCCTATTTCCAGCGAAATGCCAGAATTATTTGCCACAGTATCGTAGAATTTAATTTATTTGAGGAACGGTGGTTCTGTGATAGAGGTCTCTGGTCAGATACCAGAATCTCTGACTATGTCCCAATTCATGTGATTTTGTAGCGGACTACATCGTGTTTGTTTCTTTTCTTGAGATTTTTCTGTTCTCTTCCATATTTTCATTCCATAATTCCTTTCGTAATTACTTACTCTCATTAATCATCCGCCTAAAGAGCATAATGCAGGAAATAGAAGTAGAAATTCATTCTTTTTTTGTTAAATATTGTACTGCATTGCTTCCTGTGTTAATTACTCAAACCAAGAACTCACAAATAGACTATAAATAGTTTATAGTTCCCTGGAAATTGGGATAAATCGGTTACAAGATCGTGATTACTATGTATCATTTTAATGTTTATATGTTAACCGTGATATTGCAAACATACTTTTTCAACATTTGATTTGCCCTGAAAAATCTAGGATACTAAATATATGTTATGAGTTCGGCCTATCTCATTCAATCAGGACCAAAGTTAATATGTTGGTCGATTTTGATCTGCTTTATAAGCGTATACAATATTATGGTGTGCATGCTTACGGCTCCTGAGTTACTGCCGGTTGAATTTTGTCATATATTCTGAAACAAAAACCGAACTCACTGATCAAGATCAAACTTGTAATAATGGTAGAACATTGCCTACTACGAAAGCGTGTGAAATATTATGTTAGGCATATTTACGGTTCCCGAGTTATGGGTTTTCAAATTTTGCTTAATATTTTTGGATCAAAAGATCCAATATATTTCAATCAAAAAAATTTTTTGTAGGCTTTATATCTGGAGAACTACGTATAGTGAAGCCAAATCCAAACTATCACTTAACTCAATATTATGTGCTTATTCCGTAGAAAATACGAAAACTCTATTTAGGGGCCGTTCAAAAATTTTGTGACCTCTGACACAAAAATTAATAATTGGTGAAGATCGCAATCTTTTGATCCAATTTTTGGATCATTCCTAAAATTCTTGTCAGGTATAGATATGGATAGATAGATAGATATAGATATATGAAACATAGAGATACAGATATAGACGTAGATAGATGGACAGATTAGTGTATATATATTTTGAACATTCTACACTAAAGAGCTCATAACAAAATTTCGTCCTGTAAGATTTTTGACAACAAGTTATTGTCCTAGGCAAGATTTCGTCCCGCGAAGTTCTGGGCAGATGAGATTTCATCCCGTCACATTTTGGCCCGCAAAGTTTTGGCCACGCGAGTTTTTGGTCCTGTAAGTGCCGTGCTTATTACGAGACAAGCGGTCATGCGTTATTATGTTGAAAATTACATCTGCGCAGGACTTACAGTGAAGGAATCACACTCTAGTCTAACTCTTCATCAACGTACCAAGGTCTGGCTGATCGCACGTCAGTGAGTATTAAAGTGTACTAAATACTATTTCACTCCCCTGTACCAAAATTATATGAGAATACAGAATTTAAGAGTCGCTCAGCTTTTGAGACGATATGTGCTGACACAGCTTTGTTGCTGCAGACAAAAATGAAACTTATGGATGAGAACCATTTGTCTCTCTATGAACGGCACTCACGTTACAGTTGAAACCGAAGGTGCCTGTGTTGTGCACATAAAGGGAATCTCAGTAATTGTCGCCATCTCAATATGCTTCGTTTGGAAGTCAACGTCGAAACGTCCGCTTTCACAGTGATCTCAGCGCTACAACCGCGATTTTGTCCATCTGTGTCAAGGGGTGCCTGTCCAATAATCCTATGTCTACAACAAGTTCGTTCTCTCGGTCCGCGCTATGAGAACTGGAATCGTGCATTTTGTGCTGGTTTCCCTTTCTGGAGCCACACAATTGATATTCGCATCACTATGTCTGCACTCCGTAACACATGGACACCAATGTTGCGGAATGATAATATGTAGTTATGATAAACCATAATTCATCCCCGGATAAAATTAATAACCTCATAGATTGGCTGCCACATTCAGCGGAGTTTTATTTTTCTCTCCTCCACACAAACTCACACCACGCTTACAATTAGCTACTACTAAACTTGGTTCGCTGTCCTGCGTCCGGATGCGCTTTATTATTGAGCTTAATCCTTGCACTTCATGCGTATCAGATCTGCAATGCTGGTCATTACATTGTCCTTTTATTGTTCATACATTTTGAACAAGGCAGCCAATCCAAAAATTCCTTCTTGGTGTTGCATTTCTAAATTCTAAGTGTGTGTCTCTAACAGCATAAATCGCGCAATAACATCATGTACATTTCAGTACTGAAAATATTGTTAAATACTAGCTGAATATACCCATTCTTCGCATGGGGGATGTATTTGGAAGTCAACGCCTGTGGGGGTATCACCATTCATTTCAGCGACCGCGAAAATGATGCATTTGACACTAATATCAATCACTTTGGGCAATTTTTACATGTCTCGGTATCCTCCCGCTGACCATCGACCCGCAGCCGAATAGGGTCAATTTGGAAGTTAACGCAATTTGAATTTCACCATTGATCTCAGCGACCGCGAAAACTATGAATTCGACACAAGTATTTGTCATTTTCTATTACTTTTACATGTCCTGGTAAACGCCCCCCTGAGACCCACGTGGTTCGAATATTGACAAAAACGCTTCGCCTTGGTTTGGAGCCTGGACCAAGGTATCCGTATCCAAAATTTGGTAACTTACGGTTAACTTGTCTGTCCCCCAGGCCGGTCTCGGTAAACGCTCCACTAGACTCACTTGGTTCCAAATTAAAAAAACTGCTTCGTCTTGATCTGGGGCCTGGATCAAGGTACCCGTTACCACATTTCGTAACTCTCGGTCCACTCGTCTGGTCCCTAGACCGCACACAGACAGACAGGCAAACACACAAACTCTTTATTTCATTTATATTTGAATATTTTGATTCCTATTACTTTAAAAGAAACTAACTAACCCTATGGCCAATGGAACCCGGAGGTTCAATGCCGCGTTCACAAAAACTATCAATTGATTTCCGTTCTCAGCCAACTGGATCCAGTTTTTACTTTGTATTCCTATGCAACTTTCTTCCATTGTGGCTACATGACCCACCCACCTGAGCTTCCCAGATTTGATGACCCTAACAATTTTCGGTAAATATGTACATTATGTACATAGTTCCTTGTTACGAAGTTTTCATCATTCCCTATTCCCGTTTCTCTTGGGTCCGAATATTCGTCTCAGGGTCTTATTCTCAAATACTTTCAGTCTGCGTTCTTCCCTCAGAGTACGCGATCATTTTTCCGAACCACACAGAACAACGGGCATGATAATCGTTTTATATATTTTAAGCTTTAGATTCCTCGACAGATTTCTCGATTACAAAAGTTTTTGAGCTAAATAATAATACGAATTTCTTGTTTTTAGTCGACATATGTTTAATTAATCTTACGTTGTTTTCAGGATGGCATCATACAGAAAACATGATGAAGAGGAGAGTTTGGATGAATGTGAATTAAGCCCTGAAGCTAATGCTCTTAGATTAGAACTAATAGAAATTACTAAAATGTTTAAACGAATGAAGAAACAAGGATTTAAAACGCGTGAAGCAAAGAAGAATGTTTTGGAATTAGAGAACATAGCATTGCTTATTCAGAAGAGAGTAAACGAACTTACTGAAGAGGGTGAGGGCTGCAATGGAAAAACTGTAAGTGAAAGAATGCTTGAGTTTAACGTTTGTATTTTTCTTCTGCTTTCTTAAGTTATCATACGAGAGCAGAGAATGTGTTAGTTAAGTTTCTGAGGGATAAAAGTAGTACCAAAAGTAAGAAAATGAACTTTGAATTCAGGTAAGAAATTAATTATAGACTGATTGTACAACTATAAAGAAAATAAATTTTAGTTGTTTAATTTCACGGCCGATTTGCAGGCATTGGTCCAACTGTTTCCAATTGTCGCGACACATAGTTACATTAACTATCAGGCCAGATACCAGAAGTTCGCAACACACGACTGCGAACAGTCTACTTAACACAGATATTAACCTTATGTAGGTACAGTGATATTAAAGGTTGTTTCGAATTAAGTTTGTATGTTGACAACTAACGACGAGGACACGGTGGAATATAGTAATAACTAAAGCCCGAAATTAATGGCGAAACGAAAGCACAAAAATGGGTTGCAAAATAGCAAACAAACACCCAAAAATGGCAGGTAAATTGGCAAAATAAAATAAACAACCAACCACGAACTTTGAGGGAAAAAATAGATACTAAAATATGTAAAAGCTATAATAGGCTATAATTTGTTTACTAATCGAATAAAATGTTTTATTTTGCACTTTGGACTTACCACTTAAAATTCTGGAAAGTTGCGCAACTTATGAAGGGACGACATCTAACTATTCATTTGCCATTCTTCAGTAGTAACAATGAAACAATAACTTAAAAACACTATCACATTTTATTCACACGCGGTTACAGTAGTACAAACATTCAAAGCACAAGAAATACTAAAGTGAAGTCATTTTACACTACACTTGCAGTTTATTTTCACTTACGAAAGGTTTTTCATAATGTTGTTTTCTGAAATTATTAACAACTTTCTAAGATTTTCAAACGAAAGACTTTGTCTCCTCTCAGAAAGAATTCGCTTTAAATGTAAAAATGATCTTTCCACATCTATCGATGTCACTGGAGCATACTTGAAACAAGTAGTTTGGGAAAGATCTATATCACTGTCAACCTGCATCACCTTCCATAACACTAGCGATGTCCTTCAATTTTCCCAAATCTGGATTAGCAGTTACAACACGACCATACTTACACCGAATGTACTCGCCCTTGTCACCAGGTACAATACTCAGATCGTTGAGAGTATCATTGAAAATTTTCAGAGAAGTAAGGAGAGTCTGTTCTTTTTTTCAAGCTTGACAATAGTATCTGGTAACTTTGCAATGAAGACTAAGTTCTCTTACAAAGAATTCTCTTAAGCAAATTTTGAGCAACCATAATTGAAGACGCATCATCCTCATCAAAAGTATCAATGATTCTTTTAATGGGCTCAAAGTTGTTAGCATTATAGAGAACAGCTGTAATCCATGTATTTCGTTAAGACAGGCTCTGGCGGAAGCGGAAGTTGAGGGGCTAATTCGCAAAACGCAGTTGTTCGCGAGGAAGCTTTCAGAAATATCATTTTCAAATTTGACACAAAAAGGCCAACGTCAGGGAAATGAGAACGAACTTCCTCTGCAATTCTATGTAGCGCGTGTGCCAGACAGGTGACATGCAGCTTACGTGAGAATAGAATCTTAAGGACTTTTGCTGCACTTTTCATGTATGCAGCTCCGTCTGTGACAAAAAGAAGCACCTCATCATATTTTACTCATTCTGGCCACAGAATACTCAGCGATTTTGTAAAAAGCCTGTGTGATTGCCGTGCCATTTACTTTTTAGAGAACTTCTGATGCAACCAAAAATGTTTGTGTTCCTTCTTCCCCTTCCAAAGTTCCAATTACAACGTTGGCAATGGAACTTCCTAGAATATCACAAGTTTCATCCATTGAAATCCATATATTTTTGTCAGGAAAACTTTTACGGATATCGTTAATATTTCTGCTGTACGCACTATCAACGTAAGTCTTTCTTAAAGATGATTCACTTGAAACTTTTTGTTTTGTGTATTTCTCGGGAGAGTTTCTAAAGGAAACATTTTCTAACTTCCATAAAGGAATGTCCGCGTTAATTAGAGCTTCACACAGATCATTCGCAAAAGTGGTAGTACGCGAAGCGGGATTCGTGACTGTTCCAAGAAGAGTTCGAACTCTTTCACCAGCTGATTTGCGTGTCCTTGCATAATTGTCTTTTGCAGTGCTTATATGGTGTGTTACAAAATAATGCTTTTCAGCGGAAACCACAGTTTCACACAACCTACAAAATAGTACAGAACCGTCTGTTGAAAGCACAGTACCCCCGAACTCACTCACAAATTTTTCCAACTTCTGTTGCCTAGAAAGACCAACTTTAGGCATCTTGAAATACTGAAATGCACATAAATACCAGTTATGTATCACGCACAACTAAGATTCACAATAACTGCCCACCTGGCTACTTCTTGGAAGTAAGCATCTTCGTTTGTCATTCCAAGAACTGAATACGCATTAGCATCCCTGCCCCGCCATTAGTCACATTTCAACGGGAATAGACCAGTTATTATCAGACACCAAGATCGCATGACCAGATAAGAGCGACTCAGATCTGTGGTATGCTGTCATATATGAGTAAATAAAGAGTAGTTGAAGAGGAAATCTGTGACAATGGCAACAAATTGCTTCTAAATTGTGAAATTGCACTTTTCCTGAAAAAAATAAAAAGAAATCTTTAAGTTTAACGTCTCACGATTATGCCGGTAGGGCTAAAGGAGACGGTGATAGTGAGAAATAAGTGAAATGGTGGAATGAAGAAAGTGGGAGGAAACGGGAGAACCCCGAGAAAACCCATGAGCACAGTGTTTGTCCACCACAAAGTACACACGGCGCGAGCTGGATTCGAACCAGGGACCCCAAAAACCGGAGGTGAACACTCTATTACAGAGCCACCGTGCCCCCATCACTTTTCCTGAAAATATAATGAAAATTGCAAAAATGGCACTTATTGCTTTCTGCCATTAATCCCGTTCTTTAGTAATAACTGACTTCCCATCACTGGTCAGTGCTCTGACCAGAAGCAAATGATTTCAATGAAGAGAGATTAAATAAACATGGATCAATTTTCAACTACAATCAAATCATACGGGAACTATTTTCCAAGTTGATCAAAATATTGCTTTTAAATGTAGAGTTGGTATTGGCTATTGGTATCTGGAGTGCAATTGATGACGTCTCCGAACACCTCAGATTATTTGGACATTATCAATCTCAATAGTCTCATTAAGTGTTTGTGGTCTACGATTTGTCCTTCCTCGACATTGGTGTGTCAGAGGAAGTTGATAGTCAATATGAAATCGAGGACTCCAGAAAGGCAGCCAACAACGACGTACTACAGGAAAACAACCAAACAGCGACGTACTAATGAAACCCATGAGCCACGTCGTACCACGGATCGAGAGAATAGATTTCTTCTGCGTGTGGCTATGGCGGATCAAATAGTCACGTCCCAAACAGGAACCCGCGAATCTTGGGTTGTTGAGCAGCAAATAACGTTTCCCTGAGAACTAAAAAGAGGTGAAAAATACTTCCTCAGCCCAAATATATACAAATTTCTCTGATTACACATCGTATACATGCACGGCTACAATGGTGCAGCTTAAGTCGCATATGAAGATCCCAGTAGAAAAACATCCACTTCCCAGTCGAATCAGTCTTCTCGTGGAAGAATTATGAAGGGTTCACTGTCTGGCCATACTATGGCAGCAGTTCCAACGGCAATTGCATTCTGCATCCTCCGGCCCAAAAAATTGTGTTATGATACGGGTGTCAGTAGAATCTAGAGATGCAAAAAAAAGCCGGCTTTTTTGAATCGATGGTAAATCGATGGCATATTCATGAAGAGTGAAAAGCGCTAGTAGCACTTACTATCTCAGTAGGTAGGGCTCTGATTTTCAAGTTCAAAGTTTGTGAGTTCGAGTCTAGATCAGGTAGAATAGATTTTTTCTGATTAAATTCTTAAAACGGAAATGTTTATATCTTCCCTTTATCTCGTAATCCTAGATGTAGATGTTTGGATGCTGAAATAAATGTGTTAGAATATAAGAAAAGAAAGATATATTACGTGATTCCTTTTCCAATTTTTATCTATATTTTCACCTCTCTAGGACGTTTGTAAAAGTTGAGATTTCTAGATCTCACTGTCACTCTCTTACGCGTGATTAACTCGGATGTTCTAATTCCTATATTCCCTTAGTGAATCATATAAAGTTTACAGATGTATCTCCTTCTTTCTCTTCTCTCTACATCATGGCTGGAGACGAATGTTTTAACAAATAGGCTAGAGAGGCAATTTCAAAAAGTAAGACGATCTACGTTATCAGTAGTAGGTGTTGTGGTGTTTAACTTAACGCATAAGACAATAAATCGAAAAACTGAAAATACGAATCTTTTCAGAGATGACAGTGCATTGATGCTTCAAATCTGTGCTTTTACTCTCTGTATCTACGCTATTTCCTTAGTCAAAATAGAAACTCTTCAAAATTAATCACAAATTCTTATGCTAGTATCAGACATTAACATGTGAGGATATGTATTTGAACACCTTTCATATTAGCATACTTCATTACGATTTAGAAGGAGCTTCCATGTCGGGGCCGCGGTGGCTCAGTGGTAGAGCGTTCATCTTTGGTGCTTGGAGTCCCGGGTTTGGCCAAGTGAACTTTGTGGTGGACAAACACCGTGTGCGTTGGTTTTCTCGGGGTTCTTCCGTTTCCACCCACTTTCTTCATTCTACAATTTCATTCACTACTCATCATCATCGTCTCCTTTAGCCTAACCGGCTTAACCGTGGGACGTAAAACTCAAAGATTTCATTTCATTTTTTCCATGTCATTTCTTCAGTACCTACGCAGTCAACAATAGTGAACTAAATTGCATCGATTCTGTCACTAAATCAGTTACTATTTATTAACCTGTAAAAATTGTGTGAAATTGTGTGAAAACTATTTTAAATTCGGATACATTGACACAGGAACTATTTGAGGCATTCTTAACAGTGACGATGCCAGTTTTAATTAATTAGGTGGGACTAAGCGGAAGAACAGAAAAAATCGAGAGACAGCAAACTTTTCTATACGAAAATGGTAATTTGATATTACTTCACCTATTTCATAATACAATTTGTTTGCAGGGGGCAGGGGTCGTCACATGGGACGGATGCTCGTCCTCCTATTCCCCTCTGGTGTTTTCACTGATTCTTAACTTCCACATAACTCGGGGTATCACAAAACGTGTTAGGGCATGAAAAGTGGAAGGGCATTGCGAACGAAACGTGTGTATGCAGCTTCTACTAGGATAACTTATAAGAGTAAGACGGAAAGGAAAGACAGATAACATACTATACATAATAAAGTTGGAAGTTCGTATGATAGTAAGTTCAATGGTGAAACACAAAGTATGAGTTTTAAATATATATCCTAACATAATACATGTTTATTTTTCCATAATATCTTACGAGTAGTTAAACCCAAAACTTCCCTTGCATACTCCACAGTGTAAAGACAAAAAAGGGTGATTACAATGTAACAACTTTGTATATTTAATTCCACATTGGGCAATAGTTACGAACATTCATATATGTGGATTCTGTCAAAATATTCCAATGCGAAGGTTTTTCTTTCTTTTCAGGCCTACACACAATCCGATTATGATAATTTAGCGTTGTTCGCACTAATTGTTAAGAGTGTTGGTTACATCATGTAATTTTTATTGACTTAAGCCACAATCTTAGTAAAGTCCACGATAATCATGAATATCTGTATATATATTATTATATACTATATATATATATATATATATATATATATATATATATATATATATATATATATATAATTGCTATTATTATTATCTTAGCCCTAACTTTTGGTCTAATGACTAGCGCATGACCCTTTTCTGTATGAGAACTCGGGTTCGAATTCCACTTTAAACTGTAGATCTACCATCTACATCTCATAAAATCTCGGTTCTCAAGAAAAAAGCTAAAATTCATGTTTTGTTTGATTTGACTTTGTCTCTCTCCCAATTACATAGGGCTGATCTCAAAACAGATTTGTAGTACTCTCTTCAATTACCATCAAGCAACATAAAAATTAGCAGATTATTTCTTCTGAATCTAGACTAGAAATTACTTTACAAGACAAGAGGAGACGGGAATTTTTTTTAGATATTCGAGACGAAAGAGAAATAATCCTTCGAAAAGCGAGACGAGACGAGAATTCTATAAAAATTGACGAGACGAGAAGATTTTATTTCTCGTCTTTCTCGTGAGGAACACTACTATATTTGGGATTGTATTATGGTCCTCACATCAAATGTAAAGAGTGTACTACTGAGCCATCAATCTTCTCCCTCCTTAGTGACACGGAAGATTCGATTTAGTTACCGCTACGTTTGGGTAGTTTTGCTCACGAAACAAGACGAGAAATAAAGTTTTCTCCTGTCGTCTCTTATATTAAGTGTTGGATTCTAGTCTCGTTTTAATTATTGAAGAATTATTTCTCTTCTCGTTTTATAAAATTATGCCTTGGCTTTCTTAATTTTATATAGAAATTATGAAAATGCTTCCGAGTCACGAGAGGTCTAGTAAGAGTGTTATACATAAACATTTAAATCATATTTATTTTGAAGTATATTATATAATAACTTACGTATCTTAAACATTTTGATAAATACTCTTCATTGTCCGTGCTCGTGGGTTTTCTCGGGGTTCTCCTGTTTCGTCCCTTTCTTCATTCCAGCACTTCATTCATTTCTCATCATCACCGTCTCCTTTAGCCTAACTGGCATAAACGAAGGACGTAAAACTGAAAGATTTCATTTTAGTCTTCATTGTGTTCGTATATTCATTGTAATAATTTATGAACTTTTACTATGAATCATGTAATACTAAAACACTGCTATCTAAGACTTTAGTGAATTGTTGTCCATGAGACTTGATAAATATCTTGTCTCGAAAATGAGACAAGAATTGTCGTTTCTCGTCTCGTCTCTAACTTGGACATACACTTCTTGTCTTAACTCTTATTAGAATATACACTTCTCGTCTAGTTTGCGAGACGAAACGAGAAATTTCTATGTCCTGCACATTACTTTTTTTCTCCAAATACTAAATGTCTCAGTCACCTTTCATGCGACTTGTTTTCATTTGCTTGACTCATCAAGTATTTAAAAGTTAAGCTGAATTTAAATATTTCTGTTTAAAGTATAATTTCTTTCTAATTTGATATGTTTTTTCTCTATGCGATCTAGCATGATGCAAAGATTTTAAAAGAACCAGTAGTTTTAAATCCTACTAACCTATTATTCTCTTGAATTTTCTGTCAGAAATATAATTTCTAATTTTTTTATATAATACGTATTTTTCTTATAACCATTATTACCCAATAACAATTTTATAGTGATATTATTTAAGATCTCTCTCTCTCTCTCTCTTCCTCTATTCTTAGCTCCTAGTGCGTATCATTCAAAATTATTATATACAGAGTGTGTCGAAACAACATCGACAACGTTTGGGAGCTGATTCCTGATACCAAGATGAGACAAAAAGTATAGGCCAACCAGTGTGCACAAATGCTTCTTTTGAGTTATAGGCTACCGAAAACGCGAAAAATGTACTTTAAGGTTCAGAGCTCCAAAACAATGGGACCTACCGTACGCGGGCCAAACTTAACCAAGAACCTAATATGTGCAGTATCCAAATATCCAAATTTCAGAATTCTACAGTACTTTCGCGACAATTTTTATAGAGGTAGTGGGTGAGTGCTTCAAATTATATGCCCATAGCCAAATTCTTTCTACAAAAATGTTACGGATGTACCGCAGGATTCTGAAACATGTATTTTTGGATAGAGTACACACTAGTTCCTAACTGAAGTCTTGACCCGACTACTGTAGGTCCCATAGGTTTGGGTCTATAGACTTTTAAAGTTCATTTTCTCATGTTTTCAACAGCGTAACTCCGAAAGGAAGCATTTGTGCACCTAGGTTGGTCTATACTATTTGTCTTATTTTGATGTCAGGAATCATCTTCCAAACGTTGTCGGTGTTGTTTTGAAACACCCTATATATATATAGTGATTCACAAAAATTTCTGTAAAATGGCTTGTTTTTTTTAAAAAAATTCTCGTGTTGATCTGGCTAACTCTGCCCGGCACATTCTGGGCCTGCCTGTCACCACTTTGTGTGACGTCACTCGCTACGACCAAGGGCTTCTCTTGAAACTGTCGTGCCTTACCCAGATGAAAAGGAAACAATATTTTCGCCAACACTCCACAGTTAGAGGCAGAGAGGAAGTGACACAACCCACACAGCTCGCTATATAACTGCGAATACTTAGAACTATGAGACGTGAGACCCATGGACAACTATAGTTGCTCTCTTGTTACAAGGCGCTCAGTCAGGGAGACAATTTTAGTTGCCGCGCACCTATCACGGTTAGTTTCTGCGAGGGAAGAAAAGAGCAGCAACATAAAACTGCCCACTTCTGTTTACTTTTCACGGATATTTATCACCTTCATGCGTGCAGGTCACGTAATGCGTAGATTTAAATGGCATGTTGTGTCAAGTATATATTCTCTATAAAGATATGAGTACCGAGGAGGAAAAAACATGTAGCTATTTTTGTTCTCGTTTTTCTATTAGCCAGTGGAAGTGTGTATGTCTTTTCGACATCCTTCTTGTAGTTTGCTAAGGATTCACTTCCTCCTAGTAGTTTAGCTTTCGGCTATGAATAACATCGGGACAATTTGTAGTTCTTATGATAGTGGCGCATTTTTGCCCGGAGGATTACAGAAATAATAAGCAATGTAGACTCCGATGGTTTTGAAACGGATGATGCAGGTTGTTTGAAGGAAGATTCTAGCATCAATTTATGTGATACGCATTTACCTCTATTTCAAAATATTGTGTGGTATACAATATACATAATTCAATATGGCTTCCATGATGTAGACTGAATCATTTAACGCTGTTTCTACACCAATGGCAAATTGTAACATTTTCTTTTTCTCCATCCATGCGTATCTTTGTTACTGCCCTTTCACGATATTTTTTTTCTATTAGATAGATACAGTATGTGAAACATAGCACACCCTGTTCCAAACTGATAACGTGTCAAAAATGAGTTCACATTTTCACCCTTGTGAACCTGGCCCCCCCACCTCTCGGTACAAACGATTTCCGCATATCAATAAAAAGTACTTCGTTTGTACCGGTTTGTACCGCAAATATTTTTGTTTGTACTGTACTGCAGGATGAGAAATTAAGAAAACAAAGTGGGGGGGCCAACTTCACGCAGCCCCCCCACATTGTCCTAGGATCGATTTAATTGGCTCATTTGAAAGATTTTCGTTTGTACCGGATTGTACCGTAGTTTGTTTCGTTTGTACCGTTCTGAATTATGAAAAATTAACGAAACAAAATGGGGGCCCAGAACAAACAGGCCCCAAATCACGACTTAATACACCTGGTACACATGATTTTTGTATGTCATATGAAAGTACTTGGTTAGTACCGGATTGTACCACAAAGAGTTTTATTTTAGCCGTAATAGATTATGAAAAATTAAGAAAACAAAATTGGGGGGGCTGTGTGAACCTGGCCCCCCCACCACGTTGTATAAACGATTTAGTTGGCTCATTTGAAAGATTTTCGTTTGTACCAGATTGTACCGTAGTTTGTTTCGTTTGTACCGTTCTGGATTATGAAAAATTAACGAAACAAAATGGGGGCCCAGATCAAACAGGCCCCCAAATCACGACTTAATACACCGGGTACCCATGGTTTTTGTATGTCATATGAAAGTACTTGGCTAGTACAGGATTTTACCACAAAGAGTTTTATTTTAGCCGTAATAGATTATGAAAAATTAACAAAACAAAATTAGGGGGCTGTGTGAACCTGGCCCCCCCACCACATAGTACAAACGATTTAGTTGGCTCATTTGAAAGATTTTCGTTTGTACCGGATTGTACCGTAGTTTGTTTCGTTTGTACCGTCCTGGATTATGAAAAATTAACGAAACAAAATGGGGGCCCAGATCAAACAGGCCCCCAAATCACAACTTAATATACCAGGTACCTATGATTTTTGTATGTCATATGAAAGTACTTGGTTAGTACAGGATTGTACCACAAAGAGTTTTATTTTAGCCGTAATAGATTATGAAAAATTAACAAAACAAAATTGGGGGGGCTGTGTGAACCTGGCCCCCCCACCACGTAGTACAAACGATTTAGTTGGCTCATTTGAAAGATTTTCGTTTGTACCGGATTGTACCGTAGTTTGTTTCGTTTGTACCGTCCTGGATTATGAAAAATTAACGAAACAAAATGGGGCTCAGATCAAACAGGCCCCGAAATCACGACTTAATACACCGGGTACCCATTATTTTTGTATGTCATATGAAAGTACTTGGTTAGTACAGGATTGTACCACGATGAGTTTTATTTTAGCCATAATAGATTATGAAAAATTAAGAAAACAATATTGGGGGGGCTGTATGAACCTGGCCCCCCCACCACGTAGTACAAACGATTTAGTTGGCTCATTTGAAAGATTTTCGTTTGTACCGGATTGTACCGTAGTTTGTTTCGTTTGTACCGTCCTGGATTATGAAAAATTAACGATACAAAATGGAGGCTCAGATGAAACAGGCCCTCAAATCACGACTTAATACACCGGGTACACATGAGTTTTGTATGTCTTATGAAGGTACTTTTTTAGTAGCGGATTGTAACACAATGAGTTTTAGTTTGATTTAGATTTAGGTTTGTGGGTTAAACTGGCCCGCACAACTTATTTTTCATTAAAATTCAAATCAAAACGGTATCAAATATTTTTACCCGATATGTTCAAATTTGTAACGCCAAAATTAAAGTTTGTACCCTCATCAATTTCGAAAAAGGTTGGATTTTTGATAACGGGTGGAGCAGAGCCTCACAACTATTTTTCTTTCCAATTCGAATCAAAATGACACCATAAATTGGTACCCCATACTTACCAATTTGTACCACCAAATTAGAACTTGTACTTCCACCAATTTCGAGAAATTTTAGTTTTGATGGCGGGTCAAACTGGATTGCACAACTTATTTTTCTTTCAAATTCGAATCATAACGGTATCGAAAAATTTGAATCATAACGGTACCCATTATGCGCCCACTTGTACCATGAAAATTAGAATTTGTACACACTACTTATTTCGACAAAATTGGGATGTAATGAAGGATCAGTGGATCAGCATGACCACAACTGGCCTACACAACACATTTTTTTTAAATTTGAATGAAAACTGTATTAAAACTTTGTAAACAATATATACCAATTTGTACCTCCAAAACTATGATTTGCACCCTCACCAATTTCGCGAGAATTGAAATTTTAATGGCGAGTCAAGTAGGCTTGCACACTTTTTCTTCCCAATTCAAATCAAAACGGTACCAGAATTCTGTACCCAATGTGTACCAATTTGTAACACCAAAATTAGAATTTATATCCCAAGAAATTTCGTGGAGCGTGGCAAGTCACGTCAGACAGAATTTTGTTGGCAGGTCAAACTTGCTCGCACAACTTATTTTTCTTCCCAATTTTAATCAAAATTTTTCAAAAATTTGTACCCTATATGTTCAACTTTTTCAACAAAACTTAGAATTTCTAGCCCCATCAATTTCGAGGAACTTGAGGAACTTTCGAAGGACTTGAACTGGCGAGCACAAAACTTTTTGCTTCCTAATTCGAATCAAAACTGTACCAAAAACTTGTAGCCAATATGTAACAACTTGTATCACCAAAACTAGAATTTGTACAGCAACCAATTTCAAGAAATATGAATTAAATTGCAGGTCAAACTGGCCGGCCAACTTATTTTTGTTTCAAATTCGAATCAAAACCTCACCAAAAATTTGAACAAAATATGTACCAATTTGTACCGCCACAATTAGAATTTGTACCCCCACTAATTTCGAGAAATTATAATTTCTGGTGGCGGGTGAAACTGGCCCGTATAACTTATTTTTCTTTGCAATTCGAATGAAAACGGTACCAATAATGTGTACTCGATATGTATCAATTTCTACCTATAAAATTAGAATTTGTACCCTCACCGATTTGGAGAAATTTGAATTTTCAATGCTGGAGCCAACTTAACGTCGAAACTTGGCTCGCGCAACACATTTGGTTTATGAATTCGGATTAAAATGTTACCAAAAGTTTGTGGCAAGTATGTACCAGTTTGTACTCTCAAATTTAGAATTTCCAACCTTACCAATTTCTAGAAATTTAAATTTTCATTGCAATCTTCCTGGGCATGGCAATCCTTTTTTTGTATTCAATCAAAATAGTATTCGATTCGAACGAGAACGTGCAAACAAATTTCCCCGCAATTCATAAAAACGGAACGGAAATTTGCTTATGATTTGCATGAGCAAAATCATGTACGAATAAAGATTAGAAATTGTTATTCAACGAAGGGCCAATTTATCACCAAGTCAACTCTTCCAGGCCAAAGGCTTATTCAGAATTCATATGAATTTGTCCAAATTTTTTAGACAATTTGTAACAAAAAAATATTACATTGTACCTGCACCAATTCAATAAATCTGAAATGCTTACTCAAATGTGTGTATCTATTTGATCTCAAGGTAAACCAGAGAAACGCATTTTTTAAAATTCGACATCACTACTTCGCAAATGAATTTGTTACTATTTCCATTAAACATTTTAACTCTGGAGTGTATTATTGATGGTAACTGAATTTGTAAAAATTTGTATAAGCAAAATTAGAACTTAGACTCTGTTTTCGAAACGGAGATATGAGTGGATAGAGACGATTTCACAGAACTGATCCTCTGAATGAGTTCTATAATAAAAATTAATATTATCCATGATCACAAATGGTTGGAGAAAAAAATCACCCACTCATAAATATTTTGGAGTCCCCAACTTATGTAGATGTTTGACTCTCTCTTCCCCAACCAAGTTGTTTTGTGATAATGCTTTCCTTTATTCTTTCTAACATTTGGTACACCGTAGAAAAATATTAAAATAATTTTGTCTTCGGTGTTTATAAATGGCGCAAACTAATATCTATTTGGCACAAATTTTTGGTAACATTTTGATTCGAATTAATAAAAGAAATGTGTTGGCCGAGCCAGGTTTCGACGTCAAGTTGGATCGAGCATTGAGAATTCAAATTTCTCAAAATTGGTAGTTGCACAAATTCTAATTTTTGTGGTACAAATTGGTACATATTAGGTACATATTTTCGATACCATTTCGATCCGAATTGAAAAGAAAATAAGTTGTGGGGACCAGCTTGACGTTGCCACCAAAAATTCAAATTTCTCGAAATAACTGGGGATACAAATTTAATTTTGGTGGTACAAATTGGTACATATTGAGTATAAATTTTTGATACTGTACTGATTCGAATTGGAAAGATAAGCAAGTTATGCAGGCAGCTTGAACCGCCAACATAAATTCAAATTTCTCGATATTGGTGGAGGTACAAATTCTAATTTTGGTGGTATAAATTGGTACATATTGGGTACAAATATTTGGTCCACCATCAAGAATTCTAATTTCTCGAAATTAGTGGGGGTAGAAATTCTAATTTTGTTGATACAAATTTCTACATATAGGGTACAAATTTTTGGTACCGTTTCGATTCGAACTAGAATGAAAAAAAGCAGTGGAGGAGAAATTTTTCCTCCACAAAAATTCAAATTTCACGAAATTAGTTGAAGTATAACTCTAATTGTCGTCGTACAAATTGGTACATATTAGGTACCGACATTTAGTGCCATTTTGATTCGAATTGGAAGGGAAAAGAGTTGTTCGGCTCTGCTTCACCCGTTATATATGAAAATTTCATTTTTGTCGAAATTAGTGAGGGTACAGATTATAATTTTGACGGTACAAATCGTTACATATAGGGTACAGGTGTTTGGTACAGTTTTGCTTCAAATTTTAAAGAAAAATAAGTTGTGCGGATCAGTCTAACCCGCATATCTAAATTCGTATTTCTCGAAATTGGTGGGGATATAAATTCTAATTTTGATACTGCAAATTCGTAAATATTGGCTACAATTTTTTGATACCGTGTTGATTCGAATTTGAAAGAAAAATAAGTTGCCCAAGCCAGCATGATCCTCCATCAAAAATTCAAACCTCTAGATATTGATGCGGGTGCTAATTCTAATTTTAGTGGTATGAATTGGTACAGATCTGGTACAAATTTTTGGTCCCGTTTTGATTCGAATTGTAAAGAAAAATAAGTTATGAGGGTAACTTCGATCCGCCGTCTAAAATTCACAATTCTCGAAATTGGTGGGAGTACAAATCTAAATTTTGTGGTACAAATTGCGTACAAATTTTTGGTAACGCCTTGCTTGGAATCGGAAAGAAAAACAAGTTGTGCAGGCCAGCGTGACACATCAAAAATTTAAATTTGTAGAAATTGGTGGGAGTAAAAATTCTTACAAATTTTTTGATATTTTCATTCGAATTGAACAGAAAAATTTGTTGAGTGGGCCTGTTTGACTCACCATCAAAAATTAATATTTCTCGAAACTCATGCGGGATCAAATTGTAATTTTCGTAATAAAAAATAGTGCATATTGGTTACAAATTTTTGGTGCCGTTTCGATTCAAATTCGAAGGAAAAAGAGTTGTGCGGGCCAGTTTGATCCGCCAATAAAAATTCATGTTTGTCGAAATTGGTGGTAGTACAGATTATAATTTTGGTGCTACAAATTGGTATATATTGGGTACAAATTTTGGTAACGGTTTAGTTGGAATTGAGAAGAAAAATGACTTGTGCTGTCCAGATTGACTTCCCAACAAAAGTTCAATTTTCTCAAAAAATATTCGGGGTACAATTTTCAATTTTTGTGGTACAGATTGGGGGACCCGGACAAATCCGCCAAATGACAAATCCGCCAATTACCAAATCTGCCAATTACCAAATGCGCCAAACGCGAAAATGACCAAATGCGCCAATTGTGAAAATGGACAAATCAGCCAATGGACAAATCCGCCAATTACCAAATCTGCCAATTACCAAATCTGCCAATTACCAAATCTGCCAATTACCAAATCTGCCAATACCAAATCTGCCAAACGCGAAAATGACTAAATGCGCCAATGATGAGAATGGACAAATCTGCCAATTGACAAATCCGCCAATTACCAAATCTGCCAATTACCAAATCTGCCAAACGCGAAAATGACCATATGCGCCAATCGTGAAAATGGACAAATCAGCCAATTGACAAATCTGCCAATTACCAAATCTGCCAATGACCAAATCTGCCAATTACCAAATCTGCCAATGACCAAATCTGCCAATGACCAAATCTGCCAATTGACAAATCTGCCAAACGGAAAACACCGAACTCTGTTTGTATTATCATCAAATAACTGGATAGTCTAGTAAAAAGCATACAGAAAGGAAGTATTTATGAATATCAAGCAACAAACTAAAAGTAATTAATAGAAAGTAATCAAATCATCGCCCAGATATTTGAGGATTTGAACGAGGTAACCATTTAAAATAACATTAACGTTTACTCAGTATATGTTAAAAAAAAAAAAAGGTTGGTTATTTTATGAAGACCGGAGAGACATGATGTAAAAGTTCAATAAATCGTACATGCTCTAACGCAATGAGATAATTTGTTTGTTTTTATATGTTAATTTTGATGAATTTATAACTGTTAAAAATGAATGTTCTTGTTATTTGCTGGAGTGATTGCCCCCTTTCTGCACTGAGGTTATATTTTTCGGATGCCCGACCTCTTGGACATTACACTATACTTGTTACAGTTGGCAATACTTCTTAAAATGACGTAGTTGCGAGAAATTTTTAAAACGATCGTTGTTTGTTTTCGTACTTTTGACACTTGACCAACAGTTTTTGGGAGTCGTGATTACTACATATTCTCCTAGTTTCACGACTTTTAGCAGTATTGCCAACATTAACATTCATTATCACATCTCCTAAACCATGTAAAATATCAAATTGCTATTACGTGTTGTTTGCCATGACTCCATTTTGGTGTTGTTTGCCACGGTATTGTTCTCTCTAGCTTATCTTATACCACAATCGTGAAGACTTATACAAAATCGACTTATAAGCTAAGGGTTGCCAGATGAGCATATTATAATAATCAAATCTATTATATTATAAACAGAATGCATACAATACGAATTGTCCCAAGCACATTATTGGGTTACTACGCTATCAGCTGTTCACGCCACAGTTAAATTTATTCAAGGTGAGTTCAAGCACTCAATATAATAATTTGTTTGCTTAGAAACTCTCCAAGTGCATTTTCAAAATTGATATTGCCTACAATTTGTTTGTGTTCGACTGTGTAGCCAACGTTAAATCTAGGCATATCATCAGGACTAACAATAAGGGGATATAGGAATCCCGATAAATGGGGACCCAAACCTTCTAGAGGGAGCGCGATACGCGATATATATATATGTATATATTTCATAACCTTTCTAGAGATCAAGTTAAAATTAGATTTAAAAATCTGGATTTAGCGATCTTTTAAACACCTTTGGTGAAGGGAGAAAAATTTAGTCTATTGGTAATACAAAAATTTAGTGACTTATGTATAGTTACTGGAGTATTTTCAAGTCCACACAAAGAGCTCCCTAGTGGATGAGCGGTTAGCGTAGGGACCCAGGTTCGATTCTTGGCGGGAGCTTATTTGGTTCGGATTCCACATTAAATTGTAGGTCCACGTCTCATATAGCCTCGATGATGAACGGGACGCTAAGACTGAAAATCAAATTTGTCCCACAGAGATTATTAAAATACAAGGGTCGGCAATCCCTCCATAGCATTTCTGAAACAAGATGGAATGTACACGAATTGGAGTGGATTTGAGTTAAGCATCCCATTCAGCAGAAGACTATGAGCCTTGGGCCTACAACTTAACATAGTTTCCGATACACATGAGTTTCCTCCGGTAATCGAACCCGGGTCTCCCATACCAAAGACGCGTACGCTATCCACATAGCCACAAGGGAGCCCTGTGTACGATTTAAGACTATAAAACCTATGGCAGAAGAAACGGGTAGGTTACATTTCTCTAAGTTACAACCATTAATTCTTCCGGACGTTTGAAGATAAAATCTAGATCATATCAATGTAAGAAATTGAATCCCTCATTTGATACTGAACCACTCCGAGAAGAAATCAGAGAAGAACAATTTAAAATATTGGCTTTTTGATGTAATCGTACACAAGATCGTATCTCAGGTGGATTCTCGGTGTACAGAAATGAGATATATTTACTTGACTTTTCAAGCAATTCTCAGAGTAAACACTTTGGATGACAGTGTCACAATTAAGAAATTAACTACAATCTACTCTGATGACTTCAGTTGTAATTTTGTCAAAGAGAAACAAGTATATAAGTCAGTCTCTGTGCAGCTACTTTCTCGGATCTTCACAATAAAAATTATAAATTGATGTTATATTTGTGTTTCCTGAACTTCAGAATTTCCTCGCGCGAAGTGGATTCTGTGGTGGACAAACACAGTGTGTCTGAGGTTTCTCGGGGTTCTTCTTCCTCCCATTTTCTTCATTACACTATTTTTCATTCATTCTTATCATTACCATATCCTTTAGCTTACACGGCATAAGGGTAGGACGCATCGGCGCAAATCTGTCTTCAACATTGATTGGGACGAGTAAGACCGTTCTCATATATATATATATATATATATATATATATATATATATATATATATAAGCGATGTTCAAAATATTTATGAAGTTGAAAAACAATGCTGTGAAGAATCAGAGGAGCAGAATTGTCTTCAGTGGCGTATTTAGGAGGCTATCGGGCTCAAGTCCCCCCCCCCCCCGAAATAAATTTGTTAGTTTTTCGCATTCCACGTACAACAATAATCCTTCTTACCATTTCTAAGAATGCAATTGACTTTCCATTTTCTTATGCTCTTTGTTCAGAAATAATACTGTATTTGTCAAATTTCATTCCATGTAAGAACTGCGTTCTTTTGTTCTTTCTTTCGTCCTTTCTACTTTTCTGTTTCTTTTTCTGGACGTTATTTTCTTTCATTTCGCCTATCATACTTTATCGACCGTTGTCAGTTGTGATTCAAGTGGACCGTCATCAGTAACACCAAAACTAAGAGGAGTTGATAAGCGAAACTGGTGTTCCACACCAACATGCGCGGATATCAACATGACAGGACTTTAGTTATTATAATAAAGGAAAAAATATATCGTTTAGTTATTTTTAAAAGAAGGGAATATTTGAATTAAAGAAAATCAAACCGGGGGAATAATTAGTCAAGGAAGTTAGGAAGGCCAAGAGGATGCTTCCTTTTTCTTGTATGAATAGAATAAAGGGTTAGATTCACTCGTAAGTTTTTGTATCATATCATATATAGGATTTATCGGTCTGCAATTCTTGCCACTATAACTTCAATTTATGCATAAATTAAAATATATTTAATTCTCAAACTCAGATGGGCAATTGCACTCCGACTTCCTTCCTTGTGTTGGGCATAGCCCCTCGAAACAAAATACTAAGTACGCCTTATTCTAGAGAAGGGAGATGAAACTCATATTACGGTAGATGAATCTGATCAACTGTTGTGGAGTATATTATATATTAGGCGATATAGGTGAAGTAGTTGTACATATCAGTATTACAAATCACTGCCGTGAACACATTCTTAAATCTGAATACACGCATATTTATAATTGGTATATTTCTAATTAGGCATCCACAAAGATCAACGTTAAAATTGTTTTATAATAATATAATAATATAAATGACTTCCCCAAAACTATGAAGAAAGAATATCAATTATGTATGACGCAACAATACTGTTTGAGCAAAATGATGATAATCTCAATAACACTACATGTATCGTTACAGAAATCTGACGCATGTCATATACTCTTTAGTTAAAAGATGTAACCTTAAGATTATGGAGAAAAATATTTTAGCAATTGAATTATTTTCTTTGCTTACGAAGCATCCTCTCTCAAAAGTAAAATTGGTACACGGAAATACGTAGGAACAAACCATGGTTCGATCTAGCAGAGAAGAGAAAACAGGCAAAATTATGTTGGCTAAAAAATCCGAATGAAATAACTACACAAAATTTCGTCGATATCAGGCGGGAAACTTCCAAACAAAGAAACGCGATTTTTTGAAAGCTAAAATTTAAGAACTTGAAAATAATAGTAAAAATAAAAACATTCGAGACATGTATAAAGAGATCAACGGATTTAAGGAAGGCTATCAACCTCGTGCTTATACATTAAGGAAAGCTGATGGAACAGTTTTCACTGATACAGATAGCATTTTAAATAGATGGAAAGGTTTCTTTGACGATTTGCTTAACACCCAGTCAAAAACAAATGTGCGTGGAGAAAGGGAGATACTCACCGCAGAATCGTATATTCCAGAACCCAACCGAATAGAAGTAGAAATCGCTATAAAGAAATTAAAGAAACACAAATCTCCGGGTGTAAACGAAATTCCGGCTGAGTTAATTTTAGCTGGAGGCGAAAAATTGTGGAACAAGATACACAAACTCATTCTCCTTATCTACAACAAGGAAGAATTGCCACAAGAGTGGAAAGAATCAATCATTGTTTCAATCCACAAGAAAGGCGACAAAACTGACTGTAATAATTATCGAGGCATCTCTCTTCTGTCAACATCCTATAAAATCCTTTCGAACATTCTATTAGCAAGATTGACTCCATACGCAGATGAAATTATTGGAGATTATCAGTGTGGATTTAGAAGAAATCGATCAACTATCGACCAAATATTTACCATTCGCCAAATACTCGAAAAGAAGTGGGAATACATCAACTATTTATTGATTTTAGAAAGGCTTACGACTAGGTTAGGAGAGAAACATTGTACAACGTTCTTACAGAATTCGGAATGCCGGAAAAGCTAATTAGATCAATTAAAGCATGTTTAAATAAATCCCAAAATAAAGTCCGGATAGGAAAATTTTGGGCCACGAGCTTTCACGTCGAGAATGGCCTGAAACAAGGAGATGCGTTGTCGTCATTATTATTCAACTTTGTCCTGGAATACGCTACAAGGAAAATCAAAAATAGCAACCAGGGCCTAGAGCTGAACGGTGTTCACCAGGTTATGCGTACGCTGATGATAGGAGAACAATAGAAAGAAATGCAGAGGTGTTATTAAACGCTTGCAGGGACAAGGGTTTAGAAGTAAATGCAGAGAAAACTAAATACATGAAAGTGCGTCGGGACCGTAATACGGGAAATTATGAATGCGTTAAAATATTAAATAATACTTTTGATAGAGTGGATATTTTAAAATATCTAGGATCAATATTAACAGACGAAAATCTATTCACGAAGAAATTAAATGTCGACTAAAAACAGGAAATTCGTGTTATTATTCAGTTCAAAATCTCTTGTCGTCGCGAATTCTGTTGAGGAATGGTCACTTACTCTGAGGGAAGAACATAGACGTAAAGTATCTGAGAACAAAATGCTCAGACGAATATTCGGACCCAAGAGGAATGGGAATGGGAAACTTCATAACGAGGAACTACGTAAATTATACTGCTTATCAAAGATAGTTAGGGTCATCAAGTCTAAGAGGCTTAGGTGGGCAGGACATATAGCCAGGATGGAAGAAAGTAGGAACGCTTTCAAAGTGTTAGCGGTAAGACAAATCGGAAAACGACTATTAGGAAGACCTAGGCACAGATGGGAAGACAATATTAAGATGTCTCTCGTAAAAATAGGAATACAAAGTAGAAACTGGGTCCAGTTGGTTAAGGATAGAAGTCAGTGGAGAGCTTTTGTGAACGCAGCATTGAACCTCCGGGTTCCATAGGCTACAGAGGTAGTTAGCTTACGAAGCATGAGTAGATGCCTAGGCTGATACTAGAAATAGATTAAATACGCATTTACTGAAAAGATGGGTTCTACTGACATTGGATAGTCTATACTCTTCCCGTGCTAGGGCCTAGGGGAGAGGAGGAGATAAGATTTCATATCAGGTTACGTCACACACAGTTGCACGCCTTCATTTTCATTAAAAATGGAATAGCCAAGAGAAACAAACTTCATTTCACTTTCCTTTGTGGCAGTCGGACACAAATCATCACACTTATCTGCAAAAAGCACTTTTCAAATCGGATTATTGGGAGAGTCTCTAGTTCCTATGTTGGGGGGGACATGTCTCCCCATTTCCCCGGAATTTGTGCCCGTGCCTACAGCTGAGACAACTTTCAAGCATAAGGAGAGAGGCATATCCTCCTCTGGCATTTATTACAATTTGTGCCCAAGTAGCGGAAGTGGAATTAATACATATTGATGAGACTATTAAACGCACTACAGCACGAAGTTCAGTTTGAAATACTACAGAATACGATTCTTTTTTAAAAAATGGAAAAGCCAAGAGAAATCAATTTCATCTTACATTCCTTTGTGGAAGTCGGACACAAATCATCACACTTTCCCACAAAGAACTTTTTGTCAGATTATTGGGGGGACAGTCCCCCTCAGTTCCAAGATTGGAGGGGACATGTCCTCCTCGTCCCCCCGGGGATTTGCGCCAGTGGTAGGGCGTAATTGAAATTGAAAACAGAAAATTATACAACAGGAGATAATATTAAAACTCCGTTAGAAGAGAAAATGCAATTATATCAATTTATTAAGTTATTGTGATATTAATGATGTTCTGTGTTCATTTGTTTTGAGTTTAATGTCTCTTGTTTTGTTTAATGTCTCTTGTTTGATGTTTGTTTTGAGTCTCTTTCAACAGCGACTCTAATGAGATCTCTCTCGTCCCAAAGGCGAGAACATTTACCACTTGTTCCAGAGGATCAAAAACAGAGGTGCCTGGCAACCCTTCCTCTTACTCTAGATGTGTGTAAATTTTCACGATAATAAGATATGATAAGATCGGAATGCAAATACTTCGTGGCAAACAACTCGAAAATCGAGTCGTGGCAAACAACACCGTTGCAAACAACATGCCACCCAAATTGCTGTAAACGGCATTATGATTATTACATCTTTTGAAAATAATCTACGTAATTAGATGTGATACTTATCTCAGCTCTTTTTCGAAACAAAGCCCTTTGCAAGAAGTCAAGTTTTGAATTCCTTGTAGCTTTTTTCTTCTGTTTGATAGAAATACATCATATGCTGACCATAGTATTCGATACTAATTTGCTTTCGATGTGCGATGCTCCACCCGTCTCACTTGCGTCCTTACTGTTGTAGAGGCCTCCAAAATTGGGAAGTTTCTGGATTTTTGTGATACTATAGTATCCTTAGTTTGAAACACTGAACAATAAAAGTGGTATTGTTTGTTTTTGATTTGTATGTAGACTTAAAATTGGTAATAACTTAACGTAGTGCTATTAAAAAAAAATACAACTTTGTGTTGAGTGTTGGCAACACTTTTCATCCGATGATATTAACCAATACGTGGCTAGGTGTCACCCTTCCTACAGTTTCTTCATGCAAGGTTTCTCTTCCCTCCCTCTTCTCGTTTTTCTGTTATCAAGGTTGGACATTATAAATGACGTACCCTCTCTCTCTCTCTCTCTCTCTCTCTCTCTCTCTCTCTATATATATATATATATATATATATATATATATATATATATATATATATATAATGTGCGAAATGGTGTCTAGTAGTAAACCGGAAGAAGACCCGCACGCTGAGAATTAGTCGACGATGTATGGAACCACCCGTACCTCCTAGTGGTGCAGACTGGTAACTTCCTGTCTACGGTGAAACTTACAGGTTTCCGTAATGATAGGAAGGCGAACAGGGAGGGCTATCACCAACATGCCTGACCGGCACGGTGATTTTTGCCAAATACCTCCAACTTCTTTAAACAATCATCATAGGACACAGTAAGCCAAGGCCCTCATTCTCTGGAAGCAGAAGTGTGTCTGGGCAAGGCAACGTTCAGAATCACATGCAGGCAGAGGGTGCTAAGAATCCCCGGAGTTACGGACTAGGTTACCATTTAAAACTGACAATGGCTACATACAATTCAAGATCCCTGGCTTCAGAAACAAGATTCCAGGAGCTGGAAGAAGAGCTACAGAAAATCAACTGGGAGATCGTCGGATTGAGCGAAGTAAGAAGAAAGGGAGAAGAATTAAGCGAATTGAAGAACGGACACTTATTCTACTACAGAGGATCAGAATGTGGCAAGATCGGCGGAGTGGGATTTCTTATCAACGAAAAATTGAAAAACAAGGTCCTTGAGGTAGATAGTATATCTAGTCGAGTAGCAAGGCTTGTAGTCAAACTCTCCCAGAGATATACACTACAAGTGATTTAAGTGTATGCGCCTACCACAAGCCATTCAGAAGAGGAAGTGTATATCCAGTTGTACTTGTAGAAACCGGAACTTGAATAAAATGGAAATCTGTCTATAATTGAAACTCCTCAGAGTCCTTATCGCTGTTATTCCTTAGAGTAAAATTCGGAGCCATTGCCTTCCGTTTTATACTAGCTAAAATGCTAGTCATTCGCACAGGATGACGAAGATTGTGAAAATATTTAAATCCCCCAACTTCCCATACAATGCTCATTTCAACGTTTGATTACCCGGTTTATCTCGACTGAATCTATTCTTTGTTCATGTTATACTCACCGTGACTTTTTTATTTTTAACTTCTCCTCACTAATATCAGTCATTTTGGATTATTTGCATATGTCATCCCTCTGTGGCTCTCTTGGGGATGGTAGGTGTGGAATACGCGACAAAACGTACTAGCGACAAAACGTACCACCGACAAAACGTACCACTTACCTTGAGGGCTCCTTGTGAAGGGTTTTCGAAAAACACTTTAAATAATGACAAGCGACAAAACGTACCACTTGCCTGGAGGGCTACTTGCGAAGAGTCTTCCAATCAACCATCAAATCAAATAATGTCAGGCGACAAAACGTACCACTTGATAGGGCGGTATATAAGTATATGTATATCGGCCAAAATAAGGTTAAAAGTTGAACAGATTGGTGCTGAGAAAAGTACCGATGCAAGACCAAGACTAAGACTAAGGCTAAGACTAAGACCATGCCTGCAAGATTCTCGCAACACCAAGACCATACCTGCAAGATTCTTGCCAGACCAAGACCAGCAAGAATCTTGCATATGTAATATTTGAATATTTGCTTATTTCCATCACACTTTATCCAGGCTTTGGACCAGAGACGGATAGGCATTATTAGAGCTGTGCGGGCGCTTTCTTCCATAAGGGCCACCAGCATCTCAATGTCACAAATCAATTGCACAGTTTTCTTTCTACAGTAAGTCAATAGTATTAACAATTGACAATTAAAACCTGATATTGTTTCATCAGTATATTATTCTGAATTGTTCAAAAATATTATATGAAGTTCAAGGAGAACCTATACTATATTACAAAATTAGCAGATGTTTTAGTGTACTAGTTTTTGATGCTACTGTATCTATCACTTTTGCATTCGAAATACTTTTTAATAAATCTTTTTCAATAGACATCAGCATAAATGTTTTCAAATGTTCCTGAGACATGGTACTCGTTAGCCTATTTTTAATGTATTTCAGTTAATTTGAATTTTGAAAAATTTCTTTCACATGTTACCTGAGTTAATGGCAAAGTCAATAAAAATTTGTATGCTGGAAACCTGGATAAGTATTACTGCACAAATTACAATTCTGCAAAATTAAAAAGGCAGCACATTGGACAATTTTGCAACACGTTTTGCATTCGCTTTCCTTGTAAACAAATGTATTTTCTCCTAATTCTGAGTCACTTGCACCATCAGCACATTCATTTTACCTCGGTTGTGCTCGTCATCAAGACTGCCTTTCAAGGATATCCACTTCCTTCAAAAACCCAAGAGAATACATTTATAGTATCCTTGGAAACCTCTTAACTGAAGTTTTTCAGAAAATATGTAAGTTTATCGAAAGGCACGTCTGGAAGTTCTGTTACTTGATTGAAGTGGCTAGGGTCCAAATAATCCATAAAGTATATTGCTTCTTGAATCTTGAAGAAATACTCAAAACTACCATGTCCAATATTGTGTTGAATGCTTCGATGCAGTACCTGGTCATTGGATAGAAGCAGCTTCATCTTCATATTCACAGGAAAAATCTTTGTCCATCTCTGAAGGCGAATTGTCGATAGGTCAATAGAAAAAAAGAAATCACATTCTAAGTCTTCAAATTTATTATTGGCCCATTCTGCAAAGCTTAATGCTGCATTCTTAACGGATTCAAAATCATCCCTCTACTCTTTCAGTTGGAACAGAGTAGTCTGCACCATCCGATAGGACTACACTAGCAGCACGCTCTATTTGGAGATAGTTTGACAGAGAGGTCGTCACTTGAAATATCTTAAGGAACATTTCTGCTGTCCGAATTGTTTTGAACTTGAGAAGATCTTTTATATATCCTTTCGCTTTACACCTAGCTTTTGGTTTGATATTTTCTGTAGAAGCAATTTCCTTAATTGTTATGGTCAACTCTATATACAAAGCACTTTTTGGATTAGGAAAATGACCAAACTTTTTCTGAAAAACAGTGTGTTTTCTACCATCTTGTTTCCGCAATAACTGTAAGACGCCTTTGTTAACATTTGACCTTCCAAATGTACATTCAGTGATAAGACTCATGTATAAATATCGCACAGTCATTCAGCAGAACAATGACACAGAATCAATGCAATTTTTTGTCAGATCACATATGACATGATTGAGTATATAAGCGTAACACCACACGTGTAACTGAGTTTCTTAGTAGTTAAGCAGTTAGCGTATGCGCCTTTTCGTGGGAGACCTGGGTTCGATTTCCGGCGGGAGCTCATGTGCTTCGGATTTGCCGTAAATCAGTATGTCCTTTCTCATATAGCCTCGCTGCTAAAAGGGCCGTTAAACTCAAAATCAACTGAATCACACGTGTAACTGATCATAGGTGAATTTAAAAAATCCGAATATTGTCCTTGCATGTTACTTGAGCCATCGGTTGCATTTCAAATACACTTCTTAATATCAAGGTTCAACTTCTGCAGAATTTCCAGCAGTAAACCGCAAAGACACTGGCCTGTGGTAGTTATGCATTTTACAATGATAACAATACTTTGTTTAACAACCATTTTAACAACATACAGTAAAACAACAGAGCACTGGCCTGAAACTACTATATCTTGAGTAGTGTCTAATAGAACAGAAAATATTGAAGCTTGAGAGACTTCTTTCGAAATATCTTCTCTGATAAGTATGCTGATAGCATTCAAAACATAATTCACCGTGTTTAGTAAAAGTTATGCGACCACTATCCTGCTTACTTCCTCGTATATGACTCTTCTCGGTGACCTTATCTAAATTACTTTTAAGCAGAAGATCAAATTTGCTTAAGAAAGGAATAATATCCAAAAAGTTTCCATGATCTATAGCTGTGTCTTTCAGTTTATAGGCTGCTACATTTCCTCTGTAAATGATCCCCCTTTTACCAATGAGTTTCTGCACTTTGACAACTCGATACATTACCTGTGTGTTCTTTTCAACCTTATACTGCCGTTTTTTCACCTGCTCATGAGGAAGTAGTTTCTTAACATGAAGTAGTACGTTTTGTCGCGGATTAAATATCCGAAATGTTTTAATTAGTCCATGACAGGTTGTAATTATATAAGTGGTACGTTTTGTCGTGGAATAAATATCAGAAATGCTTTAATTAATCCATGATAGGTTGTCACTTATGACAGGTCGTCAAAAGTGGTACGTTTTGTCGCTGGTACGTTTTGTCGGGACACCGATAGGTGTATCTCACCCCTACAACATTTTTTCCTGGTTATAAATAATATGTGTATCAAGTTTCGTTAAAATTGCTCCGGGCGTTCCAGAGTTATGCTAGACAATATATAGATACATACATACACTATTTTTTACACATCATCCTTCTGTGACCCTCCTAGGGATGAAAGGGGTATCTTTCGCCCATAGTGTTTGTTTCCTCATTGTAAGTAATACGTGTACCAAGTTGGGTTGAAATTGCTCAAGACGTGCCAGAGTTATGCTAGAACATATACACACATACACATAAGGCCTACATACCTTTATACATACGTCTTTTTATATATATATACACAATACAGTACATCCACGTTTATAGAGACTATCTGAGACCAAAGACAATCTGGAAAATCAAAAATTCGAATAATCCTGATAATATAGATAATAAGCAAAACAAATCCTGGGTCAATTGACTTCAACGTCTGGTGAGTAAAGCTTTCTAGAACTCGATAAGAAGCATTTTATGTACAGTATTACCATAATTTACTGTGAAATCTATACACGAACTGTACATTTAATCAAAACAAAAAAGGAAACGTTTGTCGTATTTATGGTTACGTTCTTGCTATCATAGTTAAAAATTATTATCTATGGGGACATTAAATTTTAAAAGGTTTCTTCAAATCTGGTTTGGATTATCCGGAGATCCGGGTGAACGAGGGCCGGATAAACGAGATTGTACTGTATATAGATTAAAAACATCAAACTTGTTAAGACGTTATATATATATATATATATATATATATATATATATATATATATATATAATAGGATGTATGTATGTATGTATTAGTGTATGTATGTATGTTCGAGCATAACTCTCGAACGCCTGGAGCAATTTCAACCAAACTTGGTACACGTATTACTTCGAAACAAACACTATGGGCGAAAGATACCCCTTTCATCCCTAGGAGGGTCACAGGAGGATGATATGTAAAAAATAATGTATGTAGGTGTCTGTATGTGTCTATATATTGTCTAGCATAACTCTGGAACGCCCGGAGCAATTTTAACGAAACTTGGTACACATATTACTTATAACCAGGAAAAAATGTTGTAGGGGTGAGATACCCTATCATTCACAAGAGGGTCATAGGGGGATGACTTATGCAAATAATCGAAAATGACTGGTATTAGTGTCGAATTCTTAGTTTTTGGGGTCACGGAGATGAATGGTGACAGACCCGATAGCCTTTCAGTCCCAGTGGAGGTCAGATACCCTTACCATCCCTAAGGGGGTCACAGGGAGAATGACGTACAAATACTCGAAAATTAGCGATATTTGTTTCGAATCCATGGTTTTCGGGGTTGTGGAGATGAATGGTGACTTCCGATGGCGTTTCCGTCCAAATATGGCTAAGAAACCCCTATCAACCCTTCGGGGTCACATGGGGGATGACATGTATAGTCGGAATGAACCGTGTAATCAATTATTGAAATGTATATTGTTAGGGTAGTTGGGAGTTCAAATATTTTTATAAACTTGATCTCCCCGTTCGAAGGACGGGCATTTCAGCTAGTTTAACCAATAAAATACAAACCAGAGACATACACAAGCGATAAGTTCTGGTGGTCCGGACTCCCCTCTTCCCCCCAAAAAAATGGTTTTCTGTAAATTTAGTCCAATTTTAGGAGCGATTTTACAAATTTTAAAATTCTTTATCCTCAAATTGAAATTGGATCCCCGCTCTAGAAAGAAATTGCTGCGTATGCGCCTGATACAAACAGTAGAGGGAAAGTGGGTCTGGATTGATTGTAACTACCGTTTTAAGAGTGATTCGTGCAATTAAATAGTGATATTCATTGGTGAAGTTCAATTAAGGTGACAATCATGTTCTCCCCTGCATCGATCGGCATCAGAGTGGATAAATTTCGAAATAAATTCCAGCGAAAAATTCTATGAGTACTGAACGCCAACCTAAAATCCTCTATAAATCTTTGATCCTTGAAGCATCTATCGAATTAGTTAATTATTAGTGTTTAGCGTTTCTTTCCAGCACCGAGACTATATATAACTTGGACCTACAGTTTGAGATGGGATCCGAACCACCACAATGCGCTTAAACTTAAAATTTCTCCCACTGGGAATCGAACCCGGGACTTCCTGCGTGGCAGACATCACCTAGGCACTAGACCTGTCTGAAATCCAGTGTCATGTGTAATTATAATCTGCGCTTATCCTAGACACTTTTGTCTGATTATCAAATGAAAACCGCCGTTAAGTTATTTTAATTGTTAGCTCTTAATTAACATCTTTTTATGTACTATTCCTTATGTGTTTTCGTTTTCTTAATAGCATAATGTTTACAGCACATGTATTTAAAAGCATGGCTTTAGATCGATCTATCCTGTTCAAACAACTTGAGTACGTTGGAAAATAACCACCCGTTCAAACAACTAGAAAGAGGAAACTGGAAAGCGACCGCTACTTTTTCTTCTTTTCTTTACGCACGTGTTTTTACGCTAGGTGTAAGGGCCATAATGCGGATAGACATTTCGGTCGGAAATTTACGGACGCAAAATACGCACGGGAAAACACGTTAGTATTTGCCTAGCTTTATTGTGCAAATGTATGTTGATGTGGAAGTGCTTTGTAAATTCGGTTTATTGTGTGAGATTCTGACAAATCAAGCGTGAAGTAATGTAAATTGTGGTCTAGAAAGGAAAAATGAAGTGCAAGAAAGAGAGAAGAGTAAAATGTTAAACGAGAAATTGTCAACTTCCAAAACATTTCAGATGGAACAACCACAGAATGGATATTTTTGCGTGTGTTTGCGCTCAATAGAAGAGTATACTCTTCACCGTGGAGTATACTTAGCGCCCGTAGATTTAGCGCCCGCATATAATATCGTATACTTAGCGCCCAGAAAGTATTTGATGCTTATCAGTGTGCTAGGGTTGACCAAAGTGAGAACTAGTTTATAGGTATAAATGTAATTTCGTACTTCTCTCCTCACCCCTCTCTTTTGACGCCTAAAGAACAATGATTTTTCACTTGAAAAATCCTGCTATTCTTGCTGCACAATTGTCATGTCACTTGTAAAACCCCTTAGGCAAGTTGAAAGAAATGTGTTCTTTTCTTCCTCTTCTGTTCACCACCGTCTCAGCTCTAAAACTCTGAATTTTCATGTACATCTGTAATTACGTACAATTTAATTACGACTTATGGGCATTACCATATCCCCAATGAGATTTTCATATATGGATGTGAATTCATGTGCCAGTATTATTTTAAAATTTATATAGTTTTAAATAATAATAATTACACGCACCTTAATGCAAATACTACTGCCTGGAAAACAACAAGTATTTATGCACATTGCATAACTTCATTTCCTATCGTAAATACAGGGTGTCAAGAAATTCAACTGCTAAAATTTGCTGGGTAATTTTTTATATCAAATGAAAATAAAACGTTCTAATAAACATGTTATAAAACGACTCCTTTCAGTGTTATAAGCCGTCCTAAAAGCAATTAGTCACATTTTAAACCCTAGTTTGAAAATAATGGAACATATCGCAAGTAATTAAAGAAATTTGGCAAGAACTAGTTAATTCTTCTATCTAAATATCCACACAAGAATACACTTTTAACCCTAGGACTACCAGATGGGTCCATTGCACTCGTACGCATACTTTCTTTAATAATTACTGAGGCTCAGTAAGTATTGAGATTCTATGACATTTCCCTGGTTGTGTTCTTGTATTATATTATTTAAGTATTTTTTCATTTCATTGAGTCAAGGATAGCTTTTAAAATTTATAGCATTGGGTACTGAGTAGGTCCATTAAACTCGAGCCTTAATGAAGAAATATGAGGATAGATTCAGTATAGATTGAGATTGTGGCTCGTAGCGGAGTTAACGTTCTGATAATCTTCTAACTGTCCCAATGAAGTCAGATATAACATATTGCAACTTTATGTGTTATGTAGTTCGATTGATTTAATTATTTGCAATTTTGCTTATTTTAGTAGCAGCTTTTCTTTATTCATTCACTTATATAAGTCCCTTGTCGGAAGCATAATAGTTGCTTTTGTCTATCAAACTGTATTAATTTTTCCATTGTATGCAGTTGCGTATCCAGGGGGAGTTTCCGGGGATCTGGACTACCAAGCCCCAAAATTTGTAAAAGTTGCTAGAATAAAACCTAAATTTGCGCTTTCAGTCTCCACATTGACAAAAAGGAGTTTTCCGGAGTAGGACACTGACCCCCCGAATAGAAATCCTGGCTTTGCCACTGATTGTATGTAAAGTTTTGTTTATTGTTAGTGTGTTTTGATCATTTGTGGTGGTACACTAACAGATCACTAACAATACACGTCACTATTGATGGTAGAGGAGGGATATTTTTGGTAAATCAATAAACGATGAAGAAATTGATTCCCGACAGACGATAAGATATTAACAGACTTCTATGCAAATGTAACTGAAGTTTCTTGTTCAGGTACCGCTATTGAAATGAGACGTTGAGTAGTTTTCTTATCCAGAGGATGGGTTAGAAGTTTGAAGCGTAGCATCTATAGCTAATGCAAAAAGCACGTGTTAATGCAAAAAGCAAAACTCCGAAGAAAAGCGATCCTACAAGGGCTGTCTTATGTTTTGATGACAACATCGGCGCTATTAGAATACCTGATGACGAACTGTTCCTAATTCGTGAAGTTGCAGATTCTTCACACACACTGCAATATAATTTTATTCTTACATATAATATGACTGTAGACGAACGACTTTTCATTTATTGGGTGTGCTCTCTCTTTTGACAATATATACCCAGTAAGATCAGCTATTTTACAATTGCAAAACACAATGCACAACTATCCTGAAGTGGTCACTTCTAGAACGGAGGTAAAAACTCAAAGTTATCCTATATTAAAGCACAACAAAATCAGACGTTCACACTAACAATCATATGCCTCGCTGTTACACCACAAAACAATAAATAAAATGGCCTATGACAGTATTTTACATAACTGTTGTAAATGGACTCAACACTTATGGTATTGTGTCATCAAAACGTAATTTCAAACGAAAAACAAACGTTAAAAAGTTTGAAATACCGTAAATTCTTCATTTCGTCTGGTTAGCAGTTCGCCAACGTTGAGAAGATATCACAGAGAATAGAAGCTTCCCAGCATACTGAAGAGGAACAGCCTAAGAAAGTCTCTTCAGCAAAGAGGGAGCACAAAACAAGAACTTTCTGCCGCAAATGCAAGCTACATGAATGTACTGACATGTAATATTTTTCAAGTGTAACACTCCGATTTTGATAAAATTTGGCAGGTAGATATTACACATGAAATAAACGAATACATGTTTCTTCTTTTCGGGGGAAAACTGTTTTAAGGGGTAAAAGTCCCCACCCAAAATTTGGAGAAATTTGAGGCCCGAGAGACAAGAAGAAGTTATCGAAATTGAATGAAATTGTGCGCAGATATTAAGGCATGTATTCGTCTATTTCATGTGTAGTATCTAACTGCTAAATTTTATCAAAATCGGAGTGTTACACTTGGGTAGTGTTACATGTGAGAACAGCAGAATTGTATGAGAAGAGTCTTTGGGAAATTATACTGTAACTCGTTACATTCCAATAAAACAATTACCTGTGACTAATCAATTTTTAAAATTTGTTACGCAGAAATAAGATTCCTTCTTGCAAATTTCAATATTATATTTCTGAACAGTGTTTTACTTCATTGTAAAACCTTCCTTTTGCGAAAAAAGAAAAGGTTTGTATTTAGTTTTACGTCCCTTGGTTTTACCGGATAGGCTAGGGAAGACATGAATTTACTGATTATAGTGGAATCCGAACCACTTTGGTCATTCAATGTTCTCCCACTAGGAATCGAACCTTGAAGCTCATACGCCAAAGGCTTGCGTACTTGCCACTAGACCAGCGGGTAGGGATAAAACAAACAAATATTGGAATGTGTAAATTAAATTCACAACCAGACGTGGCTAGTGAGAGAAGTCGTAAGCCAAAGCGTTCCAGACAAGTCACACGAACACGAAGTACATACTGCAGCAGTTGGGATTGGCGAATGTTTACAGGGAGAATGGGAAAGTCCGATTTCTATGGAATGGTGGACGGATTTGTTTTCCTTCTCTCTGACAAGGGTCAGAAGGGATGGATTGCTTACAGCAAATCGTACCAGAAGAAACTGAAGAATTCCTAATTTATTTTGATCAACATTACGTATCAGGTAGTATCTGGAGTATGCGACTTTCATCTTATGGTGATCTTACGATTCAATTTCTTTGCTAGCCTCTTTTGTTTCCTCGCAACTTACCCGTTCATATACCAACATTACAGAAAGAGACACGAACGAGTAAATTGACAGAAGCTTCGAATTTGAAATTCTAAAAGGCTGAACCTGTCCTCCTTCCTTGTGGATGGACATTGCAAAAGGATGAGGCCATGGTTTCAACTGCATCAAACAGGAGTAGCGAGATGAATTACCAAAGAAGAGGGTAAAATGGAAGACGACTGGCCTTCAAAGACTAAAATCAACTCAACTCAATTTATTCCATTATGAGTATTTCAAGTTTGAAGTTACCGACGAAGTGCCTGTGATGCATCATCATGTAAGTAGCCCACTATGAGAGGGATACACTTTACACAAAAGCTCTTTCAATTTTCAAATTTAAAAGTAGTAGAAGAAATAATAAAGAAAAAGGACTTGAACCATATAAATATTGTTACTTGACTATTTCAACAAAAACGAAGTTGCAACTGTGCTGACGACCTTTACGGGGATGGAGATTTCACAAGTTTGGTTGGACCTCGCATAGAATTTGTGTGAAAGACCATGAAACCTACTAGCTATGGCTGACCTAATTCATTAAGCGGATGTCTGCTTCTTTTTTACATTTTCGAAATAAACCAATATAGGTATTCCTTACTATAAGTAGAAAAATACAGTCTGTAAAAGTTAATAATAAAAAGTCTTGAACAAGAAGCTATAATCTTTAACAGAAAATGAATAAGGAAAGTAAGAAGAAACGCAATTATTTTAGCAATAATAACATCGTTAATAAGTAGGCAGTAGTTAGTATAATCATGACTTGTTTGCAAACACGTATCTTGAGATCTTTTTTGAGTACTCTATTTAGAACGTTTAGAATATATAGTTTTTTTATATATAATTTATTAAGTCAGGTTTGCGGGGTTCTTAGATTGTAGGAACTTTGCCCATATTACAAGTAACTTTTGTCCTCTTGACCTGATTTACCGTCGTGAATTTTAAAATCGAAAGTTATAACAGAAAAAATTCTTTTACAACTATAAATTTTGGTATTTATTTTTTATACGATCTTGTACTTGGTGAGAAATTCTAGTTTGTAATTGTGAAAGTTGTGAATATTTGAAAGAATGTGAAGAAATATTTTCATAGCCTTGTAAAATATAAAGTAAACATTTTAAGTAAACACTTTTGTAATTTTCTTTAAAAACATTCTAAAGTGACGGCTTATATTTTGATGTCCCTATTCAAATTACCCGTTCCGAAAACAGGTTCGTATTCATTTTAACCAATTTGAAAATACTTATTACCAAGACTTTTTAATTAACTTGATTGTTATTACCTACGATTACAACTAGCTATCATGTTCGAAAAAGTGTATGTGTCACCTTACGAAAAGACAAGGAAACTGCTAGTTCACTACTGCCAGGACAATGAATGGAAGTTGTCACTGATTATTGGCAACGAAAGATACAGTTGTTAGTGCAGCATATATTTTTTTTATAAACTAAACTTGTATTCGAGCATCTCATTTTATTTGGTTCGATGTGATTTATCGATTTATACATATATAATGTGTTTGACAATGTTATTTTTAAAGGAAGAAAATCAATCAACAGTGTGGACTATATCTCATTAACTGAGTAATGTAGTCTTAGAATTGGTGTAATAAAGATCTTAATGACAGCGACGACGACTTCTGTATAATTTTGGGGAGGCATTGAAATATGTGTATTTCCTTGTCACAAATTCGAATAAAGATATCTACATTCAGGGAGGCCAATCTCCAAGATCAGTGTGCATGGTTAATGACGATGTAATTCAATTTCACTTTTATATCAGTAAGTAGCTGTAACAGAGCATCAATGTTCATATCTACGAATACGATATTTTGCTACATGTTCTAGAAAAGTTTACATGGGTTTTTACACGCATGTATAACATTTTGTTTACCTCAATATTATCAATGGAATGATATATGTCTCGTCATTGGAAGACTGTTAGAACTACGCGTTTCAATCTTGGAAATATGTGTGTCAGTGTTAAGAGGAAATCAAGTAACAAAAGGTACAATCCGATTGTTAACAGTTAATATTTTTCACTTTAGAAATCTGTAATCAGGATCACAAAATTATTACAAAATCACTAAGCATACAAGTTACAAAACACCAGTTACTAATGTGTATTTACTAATAGATGCGAAGTAAACTAAATTATACTAATTTTCCTTTTATATGAACTAATCTTGGATCATATTCAATCCACTTTAAACGTATTAACTACATAAAGAGAAACTTACTCTGAAAATTATTTGTTGGCTATCGAATAATTACAACAAACATTAGTCTTTTCGGGTTCGATTCCTAGTAAGAGGGCATTAAAATTCAAACGCGTTACTTCACGTCTCATATAACCTATGTACAGCAATGGGATACTAAACTCCAACAACCAACATCAGTAAACATTCATTTTGAAACATAATTGCGAATTAATTAAAGTAGAACACATCAAAATTAAAATACCCTTTTCCGCTTTCTTTCATAAATAATTCTTCTTCTTCTTTTTTGTAATATTGTAGGATGATGATTGAAGAATACATCTAAAATAAAATGATAGTTCGGTGACTTATCCTTTGGCAGATTTGTCCATTGGCAGATTTGGTAATTGGCGGATTTGGTAATTGGCAGATTTGGTAATTGGCGGATTTGTCCATTGGCAGATTTGTCCATTGGCAGATCTGTCCATTCTCACGATTGGCGCATTTGGTCATTTTCGCGATTGGCGCATTTGGTAATTGGCAGATTTGTCAATTGGCAGATTTGTCAATTGGCTGATTTGTCCATTTTCACAATTGGCGCATTTGGTCATTTTCGCGTTTGGCGCATTTGGTAATTGGCAGATTTGGTAATTGGCAGATTTGGTAATTGGCAGATTTGTCCTTTTTCACAATTGGCGCATTTGGTCATTTTCGCGTTTGGCACATTTGGTAATTGGCAGATTTGGTAATTGGCAGATTTGTCAATTGGCAGATTTGTCCATTGGCGGATTTGTCCATTGGCAGATTTGTCCATTTTCACGATTGGCGCATTTGGTAATTGGCAGATTTGTCCTAGGCCCCAGATTGGTGCATATTGGGTACAAGTTTTGGTAGTTTTTTGCTTCGAATTGAAAAGGAAAATAAGTTCTCCAGCCCAGCCTGACGCGCCATTAAAAATTCAAATTCCTCGAAATTGATGGCGGTACAAATTCTAACTTTGATGCAATAAATTGATACATATTGGGTACAAATTTTTGGTGACGTTTTGATTCGAATTGGAAAGAAAACAAACATGTGCGGGCCAGGTTGACTTGCCATGACAAATTCAAATTTCTTGAAAGTCATATGTATCCTGTGTTTTAAAACTTGATTAGAATGCTTGCTTGAATTGGGACCCCAGTTTGTTTCGTTAATTTAACATAATCTACGGCGGGAAAAACGAAACAAACTACGGTACAATCCGGTACAAACGAAAATCTTTCAAATGATTCAACTAAATCGTTTGTTCAACATGGTGGTGGGCCAGGTTAACACAGACCCCCAATTTTGTTTCCTTAATTTATCATAACCTGTTACGGTTAAAGTAAAACTCTTTGCCGTAGAATCCGGTACTATCCAAGGGCTTTAATATGACATACAGAGGTCATGTGTATCTGGTGTATTAAGTCGTGATTTGGGGGCCTGTTTGATCTGGGCCCCATTTTGTTTCGTTAATTTTTCATAATCAAGAACGGTACAAACGAAACAAACTACGGTACAATCCGGTACAAACGAAAATCTTTCAAATGAGCCAACTAAATCGTTTGTACTACGTGGTGGGGGAGCCAGGTTCACACAGCCCCCCAATTTTGTTTTGTTAATTTTTCATAATCTATTACGGCTAAAATAAAACTCTTTGTGGTACAATCCTGTACTAACCAAGTACTTTCATATGACATACAAAACTCATGGGTACCCGGTGTATTAAGTCGTGATTTGGGGGCCTGTTTGATCTGGGCCCCCATTTTGTTTCGTTAATTTTTCATAATCCAGGACGGTACAAACGAAACAAACTACGGTACAATCCGGTACAAACGAAAATCTTTCAAATGAGCCAACTAAATCGTTTGTACTATGTGGTGGGGGGCCAGGTTCACACAGCCCCCCAATTTTGTTTTCTAAATTTTTCATAATCTATTACGGCTAAAATAAAACTCTTTGTGGTACAATCCTGTACTAATCAAGTACTTTCATATGACATACAAAACTCATGGGTACCCGGTGTATTAAGTCGTGATTTGGGGGCCTGTTTGATCTGGGCCCCCATTTTGTTTCGTTAATTTTTCATAATCCAGGACGGTACAAACGAAACAAACTACGGTACAATCCGGTACAAACGAAAATCTTTCAAATGAGCCAACTAAATCGTTTGTACTATGTGGTGGGGGGGCCAATTTCACACAGCCCCCCAATTTTGTTTTCTTAATTTTTCATAATCTATTACGGCTAAAATAAAACTCTTTGTGGTACAATCCTGTACTAATCAAGTACTTTCATATGACATACAAAACTCATGGGTACCCGGTGTATTAAGTCGTGATTTGGGGGCCTGTTTGATCTGGGCCCCCATTTTGTTTCGTTAATTTTTCATAATCCAGGACGGTACAAACGAAACAAACTACGGTACAATCCGGTACAAACGAAAATCTTTCAAATGAGCCAACTAAATCGTTTGTACTATGTGGTGGGGGGGCCAGGTTCACACAGCCCCCCAATTTTGTTTTCTTAATTTTTCATAATCTATTACGGCTAAAATAAAACTCTTTGTGGTACAATCCTGTACTAATCAAGTACTTTCATATGACATACAAAACTCATGGGTACCCGGTGTATTAAGTCGTGATTTGGGGGCCTGTTTGATCTGGGCCCCCATTTTGTTTCGTTAATTTTTCATAATCCAGGACGGTACAAACGAAACAAACTACGGTACAATCCGGTACAAACGAAAATCTTTCAAATGAGCCAACTAAATCGTTTGTACTATGTGGTGGGGGGGCCAGGTTCACACAGCCCCCCAATTTTGTTTTCTTAATTTTTCATAATCTATTACGGCTAAAATAAAACTCTTTGTGGTACAATCCTGTACTAACCAAGTACTTTCATATGACATACAAAAATCATGGGTACCTGGTATATTAAGACGTGATTTGGGGGCCTGTTTGATCTGGGCCCCCATTTTGTTTCGTTAATTTTTCATAATCCAGGACGGTACAAACGAAACAAACTACGGTACAATCCGGTACAAACGAAAATCTTTCAAATGAGCCAACTAAATCGTTTGTACTACGTGGTGGGGGGGCCAGGTTCACACAGCCCCCCCAATTTTGTTTTCTTAATTTTTCATAATCTATTACGGCTAAAATAAAACTCTTTGTGGTACAATCCTGTACTAACCAAGTAGTTTCATATGACATACAAAAATCATGTGTACCAGGTGTATTAAGTCGTGATTTGGGGCCTGTTTGTTCTGGGCCCCCATTTTGTTTCGTTAATTTTTCATAATTCAGAACGGTACAAACGAAACAAACTACGGTACAATCCGGTACAAACGAAAACCTTTCAAATGAGCCAATTAAATCGATCCTAGGACAATGTGGGGGGGCTGCGTGAAGTTGGCCCCCCCACTTTGTTTTCTTAATTTCTCATACTGCAGTACAGTACAAACAAAAATATTTGCGGTACAAACCGGTACAAACGAAGTACTTTTTATTGATATGCGGAAATCGTTTGTACCGAGAGGTGGGGGGGCCAGGTTCACAAGGGTCACATTTTCATTTGTAGGAATATTCAAGCCTAGGTTGAAGTGTAAAATCATAACCTTTTATATTTAAAACAATATTGTGTGATATGCATTATGGCGGAATGCACATAATGCGTAGATTTAATTGACACGCTCTGTCAAGTATATATTCCGTATAAAGATATGGGTACTCAGAAGGAAAAAAATTAACTCCAAATCAATGCGTCCACGCATGTCGTTATCATTGTTCTTTCTTAATGCCCTGTATACAGATCCACATATTTCTTCTCACAGCAAAATTAAATTAATCTTTTCCACAGAGTTTTTGTCATTCTACACTTTGATCCAGGGGTAGAAATGGTATTAAATTAAGGGGGTAGATTAAGGGAAAAGTCAATAATATATAAAGTTTGATTAGGTATGTCACGAGAATGAGTATAAACTCAGAAATTCGGAAGTGCAATCAAACTTTAATGGAGAAGGATTTCGGCGATAGCGATTGTTGCAGAACAATCAACAACTAAATAAATTAATAACAGCATTCAAATTTCCTATTTGTTACTAATAACTACATATATTTCTCCTTCTTTTGCACAAACAATTCAACTTACTAAGGGGATACTATTCTGATGCGAGATTTCCACTCTTGCTTTGATCACAGGCTTCTTACACGTGGAAACGTATTTAGGCGGCAATTATGACGCGGGGCACTTTTGACTCGCGCCTTTTTGTCGCGGGGCCCTTTTGCCCGGACCTTTTTCACGCTGGGTCGTATTGACTCTAGCCCTTTTGAGACGGGGTCCTCTCGACGCTTGCTCTTTCGACGCAGAGCACTTCTTCCTCGAGCCCTTTTGACCCGGGCAATTTCGTAGCGGAGCTCTTTTGACCTGTGCCCTTTAGAAGCGGGTCTTTTGACCCGGGCTCCTTTGACCTGGGCTCTTCTCACGCAGGGCCCGTTTGTTGCGGGGCTTTTAAGACGCGCAAACCTTTTGATTTGGTCCCTTTTGTGGGTGACCCTTTCGTTGGGCCGTTTTGAAAAGGGCCCTTTTGTAGCTGGGCCTTAATGTCTAGTGTCCCTTTAGTCGCGGAAATCTTTTGACCCGTGACCGTTTTGACTCGGGCATTTTTCTCGCGGGGCCATTTTGCCTCGGAAACCTTTTGACCTGGGCTCTGTTGACGCGGGATCGTGTTTAGTCAGGCCACTAGACACAGGACCCTTTTGACTCGGGTTTTTATGTCGCAAGGCCGTTTTGACTCGGGAACATTTGTTGCCAAGACCTTCTGACACGGGGCCGTTTTGACTCGAACCCTTTTGTAGAGGGGCTGTTTTGACACATGCCCTCGAGGGGCGGGTTCTTTTGATCCATTATCTTTTCTCGTAGGTCCTGTTTTTCACGGGGCCCTTATGACGCGCGATCTTTCTGACTCTGCCTCTTTTGTCGCCCGATCCTTTCAACGGGCCCTTTTGACACGGGCCGTTTGGACTGGGCCCCTTTTGTAGGGGGCGTTGTGACTCGGGCTCTTTTGACGCGGAGACCTTTTTGAAATGGGTTATCTTGATTTTGGGACCTTCTACCCGGGTTCTTTTGACCAGGTGACCTTTCAACCTGGGCTCTCTTTGCGCGGGGATATTTATACTCGGGTCCGTTTGACATAGGGCCTTTCGACACGCCTCTTCTTAACTCGGGGACATTTTGACTCGGGTTTTTTTTGTCGCGGGACCGTTTTGACTCGGGACTTTATCACACTGGGCCGTTTTCTCCCGGGCCCTTTTAACTTGTGCCGTTATGACCCGGGCTCTTTTGACTCGGGTCCTTTTGTCGCGGTGACGTTTTCACCCGTTCTGTTTTGTACTGGGTTTTTTAGAGGCGGGGTGTTTTGACCCGGGATCTTTTGGCTCAGGGCTCTTTAAACTAGAGCCATTTTGACCCGGACTCTTTTGACGCGAGGTCGTTTTGACTCGGGCTCTTATGTCGCGGAGATTTTGACCGAGGCCATTTCGACGCGACGCCGTTTTGACTCGGGTTGTTTTGTAGCGTGGCTGTTTTGACCCGTGCTCTTTTGAAGCGGGTGATTTTGACGCGGCCTCTTACGAACTAGGGTCCATTTCTCGCTGGGGCTTTTGACCCTTCTCCTTTTGACACGTGGCCGTATTTACTCAAACCCTTTTGGCCCAGGGCATTTTGACCCGGGGACGTTTTTACTCGGATTCTTTTATCGCGCAGTCCTTTTATCCAGGCCATTTTGACCTTATTTTTTTTGTCGTGGGGTCGTTTTTACTCGGGCCCGTTTGACGCAGGACCATTTTGACCCGGGACTTTTTGAAGCAGAGCCGCTTAGACTTGGGAACTTTTGTTGCGGAACTTTGGCTAAGGCTTTTTTGCAGCGGGGCCCGTTTTGACACATTCCATTTGACATATTGCCTTTTTGAGACGGGATCCTTTTGATCCGGGCTCTTTTGACAAAGGGCCATTTTAACTCGAGCCCTTTTGACCCATGCCAATTTGACAAGGCGTCATTTTGACTCGGGTTCTTTTGTAGCGAAGACACATTCACCCGGGCCCTTTTGAATCGTATCCTTTTGTCACGGATATCCTATAACCCCGGGCCGTTTAGATTCGTGTGCTTTTGCCGTGGGATCTTTTTATCAACGCTCTTTTGACGCGTAGTCGTTTATATTCGGGCCCATTTGACGCACGGCCGTTTTGACTCGGGTTTTTTTGCGCGGCACTCTTTTGACCCCAACTCATTTGACGTAGGGCCGTTTCGATTCGGGCACTTTTGTTGCGGAGACCTTTTGGCCCAGCTCTTTTTGTAGCGAGGCCTTTTTTTGGTCGGTCCATTTGACATAGGGCCCTTTTGACTCGACCTATCTTAACACGATGCCCTTTTGACTTGTGTCTTTTTTTCGGGGGCCTTTTGAAACGGGCCATTTTGAGGCGGGGTTCTTTTGACCGGGGCTCTTTTCACGCAGAGCCCTATTAACTCGAGCCCTTTGGACGTGCATTTGTTTTGACAAGGACCCTTTCGTCGCGTAGACCTTTTGACCTAGGCCGTTTTCACGTTGGACCGTTTTCACATGTAGCCTTTAGAGGCAGGGTCCGTTTGACATGTGCTCTTTTGACTCCGGGTCCTTTTAACTCGAGCTCTTTTAAGCCGGACCATTTTGACGCTGGCACCTTTTTACTCGGGCCTTTTGACCTAGGCCCATTCGACGCGGGCCGTTTTGACTCGAGCTCTTTCGTTGCAGAACTGTTTTAACTCTTCCCTTTTGAGGCGTATCCTTTTTGTCCCGGCCTCTTTTGACCCAGGGCCAAAAGAGGCCGTTTTCACGTTTGACCGTTTTGAAATGGGGCCTTTTGAGGCGGGGTCATTTCGACACGGGCTCTTTTGACTCAAGGGTCCTTTTAACTCGAGCCCTTTTGAGCCGGACCATTTGACGCCAGAAACTTTTGACTCGGGCTTTTTGACACAGGTTCTCTTGACGCGGGCCGATTTGACTCGATCTTTTCGTTGCGGGGCTGTTTTGACTCGTGCCCTTTTGAGGCGGGTCCTATTGTTCTGGTCTCTCTTGACCCAGGGACAAAAGAGGCCGTTTTCACGTTGGAACGTTTTGACATGTGGACTTTTGAGGCGGGGACATTTTGACACGGGCTCTTTTGACTCAGCGTCCTTTTAATCCGAGACCTTTTTAGCCAGACCATTTGACGCCGGAACTTTTTGTCTCGGGCCCTTTTCGCACATGACCCTTTTGTCGCGGAGATCTTGTTACCCGGGACCGTTTTTACTAAGGACTTTTGTCGGCAGTGGCCTTTTACCCGGGCGCCTTTTACCGGGAGACCTTTTGACCTGGATTCTTTTGACGCGGGGCTCTTTTTACTCGGGAACGTTTGACGCAGGACCCTTTTGACCCGGGCTTTTTTCAAGCTGGGCCATTTTGACTCGGGCAATTTTGTTGCGGAGATCTCTTGTCTAGGTCCCGTTTGACTCGGGCAATTTGGTAGCGGGGCTCGTTTTGAAACGGGTCCATTTGGCGTAGGGATCTTTTGACATGGGTCCGTTTTACCTTGAGCCCTTATCCCGCGGTACCTTTTGACCGTTGCCGTTTTGACTCGGGCCTTTCTGTCCCCACCCTTTTGTAATGCCCTTCTGACATAGAACCATATATATAACGCAGCAGCTGAAATGCCTGATGCAGGCGACGGGTGTGAGTAAAGTGATTATTAAACAATCCCTGGCGCAGTAAAATTAGTTACGCTACTGGTCATATCTCTTTGTTTCTCTTCTCTCTACATGATTGCTCGTTTTGTTTTGTTTGTTTTCTTGTTTTCTTGTTCATTGTTGTGGTTTGTCAAATCCAACCTTGTCCTCGTCCTTGTTCTTGTCCCCGTTCCTGAAATAAATATGAATGATGAAATAAAGATTGAAGAATATTGCAACGATGATAGCCCGTTTCGGTTCAAATCTTCAGGTGCCGAAACCGAAGAGGCGCGTCTGAGCAATAAAAAATATTTAAAAAAATCTCTCTACATGATGTCTGGAGATGAATGTTCTGACTAATAGGCTACAGCGGCGATTTCGAAAAGTAAGACGATATATGCTATCAATTATAAATGTTATGAATTTTCACTTAATATATACACAATAAATCGAAAACCTCTATATCGTCCTTTTGTCCCCTCTCCCGTTGGAAAAAATCCCGCTGGTGTTTTTGATTATCATGTTGCTTAGTTACTGTATTATATTGTGCTATACACAGAATAAATACTTCTGTGTTTAATTGAATAATAAGAACCTTATTTTCATTTATGGCGGCCCTTGCATTACGACAGCGAAACATATTCTCGTTCAGCGTAATCAGTTTCTATTCTTAAGTAAGGACAGTGAGGCGAATTAAATAATTCACGCACATATTTAGGACTAAGAAAGTCCTCCGAACATGTCGTAGTAAATTCCTGGAGAGAGAAAGGCGCTAGTAGCAGTTGTTAGCAGTTATTAATTTAACATATAAGATTATAAATTGAAAAACTGAGAATACGAATCTTTTCAGAGATGACAGTGTATTGGTGCTTCAAATCTGTGCCTTTACTTCGTATACCTACATTATTTCCCTAGTCAAAATAAAAGCTCTTCAAAATTAATCACAATTTCTTATGCAACGATCCCTTTCTTGGAGTACTGCGCGGTAACATACCCGTCACGGCGATATAAAGGCACTTTTGGGGACGATGATACATATAGGTATAGAATGAGTCCCTGTTCAGTCGTCTGCTACGATATTTGTAGGAGAGCATAAAACATGTGGATTCTTTGCTGGAGGACTAACAATACACCTTACAACCATTTCCAAGACATTCAAAAATTGGAAGCGCGCAGACAGGGAAGCAGCTGCACCTTCATTTCTCGAAGAAAATTCGCAGGTTTTAAAATATATGTGAGCAGACATTATCTTGTTGAACTGTGGAGTCCAGAGTTGTCTGAGGAAAAGTCATGACCTTAGATTTTGGAACTTCAATGACGTTGCAGTCACTATTGAGCTTATTGTAAGTTCTTAATAGTGGAAAGGGCTTGCTATGCAGAATGGCTCTCGCAATATTATACTTACCGATATGACACAGGACATTGCAAATTAGAAGATTATGCTCACCATGATAGCATCTAACGCCAATTAGAGCTAATCCATGTAGATCATGCACAAGCGGGACTCTTTCGAATACCTCTATGACCGTCTGCCACTCAACTCGAGGGCAATTGACCAACACAACTAATCGAGAAAAATAAATCTGCAACTGGAAGTGACCATGATATTAGCTATCTTGAACTAATTTTCATCCAATTCAAAGCACTATGAGACGTATATCATTTTCTTGTGAAGTTGTGTGTTGTTCTACTGGAAATAAGCATGCTCTTATATAACTCGAATATTAGAGGGTATACGACTATACTTCAATTAATTCCTTAATGAATAATGAAAACTAGCTACACACTTTAAATTTGCTTTAAAAACGACAATTTTTGAGTTGATATAACTATTTTACTGAGATTCATGTGGATATTCACACACCAACACTTCTGTTACGTGGTAGTTATCTTCAACATTAACGCAAATTGCCAAAGATTATTACATATACATTTTGTGGATATTAGTGACTAGTAGTTTGTAATAGAATATAATATTTTTGCATTTTCTTATCTGAGAAATTAGCATGTTAAAATATTTCCGGTTGCTCATGTGATAAAAGGAGTTTTTAATAAAACTACGTAAGTCAAACTTGGTATGTTTCAACCGAAAAATGACAAATATAACGAATGTTTTTCTTGAGCTTATAGTAGAGAATTAAGTTTTTAAGATGCATATTTTAATGAAGATATTATACATATGACTATAAAATTATTGAGACATGAATTAATCATAATTAAAAGTCTCTAACTGTAAAATATGTAAAATAACTCAAGTTTTTAATGCGAACTTTATTTAAATTTACATTTCGGTTACTCATTTCTTATAAGATGTGTTTTTGTATTATAGTTTGGGGATTAACTGATAATATAGCGGTGCTCTTTATTTAGGTTGTTGACTCCGAGGACACGCCATACGAAGAGGAAACTGATCGAGCTGAAAGTAAACAGAAAGAAGTAAGTATTTTGTTGATAGCGTTGTCTAGTAGAATTTCGTTCGTGTTACTTTAGGCTGGCAGCCAATGTTATGAAGATCCTGTACATCGAGAAGAAATGATTATTTATCTTATCATAAAGTTTTATTCTGTTACCTGCTTCTTGGAGAAAAAAACACTAATGTATTTTCACTAAATTGTGATCATTTTAGTAGTTCTCGTCCATCCAGGTATTTCTACGACCTAGTGTCGCCATAATTATTTAGAATCTGTCCTATTTTCAATTTTCTCATTTTTTATTCCCTTACTGGTGACTTGAAGAAATTACCAAAACATTAATTTATCTTATGTTATTAGCAATCATATGTAATTGTAGTTCATTTCTAAGAAGAATCCTGATAATAAGTTTTTTTTTTCGGATAGAACCTTCTTATAATATAATCTCGAACAGAGTGCTTTGTGATGATAGAAGTGAATATTTGAAAATTTATAAATGTGAATGTGGTACATCTTAACTGCAACCGCATATACAGGGTGGTTCAAAACAACACCGACAACGTTTGGGAGATAATTCCTGATATCAAGAAAAGACAAAAAGTATAGACCAACCTCGGTGCACACATGCTTCCTTTCGGAGTTATAGGCTGCCGAAAACATGAAAAAATGAAGTTTGAAGGTCCATAGCTCCAAAACTATGGGACCAACCGTAGTCTGATCAAGACTTTACTTAGGACGTAATATGTGCCCTATCCAAAATTCCCTGTTTCAGAATCCTCCGGCACTCAAGCAATAATTCTTATAGGGATAGTTGGTGAGTACTTCAAATTATGTGCCCGAAGCCAAATTCCCTCTATAAAAATTGTTGCGTGAGTACCAGAAGATTCTGAAAATTGGATATTTGGATAGGGCACAAATTAGTACCTAAGCGAAGTCTTGACCCAACTACAATACGTCCCACAGTTTTAGAGCTATGGACCTTTAAAGTTCGTTTTTTATATTTTTGGCAGCCTATATCTCCGAAAGGAAGCATTTGTGCATCCAGGATGGTCTATACTTTTTATCTTATCTTGGTGTCAGGAATCACATCCCAAACCTTGTCCATGTTGTTTTGAAACACCCTGTATATGTGCTCATATATATTATGAGCGTTGTATAAAGAGTAGATCGGCGTTTAGGGGCCGCGGTGGCTCAGTGGTAAAGCATTCACCTCTTGTGCATGGGGTCTCTGGTTCGATCCCAGCTCGCGCCAAGTGAACTTTGCGGTGGACAAACACCGTGTGCTTGGGTTTCCTCCGGGCTCTACCGTTTTCTCCCGATTTCTCCATTCCATCATTTCATTCATTTCTCATCATCACCGTCTCCTGTAGCCTAACCGGCATTACGTGGGACGTAAAACTCAAAGATTTCACTTCATTTTTAAACAGCGTTTTTTCTCAATTTTAAATATCATGTGGTTCGGATTCCACGTTAATCAGTAGGCCCCGTCTCATATAGCCTCGCTGCTGAAGGGGATGTTAAAATCAACTCTAAATGTGAAATAACATTATTTATCGAAAAGATTAATTTAACCAACATATGTATTAAGCGTTTTGTTCACATTTCAAATTTTCAATTACAATAGCATTGATAATATTATTTTTAAGTAAAAAAAACCGTTGTGAAATTAGCTTTAGATATACAGTCATTTTCAGAAGTTTGAGAACACCATTGTTTTCTTCAGGATTTTCCAAATAAAATACACTATGTGTATAAAAACATGTTGTCTTCGAAAGTAAACATCGTTGTTGATATAAGGATACGAAAGTTCACGGTCTTGCTCACATCGAGAGAAATTTATTGGGGAATTCTGTTTGGCAATTAATATATAACTAACGAAAGACAACTAACGTCTTTGTTTGTTTGATGATGCATCATTTCAACAATACCTAGTTATTTGTGTATGAATCCTTGTCAGTTGTTATCTCCTTACTTCAACGAACGGTTTCATGTCTTGACATGCGATCTTACTGTTTTCATTCGCGTAAACCAGTTGAATAGTTTGGAGAACATACAAATACTATAAAATGTGGAAGAGAAACTGTTAACTAGGAGTTGAAACACATATTTGACTGGTTATTTTGATAGAAGAGTCGTTCTCTGCGGGAAATCGCACAGTGATAGGAGGGAACAGTGCGTTCGACTTGAAAGATAGTCACAAAGTACTGTAAATATTATATAAAAATCGTCCAAAAATAACAATTTCTCTTAAGGACAGGTTCACTGAAAACACAAACAAATAGAATAGACATTAACTGCTCCGGAAGATCCAATAGCACTAGTGAAGAGCCATTTCGAATCACTATCAAATATAACGGTGGCATTACTAAAACATTTGATTGGCATTATTAAAACATTTAAAACTGTAAATATTGATTTAAAAGAATCAAAATATATGTCGTTTCAAAGTACCGTTTACGTAACATATAACACAATAGTATAAGGGTAGGGACATATCGAAGATGCATCGCGATCGAGGTCGAGATTTAAGTCGCGGTCGCACCCTTGATACCACGCGGTGGCACAAACCCATATATTCAAATGAGTAAGCAAATGCCGAAGATGTACGCTATATCGCGACCTAGAGGTCGACCCCGAGGGTGAATTAGTGCTCGCGATGGTGAACAACTGAGTTTGTTTTTACATCGATGTTCAGCGGAAGCATCGCTGTGGCTCGTGTTCTCATTGGCTCTCTCTAAAGTGCTGCACGGAATAAAGTCTTCATTTGTTTAGAATTTCGTCCGCAGAAGATTGTGTGTGTCTATGCTGGAGAGGCTTTGCTGCACTATTAAATTTGATTACGAAAGACAAGAGAACTAGTGAGAAATGTTTCAACAATGCGGGATAAGAAACACAAACAACATCATTATAGGCACGTTTTAAATAGAGAATAGAAGAAAATAGCAACTGAAATGGGAATGACAGATAAGTTATTCATATTTACTTGAGAATTATACGGTAGCTTATTATTATATAAGGCAGTGGTGGTTACAGGGAGGGAGCTTTCGGGCTGAAATTCGTAAATTGTGGAATTTCTAAGGTTAAAAAAGCACCGACTGCCAATCATATGTATGCTTATAAACTCCACGCACCCCCCCCCCCCCGCAATTCCGAGATTAATAAAAAAGAGTTTATATTCTAAATTCGTTACTGATATAAGGTAAAGAAATACCTGTAAAAACATGCACGTATCCGTAGGGAGGACACGTCGAATAACGGAATTGCAGTGACGAAACTTCATTTGATGAAGTTAATACCCCCTCCACCTCGAAATCTAAAGACATACTTTAAAAAAATACTGGGAAATGATATCTTGCCTGAGACTGAAAGAGTGCATTTCTTCACAGAAAACTGAAAAAAATGTAAAAGTCTTTGATTTATTAATAGAGATGAACAAAAGATAAGACCCAAATATTTTTGCGAAACAAGAGAGGAGACTTTGGCATTTCTCATATCTTGTCTCGCGTCCATTCCTATTTATAAACTGGTTCTTTCAATTTCAAAATGTGGTTTTGCAGTGATTTTTTTTTTTTTGCACTGACGGAATAATTTCACACGCGTGAAGTAGTTTCTCCTCAAATTGAAAACTTACAGCGAGGACGCGACCCCTTCGCTATGTGCGCCCTTCATCCATCGCGACCTAGGCATCGAGGTAGCGACTGCGGCTTAAGCCTCAACCTCGATCGCGAGATCTCTTTGGTATCTCTTTACCCTAAGAAACAAGGAAAAAAACTGTTGTATGTTAATTTCCACAGAATAGCAATATAAAAAGCACTTCAATATTTAAGTTTTATCGCAAGAATGCAGCACCTGAATATTTGACATAATGAGTGTCGTTCTTATCTACAAGTTTGCTCTTCGAATCTTCAGGAGCTACACTTTTGTTTTTTCGTTTTGTGAAAGGAATAACTATAACGAATACGAGCATTTTGGTGAATACTCACTAAAATTTTGGAGACTGTTCACCATCATCAAATGTTTTTTTTTCTTTACAAATTTATAATATTCGGGTCATATTCTGATAACAATAAACATTAGAAACATACAATGAAATAGTACTTCTTGCACACATATATCTGAATATAATGACCAAATATTTTATCAGCTCGGCAGAACATAATGATAAGTACGAATTCTGGTCAAATCGAGTTATTAGGTAGAATGGCTGTAGATCGAGCCAAAGAATAGTATGTATGTAGATTAATTTCGAAAATGTAGATTAGTTTCGAAAGACGGGAGGAGAAGGTTGTTTGGTATTTGTCATTTCATTGAAATCCATTCGAATGTTGAATATTTGTTTCCCAGTTTAATCGAAAGTTATAAAATGTGACATACCGTTATGTTTCCTCGGAGCTACTCATTAATTAAGTATAAAAATAAATAAACAGCCATTTACGTGCATATAAAAATAATGAGAAATGTGACTTTTAAGTTTTACAATATGAAACTAAGTTATACTTCCAACCTGCACAAATCAGATATTAACACATTGAGCGGCAAGGACAATTCTATTGGTTCTCCCGCCCGGGCCAAGATGTACTTTCAAAAGGTAACACGTTCAGGCCGTGTGTATTGGAATTGATACACATCGTTTTTTCTTGTTGGGCTCTATAATGTTTTGAGACAAAAAGTAAGCGTCAACAGACACAACAATAAATTATCTTTCTCAAGGTCAACTTGGCCCGAGTGAGTAAACAATATGATTTTTCTTTGGCCCTCAATAGAGTTTCGACTGTGTATGTAAAATGATACACGTGGCCAGAAAGGAAAACATGTGTGTATCAATTTAGATACACATGGAGCTGAATGTGTTAAAACCGGCATGATAGAATCCTACTTCCAGTCTCAGAATAAAGCGAGGGATGGAACATGTTATTTGCATGTTACATCCGTATTATAAACTACCATTTGCTGCCCGTTAGCTTTTTGCTTTGTTGGGGTCAATATTGAAGCTGGAAGTGGCGTTTGAGTTCAATTCAAATACAGGGAGCCTGAAGTTCGATTCCCCGTGAGAGCTGGCATAGTTCAGATCCGAATGTAAACTTCAGGTCCTTTCTCACATAGCATCAGTGATGAACTAAACGCTAAACCCCAAATGAACAAACCAGATACAAGGGCAAAATCAGAATCTTTTCTTGAGACACCGAATCTGTTTATGTAAATAAATATTTCTCGCTTTCTCAAGCTGGTTTTTATTTTCGTTTGTGATATGAGTATTAAAAGCGAAAACGGTATCATTTCAGTATCATTAGATAATTAGGGCACCTATGAAACATGTCTTTAGGACACTGAATCCATATCATATCAAAAAATGTTGATTTGTATCTAATTATATTTCAGCTTTACAGAGACCAACATCGACCCTCCAAGCGGTACTATATTTCTAACATTCTGATTTCAATATAAAGGTAAGAGCGTAGATAGTATATATTCGTGGAACACTGAATATAAAAAGAAAGTACTATTTATCGCTATACAGGGTGCCCGGAAAGTGCCAAACGATTTCTGGGAAGGAGCAGTTAAATTCCAATGAAGTGTTTATATTATCAAAGAATACACCTTAGATCAAATTCTATCGAGTCTTCACTTCACGACGTCTATTCGTTGTTGTAGGGTCAACGTCTTTAAGAGTTAACGTCTCTGCAATAAAGAGACAACAGTTAGCGTTTTCTCAGAAATAGCTAGAGACTTCTCGGGCACTCTATACAGTATGCTTCCAATGTTGTTCTAAGGGTGCCAATATTTAAACTAGAAGTGATAGCGGATTTCTGTTACTTTGGATTTCAATAGAGAAATAAAGACGAAAATGGAATATATCCTTGTTGAATCCGTTCTAAAATGTTCTATTGCTGCCTTTGCATTACAATGATCAATATTAAAACCGGACGCGGTAGTTTTCAACATTTCATGGTTTTATTAGAGGGAAATAACCAAATATGGAACATAGTTTTGAGACGCTAAATTCATGCAAAAAAAATCCTTGCTAGCTATGTGAATGAATGTTAGAACCATAATCCATAGTAAATTTATATCGACTCCGTTTCAATAAGTGGAAATGTAAAGGCTTAGAATGGAATCTATTTTTTGAGAGGCAAAATTCATATGATTTTTTTTTCGTTAACTTTTAAAATTGTTGCTCTATGAAAACTGGTATTGAAACCAGAAGTAGTAGTGTTACTATTTCTTCTGGGTTGATTAAAACCGTCGAAATGGAAATAGACACTATTGAAACTATATGTTTTTTTCTGTCTTTTTCCTTTTTTGCTCCATGGTGGTCAATATTGAAACAAAATATTGTAGAGTTTTTACCACTTTGAGGTTCGGCTGGTTGGTTGATTCATTTGGGGTTCAGTCTTCCTTTCAGTTGCGAGGCTATTTGAGACGTAGATCTACATCTTAACGAAGGATCCGGGCCACATGAGCTCCTAGTGGGAATCGAACCGAGATCTGCACCGAAGGCGAGTTCGTTAACCATATAGCCACGGCGTAGTTCATGCTTCTAGTTTTAATAAGCGGAAAAAAACATACGTTAAATGATTTTTTTTGTCACATTAAATCTATACTAAAATATAGTTTATTACTATCTGTTACCGTTTTATCTCCATATGGACTAATATTGAAGAAGAACTAGTGGTATATTTCTATTCCTTGAGCTTTTAAAGAATGATATAAATAAAGATGGAATATGTTCGTAAAACACTGAATCAATGTATTAGCAAAACAAATCGTCTCTAATATACAAACAGAAAGTTCTTTTTTACCACTTTAGGATTCAATAACGAGATACAAGCATGAGTGGAAGATATTCTAGAACTTACTAACTTTATGGACTATGGAACCCTGAGCATCAATGCCGCGTTCATAAAAGGGCTCTCCATTGACTTCTATCCTTAGCCAAATGGATCCAATTTCTATTGTGTACTCCTTTTTCTGCAAAATTCACCCTAATACTATTATCCTCACATCAGTTCCCAGGTCGTAATCGTCGTTTTCAGATTAGATTTCCAGTTAAAAATTTGAAAGCATTCCTACCTTCTTTCATTCCGACTGCATGTCCTCCCACCTCAGCCTCTTAGACTTGATAACCCTAACAATATTTGGTTAATGGTATAAATTATGTAGTTCGCCGGTATGAAGTTTCTGCAATTCCCCATTCCCGTTCCTCTTGAGTTTTAATATTCGCCTCAGGATTTTGTTCTCAAATACTTTCAGTCTGCATTCTTCCCTCAGAGCAAGCGACCATGTTCCGCAACCATACATCACAACAGACCATGTTTATTGTGAATATATTGTAACGAGCACTAAATCCATATCAAAAATGATTCTTTGCTATATTTTATTGATTTTGTAGGAGGCCTGAGTTTTGCTATAATTCTTCACAGAACTAAGCATAACAGACTGTAAGTGAAAAATATATAGACTCATTGTAGCGACTAAAAACATACAGCTGTTACAGTTCATTTACAAGACATTTCACTATGAATATACTCTATCACTGTCTACAGTGTTTTCTTCTTAGCATAGTTCTTGGTTCTTTACTATGTAATTAACTTTTGACATTGTCTAGTTTACATTTTCTAACTACACGTTATTTCTGAGATACCGTTTTTCCCATTGAACATTTACAAGTATATACAACAGTTTACAAGACTTGGAAAGGGAATTGCAAATTACTGACGTTACTTAATCTGAGATTTTTTTCATTAACTCATTATTTCTAACTTAAGCCTCAGTAAAGACATTTTTAATGTTAAATTTCAATTAACTGTGATTTTGTTTTATCATTATTATTTTTTTTTTTTTAGGTTTCTCCTGGGGACACATTATATGAAGAGGAATCTGAAGAAGAAGCTGAAATTAAGGTGACACTTATGCTTTGTTTGCAGGGTTATGTATTACATTTTCATAGGCGTTGCCTTCGAATTTACAAAACGTCCCTTAAAAGTAATTCTAGGATTAAAGTATTAAAATATCTTACGAAATCACACTCAGGATTAAAATTAAATTTAAAACTGTTTTCTTTTAATAAAGTATTGAGAGGTATATCAGTGTGTACAGTCTTTTAGAAAAAAAGAAAAAAAGCTGACCACCTGCTTCTCTTTTGAAAGCTCTATTTCATTATCCGTAGATACAATCAAATGTAACTAATAGCTATCTTCTTAGGACAATTGAAATCTTTGCTGCCAGCTAAAGTACTAAACTATCTTACGTATGGTTGAGAATACAAGTGTATGTCTAGGAATTTTGAACAAAAATGTACACATGTACGAAAAGGCTGTCCAATTATTCTATAAACCTAATTCCTATCTCTGTAAATCTCTCAAGAATAGGAAATATGAACAATCCAGTTTTACAATGCAACATTAACTCTGAATACCTAAGTATATTCTAGGATGAAACATCTAGAACATAACTGAAAAATATCTGAAAGCTTTGTATAATATATTGTAAATTCAAGCGTTAAGTATCTCCTGTATGAAAGCTAAATTAAGATATTCCTTCCTAAATGTAATTATCCTAGTCTACTTCCCAATATTTTACATAAGTAGAGACATTTATAAATCTCAATGATTACTTCTTATACTAAATTTCTTTCCAAAAGAATTATTTAAAATTATCAAATCCTTAAGTAAATTTGAATCTTTCTTTTCAGATTTGTCCCATACGAAAAAGTATACGGGTAGTTTGTAAGTAATATTTAAAAGTTATTAAAATATATAGTTTAGTAAGATTTTCTAGTATTTAGATACCGCTATCATGAAATAAAAGTAAAATGGACTTAATAATTGAAGTATCAATCTCGTGAATAAACAGTTATTAATTTATTATTATTATTACAATAATATATGATAATTAATATATTAGTCAGTAAGATGCATTTTATTTTCTTAATGATTTTGAAAAACAAAATATCTCTAGCAAATCTTATAAGCATTACAACAATATTGTGTTCTTTCTGGACGTTTCCAACTGGATTTGGAAAGTGATGGATATTTACATTATTGGAGGTTGCCAAAATTTTTGACTTCCGGAATATTTCATAATTCCAGTAATAACTTCAACATATTACATATTTATGTTTTTTCTTCACAAGAATACATCCTGACGTATAACTAGCTTGTTACTGTATACACCGTTCTTGTGCATGATTTCGGTTTTAATTTCTAACGAATGCACACATTTTTGGCACTGAACCATATGGTAGGAAACAATAGAGTGCATAGTTGAATAAGAGTTTCTAACTTCGTTCTAGAAATCAGAAATAACGACGACGTGACCCGAAGTACCAGCCAATGTGCCGGGATATTTTTTTCGTTCTACCCTCGTTCTACTGAGTCTGTGAGGTTCATTAATCTTCTTTAAGATCATCACCTATAGCATTCCAACAAAGTGAATAAGGCTCATGCGTGGTGCTGTCTGCATCACATGAATGAGTGCCGAAGTTAAGGAAATGTAGAGGCTTTACCACCACATCAAGCCCTAGTAACTTCGTGTTGTCTCTACAAGGAGAGTGATAAATGCCTTTAGCAATAGGGCGCTTTGCCTTTTGGTTTTAGGTATTGATATTAGGCTTCTTTGGAACTATTCTCAGCTTCCTTTGCTCTGACATTTTCCATCTATTATGAAATATTTAGAGTTAAGAAAAGCAATAAGTCGTTTCTCAGGAAAAAGAAATTGAATTTCTTAACAACCTTTATAAAGACAGTAAGAACCACGTAGTCCCATTTGTCGAATATTCCGAACAAAAATATCAGCGCTATTTGCTGAACTTTACATTTCCACATTTCATTACATGATTTTTGTATCATTATTACTTGAGGCTGAAATTGAGGGAAGTACTGGAGAGAAATAGTTCACAAATTGTTCTTTAACACAGAGTTAGCTAATGAGAAGCTCTTTAAGAAATATACATTGTTATATTTTTCTAGTGCACTAATATCGTAAGAACGTACCCTCCAATGATAGCTAGCTTCAATACATTTCAAGTGAATCCAACTATTAAACATCTCAAGGGTAACAAAATGTGTGCAATGTGAAAAATCCTGGATTCGATTCCCGGTAGGGACACTCAACCAAAAAGGTGTAACAGCGTTTTTCAGACCAGCCATCCTGAGTGAGGTATTCCTCTTTTATACTAGGCAAATACCAGGACAGTACCTAACATTCATTTTTCAGGTCGCTTTCTTCCTTCCCGTTCATTTCTTCCTTTTCCCTTCCCCGAATAGTGCGCTCGTCAAGGGACATCATCAGTTATACTGAACGAATTTACGCTGTTGTTTAATTGTGGCTGTGTAAGGCTGTCATGATGTAGTTTGATGATGACCATACCTTGCAGCTGCGGTCTCTTACTGCGGAGAGCATGTTTTACCTTATCGAGTGACAAACAACAACTCTCCTTGTTAATTGTGGAGCCATAGTAGTACTTTCCCCACTTGGTCTAACTTTGAACTTTGACCCCGATCTTTGTGACGTCATAGGTCAAAGGTCAATGACATTGGCCCGGGGTCAATAACCTAGGGGTACATAGGACCACCCCCTCTAAAATTTGGCAGGGGTACCTTGGTCCACCCACTAAATTTTGGCAGGGGTAAATAGGGCCATCCCCCTTAAATTTTTGAAATTGCCAAATCTAAAAATTCGGTATGGTAGCCTAGGACCATAGTATGTACCTCTATCAGCATTGGGGGTCTATGTCGTTCCCTTTCATGGGTAAAAAATTGCCAAAAATTCAAATTTCGGGGGGTTTTGACCTAATTTATCCCCTTTGATGAGGTGTTATTATCCTATATAGTTATATGGACGTATACAGGGGTCTATTCTCTTTCATAAGACATAGGTACATTTGTGCACCCCTTTAAAAATTTGGGAGGGATACCTTGACCAATCCCTTTAAATTTTAGAAATTGCCCATTTTACACATTTGGTATAATAGTATAGAACCCTAACATATATTACTATAAATTTGGGTGGTCCACCTCGTTCCCTTTCATGGGTACGAAATTGCCAAATTTTAGTACAACCACGTGTTTGTTTTTTGCCCAATTTATCCCCTTGGATGAGGTCCTATTACCTTATATGGTTATATGATCATGTATAGAGTTTCATTCCATATCATAAACCATAGGTACATTGATGCAATCCTTTAAATTTTTGGGAGGGGTACCATGGCCACCCCTAAAATTTTGGAAATTTTCCAATTTAAGCATTCGCTATCATAGTACATGACCTCGACATGTATCATGATAAATTTGGGTGGTCCACCTTGTTCCCTTTCATGGGTAAAAAATGGCCATAATATAAACATAAGAAATATGTTGTACCACGTGTTTGGTTTTAGCCCAATTTATTCCCTTTGACGCGGTCTTATTATCGTATATGGTTATATGGTCATGTATATAGGTTCATTTCCTATCATAAGTCGTGGGTACATTGATGCAATCTTTAAAAATTGGGAGGAGGTATCTTGGCTCATCCACTCACTTTTAGGAATTGTTTAATATAAGTATTTGGTATCATAGTACAGGTCTTCAATATGTACCACTATAAATTTGGATGGTTCACATCGTTCCCTTTCATGGGTAAAGAACTACCAAAAATCAAATTTGGGAGTTATTAACCACTTTGATAAGTATTTAGCACGTTATATGGGTATGTACAGAGGTTTATTACCTTTATATGTTTATGTTCCCTTTTAAATTTGGGAATTATAAAATAACAAAATTCGGTAAACGTTTTATAGGACCCATTGTAGATGTTGGTGTTCCTCTTATGGCCAAATATTCAAACTTTAAAGGTTATTGACCTATTTTTTTGATACGGATTTATTATTGAATAACTACAGGATTTATTACTTTTTCATAAGACACAGGTGTATTTGTGTACCAATCTTAAATTTTGGGGGGGGGGTACATTTCTTATTGTCATATCAATAATTGGTAATTGTTCTTAAAATTGGATAGTATCTCATTCATTGGGTAAATCATTGTCAAATATTAGTATAATCACGTGATCAGTTATTGACCTATGATGCGATTAGGAGTCCAGGACATTGGTACATTTAAACTTTGTAGGATAATTTGAGAATTGTCAAATGAAATTGCGTCATTGGTTTTGATTATTACAGCCTATGGATCAAATATAAACGTAAGCAATACGATTTACCACATGCTTGACCTTGATGAGGTAGTGTACAGTGATTCATTTCCTTTTTTGTGGTACTTCTTAAGTTTGAGTACACATTTGTAGAAAACAGTTGGTTCTACTCAGGTAAACAATTGACGGACATTATTGACCTTATTGAACATATAATGATATGATTAATTCTAAGACTTAGGTATATCAAGAGAAGTGTTCTTTAAATTTGGGAATTGCGATAAACAGAACTTTAACATAAGGCGCGATATTTGAAACAATACTTTGAACTTTAGTCACAGCTCATAGTCTAAGATCATTTGTGGTGATTGATTTGACTTTGAGCTTTAGAAATCTGATAGCTAACCTTATTAAATCTTATGACTCGTAGTCTTAAGGGAATACATGCTACAACACTGAAATTTAGTCACAAGGTGATGTAATCTGATACTGGCAAAGTTATTATTGATGCAATTTGATTGGTTGATCACTATCTTTCGTGCAATCTGATTGGTTGATGACTTTCAAATCTTTGCTGTATTCAGTTTTAAGTTTTGTTTAACATTTAAAAAGTTTTTGAAATGTTTGTTTGAAAATTTTTGTTTCAAAATTTTTGTTTAATTTTTTTTGAAATTTTTGTTTGAACATTTTTTGTTTGAAACTTTGGTTTGAAATTTTTTCGTTTGAAATTTTTAGTTTGAAAATTTGTTTCAAAAGTTTTGTTTGAAACTTTTTTGATTTGTTTTGTTTGTAATATTTTTTGTCTTGAAATTTTTGTTTCAAAATTTTGTTTGAATTTTTTTCGTTCGAAATTTTTATTTTTTTTTCGCTTCAAAACTGAAAAAAATTTTTGTTGGAAATTTTAGTTTAAAAAAATTGTTCGATTTTTTTCTCTTTAAAATTTTTTGTTTGAACATTTTTGTTTCAAAATTTTGGTTTGGAAAATTTTGGTTTCAAATTTTTAAGTTTGTGCACTCATTAGTGAAGAATCGGAACTGGTTTGAAGAAAATTTGGTTTGAAATTTTTTCGTTTGAATTTTCTTGTTTGAAAATTTTTGTTTCGAAATTTGTGTTTGAAAATTTTTTTGTTTCAAAGTTTGGTCTGACATTTTTAAAATTTTGTGCACTCATTAGTAAAGAACCGGAACTGTTTAGAACAAAAACCTCTGGCAACATTGTTTATCATGGTGCAATAGTACACGTCAGAACATGGGGTTGTACTTGAAATGAAAAAACACAAATGATTGAAATGGATCATTTTATTACACTGCACTGGTTAATCACATACATCCATACCAGATAAAGGATCTGGATATTGTCGATACAATGTATTTGGAACTTCTTGCACTAGTTTGTCTTTAGCGTATAATTTTAATTCCAATTGAAGTCTTTTAAGGTCTATTGCAATATCAATTGGTGGAAACTGAATGTCCATTTGATCACAAATAAACAGTTTATCAATACAGGTATGCACCTACGAACGATGTTGACAACCATCACAACATCTAGATACATGTTGTACAATATGCATAACACATTTCTCAAAATAGTACTTTTTCAGGAATATACTTGTTTTGTTGCACACTTCCACTGAATGTTTTACAAACTGGAATACATTGATGAATATGGCCCATTCCGATTGCGTTAGATACACGATGTTGCGAGGGACATGCAATGTACTCTTTTTACGTAGCAGCACCATCTTCTCTTCGAGGACTGTACGCAGCACCACTTCATGATTTGAGCCTAATGATTTGACTATGGTCACATTTAGCTCATCATAAAAATAATCATTCATTTGGTCGATTCGTGAACATAATATTTGCCATTCTTCACAGGTCAGTTGTACACCAAATTGTTCTGTTTTGCCCAATCGAATCACAGGTTCAAATGTTCTAGCACTGATACCAATCATCACATGTTTTGTTTAAAATATATTTATTGGATAATAGCTTGCGAAGATGAATTCTTTATCGTTAGAAGTACACATTTTTCCTGCTGAAACGCACTTGCTCAAATGGTTTCATGGGATGACACTGTATTTGCTGATTTATAGAACTAAGGCTGACGTCATTGGAAAGAAATGTGCTGACGTTTGAATTCATGATTTCATCACAGTTGCTGACGTCATGCTGACCAACCAAATTCATAGATCGCATTCAGCATACAACTACGTCTGATGTCAAAGGAATGTGCTGACGTTTGAATTCATAATTTCATCACAATTGCTGACGAAACCAAATTCACTGATCCGGTTGTGTACTAAATTCAAATTGATGACTTCGACCCAATAATCCTTTGTAACATAAAGATACAGATCCAGTATTTCAGAAACGCAGCATTTCTTCTTGTTTAGATGCTTCCATGGGTAAATATCTTGCTGTTAAAATTATATTCTTATCATTTTCAAGCTTCACTACGATTCTTAATCCAAACTTTGTAGGGACTTTTTGGCTAGCTAAGATTCTATAAGGTACATTCTGTTGTAAATTAGTAATCTTGGTAAATGATTTCATCACATCACGCGTGTCTAGAAACTGCAGACAAGTAGCCATGATGATGTTATCATGAATACTAACTCGAACGATCCTTATATATGATGCAAAGCTGATGACGTTGCATTATCATGTTCTGACGAGCATTATTGCACGATGATAAACAATGTTGCCAGAGGTTTTCGTTCTAAACAGTTCCGGTTCTTTACTAATGAGTACACAAACTTTTAAAAATGTGAGACCAAACTTTGAAACAAAAATTTTTCAAACAAATTTCGAAACAAAAATTTTCAAACAAAAAAAATTCGAACGAAAAAATTTCAAACCAAATTTTCTTCTAAGCAGTTCCAGTTCTTCACTAATGAGTGCACAAATTTAAAAAAATTGGAATCAAGATTTCCAAACAAAAATTTCGAAACAAAAATGAAAAAGCTTTTAAACAGAAAAAAGTCGAACAATTTTTTTAAACTAAAATTTCAAACAAAAAATTTTCAGTTTTGAAACAAAAAAAATTAAAAATTCAAACGAAAAAAATCAAACAAAATTCTGAAACAAAAATTTCAAAACAAAAAATATTAAAAACAAAATGTCAAAAAAATTCAAACAAAACTTTCAAAACAAATTTTCAAACTAAAAATTTCAAACCAAAGTTTCAAACAAAAAATTCTGAAACAAAAATTAAAAAAAAAATCAAACAAAAATTTCGAAACAAAAATTTTCAAACAAAAATTTCAAAAACTTTTTAAATGTTAAACAAAACTTAAAACTAAATACGGCAAAGATTTGAAAATCATCAACCAATCAGATTGCACGAAAGATAGTGATCAGCCAATCAGATTGCACGAAAGATAGTGATCAGCCAATCAGATTGCACGAAAGATAGTGATCAACCAATCAAATTGCATCAATAATAACTTTGCCATTGTCAGATTACATCGCCTTGTGACTAAATTTCAGTGTTGTAGCATGTATTCCCTTAAGACTACGAGTCATAAGATTCAACAAGGTTAGCTATCAGATTTCTAAAGCTCAAGGTCAAATCAATCACCACAAACGATCTTGGACTATGAGCTGTGACTAAAGTTCAAAGTATTGTTTCAAATTTCGCGCTTTATGTTAAAGTTCTGTTTATCGCAATTCCCAAATTTAAAGAATACTTCTCTTGATATACCTAAGTCTTAGAATTAATCATATCATTATATGTTCAATAAGGTCAATAATGTCCGTCAATTGCTTACCTGAGTAGAACCAACTGTTTTCTACAAGTGTGTACTCAAACTTAAGAAGTACCACAAAAAAGGAAATGAATCCCTGTACACTACCTCATCAAGGTCAAGCACGTGGTACATCGTATTGCTTACGTTTATATTTGATCCATAGGCTGTAATAATCAAAACCAATGACGCAATTTCATTTGACAATTCTCAAATTATCCTACAAAGTTTAAATGTACCAATGTCCTGGACTCCTAATCGCATCATAGGTCAATAACTGATCACGTGATTATACTAATATTTGACAATGATTTACCCAATGAATGAGATACTATCCAATTTTAAGAACAATTACCAATTATTGATATGACAATAAGAAATGTACCCCCCCCCAAAATTTAAGATTGGTACACAAATACACCTGTGTCTTATGAAAAAGTAATAAATCCTGTAGTTATTCAATAATAAATCCGTATCAAAAAAATAGGTCAATAACCTTTAAAGTTTGAATATTTGGCCATAAGAGGAACACCAACATCTACAATGGGTCCTATAAAACGTTTACCGAATTTTGTTATTTTATAATTCCCAAATTTAAAAGGGAACATAAACATATAAAGGTAATAAACCTCTGTACATACCCATATAACGTGCTAAATACTTATCAAAGTGGTTAATAACTCCCAAATTTGATTTTTGGTAGTTCTTTACCCATGAAAGGGAACGATGTGAACCATCCAAATTTATAGTGGTACATATTGAAGACCTGTACTATGATACCAAATACTTATATTAAACAATTCCTAAAAGTGAGTGGATGAGCCAAGATACCTCCTCCCAATTTTTAAAGATTGCATCAATGTACCCACGACTTATGATAGGAAATGAACCTATATACATGACCATATAACCATATACGATAATAAGACCGCGTCAAAGGGAATAAATTGGGCTAAAACCAAACACGTGGTACAACATATTTCTTATGTTTATATTATGGCCATTTTTTACCCATGAAAGGGAACAAGGTGGACCACCCAAATTTATCATGATACATGTCGAGGTCATGTACTATGATAGCGAATGCTTAAATTGGAAAATTTCCAAAATTTTAGGGGTGGCCATGGTACCCCTCCCAAAAATTTAAAGGATTGCATCAATGTACCTATGGTTTATGATATGGAATGAAACTCTATACATGATCATATAACCATATAAGGTAATAGGACCTCATCCAAGGGGATAAATTGGGCAAAAAACAAACACGTGGTTGTACTAAAATTTGGCAATTTTGTACCCATGAAATGAAACGAGGTGGACCACCCAAATTTATAGTAATATATGTTAGGGTTCTATACTATAATACCAAATGTGTAAATTGGGCAATTTCCAAAATTTAAGGGGGTGGGCCAAAGTACCCCTCCAGAGTGCATCAATATACCCATGTCTTATAATAGGAAATGGACCAATATACATGATCATATAACCATATAAGGTAATAGGACCTCATCCAAGGGGATAAATTGAGCCAAAACCAAACACATGGTTGTACTAAAATTTGGCAATTTCGTATTCATGAAAGAAAACGAGGTGAACCACCCAAATTTATAGTAATCTATATTAGGGTCCTATACTATAATATCAAATATATAAAATGGGCATTTTCCAAAATTAAAGGGATGGGTCAAGTTACAACTCCCAAAAATTTAAAGTGGTGCACAAATGTACCTATGTCTTATGATAGGAAATGGACCCCTATACATGACCATATAACCATATAAGGTAATAGGACCTCATCCAAGGGAATAAATTAGGTCAAAAACGAAACACGTGGTTGTACTAAAATTTGGCAATTTCGTAGCCATGAAAGGGTACGAGATGGATCACCCAAATTTATAGTAATATATATTAAAGTCCTATGCTATTATACCAAATGTGTAAAATGGGCAATTTCGAAAATTTAAGAGGTGGGCCAAGGTACCCCTCCCAAATTTTTAAAGGGGTGCACAAATATACCCATATGTTATGAAAGGGAATGGCCCCTGTATACGTCCATATAACTATATAGGATAATAACACCTCATCAAAGGGGATAAATTAGGTCAAAACCCCCCGAAATTTGAATTTTTGGCAATTTTTTACCCATGAAAGAGGACGACCTAGACCCCAAATACTGATAGAGGTACATACTATGGTCGTAGGAGGTACATACCAATTTTTTAGATTTGGCAATTTTCAAAATTTAAGGGGGGTGACCCTATGTACCCCTGCCAAAATTTAGAGGGTGGGCCAAGATACCCCTGCCATATTTTAGAGGGGGTGGTCCTATGTACCCCTAGGTCATTGACCCCGGGCCAATGTCATTGAACTTTGACCTATGACGTCACAAAGATCGGGGTCAAAGTCGAAAGTTAGACCAAGTGGGGTAAGTAATACTGCCATATTCCGAGAAGTCTATGAAAATGACAGCGTACTGATCCTTGAAAAAGTAGGACCTGATTTTCTGTCCTGATCTGGGAAGTCTTTATTATTATTATTATTATTATTATTATTATTATTATTATTATTATTATTATTATTATTATTATTATTATTATTATTATTTTGCCGACAAGAACCAGCATGAGGTCATTCCTTTGACTGTGTTTTGCTATCTGAATCTGAATGAAATAACCACGTTTTACCCTGTGTGATGACACCATCAAAACAATACACTCGAGTCACCGCAGAAAGTCTCATTACTGACCGTTGTTGAGTTCTGATGTCTACTTCAGTGGCCATTGTGGTTTACCTGTGAACAATATGTAACAGTGTTTATTACCAATTTGAACATAGAAAATACGAATATGTTCACCTATTATTTCATGAAGTCAGAACTAATAAGATTATTAAAACCATCTGTACAAAACTTATTGAACGCCTTTTGTAGAATAGTTCATTTTTTCTTGTTATGCGTTTCTAAATCTGAAACAATAACTTCTGTGGAAATGGATAAAGAAATATTTACGTTGTTCCTTTTATAATTGCCGTATGTAATACCGATTTCCGCCGAGAGGAAGGTGATTGAATCGAATTGAAACTCGAGTACTGTTTTGTATTTTAGTATAAAGTCCACTTCCTCGTAAAAAAATAGTGCTCGAAATGCTCATTAAATCCTAATTAATTAATTAACCAAGCAACATAACACAGCAGCAAATATGGCACAGTGCGTCGTAGAAACATAAAAGCAATATCATGTATATTTAAATAAGAATTTGTGATTATCAGTTTGCACAAAAAATATTCAGCGTTTAAAGATCAAAATCGGGAATACATTTATTTTCATTTAAGAATAACATAATAAAACCAAATATTCATCATTTTATTTGATGGCCTTCTGTAACTGTTCCGGCTAAACTAAAATCCCGCCGCTATAGAGTATCTGTTGTTCTCGATTTTTTTTAATGTGGTACGTTGATTTTCCAGGCTTCCTTCGAAGTAATTCAACTTAACAACTTTCCACCTCATATCGTTAGTTTTGCTAAAGCTGTTGTTAGTTTCGCAAAAGTACATATTTTACTCCAGAGATAAAGTTTTTCAGCCAAGTTGGAAGTTAGCCCGCCCGTAAGCAATTTTCATAAATCTTCATCTCATATCGTTAGTTTAACGTTATTTTAAGTTAGTTTTGCTGAAATTGTCGTTGGCTTCGCAAAATACACTATTTTATTGGAAAAAGAATGGGCATGCCAACTTTACGCTTCCCCATTCGAAAACGAATTTTTACATGTCTTCACCTTATATCGTTAGCTTGTCATTAGTTTACGTTAGTTTCGCAAAAGTACACTTCTTATTCCAGAAATAAAGTTTCCCGCCTAGCATGATATCAGCGCGCCCATAAACAAGTTTCATAATTTTCTACCTCATTTTATTAGTTTACGTTAGTTTTGATAAAACTTCAGTTAGTTTCACAATAAATACATTTTTATTTTATTTTAGAAATAAAATTTGTCCCAAAATGTGAAGTTAGCCCATAATCAATTGTCATAATTCTTAAACTCGTGTCGTTAACATACGTTAGTTTTGCGAAGACTATGATTAGTTTTGCAAACCACGCTCTTTGGGAGTGATTACAAATCCTGAAGAAAATAGGTGTACCGGTATCAAAACAAGAAGCTTACATTGAATTTCAGTACACGTCCTGTTGAAAGATGTTCGTGTCATTAATTTTTAAACACTGACCATTGACAAAATATTTTTTTGAAAGTTATAATTTTAAAATAACCTTAAACTTTAGAAAACCAGACTTAGAAATTAGCTTATTCTTACAGAACAAATAATGTTTTTTTGTTGCTGTTGAAACCACAAAGGCAATATTTGCATTTTAAAGCATTATTGAACTTAAATGTTAAAATGTGTTATTATAAGAGGTATAATCACCAATGAATTAAATTATTTTAGCGTTAGAAACGCAATCTTTTTGATTCTGCTATGTATATTTCACTTTCAAATCCAAGCATATTCCCACCTTTCAAAACGTGATGCCACTTAATGTAGTTTGGGCTTTCAATGTCTATAGCATTTTTATTCTAGACCTTTCTTCATACTTATTTTCAATGGTTCGAAACTAATTGTATACAATACACATTACATATATTATTTTAAATATCTGTTTCACATAAAAATAAATCAACGATCATTGTTTGCAAATTAGAATTTTCCCTTCATATTTCTTCTTTTGGTTCTTCCCTGAAAGAACATGTTAATTTTTAAACAATATTTCATACATCTAAATTTTATAACCATATTTGAAAATTTATGCTGTCTGAACAACTTGTTCCAACTTACATTTCATCACAATTCACTAGTCGGAAAATCAAACTTGAAATAGTTACAGAAGTTACTCATACATAGGGGAAGGCGTTGTACCTGTGAACACATTTACAGTCTTCGAAATTTTGGTGCTAATATTCAGCACTTTTCCCCAATTTTTGTCGTACATTTGAAGTGTCATCTCTTTGCTATCAGATAGGATGATTTTTAAACGTGTTACATAATTACAATAGCTTTTATAAGATAAAATAAGAACAAATCCGTTTTGTTCACAGATACATTATGGTCGTGTAGCATTGAACAGACCCTCTTGTATCTTTGAACAGTGATAATTACAATGTTTCTGCGGCGATAATATAAAAAGAAGACACAAATATTAACAGTTATAAATTGCAATAAAATGTTTAGCTATAAAAAGCTCCCCAGAATTAAAATTTTATCAATTAAATTAAAAATTGAAGAGAAGTTCTAACAAAAACTTGTGAACAATAAAGTTTAGCATATACAACTCTTAACATTATGTTATATAATAAGCGAATACATAGAAACTACTTAAAATTATAATTAATAACTTTGTATCCTAACCTGACCTATATAAAATATATCAACTGTTTTAACTACTTAGCTAACTAATTGTGTAGCTTTAAACAGTATTATTTATCGTTCAAAGGTGCACGATGCATTAATGTTCATAGGTGCAAGAGGGTCACCATTACGAAAAAAAGTTCTCCACTAGCTTAAATATTGAACAGAAGTTAAAACTAAAAATATTACTGTATTCACCAATGATTCTACCCCAAGTTTGGACAAATAAATATCACAAGTTGCAAAAACCGAAGAGCACAAAACTCAAAAGGTAACTACAAAAAAATCTTCGTTTTGGGGGTGAAAAAATTAAAAGGAACATTACTCGACACACCACTCAGTAAACAACAGCCAAACGCGTTTGTAGTGCTTTTTTTTTCATTTAATCTTTCAAATGAATTTTAATCACTGCACCTAGATATCTCTGAATTCGAGAAAGGCACAGGTGTTCAAAGGTGCATTGTTTCAAAGGTACAACGCCTTCCCCTACTAATTGATCTCTAACCTCTCTTAAGCAACATAGTCCTTCATTATAAGACCTCAGAATTATTTACGTTAGAACTTACCTACCCTTGTATCACACAATGAAAAATGGCTACTTTAGAACTGTCGTATTGTCTTGCTGCCATCGTCTTGCTCTTCTAGTTAAATAGGCTAGAATTTTTCCTAGGTTGAACACTTACGTGCACAACTAACATTTCTGTACAACATATTACTTTTAAAGTTAATATCCCGAAATTGTGTTATTTGAGTGGAAACTACAAAGTATGTGAGGTCAATCAGGTTTCTATCAGAGGATGTACGATTTTACATAACGTTTCACCATACACAGTAATATCCTATGTAAATGAAACAAAATGAAATATAACTTTAAGATTTTATAGCTTATTTTCTTGTTTGCGCTATACATGTCTTGAAGCAATCAACTTTTTCAATATTTGTTTCCTTTGTTATATCTATCGTTGAAGTATATTGTATTTCTCTCTATGTAGTAGCAAGGATATCTGTATATGGTCATACGCTTATGAATACTAACAATATTTGTAGCCATGTCTGTGAAACAATGGTTCTGAAATACTTATGGAAGTTACGCTCTTTTTTTCAGTTCGCAAGAAATCTCTGGACAAGAAATAAACACCTGCTTTGTTCAGATGGTGGAGAGATATAAGAAAAGGAAGAGAGAAATAAAACTACAAGAGAAATAAATATTTATTAACATTTTCGTAGTCTTTCGTGTGAATCTGTAAATTTGTAAAGGTTGAAAATAAAGTGTGCAACTATAATGAGTACGTAATTGTTTTGGACTCACTCATATATTTTTGCCTAGGTGGAATTTCTGAAAGCTTTGCGTAATTTTGCTTTTTATGAAGGAAATTTCTAAAACTAGGAGAATGGTACTCTTGAAATAACAGAGACATAACATTTATGTGGATAGTATATATACTATATGGTTATTACGGGTTTTCTCACCTGGAAGACTGTAATGTGTACGTAGTTAGAACTATACTCGGTTTATATCAGATTGATTTTGAAATGCACTCACCTTATAAGAACATTGTCTTAATCAACGATAGTATCATATTGAACTCTCAACATTGTATGCTATAGCCCAAATCCAAGTATCCATTGGAGAAATCTCCGGTAAAGCACGGACAAGATAATTTGGTCCCTTTATCCCAACAAACTTTGTAAACTTCAGCAAGGGTGCACAAACTCCAACGTTCAGCATGTATTTTCAACAGGCCAAAGCAGTACTGGCATAAACCATTAGACTTGTATCAGGGCTAGAGATGCAAAAAAGCCGGCTTTTTTGAATCGATGGTTTTTTTTTTTACATAAAAAGCCGGCTTTTTTGAAAAAAAACGAGAATTTTGGAAATTTTGGCTTTTTTCAACTTCATGATTTTTCTATCTAAATAGCCTTCTTATAGTATATTCTATAGTTAGATAAGAATTCCATGACCTGAATGTGATATTTCGCTCTGAAATTCACCATCAAGATGGATGGAGCACATGTTTTACGAATTAAAGCTAACATGAAGAATGTAGTATTTGAGGGTAATTTTAGAGGCTATTTAACTTTATTTTAACTTTTGAGTTATCGACATATTTTTTCTTCTCTAGTTTGTCATCCGTGTTTCATTTCTAAGAGCTTTTAGTACTCTAGCTTCTAGCGCAAAAGTTAAACTTGCCCATTTTTCTATTTATCGGTCAAAGCGTACGTTTTTCAATATATCCGTCAAACCGTACTTCCACATTTCTGTTATACTGTAGCTGTGAAGTGATTTAGCAATAATTTTCCGGACACAACCTTGAATACCACTTTATACAAATAATCAGTAGCGTATTTAGAAAAGTACTTTAGGAGGGGTTTTTCTGATTGTTTCGTTTCCTAAAAAGTCCTAATTTTATTTGGGAGGTGCTTGAAGTTTATGAGTACAGGCATATCTAATATTTCGTTTCGTTTATATGTTTAGCAATAATCTTCCGGATACAACTTTCTAAATCATTTTATACTGAGAATCAGTGGCGGATTTAGAAAAGTATTTTGAGAAGGGTTTTTCTTACTAATGTTTAGTTTCTTTAAACATTCGTAATTTTTATTTGACGGGAGCTTAAAGTTTATGAGTAAAGGCATAAATAATAGATATTTCGTTTGTTGCAGACATTCCGTAACTTTGGGGAACGGGCTTCAGTCCGAAAGACCGCCCCCCTAACCTTCGCAAAACCGTCACTCCTGGTAATTAGTAATAATAACGATTTAAAAACAATAAGAAAGGAAGTCGTCCAACTCACAGTATACGCACTATTTCTACATTCACAGATGGAATGAAGAAAAGCTTTGTCAGAATGGTCGAATGCTGGTTGAATCCCGGACTTCCCGATAGAAGCGCAAAAGCTAATCACTCAGTCATGTTTGTTGAGCAGTTGTATTTAGCTTAACTTAAATATATTCCGTAGTCCTTTTTTGGGGGGGGGGAGTTCCGTAATGATATGTTGAATCCCTCTTGTTAAAAATTCAGAAAACTTGAGGATTGGGTAAACTGTGATGGTGGTTCTATAAAACTTAACTGTAGAATTTCAAGAATATACAGAACCAAAAGCTCTAGATGTGCAGCCTTTAAGTGTATCATATAAATCTAAGTATTTCTCTTATGTTTTATTTTATTTTGTTTCAAAAAGAGGGTATGGAATATTTTGAAGTAAAAATACTACATACTATTTTGCTAGTTATTTGTGTATTCTTTTAAAAGAAGTGTTTACTTTTAGGGTTGGCTGGTTTACACCAACTTTTTTTAATAACTGGTTTAAACCACAAAAATAAAAAAGAATGAAAAATGCGAATCGTGTGAACTTCATGGTGACGTTTCCAGATATCAAACCACCTGCAATAGTTTTATTTCCCTTTCACCTTTTAATCAAGGTGTCCCATGTTCAATTCTCGGTCGAACCACAAATCTTCTTTCATGTGTAACCCAAGTAGCGGTTCTAATGTCAGTTTAAGCGAAAGTCTTCTCCTTGATAATCTCGGTATTTCGTAAGGATGTTAAGCCTAAATATACGAAACAAACCAAATTGTATATTTCTGCATGCCTAAATGCGTGTTGTTTTATAAAGAAGCCAAGATTGCTTAAATATATTGATAGAAATTGGCAAAATTTATCGATTGCCTACGTAGCTTCCAACATTAGCTTGGATTGGACTTTCAATGATATCTACGTACTAAATTTGTAATTTAATACCTCAGTTTTAGCGTACTGATTATGGTACGTTGACCTTTAAATTTTACATGCAAAGCAATAACAGGATTTTCCCGTTATTGTCTTACATTTCAAGTAATGACGGGATTTTCCCAATGGCTAGGGCGGGAGATTCTCAATTTAAGAAATTTACTGGCCGGACTTCTTTAAGCTTATGGGAGTTCTTCCGGCATAACCCCGCTGTTGCATAATAACACCAAGGCGAAACAAACTTATTTCTGTGAATATGTAATATAAATACATAAAGCAAAAAATCTAAATCAAAAAAGCCTGGTTTAAACCAAAAAAGCCTGGTTTAAACATCTCCCAAAAAACGGATTGTTGACATTTTCAAAAACAACCACGGTTCTTGCCAACTCTGCTTACTTTTTTGTATATAGGAGGTTAAAAAATTCTTATTATATGAATTGGTTAATCCTTTGGAATTCATAATGTAAATATGTTGAAGAAAAATTGTTTGAAATATCTTTTCGAAAATCATAGTTTATTTTCGATGTTTTATATTATTATCAGCATCAACCACTAATTAAATGATATTTTGTGTTATAGAGAAGCGATACAAAGTCTGTTTTATCAATTTAAAGCAGTATTTTGAAAATAGCCCAAAATTTCCCAAGCAAAAAAGCGAAGCAGAAAAAACCGAGTTTTTTTCAAAAAAAGCCTGTTTTTTTTCGAGTCCTTGCATCTCTAATCAGGGCTGTATCCGGGAATCGCATGAAATGTAGTGACATTCGTGCATTCCTAACTTCCACTCCACTTTCTAACAAACACGCTGGGATATTCTGACTATAAGACTTGAAGGTCTTGTAGATATGGGTTTTTACGAAGTTGACGTTCGCACCGTACAATTGCAAAGCGTCCCAAGTCTATCATAGTATATTTTTCTATGAGGATGAAAAAACATAGAGCAACAATCGTTTTTAGATTGAAAGCGCTTCCTTTTGTAATTTGTCTTATTAATTATATTCCTTGTTATCTCTCCTTAAAGCTTCAACTGCATGAGAAATAACGTGAAAAATACGTGTATACATCTATGGATTTGGTATAGTTTAAAAAATGTGATCGATTATTGTAAAATATGAAATATTTTTCTTTTGTTAAGTACCATACATGTTCAGAATGTAAACAATTGGTTACTCTTTGTGTGATTTCTGAAGTGGATTTTATTTTATAACGTACGTTATATATTGTAGTTGTGAATATAGTGTTGCGTAATGCATAATCTTGAAATAGTTGCTAACTACTTTACATAGTATAAGTTTGTTATTGTACACAACACAAAAGTATAAAATGGAAATATATATTTCAGTTTACCATCCCGCAATTATGCCCGTTAGACTAAGGGGGACGAAAGATTGAGGGAAGTGAAAGATGATTGAATAATTAGTGGAATCAAATTGTGGGAAGAAACAGGAGTACCCCGAGGAAAGCCACGGACGCCATGTTATTCACCGCAAACTTACTTCGCTGGAGATCAAACCAGGAATTCCGTGAAGTTTTGATGCCACAATAGTTTTTCAATTGTTGTGAGCTCTTCTCGCGAACAGTACGTGACTTTAAAAACATATAGCGTAAAATGATTCTTCATTTTTCGAAGCACATATGACAGGTGTACGCATGTCCGAAACTTGCTGTTCCTTTTCCAGTCCTAGAATTCCAGCACTAACACTATTCGAATTGCCAAGGCGCAGTTTAAAAAAACGTAACAGTAGTTAAATGACAGTTCGATTATTAGCAGACCTGTAATAGGTACGATCATGAGAGCTATAATGCAATGTAGACCTACCCATGACGAGTTACATATTCAAACTTGACCATCTTTTACTCTGGCAGTATTCATGCCTGCCAAAACATCTATGGTGTACACACGGATTGCATATCTTCCAGGTATATATCCGACTTTGGTTTTCCCCATTTTACACCAAGTTGCACTGTGAGTATGAAACCATTTGTCAAAATAAATTATAGGTGATTGATGCGCTTCTATGGTGGAACGTAACAGGTAATTACTCAAACATAAAGCAAAAATATTCTAACTTAAATATTGTCGACACGCTTTTCTCTGGAAATTTGAAGGGTACAATACATTGTTTCTTGTTTTCGGTAAGGCACGTCAAGCAAAGAATATTTATGTCTTGTTTCACACTAAATAATTAAATCATTTCCTAGATGTGAACAGTTTTTGATTTTCGAATTTTCAGCAATAACTTCGAAATTCGAATGAATCTGAGATTGATTTTCTGGAGAAAGTTATCTTTAGGTATGATATGCCTTTGGTATAAATATCACAGTAATCCGTGTAAGGACAATTTTCACCCCCCTTATCCGGCTATACCCTTTTGCAAATCTTGACCATAAATGATGTCCTACTAATGATGTGTTAATGGAAAGAAGAAGAAACACGAAGTAGATGAATCTTAGAAATGATAGCACACACGACTCTCGTTACCATGACCTACAGGTACTTTCTAGAAGTGACTGCTGTTTTTCTGAGTTAATATCTGTATTAGATTGAGACAATTGTCTATTCAGGTAACTAAAATAAAAAGCCGTAATTATAAAAAAAATATATTCATATTTATCTGTGTTCATTTATTAGACTCATACATACAGTTATTGCTACTCACTAATTTTTGTTACATGTTTAAAGCTCCTAATTCTTTTACGCCACACTATTTCCAATGTATGGGGCAGAGCAATTTAGTTGCAATTATAAGAACGATTGGTAACACAAATGCGCAACAGTGAGAACTTTGTCTTGTCACAAAAAATAACATTCATAAATTTGAACTGTAAAAGTTTACCCTTTATAAAATTCAACATACACATTCCTTGATTTCAATAATATTTTATCACACTTGTGCAAATACAACATTGTCAGATAACTTTCAGTAATATCCAACTCAATTCCCACATTAAGGGCGTCGGTTCGTTGAATAACAAGTATAAAAATTCTTTAACAGAAACAAGTAAATTAGTATTTTAATAGTAATAATGTGACTGTTTTTTTTCTGTTTGTGAATACAAATAAATACGTTTTTTTTAAGTGTTAGCATATTGCAATTATTACTGCAAAAATGACAAAATAAAAGATCTAATGAACACAATATATACACTTCACAAGAGACCACACTCACAATTAAAATACAACAGTGTTCCAACATAAAAAAACAATGTTTTTTAATAGTTTTAACTTGTGTCATCTAATGGCTACAAGTTTCATTTTACGTCAAAATTTAAATTACGTACATACCAAATCAAAATTTCATTTTTTAATTCAAATTACCAGCAATATTATATCTTCAAATAAAATTGATTTTTTTCTTTTGAATATAAAATCCAACATCATCAGTCTTTTACGTTTTTAAAGTTTTGTTTTAGTTCAACTATATACAGTAAAGATCCAATTTTCCTCAGAATTGGGTGGCAATGGCACCGGGATAACGAAAATCGCGGATAACCCGAAAAAAAAATACAGTATTTCAGCATAAAGCTATGTTTGATTGCTTCTATTGCTCGGGTTTTCAAGATCAAGGATCAGACAATGTGAAAGCCATAATGAAAACAAAAGAGGAAGAGCCTGCCACACATCCTAAATTCCGGGAAAGCCTATAAGATTACTATGCGCAATAAACCTGACAGTAACTTTCGACCTTCGCACTGTAGGGTATATTATACTTTCTCCGCTTGTTGGCTTAGATTAAAACTGTTTTTTTTGTCTTTTTTTAAATGATCGTAATTAAGGCTCCAGTTTCACCCGCGGACTCTCATTCCGCAGTGAACAATGTATGTAATATACTGCCACACAAAATACTGTTCCAAATTCCCGTTGTTCATACCTTACAACAATCGGCTTCTGATTATTAGAGTAGAGTTGCACTTCGAACCGTCTACTATTATTGGCAATGTTGATTGTTACAATGCAATTTATTTTTATGTTTTAGAACATAGAGTACTAACTTGCATGCGATGCGGAGTGTGAATCCGCAGCGACTACTTATGAAAAAAAATTAACACAACTGCATCTCGATTACTTTTTCACGGTGCTAGCGGATAATCGGGGCTTTATATATATATATATATATATATCGGGGCGTATATATATATATATATATATATATATATATATATATATATATATATATATATATATAACCATTTACTTTTCACTTGGTCGTTGTTCTGAAGAAGCTACACATAAGGAAATTTAAAATATGGTAATCTTAGAACAGGCGAAAAGTAAATCAATTCACATTACTTTGAGAAAAAAGTGTAAACGTGAATTAATACAGGAATAATTACGTACCAACAAATTAATGATAAGATTCATATGAATTTTACTGTTTATTTCTCAATTTCATAAAAGATGCGAAGTTTGACTTAGAATCCTGAGACATATAAGATATAACGTAGCAAACTTATATATACTAAAGAATAACCAAATTACATCTTATTTATTTCTTCGTACATTTTTTAATTGTTTAATGAACGTCTTTTATAATGTATTATCTGAAAAGCAACATTATATTAGGGGTAGAATTTGTTGAAGAAACTGTCTTAATCTACGATTAATAGTCGTGATAATATAGAAGCGTGAAATTAATGTTATGCCGAAGTAAACAAATGTCACAATTGTCCCCATGTTGGAAACATGAATGAAAATTATGAAATTAAGTCCTAAAACAATATAAAATACTATTCCACTTAACATAATCTGAACAAAAACATACTTCAAATCATCAGGGACAAGGCCATTTCGATCACAATAGATCTTGAAATAAGCAATAACCGTAGTAAATAGGAGAAATCCATCGATCATGTGGCCTGCAAAAGACAGTGAGTACAGCGCAATTCCCAACGCTTTACAAACTATTCCAATTGTTGTTAATAGTTCCATAACTACAAATCTGTTGTATTAACTTTATAATAGTGATGAGTTTTAATTCTGGTTGCTTCTTGAGTCTATTTTATACTTATAATCTTCTTATCCTGTAAATTAGAAGATATAAATTTTGTTAGCAAACTAACAGTCATTTACTAACAGTGCAACACTAGGGTGGGTCGTTTTGCCACTTTTTATTAGGAAGGAAATGTAATACCTGGCAAAAATGGCCAATCCGCATGGAAATTTCAGGTGTAGATTTTTTTCAAATCAGATAATATCTTCTGTGAGAACTATTGCCTCAAAGTTTCAAAATTTATCTGAAAATTGCAAAAAAAATACCAAAATTGTTCATTTTTGAGTTATGTTAAAGTAAACATATTTTTGGGTTTATATATGCCATATGCTACCAAAACTGACATTCCAGTCTCAAAATGCCAGTTATGTGCGCTTGGGGGGATAGGGGTGCCTCCTCTGGGGCCGGAAAAGAGGGTGAATTCAGTACAATTATGCGTTTCTACAGCTTTTTTTCCTTGCCTTTTCCTTCGGGACCCAGTATGAAGATGAACGTGACAATTTTTTGGATAGCATCGTCACTGGAGATGATACGGGGTGTTATCACTACGAACCGGAATCCAAAACATAGTCCATGGAATGCCGATTTTTACAAGCGCGTCATGCAGGCTCTGGTTCATCGTTGGCAAAAGTGCATAACAAATGGTGGGTACTATGTGGGAAAATGAATCCATAGCTGAAATATTGTTCTATTTAGCTGTATTGTTTTTAGTTATGCATCTCCATTAGTTTCCATAAAAAAGAAGCATTACTTTCGGAACGACTTTCGTAAATTTGACTGAAACTGTTATGATTGCGCAGAGATACAATGTAAGCGAGAGGACTGCGGCACATATAACAACTGTGCTTAAGGCAGCTTCAAAGACTGGAATTATAGCTTCCCAAAAATTTAGCGACCTAACATCTGCTTTAACTGTGGACAGGAACAAAATAAGGCGTGCGAAACTTTAAATTGCTCGGAATTTAAAAGAAAGTTCTACAAACAATGATCCCATTAAAAGCCTGTACTTTGATGATCGAAGGGATGACACTAAAATACGCACAGGCATCGTTAGAGATCACTTATCACTTGCGACTGAACCTAACTATCAATACATTGGTCACGTGACACCATCGTCTGGCTCTGCACATAACGAGATCACAGCTATTGTCGAATACATCATGAACCAACTGAGAGTTGGCTTTGATAAAGTTGAGGTTCTTGGGTTGTGATGGAACATACACTAACACTGGTTTGAATGGAGTTGTTCTTCGAAAATTAGAGGAACTAACAGGAAAACCTATGCAATGGGCTGTTTGTCTCTTGCATTTTAATGAACTGCTGTTCCGAGCTCTCTTCACGCATATTCACGGCGCTTAGTCAAGCCCCTAATTCTTACACAGGCCCCCAACTTTGAAAACTATCTAACTGTGAAAAGTTTTCAGTGTTGCTATTCAAACCAATAAACTGTGATTTACCTCATCATGGTCCAGAAGAGCACAGAAAACTCAGTAAAGACCTGAGATGCTTGTTCCAGATATCTCAAGCCATTGACTCCGGAGTATGCGCGTAAGAGCTTGTTTCTATGATCCCTGGCAAACTAAACAAAGCTAGCTGGTTGACTAGTGCAAACAGAATTTTAATATTGTATATTGCAACAAAAAATCTACCAAGAAATTAATAGAAATTGCGATATTCATACTTAGAGTCTGTGTGGTTATGCAATACTGCATCAGAACATAGTCTTCCATGGCTGATAATCCTCTCACGTCTTTGAGACCATTCATAGATCTAGATACTTATCAAGGGAATATCATTCTGTAATCCGTTCATCCATTCAGATGAATGCATTCTTTGTACTCCCAGAAATTTTCTTCTCGCCACGGTGACTGATGGTCGACTCTCTGTCCGACAAGATGCATTACGTAAGATTCTTAGTGCTCAAAAACACGAAGCAGGGAATCTCCATAACTCCATTAGATATAATATCATTCCCAGACTGTACTACCAGTAAGTTCTATGGACGATACCAAACAAACAGCTCATGGTCAAACTTTCACTTATTGACAACACTGTGCCAGAATAGTGCTTCACCGTCCATCCTTGACACACGGTAGCAGTAGAACGGATAGTGAAATTAGACACTGAAGAAGCCTCCCGAGTATGTGCCAGTGATGCTAGAGGTGAAATAGTCAGGTCACCCTTACTTTCTAGGCAAACTGCGTCTAAAGTTCAATCAAATTCCCAATTTGTGACAATTTTTCCTCACAGTGACTAATTGGATCAATTCATGCGGCCCAACATATGGTTGGTTGATTGGATAGGCCTAGATGAGGAGCCCTAGGTGCAGCCACATCTACATGGAGGGCTCTGGGTCACTTGGCCAGGCTATATTGCCAGGTGAGCGAGGAACTGCACAAACGCTTAACTGTACTGAATTTGCCCCCTTTTCTGGCCCCAGAGGAGGCACCTCTATTCCCCCAAGGTCATATAACTGGCATTTTTATACTTTAATTTCAGTTTACATAGCAACTGAGATGTATTTAACCAAAAATATGTTTACTTTAACATAACTAAAATTAATGAACAACTTTGGTATTTTTTGTAATTTTCAGGTAAATTTTGAAACTTTGAGGCAATAATTCTCACAGAAGATAATATCTGATTTTTAAAAAAAAATCTATACCTGAAATGTCCACTTGGGTTGGCCTCTTTTTCCAGGTATTACATTTCGTTACGAGAAAAAAATGGCAAAACGCTGCACTCTAGTGCAACACTTAACATCTAACACTTTTGTCTCATATTGCTATACATTACTTTTTGCAATGATTAAGAGAATATATTAGAGAAATTGTGGTCAAATGAAAAAGTGACGTGGTATTTAAAACGCACTTGTCAGCCAGACCATACAACAGTGTTGTAAAAAAAATGACAGCCAGGAATAGGGATGAGAGTCGTGTTGCCCTCTAGTGTTGCAATGTTAAAAGTCTATGAATTATAAAGCCTACAATATATTTCTATTGGAAAACTGCTATAGTTTGATTGCAAGAGTCACAATGTTTATCAATAGTCATCGGAAAACAACAACGGTCAACGTTACATGTTTCTTGAAACAATCAGTCCTCTGTAATGTTCCTTTCTGACACTTATTTGAACATACGTCACATAATTACTATGTGCTACAGTAACGATACCATTTCTTTGGCAGTTTCAAATAGTATCTTCATGGTCAACATCGATTTGTTGGCCCGACAATTGATTAGTATCTTCATAATACATCATAATACATCATCATAATACATCAAGGGTTGGTGTCATAAGGCAAACGAAAAGTATTGTTATAAAGTATATGATAAGAAAATACAAAACTAAAAGGCATGGTTCGACATGAGTATCAGAACTGTCATTTGAATATACACTGCTTGCCATTGAAAGTGAAACACGAAGAAAAGTAGACTCTGAGATCAGGTGGCTATATGTAGCAAATGCTTCAGTTTACGAATCTGTGGAACACATTATGACAACAGAGCAAAAAAGGTAGGATCAGAGCCTGTGCGTCCAATTGCAAGACATGTGTTTTCAATACGATATCACGACTCGTCACCTGTAACTGGCAGGTTTTGCAGGTGTGACTTGCCTTGTGCAACTATCGATCAGGCGTGTTCGGTTGGCGGGAATAAGTATTCAACCTGTAATGTTCCTTTCTGACACTTATTTGAACATACGTCACATAATTACTATGTGCTACAGTAACGATACCATTTCTTTGGCAGTTTCAAATAGTATCTTCATGGTCAACATCGATTTGTTGGCCCGACAATTGATTAGTATCTTCATAATACATCATAATACATCATCATAATACATCAAGGGTTGGTGTCATAAGACAAACAAAAAGTATTGTTATAAAGTATATGATAAGAAAATACAAAACTAAAAGGCATGGTTCAACATGAGTATCAGAACTGTCATTTGAATATACACTGCTTGCCATTGAAAGTGAAACACGAAGAAAAGTAGACTCTGAGATCAGGTGGCTATATGTAGCAAATGCTTCAGTTTACGAACCTGTGGAACACATTATGACAACAGAGCAAAAAAGGTAGGATCAGAGCCTGTGCGTCCAATTGCAAGACATGTGTTTTGAATACGATATCACGACTCGTCACCTGTAACTGGCAGGTTTTGCAGGTGTGACTTGCCTTGTGCAACTATCGATCAGGCGTGTTCGGTTGGCGGGAATAAGTATTCAACCTGTAATGTTCCTTTCTGACACTTATTTGAACATACGTCACATAATTACGATGTGCTACAGTAACGATACCATTTCTTTGGCAGTTTCAAATAGTATCTTCATGGTCAACATCGATTTGTTGACCCGACAATTGATTAGTATCTTCATAATACATCATAATACATCATCATAATACATCAAGGGTTGGTGCCATAAGGCAAACGAAAAGTATTGTTATAAAGTATATGATAGGAAAATACAAAACTAAAAGGCATGGTTCGACATGAGTATCAGAACTGTCATTTGAATATACACTGCTTGCCATTGAAAGTGAAACACGAAGAAAAGTAGACTCTGAGATCAGGTGGCTATATGTAGCAAATGCTTCAGTTTACGAGCCTGTGGAACACATTATGACAGCAGAGCAAAAAAGGTAGGATCAGAGCCTGTGCGTCCAATTGCAAGACATGTGTTTTCAATACGATATCACGACTCGTCACCTGTAACTGGCAGGTTTTGCAGGTGTGACTTGCCTTGTGCAACTATCGATCAGGCGTGTTCGGTTGGCGGGAATAAGTATTCAACCAGAATGTGTAGGACAAGGACGTGCAACACGAGAATGTGTGTTATTTTGCTGGAATGTAGTATTCGGCAGGACCTGTACTAAAGGAACCAATCGGTAAACTACACTATAAATACTCCACTATTCGTCTGCGATCAAAAGACAAAGCGTGTATTCAACGACGAGCCATCTTTTGATCGTATGGACATGCTCACGTCACACATTCATCGTCAACTATACTGTGGTTCTCCGGCTGACCTGTATTTGCTTCACTAAATCGCATAACTCCTTGTCGTGCTAATCTATTGTTTATTCTTGCACGCTCTACTTATTTTGGAAATTTTGATTTTCTACAATGTTTCTATCTTGGTGTTGCAATTTTAATAGCGAAGAGTGTATATCGGAAAAGGTCTAGGCTTTGAGAAAAAAATTACCAACACGTGATGTACGAATGCTCTTTCAGTCCTTCATTTGAGCAATTATGAGACGTTCGTGTTGAGGCAAAAATCATTTGTGAGATCTTTGTTTATCAGTTGAGTGATGCACTCAACAACAACAATTAATACAATTGAGCTCTGCAGTATTTACGTACAACTATCGTGACTGAGTTCCAGCGATGAGTTTCGTTGTAAGTTTATTGCCATTGTTAATGACATGGGTCAATCATCCTAAGAAATAATCTCAGTGGAAGCTACTTACTTCCACTTGTTGGTAAAGCAACCAGTTAAAGTATCTCCCCTCTAACTGTTCTAATTGCAATACTTGGGATCCACTTCAATTGCAGTTGTGAGAAAGCCTAGACAGATGCGACCCAACTTACACGAAATTTTCTCAGCACTGGAAACAGTTGGTAGCACTTATCCAGGTGTTTATGAAGGTGAAATTACAAAGTAGGTGACTAACGAAACACTTCAATAGAAGTTCAATACGCTAAGCACGTACCTACCGCCTGACTTCAACTGCCATTCAAACTATTAGCAAGTTAAAATCGTTGCATGGAAAACTATACACAAGATACTAATGCTAGTATAAGGCGACGTGCTTTATGTGAGTGTTACAATGACTTACTCTACATTCCCATCTTTAACTCAAAAATAAGTTATATAAACCTTCCTCAATGAGGAAAATATCACAAAACGTTCTTCAAATTGAGACTATCTCCACGTTTATAACGAAAGTTCCCATCAACATTACTATACTTACTCACCAAAGCTTCTAACTTCGAAAGAAGAAAAGACAGTAGACATTATTTTTTTCATTTTTTAAATCGTAACAACATGTGTGGAATAGAAAGTTCTATTTTTATCTTCCGTAACTACTACTTTATTTTCTTATCTTTGTATAAGTAATTGGTATTGTAAGTCTGTTATTTCTGTATTATTATTATTATTATTATTATTATTATTATTATTATTATTATTATTATTATTATTATTATTATTATTATTTGAGATTCCAGATTTGGCTACATAAGTTATCTTTTTTAAATATTTTGATGGAAATTCAAGTTTTTTGTTGCTATGGAACGTATCTGAAATGATGAATTGCTTAAAATATTAATTTTTGTAGCAGTAGTAGACACTTACAAGCAATTGGCAGGAAACAATAATATTTATGTTTTATCACTCGTGTTTTGTACCCATACTGAAGATATGCCTTTCGTTTTCGCTAAACAAGTTACGTTCCCTGACAGTACGAATCAAAGTTGATATGGCTGGCTTCATCTTGTAGTTGGCTTTCGCAGTTCACTTTTCTATTGCGAGTGCACTGAAGAAAGTCATTTCAACACTACAGCCAAGAGAAACTGAATATTTTCCATGTTATTTTACATTGGAAATTTCAATATTACAGATGATAAAAAATTCCTTTAATTACCCAACAGGAATCGAACGCAGGACAAGGATATATAAAACCAAGGTTTCTCCTACTACTTTAATAACAGCGGTTTAATAAAGCTGGAAACTCTGTTTTAAATGTCTTCAGCAAAGTGCACACTTTTACAATTCCAATGTTGTAGAACTCTTGTTTAGGTCATTATATGGTAGATAGTGTTATTTAGAAACAATAGTCAAGAGAATTTAAATATAAATTGTCAAATAAATTCTTGAAAATGAGTGATAGAAGTAGTGTTAGTGGATGTTGTTTCAGCATTTAGATATGAGGAAATTTAACGCCCTGCTTGAGCATCAAGGCTAAATGTTACGTGAAACTACAGCTTAAATATGTATCCTTTTGGAAATGATATGCAATCTTTAATTTTTGTGTCTCACGATTAGGCCAGATAGGGTAAAGGAAACGGTTATATGTATATGTCCTCGGGTATTTCTTTATAATTATATTCTATCACGAGCCATTAATATACACTGCAGATTGCCGAGTTCAACACTTTATCCAGAATACTCGATATTGAGGAAATCAAAATATCTAACCGTTGGCCCGCTAAAACTTTATGTGTGGCTGACGAACTCAAACGTAGTTTTTATACATATTTTCTATTTATTGTGTTATTTTGTATGGACGTTTTGTTTTTATGAAATGTAAAAAAGAAAACTTATACTGTAAAAAACCTGAAACTCAAGTTACCCCATGCTGAAAGTGTTGGTGTACCAGCGATGGGAAACCAGCGACCTCTTGTCCTGTAACGACGATCCGCTGTGGCCTCACTTCCGTTTTGACAATTACATCACCAGCGTTCCACCAAGGACAGAGGCGCGACGAAACGTCAATGAATCACAAAATCACTCATCCAAATATGTTAAATCAGTTATATGTGTAATTTGTTTACATTGAAGTGAGTGTAAAAACACTAAAAGGAATGCCGGACTGGACGCGAGCCACCAACCTTTTTAGTTTGACCACTCAGAGTGTTCCTTAATGTAAACAACATGAAACTGAAGCCATTGGCTTTTACAATCCAAGGAAAGCTAAAATAGTTCTGAAATAAATGGGATTTGTATTAATAATCGCCATTTTTGAAAAAAAAATAAAGAAGGATATTTTCACATTTGTCACTATTCCATATAAATTCTAACAGATTAAAACTTTAAATTAATATTAACAACTTTTGAAATTAATAGAACTACTAAACCTAAGATTTTGGTATGTAACATTTACAAAACGTTTGACATGTTTTTAAGAAAGTGAATTTTGGAAAGACACTACTTTCGTTTTTTTGATTGTCGCCCATAATATGGCACCCAACTGGTGAACTGACCGATGGATTCAGAATGAAAATAGACAGTAGAAAGTCTAAGTACAGTCTAACCGCTAGAAATGTTCCAAAATATTGGTTAATCGGTTAACCGGTTTGGGTACGACGATTTAAGTTTCAAACTGAATGTCATTTTATTTTAGAAATCAGACCATAATTGGCTCTGTTCAGTTTGAAATAGATATTGGATTGAACATTTTGAGAACAAAGTTCTAACTATATGGAATGATTTCTTTTTAGGTTAAGTAACTGTGGGTTTCCTACTTCAATTTTGAACGAAATTAGGATTCCCCATGTCTTTCTTTTAATAACTTACTTTGGAAGAGCACGTGAATGAACAATAGAAAATAGAACCATTTTTCGGTTCGGTTTGGTTTGGGTTAACCGTTTGAAACCGGTTTTCATTACGGTTTACGATTCCTCTAACCGCCTCTATGGTCTCTCTCTAGTACAGGAATGAACAAAGTTGTCTTGAATCCATCGAGCCACTTGCCCAGTTGGGTGTAACGTTGCGGACCACAATTAAAAACAGAAAGCAGTGTTCATTCAAACATCACTTTTTCAAAAAGGTCTCAACGTTTTTGTATAAGTTATATACCAACAAACTGAGGTTTTATAGTGGTCTCAATTTTTAAATTGGCAATATGAATTTAAAACTTTACTCTGTTGGAATCTATGTGTAAAAGTGATAAATTTGAAAATATCCTTGTTTTAACATGTTTTTCATAATGAACATCGTTTTTGTATAAGTTATATACCAACAAACTGAGGTTTTATAGTTGTCTCAATTTTTAAATTGGCAAAATGAATTTAAAACTTTACTCTGTTGGAATCTATGTGTAAAAGTGATAAATTTCAAAATATACTTGTTTTAACATGTTTCTCATAATGAACATCATTGATACAAATGCTATTTATTTTAAAACTATTTTAGGTTTATTTGGTTTGTAGAAACCAGTGACTTCAGTTTCCGGTAGTTTATATTAAGGAGCACTCTGATTGGCCGAATTAAAAAGGACCCCAAAGATTAATCATTCTACATGCGAAGACTCCTCCATCGCCTCCGTTGCGAAGTCGTAAGAGCACCTTTCTACTGATCACAAGATTTATGATTCCAGCACACTGGGGAGTAATTCTCTAGTGTTTATAAAGGCTCACGTTAATGTAAACAAATCACACATATAGGTGATTTAACATAGATGGGAGAGAAATTATGCGCTTCATTGGTGTTTTGTCGCGCCTATGCCGCTGGTGGAACGCTGATGGTATAAATTTCAAAACGTAAGTTGAGTCACAGCAGATCGTCTGTGCAGGGCATCAAATTTTTGCCAAGAGGTCGCTAGTTGCCTAACGCTGGTCCACCGACTTTTTCGGCAAGTGGTAGTTTGAGATTCAGGTTGTTTACATTATGTTTTCTTTTCTACATTTCACAAAAACAAAACGTCCATACATAATAAATTAATAAACAGAAAATATATATAAAAAAGTACGTTTGAGTTCGTGGGATACACATCACGTCTTCGCGCGCCAACGCTTAAAGGTTTCCATCCATTATGGAAAGATATATAACCATCTTCTTTAGTCTAGCTGGCATAACCATGAGGCGTAAAATTTAAAGATTTCATTTCAATTTCAAATGGATATATTGAAACTATAGTTTTACGTAACATTTAGCCTCGATGCTCAACAATATCCAATAACACTACTTCTATCACTCCTTTTCAAGAAATTACTTTGAAAATTTCGATTTGAATTCATTTGATTATTGCTTCTACATCATATTTTATTTTATTATGACGGATACAAGAGTTTATAACATTAGAATTGTAAAAGTGTGCACTTGGCTGAAGACACTTAACACAGAGTTTTATTATGTTATTAAACAACTGTTACTAAAGTAGTATGATAAGCGTTGGTTTGATATCCCGTTGTCCAGGGTTCATTTCCCGTTGAGTAATTAAAGGAAATTTTTACCATTAGTAATATTGATAATTCCAATGTAAGATAACGTACAAAATATTCAGTTTCACCCGACTGTAGTGTTCAAATAACTTTAGGGCACTCGCAACATCAAAGTGAACTGCGAAAGAAAACTACGTGATTACCTCAACTGTGTCAACCTTGACTCGTACTATCTGGAAACGTAACTGTTTAGCGAACATTTGATGAATACGTAAGGCATATCGTTAGTATGGGTCAAAAGTATGACTGATAAATGATAAACGTTATTGTTTCGCACCAATTGCTTGTGAGTTTCTCCCACTTCTAGAAATATTAATCTTTTAAGCAATTTACCATTTAACATACCTTCCATATACGTTCCATTCCAACAAAAAGACCTGAAATTGAATCAAGAAATTGATAAAATGAAAAATATATGGTCTAGTCTCGATTTTTTGATAATTATATAAATAATAATAATAATAATAATAATAATAATAATAATAATAATAATAATAATAATAATAATAATAATAATAATAACAGGTCTAATAATAATAATAAAGAAATAACAAACTTACAATGACAATTATGTAAGTAATACATTCCAATAAAGAAAAAAATGTTTGAGATAAGACGCGATTTTAACCCGGGTCCCAGCCATACGAGTTTCATGCTTTGATAATATTTTTTTCTTTTAATTTGCCCTAACCGTGGTATTGTTCGCCAGCTGCACCTTACGTCCTTTCGACTTATTTCAAACACGACAGGGATACGTACACAGAAATATCGAGTACAGTTGAAATTCTGACCTTGTTCTTGAAAGTGATTCAAACCCCAATGGGATTTTCAACAAGTGAACTTTGTGGTGGAAAAACACCGTGTGCGTGGGTTTTCTCGGGGTTCTCCCGTTTCCTTCCACTTTCTTCATTCCACCATTTCATTCATCACTCATCATCATCGTCTCCTTTAGCCTAATTTGCATAATCGTGGGACGTAAAACTTAAAGATTTCATTTTATTTCCCAATGGGATTCACGTATAATCGTCAGTAATCTGCCGCAAATTCATCATACACAGATAAGAAAATGAAGTGGTATTTACGGAAGATACAAACAGAACTTTCTATTTCTACACGTGTTGATACAATTCAAAGAATAATAAAATAATATCTACTGTATTTTCTTCATTGGAAATCCAAAGTTAGAGTGAGGAAGAATAGTAACGTAAATTGGGACCATCGTTAAAAACGATTAGATAACCTTAACTTGAAGAACGTTTTGTGATATTTTCGTCATTGACGAAAGTCTATATAACTTGTTTTTGAGTTAAAGATGGAAATGTCGAGTAAGTCATTGTAACACTCACATAAAGAACGTCTCCTTATAGGAGCATTAGTATCTTGTGTATAGTCTTACATGCAACGATTTTAACTTGCTAATAGTTTGAGTGGAAGCTGAAGTAAAGCAGTAGGTAAGTGGTTAGCACATTGCATTTCTATTCAGTGGATCCAATTTATAATGCCGGCTAGGTTCAAACTTTTTCAAATATTTGAATTTTCATTTCAAATGTAGTCAGTGTCGCAAGCAAGATCTCCTCCCAAGAAAGAAAAAAAAAGTTGGAATGAGAACAATTGGAGACGGTCTGTCATTTGAAACAATGATTTACAAACTTATTTCCAACAGTTGTTCCAGAGTTGATATTTTTACCTACTTTCAAGCATATTCTGGTTCCCGCGCGGTCAGTGTTTTTATTTATTTGAGCATACTGTATGCAATGAAGTAATACATTACCTACACAGCAATATTGAGATTAATATATGGTGTTCATTGGAAAACACGCTCTGAATCTAGAGATTCATCTGAGAATAGATAAATGTTTCGTGCTCCATCTACTTACAATTTTACTTTCCTAAAGACCTAACTCAGCGCTAACAACTGCTGTCAAGGCCTAGAAATGTTTTGTGTTAGTTGGGTTGCATCTAGCCAGGCGTGTTTACGAACTCCAAATTATGTGGAACCCAAATAACGGAATTAGTGCACTTTGTGGGAGATAATTTTGTGGGTGGATGTACACTACCCCTTGAGTTGGAGAGAATGCCGTTGGACATTCAATGATAAATGAATTTCCAATTTGGTATGGTAGTGTTTCACTCAACACAAGTATGGGGGCGCGGTGGCTCAGTGGTAGAGCGTTCACCTCCGGTGCTTGGGGTCCCTGGTTCGATCCCAGCTCACGCCGTGTGGACTTTGTGGTGGACAAACACCGTGCTCGTGGGTTTTCTCGGGGTTCTCCCGTTTCCTCCCACTTTCTTCATTCCACCGTTTCACTCATTTCTCATAATCACCGTCTCCTTTAGCCTAACCGGCATAAACGTGGGACGTTAAACTTAAAGATTTCATTTCATTTTTCATTTTCAACACAAGTATTTCTTAATCGAAACTATAGTATCTCTTGGATTGAAAGCTAGGTCAGTGCATTTGTCATAATATAATCACATTCTAATCAGTGTTCGAAGTGGGAAGAAAGCAGAGGCTGTACGTCTACATACTGGCTGTCCGAATGTTGAAATATGAAAGGTCCACAGCTCCAAAACTATGGGACGTACCGTAGTCGGATCAAGACTTCACTTAGGAACTAGTATGTGGCCTATACAAATATCCAAGTTTCAGAATCCTGCAATACTTTCGCAACTATTTTTAGAGAGGTAGTTCGAGAGTACTTTAAATTGCATGCCTGTAGCCAAACTCCTTCTTTAAAAATGGCTTCGTGAGTACCTTAGGGATCTGAAACATGGATTTTTCGATAGAGCAAGTGAAGTCTTGATCCTACTACGGTAGGTTTCATAGTTTTAAGCTGTGGACCTCTAAAGTTCATTTTTTCATGTTTTAGACAGCCTGTAACTCCGAAAGGAAGCATTTGTGCACTCATGTTGGTCTATTCTTTTTGCCTTATCTTGGTGTCAGGAATCACCTCTCAAATGTTGTCGTTGTTGTTTTGAAATACCCTGTATATGCCTTTAGCCCGGATTTAGGGAGTGCACTGCTACAAATGCTTCCCCCTTGCCTCAAATATACACCATCTAAAAATGAGAAGCGAAAACAACAACACTTTCCGAAAATTTCTACCATCATGTTTCCGTTTGGGGCTTAAAGAAAGTAGAGGTTAGCAAGAAAGAAAAAAAGGTTCAATCGATTTTCTGAAAGTTCAAGGAAAATGATTCGCTGAGCAAAATATTATACCATTACTGAAATAGGGAAGAAAACATAAGCGAGAACTAGAGAACAACGTTTTCCTTTTCCTGTATGCCACTGGCAACTCAGCTTAAAATAAGTCCCTGCGTTCTATGCATCAGCGTTGTCAGGCGTAAAGGACCAGTCTTAGACTGGGGGGTATAGGCCCCGGTAGGAGTCGCACTTTAAGGGCCCCATCTTTCCTTCCAATGTAGCATGTAGGAGCATTCATGGGGCCCCAATACACATTTAGATAATATGATGCTGAGGCCTTATTCTTCATATTGTTGAAATATGTTCTTACTAGGGCACAAACAAAGGGCCCCAAACAGGACTTTATAATACTGTTAGTTTCATTCTACTAATGGGATCCTAAGACTAACATTCAATGCTGGCGGCCACGGAACTTTGGGAACGGAACAAACTACAACGAATATATGTGCTCCAATATAGCTGAAGTGTTTTATCTTACTTTCCATGTTATTCAATATTCATTATTATATATATTTCGAGAGGGCCTCAGCATGGATCTCTGCCATCCTGCCCTGGCCAGTCAGAGCCTGTAAAAAACTGTCATTAGCAACTTAGAAGAGTTGCATTCGGAAAGTTCTGGGATCGATCTTCGAGACCTGAAACTGAGCATTTCCAGGGAGATTCCTTATTCACACCCAAATGACTAAAGGCATTTTAAAAGTTCAAATTTAATTGAAATGTACTGGTAGTTATTGGTGCACCCCTGTAAGAAAATTCTAGCCCTATATAGATAAGTACAAAAAACAGTCATTTCGGAGTTGGTAGGAATGATGTGGAAAAAAACAAAATTTCGCATGAAGATTGGGTAAAGAGTGTGATGATTAATTATGCTTAGATTCAATTAATATACAAATCAATATGAAACATGTGACAGGTTTCAACTCCTGATTTACCTATTGTTTTTATTTTAGAAAACTCCATGAATTGCCATCCATATTTCGAGGCTAACTTTGTCTCAGTCCTTATTTCGCATCCAGTTTCAAATTAACGAAATCTAGACCCGAAATTATCACTACGCTCTTTTACGCGACCTTCATTCCACATTTTGGTTTTGAGCTGTGATATTTTATTTGTCGTTACAAACAATATTCGGCGAGCAACAGCTACGAAATGACGTATTTGTACACTAATATTGATCTATAGCTAGTCCATGTTTTTGTGTAAGGATTCGTTTCCCAAAATTTGTCAGTGTTGTTTGTAATACCCTGTAAAAGTGAAAAATATATCGCTAAAACGTGTTCAATATAAGTTACCTTCAGAAACGGACGAATCTTCTTTTGATATAAAGTATGCTGAATGAAAATTCTTGAACAACTTCAAGATTACTGTCTCTTCTTTCGTTTAGCAAAACAATGCACACTTATGATCTCAGGAGTCTTGGTGTGTTTCTGTTAACGGATGAACCTTTCTAGTAGAGCTCTGCGTTCCAAGGAATTTTCGTCTCTAATCCAACTACAAAGATACAGGGCCTAAATACAGTACTTCAAAGCGCTCTAAGAAGTATAACGCCTATTGACTGTAAGGTCTTCCATGATTGGTTGGTCATTTGCATACGTAATGGTGGAATCATATTATGATGGAACCCAATCTGGTTCTCGGGAGTGACTAATTATTTATTTCCCTTGATTTTTAGAAACATTCTTCAATGTATTTCCTTGTACACTTGAGATCATGTTAGAACATGATCCAGTATGTCAGAACAAAACAGAGAAATAATATTTCTTCGAAATAACGTCAAAGAATGCATATTCATGATAACAAAGACTATTGTGAATTAACAACTCAGTTTTCAGTTCTTACACATTACTTTCTATAAGTAAATAATATCCAGGCATGTGCATTATGCAATCAGAATTAGAGGTAGGTAATTATAACCCATAGACAACTGAATAAATATTTAACTTAACACCATTATTATGATTGAATGCACTTGAGTAGTAGGTCAAAAGAAACGTTCGTAGTGAATAATGTAGTTCGTTACGACATGATTGGCAATAGAGTTGTTGAATTGCAGTTTCGGATTTCTTCTATTTGCTGAAATTGTTCGTTATATAATTTATCATTATTACACTCTATTCCGAGACATATTTATAGTACTTTTTGCCGTCCTGAGCTATTAGAAAATGCCAAACCCTTAATATTAATCTGCTTCCAGACTTCAGAAGTAGAGTCAGGATGCCAACCTGAGAAAAAAATCTATTTTGTGGGACTGTTTGGCATTAATTTGTTGAAAAGAGATAAAGGTCATCTGTGTCGAAGCTGATAAAATATATGGTACTTTTCACGTATACCAATTCCACGCCAACAAAATTTTTTATAAGCGAAAAATATACACAATGAGTCAATTATAAGCGTAGGAAAGCATATGCTACTGAGGAAGTGGTTTACGGACTGCCTGATACTCGAAAATCAATCCTTAACAAAGGAAAATTGTACTTCGGTGTTTAAAGGAAGAATATTGCTAAATAATGAGCGAGGGAATGAAAGGAGAAAAAGGAAAGTATCAAACGATAAATAAATAATTTACAAAACATTCCACACAAAAAAGAATAAAATTAGTATCGTTAGGTTCAGTATGAGGTTATTGCAGCAAAACGCAAAGAAATCACTGCACTTCTAACAAGAAACAATCTGTATAAATAAAAGTGAAAATGACTAAGTTTGTCACTTAATAACTCTTGAACCACCCAACTGGTCTCGATCCAATTTAGGCCTGGAACGTTTTTTTATCATTTCACTTTGACGAATCAACTTAGGGAAGGGGGAGGATATATATAAATGACCGATATTACTAACGATTCCATAGTTTTTTGGGTCGCTGAGATCAACAGTGACACTTTCAATGCCGTTTAAATCCAAATCCAGCCCACTATAGCAGTGTCAGACTGGAGTTATCACAGCTAGGCGGACATGGAAACTTAGAGGCGCTCCTCATGCACACATGTATGTAAACATTCTGGCTTTTAAAATGACTTTTTAATTTGTTCACAGCATTAAGCATACACAGTTACATACAAAACGATTAGGACAAAATATCGAAAATGTTGCATAGCACAGAATATTTCTAATTACAGCTAGCAAAAATGTGAACGTAGGTTGGATAAATTAACAGTAGTCTATCTATTCCAATAGAAACAGAAGAAAAAAAATCCATTAGATACAATTGTATGACTATCAGTGATCGAAGTGAGACGCTATGCGGTGATATACCATACCGCCTATGATTTTCCAATGATGAAGGCATACCGCCTCTAGTTTTTCAGTGGTCATGACATACCGTCACTGGAGAGTAGATGCTAAATCAATTTTTATGTACAGTAATTGACGAATAGCTTTGCACGTAAAAAGATTGTATTTTTTATATAGAAATAATTTCTAAGTTGACAACACGGTCATTTTTGTTATCTTTTTCGAACCTAGAGCCAAGAGCCTCAGAATCATGGAATCGAACCAAGAACCTCAAACGTTGAGTATCGTAACACTACCTTTTTGTTTTTAAAATGAGGTGTCTTCAAAGAAGTTGATCTATTTTGATTTCTCGTATTGAATTGTTTCTTTCTTATTTATGTGTGTGTCAGTAGGATCGCCGCTTCTTCTACACGACAAAGGACTTGCCGCCGCCTTTGTATTTTGCCGCTCGGTAGCCGTGGACGCTAATGGTATTTTCCTTTATAGATACCGGCACACGTTGTATGTTTATCTAATATTTTAATTTAAGTAAGAAGAGAAAGTTTACTTACCTTTGATAACACCACCGCTGCTGTCCTTACTCTTGGAATCCATCGTGACTTCCCTTTATACTTTTACAGCTTGCTTTGTATATCTTATTACGTATGTGTGATTTTTCAGCTGGCGCCATTACTGTTGGAATCCATTGTGACTTCCCTTTATACTTTCACAGCATACCTTGTACATTTTATTACGTATGTGTGATCTTTCCGCTGGCGCCCTTACTGTCTGGTTATGCTGCGACTGTCCTTTATACTTTTACCGATCGCTTTCTATATTTTATTACGTATGTCTAACCTTTGCGCTGGCGCCATTTCTGTCGCGAAATTTTCGCCCGCCCGCTTTGTATATTTGCCGCTCGGTAGCCGTGGACGCTAATGGTATTTTTCTTTATAGATATCGGCACACTTTGTATGTTTATCTAATATTTTAACCTAAGTAAGAAGAGAAAGTTTACTTACCTTTGATAACATTTCCGTTGTTGCCTATTTCCTGGTTGTGGCTGATGGTTTATTGATGTTGACAACTTTTTTTTTTTTTTTTGACGTAGAAGAACTTGTTGCGCGAACGAAAGCAAACAAATATTTCGATACCGCAGTTATAGTTTCCAGTTTTAGGATATATTTATAACCTCGCTTGACTATTTGATGCATGTTACTATTGAATTTAATAAAATAATAATTAATTGGGTGAATATATAAATTTGATATTGTAATTTTATGAAAAACCTAATTATTGTGCAATTATATATTGAAGAATTTTTTTAAAAAAAGTACGAGAAAGTATACATTAGTGCAATATTTAACCGAATATTTCTATGATACGTGTCAGACATATGTCCGAAACTAGCTATGTTTACAAGCTAATGTTGTATGTTGGTACTTTTATGTTGCTTTTTTTCCGAAACTTTGCCTTATTTGACACTGATTGTAGGTACACCATTTGATTGTAGGATATTTGTTGTACCTTGCAAGTCAGAACTATGTTTTTTACACATTTGGATTGATAATACAGTTTCAATTGGAATTTTTTGGGTATTACTGTTATTATTATTATTATTATTATTATTATTATTATTATTATTATTATTATTATTATTAGAATTATGAAAATAAGTATTATCTTACGTAAATAGAATTGGAACTTAGTCTCTTTGAATTATTACTCCGTTATGTCAGGATATATATGACTGGAAGAGACTTAGTTTTTGTATGTTGTAGGAAATTATTATAAGTATGTGATTGCGTTTTTTGTATATGAAATTGGATATAGAAATAACAGTACATAACATGTAGATGCGATTGATTTTTTATTGTATGCCCCTATTATCTAAATGTGAAATTACACGTCACAATTATTTGATATGTATAATACACTTATTATTTTGTTACTAATTGCGGAGGACATATGATTTTAGTTTACTTTTGGATGTTGATATTCAGATTATAATGTTTAGTGTGTGTATCCTACCAGTTATGTAATCGGCAAGATCAAACAAACAATTTGAAAATGTGTAGAAGTCTTGTTTAACAACCTAATTTTGTGCTGTTTAGATTTTCATATTATATATGCATAAGAATAGACATTCCATACATAGCTTGAAACTGAAATTGTATTTTTAGATGTTTTGGAGGGTGGATTTTAAGGATACCCATTTTTTTGTTTTGTTAGATACTTATTCTTTTATTTAGGGTGCTACATTTTTATTTATAATATTAATGCATAGACATTTGGGATATAAGACCCGAATTTAATAATTTTATTACTAATTTAATACAGCTTGTATTCAAAATAATGGTGACATTATGGATTTTCAAGTCAAACGTGAATTTTACTAATTAAACTATAATTACTATGTATGGCACTAATTTTACTAGAAGTTGCAATGGTTTTAAGCTGTTTTGTTTGCATGAAATTAATATTAGCGGTTTGATTTATATTGGAGTTATTTGAATTAAGCTTTGAGATTAGATTTTTTTATAATGGGAAACTTTATAGTTGAATTTACTTAGAAATCCTGTTGCAGCGTTTGAATGGTATATACGTTTATAGCATGATAGTTATTGTTTTTGTAGGTGAAATGAATATTTGTTTGCTGAATGAAGATATGATTACAGAAATATTTGATTTTGATAGTATTATCAGAAATTGAACAAAACATTTTTACGCTCCAGAGGTTACAATCGAACACTAAATAATTTTAAGTTTATCGTTATACGATTATGCATGTTAAGATAACTTGTATTAGAACACTTTGTGGTGACTTTCCCTTTTAAGATGAATGAAACGATGGAATGAGAAAGTAGGAGGAAACGGTAGAACCATGAGAAAATTCCATATGTATGATGTTTGTCCATTACAAACATACATGGTCCAGAATTGAACTAAGAATATTGACGATATTAACTACGAAGTGTGTTCACTATAAGTAAGAATAGAAGGTATTCCATTGTTTGAAGCGAATTTAATGGGAAATTGATGAGGGGTAAAAATTATTCACTTTATGTGATAGATAGTGTTGCAGAACTATTTATATATTATGTGGACTTATAATGAATACAGTACCGGGACTATTGATTAGGCGAAGATTATAGTTGATGCCTTTTATAGGGAGTTTTTTTTAGTTTAAGCTTGCTGAGGACTGTATTATTATACTTTGAAGGAAATATACTACGGATATTTAATCTTGTACTTACAAGTGGGCTTGATTCACAAGCCTTTTGGTTAACACTTGGATGTGGTAGGTGATTATTTATTTTCTATGCTGCACAACAATATTTTAATGTATATGCTTTATTTGACTCATTTTATATACATTTAAATCACTGACAGAATTATTATAGGTAAAAATTGTTTTTGTTTCGAAATTTTATGCTGTGTTTTTGGTTGCTTACCGTAAAAAATATTTTATGGAGTATATGTGAATTTTACTAGAACTTGCAATGGTTTTAAACTGTTTTGTTTGCATGAAATTAATATTAGCGGTTTGATTTACATTGGACTTATTTGAATTATGCTTTGAGATTAGATTTTTTTCTTTATAATGGGAAACTTTATAGTTGAATTTACTTAGAAATCCTGTTGCAGCGTTTGAATTATATCTAAGACTAGAATATATTGTTATTGACATAGTATTTGACATAGGTTTTAATTGAAGTTGGGAATCAGAGATTCACAAATTGACATGTGACGCATATATGGCACATTGATATTTAGTATAGTGTAGATATATTTAAATTTACAATGCACGATAATATTAGAATTTGACGTAAGTTGTATTGTGGTAAAAGATTACCCTACAGAATCATCATATGAAGATTTGATTGATTACACTTTATATTTTGCTGAACTAGGTCCTTTACGAGATTAGTTTTGTATAGAGATACAAATTAACTACACGCTATTAATGTATGACGGTGAAAATGATTGATACTTTATTGTTCGGATATTAGATATACGGGTTATTGGTTTCTAGAAAAGAATTCACGGAAACTTGTGTCCATTAAGATTTTGGAATTTCAGATTGCAAGATAGAACTTTGTTGATGTTATTTGGTTTATTTATGGATGTTGATTTAAATTTGTTGAGTTATAATTACACTATTCAAACTTGAAACCTGTTTAATGTATTATATTCATGTGACATTACCAGAAATAACTACAAATTAGTTTGTAATATCACATTAGGCCATATTAGAAACTATTTATCAAAATTGGTAACTATATTTGACATAAGATTGAAGACAAAGAACTATGCTTGAATTTAACGATGAATAATATTTACTTATTATACTGATTAGAACCTTAATTATGTGTTATGGTACCACCACTAATTTACTACTTTACTGTTTACATATTACATACATTTTAGGATAAATTAGTTTTTTATGACTATTTGTAGATATTACAGTAAGATTAGAATTTATTTTATATTGAAATATGACACAATATTAAGTATGAACTATTGATAACTAATACTAATTACAGTTTACTAGGAACACAAGTTCACACTATACTTTGTAGGTTTGAAATTACTAGACTTTTAAGAAGTAGGTGGTTACTATGTTTTAAGAGCAAGAACAATTGATTTGTACAATAGTGACAGCTATTATACTGGATTGGAGATACTCTATTTATATAACTTTAATTTATTAGTATTGCAATTAGCAGATAGAAGTACATTATTTACAAATATTGATGATACCGACTCTTTTAATAATTTATAAATGGTATGTTTATTAATGTCATTTAGATTTGTTTGACTGGAATCAACTAAAGTAATAGTCTTAACTATGACCAATATTATGATCCACTGGAGAATGTTTTTTTGAGTTGATATCAGTGAAAATGTACGGTAGAGACTTATTATATCCTTGGAATTATAGTTTTTACTAAGAAATGCTACGATTATGAATTATTATGATCTTGAGAGATATATTGATATGTATTGCTTTAATAATAAGAATTAATTGATTTAGAATATTAGGATTGACAGATGATTCCTGAAATATTGTTATTTATTTATTTATTTTAGATACAAAGCACCACAGCTAGTGAAAAGCATTATCCTTTTGAACTATTAAGCACATAATTGACAGATTGCCACATAGTACTTTATAACATAAATGCATAGCAATTACATGTAATGCTAACTGAAGAGGGCACTATCGACATTTAATTAATAGATAGCCTGGCCACCATAAATACTGACAACTATTGTTTTGTTTAAAGATATTTAAATATAATTGACAGATGGGTATGTTTTGCTTTTATAATAAGATATATTTGGTTTACATTTATGGAGACACTTTTGTTTTTGGCATTAGTCACTTATTTTAGATATGAGACAGCGCAACTAACGACAGCTATTATTTTATTTGAAGTATTAAATACGTGAATGTTAGCGTGATTTGTTTTTGTCATAAGATGTATTTGCTTTACATTAAAGTTGGATATTTTGATTATTACAATACTGAAATCTATATATGTTAGATAGAGGACAATACAACTAGTGACATTTATTAATTTATTTGAATTATTAGAATGTGTGAATGCCAGTTTGATTTGTTTTCTTTTCATTATAAGATATATTAGCTTTACATTTAAGGATTAATATTTGATTAGTATGATACCAAGACTATTCATGTTAGATAGAAGGTAGCACAACTAGCGACATCTGTTGACCTATTTGAGTTATTAACTGCATGAATGTCAGATTGAATTGTTTTACTTCAAATATTCATTTATTAAACCATAAATATTTTAAAATGATTGCATAGTAACAAGGTATATTGATGCTAAATACGACTCAGTATACGCCATTACCATGTACTACTTCGTATTTAAATTATTAGATTTTGAATGACAGACTAGGACGTTTTGCTGTTATACTAAAAGACTAATTATTTTGAATATTTATTCATTCAATCAATAAATACTAATGGATATGCATTATATTTTCTTTTACATAACTTTATATTTCAATTATTTTGCTGCTTATATTAACTTGTTATTGTAGACAGTTTCTTTTGTTAAAGAAATTTGATAAGATAAATATAATTATATAAACACAGTTAAATTGAAATTATATATTTATAACCTACATATTGAATAAGTACTGGTTGATTTACGAGTTGATGATGAAGAGTTGAACAAACACACTGTGAATTTTATATTTGTATATCGGTAAGCATAACATTAAGGATAACTTTCTACGAATATGGAATAATTTTCTTGTACTGAAGAACACTGTATCCTTATTGAACAGAAATTTTTCAAATACATGAAGTTTAAAGAATCATAAGAAATATTTACAAGTAATTGGTAAAAACTAAAACGATGAGACATGACTTTATGATGTGGAGATATATCAGGAGAATATGATGGATAAGAAAATAGCAATTTTTACTTATGAAGACTATGTATTTTTTTTGTTTAATAGTGACATCAAGTATTTTTATTTCAGATTGATTACAGATAAAAATTATATACTATTTTTAATACTGGTGAATTACATGATAATTTAATTGTATTATAGATTATGACACTTACAGTATTAAGTGCTTTGAAGGTTTGAAATCCTCCCAAGACAATGTTTGTGAATAGATGAATGTTATATCCATTTATAAATGCTATAATCAGGGGATCATCACATTGTGGGATTTGTTCATAGTTTCAGCACATACAAAGAATAATTTAATTATTAGTAACTATAAGCGCTTGCTTATCTTAGGTGACAGTTTGACACTATATTGACTTTAACAATTGCATAGAATTGTTTTCATTATAATGATCCCTTTATTTTCTGCAAGATATGTTTTATGTTACGTTTGTTGATTTTATCTCTTCAGTATAGTGACAAATGTTTTAACTGTATTGTGATATTTGAATGAAAATGATAAAATGATAACAACCAATTTGTTTATTATTAGAGGTTCATTTTGCCGAAAAGTATGAAGGATAGGAAGGTGTAATGAAGGAGAAGATGGATTGATTGTGTCGGCTGGATGTCTATAGAAATATGTGCGAGTGAGTGGTGTGAAGATGTCTTGAAGGAAATCAGCAAAAGCATCAGCTTTGGAGTAGTCTCTCTATATAAGTAAGACATCATTTGATAGTTGATATGCTGTTTTACTATATTTTTTTCGCAAAGAGCATTGAAATGTTTTAATACTTGTTAAGACGAGTGACGTTAGAGAGTATTACAGATTTTAATTCAACACCGTAGCTTGTAACCACAGATGTAATTTTGACCATTTTTTGAAGTTGTTGGTGATGACGGAGTGATTTTGGATTTTTCTTTTTTTTTGTACGTTGATAGTTACGCTAAAATTGTTGAGAGCGAGTGATAAATGTGAGATATTTAGTTGGCAATGTTGGTCGATAAGGCGTTGATGTAGTTACTAATATGTAAAGTGAACTAGCCTCTTGGATTGAAGATATGTAGGTATGAATGTTATGATACAATGCGTCCATTGATGTACGGTTGTAATGGGTCTACTGCTGCCGATAAATGTGTTTTGTATTGTTTACAGTTGAATTTGTTAACGGATGATAGTTCTTTGAAATTCTGTAGATTGAGTCGTATGATGAGTACTAAGTTGTAATTTGATTGGAAGAGGCTCACTTCCTATTGGATCGAGAACATTAATTTGGATTTGTGAAATGCGATTAGCAGAAGTAATGACATTATTCGGTATGCTTTGTGATACAAGCTTAGTGGGTTTGGAAGACTTTGATTGATACCAGGTATGTAAGTTATGACAAAGGTTTGAAAGGTAGATTTCTCTCTTTCTGATCTGCTGTACATTTTGAACTTTTTCATAATTATGAATTTATTATAATTATCGGAAATGTGTTGCACAATTACAGTAGGTAGCGGTTTTACAGGTTTGATATAAACTGTAGCAACGATTATAGTTATATTACGGAAGTATAAAGTAATGATGGGATATTCAGGAAGATCTGGCAGAATACAAAAGTGTTGCCGTGATGGAATACGTGGAGAAAATTCCACAACTGTTTATCCATTTGTGCGTCTCCTATGAAGGTGCTACCCTGTAGAATTATTGTATATCCAGAAAAATGACAAATGATGGACGGAGTGAGAAAGGTTTCGTTATGGCTAAACACTACAGCTCTTTTTACCACCAACAGCGCTTTGAATAAAGCTTTATTTTGATGAATGGATCTAATATTGATAAATATAAAGACTATATCCATGAACAGTAGTTTCCAAAGATAGTGTATAAAAATAGATATTTTGACCAGAATAAGTAGTATGAAATGTAACATGGAATATTTTTTTTTGCTGCATGTGTGATTTGTTTTAAGTCGTGTGAACGATGAATTGGTTGAATGTTTTTGAAGAGTAAGCGTTAGAAAGGCAACAATATATTGCGTACTGTTATAGAAGACTCAACTGATTGTAGAACGTTTGCAGAATAGTTGTATATACGTAGTGGTACCACATACTCAGGGTGAACATTGGTATGAATGGATTTACCTTTACACTTGTAACTATATGTCGGGTGTTGTTCATGGCAAGTGTAACAATTTTGGCGGGGTTGTAGATTGGGGATATGAATGACCGGACCGTTCACCAGATAAATAGCTGCAGACAGACGTATTTGGACATATTGCGGTAGAGTGTTGATTATATGTATAGCATTTTTGCATTGAAGTGTTAGGGGAAAATGAAATCTTTGAGTTTTACGTCCCACGGATATGCTGGCTAAGCTAAAAGAGACGGTGATGATGAATAATGGCTGAAATGGTGGAATGAAGAAAGTGGGAGGAAACGGGAGAATCCCGAGAAAACCCACGCACACGTTGTTTGTTTACCACAAAGTTTACTTGATGGGGGGCTGGGATCGAACCTGGGACCACAAGCACCAGAGGTGAACGCTCTGCCACCGAGCCACCGTGGCCATTGAAGTGTTAGGGGGTGCTGGTGATCGTGAAAGTTTAACTTTGTTTTTTTTTTGTTATGAATGTATACCCCAATAGTTAGAAGAAAATCATTAGTGGTTTGAGGTGTTAGTACTTGAACAATGTATGTGGGATATGCAACATTTATAATTTGCATAACCTTCAGGAGTGTGTGTCCTTCGTAGCTAAGTTTCCCACCTGAATTTCTTTATTGGTATAAGGATCAACACACCGATTCATCACGGAAAGGAGAGGAGGACGGCGAGGTGGGGGCATTTGCTTGCCTTGAGATGTATTATGGTTAGTAGGTTTAGCATTTTGTCGAAGGTTTCTATATGTACTTTTTTTATATAATGATGACCAAGTTTGCATTTTTCTGGTTGAAAATAAGGCCGTTTCTAGTTTGACTATTTTTTTTTTGAGTGACGCACGAGGAAGGTACTTGTAAAGTTGTAGAACAACTTAACTTGTTTCACAGTTGAGAAACATGATTTGAAAAGGGTTAACAGAAACGAGTACATTGATTGAGATAAAGTTTGAGGTAAAGTTGGAGCTATAGTAGAATTTGTTTACATTTCCATAGTATTGTCCACTATATTTGGTGTAACGTGTGCTTTCTTTGCAGCTGGTGAGAATTGATCAAATCCATAAGAACTTTGTGGTGGCCAATCACCGTGTGCGTGGTTTTTCTCGGGGTTCTCCCGTTTCCTCCCACATTCTTCATTCCACTTTTTTTCATTCGTTACTCATCATTACCGTCTTCTTTAGCCTAACAGGCATAACTGTGGGACGTAAAACTCAAATATTTCGTTTCATTTTTTCATTAATCCAAAAAAAATTCATAACCATATCTTATTTTAGAAGCTAAATTAGCAACTATCATGTATGGTTGTCATATTTCAAATAATATAATTATTGATACTAAATACGATATGCTGTATCTATTTCATATGAATAACGCTAATATTCCAATCAAATATTGTTCTGTAATATTATAAATCAAATAGTTCTTATCAGAACCTAAAACATATTAACGTGTCAATTAAACTCTACATATTTCATAACATATCAATGTTTATTGTTCATTATAATATGATGCATCTATCGATAATAAAAATTCTCTACCATACCTTTCTTGATGTCAACTCCCAAGTATAAACTGCCAAAATGTATCAAAGTATCAATCGTAACCTTACTCGCTAGCAATAATTAGCGTAAACATTCTGGTTGCTCCACTAAAGTGGGAGAAATGCATGTGCAGTCACAAACTATATCTGGTAATACCACAAGCTCTGTTATGTCTATGGCTTCCCGTTCTTCAATCATACAAACTTATTCTAACCGCTTGCAATTCTCACCAGCTGCAAAGAAAGCACACGTTACACCAAATATAGTGGACAATACTATGGAAATGTAAACAAATTCTACTATAGCTCCAACTTTACCTCAAACTTTATCTCAATCAATGTACTCGTTTCTGTTAACCCTTTTCAAGTCATGTTTCTCAACTGTGAAACAAGTTAAGTTGTTCTACAACTGTACAAGTACCTTCCTCGTGCGTCACTCAAAAAAAAAATAGTCAAACTAGAAACGGCCTTATTTTCAACCAGAAAAATGCAAACTTGGTCATCATTATATAAAAAAAGTACATTTAGAAACCTTCGACAAAATGCTAAACTTACTAACCATAATACATCTCAAGGCAAGCAAATGCCCCCACCTCGCCGTCCTCCTCTCCTTTCCGTGATGAATCGGTGTGTTGATCCTTATACCAATAAAGAAATTCAGGTGGGGAACTTAGCTACGAAGGACACACACTCCTGAAGGTTATGCAAATTATAAATGTTACATATCCCACATACATTGTTCAAGTACTAACACCACAAACCACTAATGATTTTCTTCTAACTATTGGGGGTATACATTTATAACAAAAAAAAAAACAAAGTTAAACTTTCACGATCACCAGCACCCCTTAACACTTCAGGGGCCACGGTGGCTCGGTGGCAGAGCGTTCACCTCTGGTGCTTGTGGTCCCAGGTTCGATCCCAGCCCCCCATCAAGTAAACTTTGTGGTAAACAAACAACGTGTGCGTGGGTTTTCTCGGGATTCTCCCGTTTCCTCCCACTTTCTTCATTCCACCATTTCAGCCATTATTCATCATCACCGTCTCTTTTAGCCTAACCAGCATATCCGTGGGACGTAAAACTCAAAGATTTCATTTTCCCCTAACACTTCAATGCAAAAATGCTATACATATAATCAACACTCTACCGCAATATGTCCAAATACGTCTGTCTGCAGCTATTGATCTGGTGATCGGTCCGGTCATTCATATCCCCAATCTACAACCCCGCCAAAATTGTTACACTTGCCATGAACAACACCCGACATATAGTTACAAGTGTAAAGGTAAATCCATTCATACCAATGTTCACCCTGAGTATGTGGTACCACTACGTATATACAACTATTCTGCAAACGTTCTACAATCAGTTGAGTCTTCTATAACAGTACGCAATATATTGTTGCCTTTCTAACGCTTACTCTTCAGAAACATTCATCCAATACATCGTTCACACGACTTAAAACAAATCACACATGCAGCAAAAAAAAAAAAAAAATATTCCATGTTACATTTCATACTACTTATTCTGGTCAAAATATCTATTTTTATACACTATCTTTGGAAACTACTGTTCATGGATATAGTCTTTATATTTATCAATATTAGATCCATTCATCAAAATAAAGCTTTATTCAAAGCGCTGTTGGTGGTAAAAAGAGCTGTAGTGTTTAGCCATAACGAAACCTTTCTCACTCCGTCCATCATTTGTCATTTTTCTGGATATACAATAATTCTACAGGGTAGCACCTTCATAGGAGACGCACAAATGGATAAACAGTTGTGGAATTTTCTCCACGTATTCCATCACGGCAACACTTTTGTAGGCTGCCAGATCTTCCTGAATATCCCATCATTACTTTATACTTCCGTAATATAACTATAATCGTTGCTACAGTTAATATCAAACCTGTAAAACCGCTACCTACTGTAATCGTGCAACACATTTCCGATAATTATAATAAATTCATAATTATGAAAAAGTTCAAAATGTACAGCAGATCAGAAAGAGAGAAATCTACCTTTCAAACCTTTGTCATAACTTACATACCTGGTATCAATCAAAGTCTTCCAAACCCACTAAGCTTGTATCACAAAGCATACCGAATAATGTCATTACTTCTGCTAATCGCATTTCACAAATCCAAATTAATGTTCTCGATCCAATAGGAAGTGAGCCTCTTCCAATGAAATTACAACTTAGTACTCATCATACGACTCAATCTACAGAATTTCAAAGAACTATCATCCGTTAACAAATTCAACTGTAAACAATACAAAACACATTTATCGGCAGCAGTAGACCCATTACAACCGTACATCAATGGACGCATTGTATCATAACATTCATACCTACATATCTTCAATCCAAGAGGCTAGTTCACTTTACATATTAGTAACTACATCAACGCCTTATCGACCAACATTGCCAACTAAATATCTCACATTTATCACTCGCTCTCAACAATTTTAGCGTAACTATCAACGTACAAAAAAAAAGAAAAATCCAAAATCACTCCGTCATCACCAACAACTTCAAAAAATGGTCAAAATTACATCTGTGGTTACAAGCTACGGTGTTGAATTAAAATCTGTAATACTCTCTAACGTCACTCGTCTTAACAAGTATTAAAACATTTCAATGCTCTTTGCGAAAAAAATATAGTAAAACAGCATATCAACTATCAAATGATGTCTTACTTATATAGAGAGACTACTCCAAAGCTGATGCTTTTGCTGATTTCCTTCAAGACATCTTCACACCACTCACTCGCACATATTTCTATAGACATCCAGCCGACACAATCAATCCATCTTCTCCTTCATTACACCTTCCTATCCTTCATACTTTTCGGCAAAATGAACCTCTAATAATAAACAAATTGGTTGTTATCATTTTATCATTTTCATTCAAATATCACAATACAGTTAAAACATTTGTCACTATACTGAAGAGATAAAATCAACAAACGTAACATAAAACATATCTTGCAGAAAATAAAGGGATCATTATAATGAAAACAATTCTATGCAATTGTTAAAGTCAATATAGTGTCAAACTGTCACCTAAGATAAGCAAGCGCTTATAGTTACTAATAATTAAATTATTCTTTGTATGTGCTGAAACTATGAACAAATCCCACAATGTGATGATCCCCTGATTATAGCATTTATAAATGGACATAACATTCATCTATTCACAAACATTGTCTTGGGAGGATTTCAAACCTTCAAAGCACTTAATACTGTAAGTGTCATAATCTATAATACAATTAAATTATCATGTAATTCACCAGTATTAAAAATAGTATATAATTTTTATCTGTAATCAATCTGAAATAAAAATACTTGATGTCACTATTAAACAAAAAAAATACATAGTCTTCATAAGTAAAAATTGCTATTTTCTTATCCATCATATTCTCCTGATATATCTCCACATCATAAAGTCATGTCTCATCGTTTTAGTTTTTACCAATTACTTGTAAATATTTCTTATGATTCTTTAAACTTCATGTATTTGAAAAATTTCTGTTCAATAAGGATACAGTGTTCTTCAGTACAAGAAAATTATTCCATATTCGTAGAAAGTTATCCTTAATGTTATGCTTACCGATATACAAATATAAAATTCACAGTGTGTTTGTTCAACTCTTCATCATCAACTCGTAAATCAACCAGTACTTATTCAATATGTAGGTTATAAATATATAATTTCAATTTAACTGTGTTTATACAATTATATTTATCTTATCAAATTTCTTTAACAAAAGAAACTGTCTACAACAACAAGTTAATATAAGCAGCAAAATAATTGAAATATAAAGTTATGTAAAAGAAAATATAATGCATATCCATTAGTATTTATTGATTGAATGAATAAATATTCAAAATAATTAGTCTTTTAGTATAACAGCAAAACGTCCTAGTCTGTCATTCAAAATCTAATAATTTAAATACGAAGTAGTACATGGTAATGGCGTATACTGAGTCGTATTTAGCATCAATATACCTTGTTACTATGCAATCATTTTAAAATATTTATGGTTTAATAAATGAATATTTGAAGTAAAACAATTCAATCTGACATTCATGCAGTTAATAACTCAAATAGGTCAACAGATGTCGCTAGTTGTGCTACCTTCTATCTAACATGAATAGTCTTGGTATCATACTAATCAAATATTAATCCTTAAATGTAAAGCTAATATATCTTATAATGAAAAGAAAACAAATCAAACTGGCATTCACACATTCTAATAATTCAAATAAATTAATAAATGTCACTAGTTGTATTGTCCTCTATCTAACATATATAGATTTCAGTATTGTAATAATCAAAATATCCAACTTTAATGTAAAGCAAATACATCTTATGACAAAAACAAATCACGCTAACATTCACGTATTTAATACTTCAAATAAAATAATAGCTGTCGTTAGTTGCGCTGTCTCATATCTAAAATAAGTGACTAATGCCAAAAACAAAAGTGTCTCCATAAATGTAAACCAAATATATCTTATTATAAAAGCAAAACATACCCATCTGTCAATTATATTTAAATATCTTTAAACAAAACAATAGTTGTCAGTATTTATGGTGGCCAGGCTATCTATTAATTAAATGTCGATAGTGCCCTCTTCAGTTAGCATTACATGTAATTGCTATGCATTTATGTTATAAAGTACTATGTGGCAATCTGTCAATTATGTGCTTAATAGTTCAAAAGGATAATGCTTTTCACTAGCTGTGGTGCTTTGTATCTAAAATAAATAAATAAATAACAATATTTCAGGAATCATCTGTCAATCCTAATATTCTAAATCAATTAATTCTTATTATTAAAGCAATACATATCAATATATCTCTCAAGATCATAATAATTCATAATCGTAGCATTTCTTAGTAAAAACTATAATTCCAAGGATATAATAAGTCTGTACCGTACATTTTCACTGATATCAACTCAAAAAAACATTCTCCAGTGGATCATAATATTGGTCATAGTTAAGACTGTTACTTTAGTTGATTCCAGTCAAACAAATCTAAATGACATTAATAAACATACCATTTATAAATTATTAAAAGAGTCGGTATCATCAATATTTGTAAATAATGTACTTCTATCTGCTAATTGCAATACTAATAAATTAAAGTTATATAAATAGAGTATCTCCAATCCAGTATAATAGCTGTCACTATTGTACAAATCAATTGTTCTTGCTCTTAAAACATAGTAACCACCTACTTCTTAAAAGTCTAGTAATTTCAAACCTACAAAGTATAGTGTGAACTTGTGTTCCTAGTAAACTGTAATTAGTATTAGTTATCAATAGTTCATACTTAATATTGTGTCATATTTCAATATAAAATAAATTCTAATCTTACTGTAATATCTACAAATAGTCATAAAAAACTAATTTATCCTAAAATGTATGTAATATGTAAACAGTAAAGTAGTAAATTAGTGGTGGTACCATAACACATAATTAAAGTTCTAATCAGTATAATAAGTAAATATTATTCATCGTTAAATTCAAGCATAGTTCTTTGTCTTCAATCTTATGTCAAATATAGTTACCAATTTTGATAAATAGTTTCTAATATGGCCTAATGTGATATTACAAACTAATTTGTAGTTATTTCTGGTAATGTCACATGAATATAATACATTAAACAGGTTTCAAGTTTGAATAGTGTAATTATAACTCAACAAATTTAAATCAACATCCATAAATAAACCAAATAACATCAACAAAGTTCTATCTTGCAATCTGAAATTCCAAAATCTTAATGGACACAAGTTTCCGTGAATTCTTTTCTAGAAACCAATAACCCGTATATCTAATATCCGAACAATAAAGTATCAATCATTTTCACCGTCATACATTAATAGCGTGTAGTTAATTTGTATCTCTATACAAAACTAATCTCGTAAAGGACCTAGTTCAGCAAAATATAAAGTGTAATCAATCAAATCTTCATATGATGATTCTGTAGGGTAATCTTTTACCACAATACAACTTACGTCAAATTCTAATATTATCGTGCATTGTAAATTTAAATATATCTACACTATACTAAATATCAATGTGCCATATATGCGTCACATGTCAATTTGTGAATCTCTGATTCCCAACTTCAATTAAAACCTATGTCAAATACTATGTCAATAACAATATATTCTAGTCTTAGATATAATTCAAACGCTGCAACAGGATTTCTAAGTAAATTCAACTATAAAGTTTCCCATTATAAAGAAAAAAATCTAATCTCAAAGCATAATTCAAATAAGTCCAATGTAAATCAAACCGCTAATATTAATTTCATGCAAACAAAACAGTTTAAAACCATTGCAAGTTCTAGTAAAATTCACATATACTCCATAAAATATTTTTTACGGTAAGCAACCAAAAACACAGCATAAAATTTCGAAACAAAAACAATTTTTACCTATAATAATTCTGTCAGTGATTTAAATGTATATAAAATGAGTCAAATAAAGCATATACATTAAAATATTGTTGTGCAGCATAGAAAATAAATAATCACCTACCACATCCAAGTGTTAACCAAAAGGCTTGTGAATCAAGCCCACTTGTAAGTACAAGATTAAATATCCGTAGTATATTTCCTTCAAAGTATAATAATACAGTCCTCAGCAAGCTTAAACTAAAAAAAAAACTCCCTATAAAAGGCATCAACTATAATCTTCGCCTAATCAATAGTCCCGGTACTGTATTCATTATAAGTCCACATAATATATAAATAGTTCTGCAACACTATCTATCACATAAAGTGAATAATTTTTACCCCTCATCAATTTCCCATTAAATTCGCTTCAAACAATGGAATACCTTCTATTCTTACTTATAGTGAACACACTTCGTAGTTAATATCGTCAATATTCTTAGTTCAATTCTGGACCATGTATGTTTGTAATGGACAAACATCATACATATGGAATTTTCTCATGGTTCTACCGTTTCCTCCTACATTCTCATTCCATCGTTTCATTCATCTTAAAAGGGAAAGTCACCACAAAGTGTTCTAATACAAGTTATCTTAACATGCATAATCGTATAACGATAAACTTAAAATTATTTAGTGTTCGATTGTAACCTCTGGAGCGTAAAAATGTTTAGTTCAATTTCTGATAATACTATCAAAATCAAATATTTCTGTAATCATATCTTCATTCAGTAAACAAATATTCATTTCACCTACAAAAACAATAACTATCATGCTATAAACGTACATACCATTCAAACGCTGCAACAGGATTTCTAAGTAAATTCAACTATAAAGTTTCCCATTATAAAAAAATCTAATCTCAAAGCTTAATTCAAATAACTCCAATATAAATCAAACCGCTAATATTAATTTCATGCAAACAAAACAGCTTAAAACCATTGCAACTTCTAGTAAAATTAGTGCCATACGTAGTAATTATAGTTTAATTAGTAAAATTCACGTTTGACTTGAAAATCCATAATGTCACCATTATTTTGAATACAATCTGTATTAAATTAGTAATAAAATTATTAAATTCGGGTCTTATATCCCAAATGTCTATGCATTAATATTATAAATAAAAATGTAGCACCCTAAATAAAAGAATAAGTATCTAACAAAACAAAAAAAATGGGTATCCTTAAAATCCACCCTCCAAAATATCTAAAAATACAATTTCAGTTTCAACCTATGTATGGAATGTCTATTCTTATGCATATATAATATGAAAATCTAAACAGCACAAAATTAGGTTGTTAAACAAGACTTCTACGCATTTTCAAATTGTTTGTTTGATCTTTCCGATTACATAACTGGTAGGATACACACACTAAACATTATAATCTGAATATCAACATCCAAAAGTAAACTAAAATCATATGGCCTCCGCAATTAGTAACAAAATAATAAGTGTATTATACATATCAAATAATTGTGACGTGTAATTTCACATTTAGATAATAGGGGCATACAATAAAAAATCAATCGCATCTACATGTTATGTACTGTTATTTCTATATCCAATTTCATATACAAAAAACGCAATCACATACTTATAATAATTTCCTACAACATACAAAAACTAAGTCTCTTCCAGTCATATATATCCTGACATAACGGAGTAATAATTCAAAGAGACTAAGTTCCAATTCTATTTACGTAAGATAATACTTATTTTCATAATTCTAATAATAATAATAATAATAATAATAATAATAATAATAATAATAATAATAATAATAATAATAATAATAATAATAATAATAATAACAGTAATACCCAAAAAATTCCAATTGAAACTGTATTATCAATCCAAATGTGTAAAAAACATAGTTCTGACTTGCAAGGTACAACAAATATCCTACAATCAAATGGTGTACCTACAATCAGTGTCAAATAAGGCAAAGTTTCGGAAAAAAAGCAACATAAAAGTACCAACATACAACATTAGCTTGTAAACATAGCTAGTTTCGGACATATGTCTGACACGTATCATAGAAATATTCGGTTAAATATTGCACTAATGTATACTTTCTCGTACTTTTTAAAAAAAATTCTTCAATATATAATTGCACAATAATTACGTTTTTTCATAAAATTACAATATCAAATTTATATATTCACCCAATTAATTATTATTTTATTAAATTCAATAGTAACATGCATCAAATAGTCAAGCGAGGTTATAAATATATCCTAAAACTGGAAACTATAACTGCGGTATCGAAATATTTGTTTGCTTTCGTTCGCGCAACAAGTTCTTCTACGTCAAAAAAAAAAAAAAAAAAAAAAGTTGTCAACATCAATAAACCATCAGCCACAACCAGGAAATAGGCAACAACGGAAATGTTATCAAAGGTAAGTAAACTTTCTCTTCTTACTTAGGTTAAAATATTAGATAAACATACAAAGTGTGCCGATATCTATAAAGAAAAATACCATTAGCGTCCACGGCTACCGAGCGGCAAATATACAAAGCGGGCGGGCGAAAATTTCGCGACAGAAATGGCGCCAGCGCAAAGGTTAGACATACGTAATAAAATATAGAAAGCGATCGGTAAAAGTATAAAGGACAGTCGCAGCATAACCAGACAGTAAGGGCGCCAGCGGAAAGATCACACATACGTAATAAAATGTACAAGGTATGCTGTGAAAGTATAAAGGGAATTCACAATGGATTCCAACAGTAATGGCGCCAGCTGAAAAATCACACATACGTAATAAGATATACAAAGCAAGCTGTAAAAGTATAAAGGGAAGTCACGATGGATTCCAAGAGTAAGGACAGCAGCGGTGGTGTTATCAAAGGTAAGTAAACTTTCTCTTCTTACTTAAATTAAAATATTAGATAAACATACAACGTGTGCCGGTATCTATAAAGGAAAATACCATTAGCGTCCACGGCTAAAGAGCGGCAAAATACAAAGGCGGCGGCAAGTCCTTTGTCGTGTAGAAGAAGCGGCGATCCTACTTGTGTCTTCTTGCGTTAATGCATATAAATGTCATGTTTTGAGCATGGTCGAATTTAGGAATTGTATGCTGTGGGGGCGGATCTTCCAGGGATTTGGAATATTCCCCAGTCGAGTGGGGGACCACAAGTTTCCCCGCATAAAATTGTTAAGATAGAAATTCTGTTTTTGAGTATTTTCGCTCATAATTCTCGCTAATACAACATAAAGGGATTTACAAAATGTTTTAAAGAAAGTTGTTGGAAGGGGATCAAAGTCTCTCCATGTTCCGCCCCCTCGTAACTACAGAGAAGCTCTCCAATGGTTTTCAGTCGTTATGTAAATAGAAATGCAATATTTTAGACAACATACCCTCACTGTGTTTCAACATTTAAATACCCGGTATGTCGAGTCAAAATCGTAAAAAACATATCGCCTCTGCTTTTTTCCACTTCGAACACTGATGACTATATTAAATTTTACAGCATGAGTAATCGTTTAATATCTCTTGAGCATTTTGCTGTTTCGCTTCGAAAAACATCGTAATCTACAGAAAAATTCTCGACATATTCAATATTAAGAGCATTAAGTTTTCTAGTAAACTTTATCCCAAAAGTGATCTCAGTTTTGATTTGATAATCTTCAAGTTAGAAAATAAGCATTCACGAGTTACGCGTTTACGTGGAAGAGCCATATCAAATCTATACACACAATATAAATTGTTATAAGTACTTTCATTTAATATCAGCTCATACAAGAATGTAAAAGTACAGTGTTTACAACCCTGGATTCGACAGATCCTGATCTTCCGTTTTGTTTTCACTCAACTAACCTTCATTCCCAAAATCAGCAAAACACTGAACTACATCGAAGTCACTAGTATAAGTGTCCTTCAGATTCTTGAAGTAATCTTTGTACTGAGTCGCAAATTGATTGAGTTTGCTTGACAGGGTTTCTTTACACACGCCTGTTTTTTCTGCTAATGTTTTCAGGGCTCTATCTGGCAATCCATTTTTCTTTATTTCTTCAACTCTCCTTGGGTCCAAACAGGCACAATCCTTTATTAAATGTTTACTTGGAATAAACCTTTCCTCTAAACTTGTAAAAGCAGTGTCACAAATTCTGTAGAAGGTTTCTACTTGAAACTTCTTCCACTGACCTTCTTCTTCCAAAGACGAGTCGTCATCAGAGCAGTTTTCATCAAGCTTTATACAACGAACACTTTTCATTGCAGAATCAGCATCTACCATGAGATGAAGTTCGTTTGTATCCCATTCTCTGTTAAGATTTCCCTAACACATTTTAACGTTTTCATATAGTTGAGAAAATTTATTTCTGAGTGACTTTAAGGTGCTAGTGTTTGGACCATTTCCCATGGCGTTAAGTAGCCCATCTTTGGGGACAGTAGATTCGAAGTTAATGTTGTAAGCTCAAATAGCCTTTTTTAAAAGCTTCTGTCATTCGATTGATTGATTGATTGATTTTGAGTTTTACGTCCCGTTCAGCAGCGAGGCCATATAAGACGTGGACCTACTGATTAACGTGGAATCCGAACCACATGAGCTCCCGCCGGGAATCGAACCCGAGTCTTCCGCGACAAAGGCGCGTATGCTAACCGCTTAGCCACGGAGGAGCTCTTTCTGTCATTCGAGTTTCCATTTTAAACCATTTGTCTCATAAGCTTCTTGCTCTGGCTGCTCTGCTCTTTTTGTACTATATGTGCACTGTATATAATATTTTAAATTATAATATAAATATATATTGGTCCTTTGAGTCTCACCTTCAATGTAAAATCCAAATATCCTGTCGGTCTAATTAGCAAAAGTTAAAAGGTTAAATTTACATATTGTTTTCGTTCTTACAATGCAAATGATACACTGATCTAGTCAGAAGAGCGACTCTTAACTTTTAACCAAAATAAACTTATAATTTCATAACTATTGAAAATTCAGCCAGACAGAACGTGAAGAGGTCTTTTAGATATGTTAAATGCAATTTACGCATAACTTGAATATTAAAATTCTGAAGAAAATTTTATCAAAAAATATTTCCATTTTTAGCTAAACATCTGTGACTACTGAAGTCAATTTACATTAATAAATAACACTATAAATAATATCACACAATATTCTTGTCTTAATTAACATATACTTTTCTACTTGAGAACACGCAGGCACCGCTTGCGTTGAGTCTCGACTCTAACACTAGGGATGCACACGAGACAAGATTTGTGGCTGTCTCGTCTCGAAAATATGCTGTAAAAGTGATATCTTGACTCGAAAAATGTATATTTTACAATTGGAAGAGCCATGTCGCGACTCGAATTCTGTCAGAAAAATCCTGTCTCGACTCTTCTCGTGGGCATCTCTATCTAACACTATAACATTACAACAGTCAAATAACGCAACGAGACATGTTGTTGTTGATTTTAGTTTAGCGTCCCGTTCAGCAGCGAGGCTATATGAGACGTGGAACTACTGATTAACGTGGCATCCGAACCACATGAGCTCCCGCCGGAAATCAAACCCGGGCCTCCCACGCCAAAGGCGCGTACGCTAACCGCTTAGCCACGAAGGAGCTCGGACGCAACGAGACAATGAGCCATAGCAGTCACAAGGCCACTTGGGATAATACTTGGTCAGACCGAGTTCTTACGTATCGTCTAGGATATCAGGTAGTGCTGGCCCCCACAAAGAGGAGAGCAGGTTGCCTTGGCAGCTTATAGCCTACGCAAACCTGTAATAACTCTGTTATATGATATTTATTATAAAGACTATAATGGAAATTTTAACTAAAATTATATTGACTACAATGCAACTAAGCCTATTTTATTGTGACAAACGGGCGCCATAAGAGGATGGGCGCAGGCGGAGATCTACACCTCGCCACCCTGTCTAGTTCGACACTGCATAATAGGAATATTACATTTTTAAGACAAAAAAAAAAAAAAAACTCGCCTATTAGAAAGCGCTTCAGTAATAGTAAAATATGACTGACTAGCGGAACATATTACTAGTTTTTCTTATTTTAATCCAGCAAAGCGGGTAATTGACAATAATAATAATGATAATAAAAATAATAATAATAATAATAATAATAATAACAATAATAATAATAATAATAAAAATAATAATAATAATAATAATTATTATTATTATTATTTGTAATTAGTATAACGTGGGAAATTCAAAAGCAAAATGGGACTTTCTTCTTCTCGAGTTCGAATGTTATAACATTTCAGTTTGACATCACCGAGTCGAGTTTGAAAAAAAAAATGATGGGACAAAATTTGTCATCTCAAGCCATGACTCATGTTGGTCCATGTAGGACACAAGACTATATTAATTTCTATACGGCTACCTAAAATTAAAAGAATCGCTATTTTGAATAATGAAACAAATGAGCTTCGTTTCAATGCTGTGAAACTACGTTAGACCTCGAAAATAAGTGAACTCAATATCGAAACAGGCCAATAAGGCCCGGTTGCAAAGGAGGCATAATTTAAGGTATGTAAATTGTTTATGGGACGCTGAATCCATAACAAAAACAAAAATGAAATGAAATCTTTCAGTTTAACGTCCCAGGATTCTGCCCTTTAGGCTAAGGGAGATGGATGATTAGGAGAAGTGAATGATGATTCATTAATTGGTGGGATGAGGATGTGAGAGGAACGGGAGTATCACGCGAAACCGAAGGACAAGATGTCAATTTCAAAATTGTTGGGTCGGGGATCAAACCAGGGACTTCACACTCCAGAGGTAAGCGTTCTGCTACTGAGTCACCTTGCTCCACCCATAGTAAAGACCGTTTCTTGCTGAAAAGAGCAACTTTGAAATTAAAAAAATATATTTTTTTAGTACTTCCGGTTTCGGTAAAAGAAAAAAAGATGAGATGTAATATATTCACTAAATGCTGAATCATTATGTAAATTCATTTGTAGCCTTCTAGTGCTGTTTCCGTTCAATAGGAAATAAGATTATATCCGTAAGTAACAGCAGAGTGGATGGTCTGCTTATACTTCCGATCTTAGTATTTACACAAGAGAAGATGACCATTTTCATAAAATGCTGAATCGATTGCAAAGAACCATTTGTCACTATCTGTTTCCATTTTTGTTGTATGTCGATAAAATTTGAAATTGGAAATTGAACACTTGGAATAGCAAAAGAACGTAGATGAATTGTGTTAGGTTGTGTAAAAAAAATTCCTATGTACTTGAAGAATATGAGTAATGTTATTGTTTTCCGTAAGAAGTCATTTTATTTAACCTACTTGTAAAATGCTTTTATACTATTAAGAAATATTTGAAAGATTCGTTTAATAAATAGTTAGTAACATATACTTACTCCTTAATGCCAGGTGAGGTACAAACGGTTACCTATTTACAGGGACGGATCCAGGACGGACTTCTAGGGGGGGGGTTGGTTGTAATACTGCTACTTAGACCTACATTTAAGAGCACCAAACTCTGGCATACATATGTATCTATTAAAATGCTACAATGGCAATTAAAAGCGCTTTTTTTAAGGCTAGCTTGAAAGCTAGCTACCTCTAAGAGGGGTACGCCCTCTTTCAGGGATGGGAAGTTACAAGAAAAATTTTGGTGCATGATATTCTAAGGGAAGCTAGAATATCAGGTCATAGTTTTCATTATATACATTTATTTATTTATTTATTAAATCAAACAACATGGACATTATGATCTTTGCGATCATAATCATTATGACAGCGGTAGTGGAAGGAATTGGGAACATAGTCATATTACAAATACAATACAAATATTATAGTACGGTACACAGATTTTAACACATAATATAAGCAGGGTATAAGAAGATATTTACAGACAAATTGGAAAGATACATGGTGATGGAAAGGACAAAACAATGAATGAAGCAAAGTGAAGAGTAAAAAGGCGGTAAGATTCTATTTAATCGGCAAGGAAAATATGTTATGAGCATGATAGATGGCATGAGGTGCAGACACGTCACAACACTAGGAAGATGTTAAGTAAACGAATGCAGTTAACTTCTGCCTAGAAGCGACTCTAGGCTGATGAAGACATGGGGAAGCCCTGTTAGTAACTGTGTGATATAAGATGGAAATATATGAGGTAGAGGAGCATGAATGCAAAAGTCCTCTATGAGAGCATGAATTGGATGATTAGGAGGTAATGTGAAATAATATAGCGTGAAGAGTAAATGTAGAGGTGTATAGGTATAGCGTGCTCGGTAGGGATGGAGTGTAAGATAATGAATGGTGTCAAAAAGAAGTGGCTGGTGATAAGTGAAGCGGTCGGTAATGAACTTGCAGCGTAAAGTTTCTAGGTGATACTTGAGAATAGGAAAAGAAATACGAGAATATAGGTCTTGTGTAGGACTAGGTAATGAGATGCGAAAGGCAATTCTAAATGCATGACGTTCGAGAATGGCAAGTTTTTCGTAATACGAGGTTGATGCAGAGATCCAGTCGGGAAAACCATATGTCAGTACTGGTCTAAGAAAGACTTTGTAAGTGTTAAGAACAAGATTCGAAGAGAGACCCCATGCGGTACCTGTTAAACGTTTCAGAAGATTAAATCTGTTATATGCTTTTGCCTTCACTGAATTGAGATGTGGTGTCCAGGTGAGGTGGTGGTCGAATGTGATGCCTAGATAGGTAACTGTTTTGGTAGGATATAACGGTACGTCATTGACTTGTAAGGATAGCTTGGAATTATTCCGATGGACCTTCGTACGTTTTCGGGGTGGAATGAAAACGATGGCTTGTGTCTTGGTGGCATTGATAGTCAGTTGCCAAGTGTGGCACCAGTCCGTGAAACGATTAATTGCTTCTTGAAGAGCAAGATTGATTTGTGCTATTGTGCGACAGAGGGCAAGACATGCTGTATCATCGGCGTATTGGAATAAAGAGACGTTCGGAGGTAGCTAAGGAAAGTCGGCGACAAAAAGCAGATAGAGGAGTGGTGATAATGCCGAACCCTGTGGAACGCCTGACAACAAGAAGATCGGGTGTGACAGCTGATCGTTGATGGCAACATAGGCAAGACGGCAGGTAAGGAAATGAAAGGTAAGCCGGATATATGCAACAGGAAGTCGTAATTTGATAAGTTTATAGATGAGTCCTAGGTGCCAAACTTTATCAAACGCCTTTTCAAGGTCGAATAGAACAAGTCAAGATGGCTGAATAGAGTTATAATGATGGGTGACAAGTGACGTAAGACGAAGGAGTTGGTCGTTAATTGAATATGAGGGCCGAAAGCCAGCTTGATGTGGTGGAATGATATGATGATCGTTTAAGTATGGGTGTAATCTTTTAACCAGGATCCGTTCGAAAATTTTACTGAAAGTGGAGGTGAGTTGTATTGGCCTATAAGATGAAACATTGGATGGTGGTTTTTTAGGTTTGAGAAACATGAGTGTTTTCGAAACCTTCCAGTCAGTGGGAAAGAGACCTGTGCGGAGAATAAAGGGGTATATCAGAGCAAGTAGTGAGAGAAGAGCATAGGGACATTCTTTAATATGTCTATAAGTGATGCCATCGAATCCTGGAGCAGTGTTTCTCTTGCGGCGTAGTACAGCGGTGATTTCATTAGATGTAATCGGGACAGTGAGAACATGCTGCGGAAGAGTGTGAGTGATGTTGGGCTGTAATTGAGGTGAATCAGTGTTGACTTGAGCAGTAGGATGAGTGCGGTAGGTATGATCGGAAACTGATGGTGTAAAAATGCTTTGAAGATGATCAGCGAAGGCATTTGAGATGTCCAGATCTGATTGGAGCGGCTTATCATGAACAAGGAGAGGATATGTTGTCTTAGTGGTTTTGCCACATAAAGCGTTGAAACGTTTCCAATAGATTGTTGGACGTTAAGTGTCTGCTAGATTATTGCATTTTTTAATCCACTGACGTTGTTTATAGGCGGAGAGATAATTCCGGACAGTACGCTGCAATTGGTGATGAAGTATAAGTGCATCAGGATTTTGTGTGCGAAGGTAGTCGCGATAACATTGGCGAGAGCGTCGAACCAAAGCAAGATAATGGGGTGGAAGTTTGGGGCGATATGGAACGGATGAAGATTGCGGGATATAGAGTGTAGATGCGCGCTGAATTGTTGTAGTGAGAGTGCCAATTTGTTCAGTAAGATCTTCAGAAGTGACTGGGCCTTGGTAGGGTTCTATAGTAGAAGATATATAAGTACTATAGCTAAGCCAGTCTGCCTTGTCATATCGAGGTGTGACTCGAGAAGTAGGCAAACGTGATGGACATGCAAGACCCGTATGGTAGGTCAGTTTTATAGGAGCATGATCGCTACCGAGCAAATCTAAGACTGTGACAGTGCAATGAGTAGCTAATGTATTGGAAGTAAGTGCGATGTCTGGGGTGGTGTTTGAGATTGGTCGAGTAGGAGAAGGAAGTGCAAGTAGTATGCCAGTAGTATGAGTGGTGATGAAGTCACAAAACTGAGTAAGTTTCTGGGCTGATCGACTGTGAAGGTTTATATCTGCAAGGATAATGAAATGTTTGTACGTATCGGATATATATGAAAAGAAGGCGGTTGGAATGGGATTGCCAGGTCGAACATAGATTGTAGCGAACGTAATTGCTATGGACTTGAAATAAATGGTTGTGATGACATATTCAGGTAATTGAAGGTGAGGACAAGAGTGCCGTCTGTATGGCAGGGTATTGCGAAATCCAATAGCAGCTCCACCATTAGCGCGAAGGGTTGGTAGGGTATTGTCATATCGGATCAAGGCATAGCGAGGGATTCTGCACGTGATGGACTTTTTAAGAAAGGTTTCGTTTAGAAGAAATACAGTGACATGCTCTTCTAATAGTACTGCCTCGAAAAGGTCTTTGTTTTTAGGGAGTGAGCGGATGTTGAGAAATAAAAAGTTTAAATCCATGATGCGTATGAAGTTAGACGGTAGTTTCGTATCGAATGGTATGAAAATGAACGTAATTATTTGAACACGTAGCATAGAGAGAAACGTTAAACGTTTGTTTTGCTGCTAAGGTGAGTTGTTGGAGAACATGCTGTCTATGGAAGGGGTGAATATTCTGAAGAGCAAGTGTAAGGAATTCCAACAATTTGTCTACTGTCACGGGATCATCAACATGCTGATCTGTGTTTGTTGAGGTTGACTGTGTGCGTAAGGGAGCCACTAATTCAGGATGTGCCTGGTCAGGAAGAGGTTTGCTTTTACATTTGTAGCTATAAGAAGGATGCTGATCTTTGCAGGTAGAACACTGAGGAGGGAGCTGCATATTCGGACAGAGACGTGTTTGGTGTGGACCGGAACAATAGCCACAAACAGCAGAGTTTGTACATTGAGCCGTTGAATGGCTGTTGTACGCCTGACATTTCTCACACCTGAGTGGCATAGGTGCAGGTGACCGAGAAGGTTCCACGCGGTGTCTGCGTTTATAGATGTATGCACCTTGGGTAAGAAGGCGGTCAATAGTTTCTTGTGATGGTGTAAGGACACGCACCATGTAGGTGGCACCGCTGTTGTTACGAATGCGGATGATTTTGTGAATCGTGTGCCCTTCGGATTGTAATTCATCCGTAATTTCCTCATCTGAATAGGTAGGATCGACTCCTCGAATTACAACAGATAACATGGGGGGTCGCTTCGGAGGAGGAGGTTGTTTACGACGGGAAGATGTGAGGTTGGCGAGGATTGATTGTTTTCCGAAGATTTCAAAGGATGCTTTGTTGCAAACAGTAGTTGCGAAATTTGGATCGGGAGACATGAAGATATAGCCATTACGTGTTTTTACTACTTCGTGAAGTGGGAGGCTAGGTAGATATTTTCGTAATTGTAAGATGATGAGTTTTTCGTTGGTGAACTTAGAATCATAGCGTTGGAGTAGGAAAGAGTGCAGAGATGGAGTAGCGTTTGATGAAAGAATGATTTGGTCAGATGTTTTGCGTACTGCTGAAGTGCCTTCGGCTTCCATATCTGACGATTCAGAGGTGGAAACAAAGTGTTGTTTCTTAGCTGGTGGTGAGTGTTTTACCTTGGCAGCGAAACTCGTACGACTCTGAGGTGATCGAGACCTCGTCCGAGTTGAAGTGCCAGAAGTTGCGGAAGCAGTAGAGCATTCGGAGTTTTGGCGATGTCTCTCCTTGCGGTCTTTCCGCTTCTCTACCTTCGCAGTGTGACCAGCGGGACCAGGAACAACTGGCGGTATAAAAAATCGTGACGACATTCTAAGGATTGTCCAGAAACTAAGCCAGGATCCGCCATCAGAGAAGCCGATGAAGGGGCACAAAGCCGTGCCAACTAGTAAAGCGATGATGTGATGCTATGAGATTAAAAATGTAAGGTGAGACGACCCGTTTGGATAGCCGTCAAGGGTGAGTAGTTTCAGGTGCCAAACTCGTAGCACTAGACGCCCTTGGCTGGATTAGTCTGACGTACAGTGCTCGGAAGTGAGGCAAGAGAAAAAACCCGGGATGAGGAGCAGGAAGGTAGCAAAAAACAGCCGTACTGACGTGTGGTACGTCACAGCTGATAGATCGAAATGAATATGTCTTAAAAGCGCCTGAGCTCCAACCTATAACTTTAGCTTTCAAATCTTTCATTTACGGTAATGTGTGATTTCACGTTTAACAGAGACAAACATTTTAAGTATTTGCACTTTAAATAGTCTAAATTAGATACTATATCGTTTTCATAAAGTTTATGATATAAAACTACTGCTCAAAGCATTTGTATTTTAATAAGCCTTCTCTAAAAACAATGCATGTGAGTTGTGCTTCCATCGTCCGAGTTCTTTTAAACTATGTTTATGTGTTTGTGGTCAATCCTTTCTACAATGAAATCTCGGAAACTACAGGCTCTAGAAAGATGACGTTTCCACTGATCGATTAGAAATTTTGCGTGGATTGTCCAGTTCTAATTGAATATTAAAAAAAAACATGGTCATTATTTCCTTATTACATTTTTTAGGGTACGCTGGAAGCGTTGAAATTAAAAAAAAACTAAAGCATCATATCTTATGCGTTATACATTCCAACACCACAATGTTGTATATTGGGGTTGTATATGTCTCAGGCGTTTGTTCCATGGCCAAATAATAGTGGAAAAGGAAGGATAACCATTTATCGAGTCTTAAGATAACTTTTTATTTTTTTGAGTGTTTTGCCCAATGAATGTTTTGCCCAATAACTGGCATTATAATTAATTGTATATGTAATGTATTTGCTTATTACGTACTGCATGCAAGAAGATAGAAAACACTGATCATACATGAATTAGAAATTCCAACCGGAAGTAGGCTCAAATCTTGCAAACGGTGCGAGATATTGAGAAAAAATAATCTCCCCTTTATGATACCCCTTGCCGATTTTTTTTTAAAATCAAGACGTCTTTCACTTGTGTCTGTAAAGGGACATGTACTCCCATGTGCAAAAAATATTGCGCGTATACTGTAACTCACAATTTTTCGCAATTATTCCATTTTCCATATGTTTATTGGTAAAATTCAGTTATTAGTACGTGGAGATAATAGAAAGCAATCCATCTAAGGAGATATTTCCAAAAAATATAATAAAATAATAAAAATATAAGCAAAAAACAAAATTATGTTCGGTTTTGTGTATACTGGCAATAATGTTTTCGAGGGAATTTTTGGAGTAGCACAGCACGATTGCAGAGGGAATAACAAGATTAGTAGGAGAACAGCTGAATCAAGGAACTGGAAATTGGAGCAAAATATTGCATTTATTGGCTTAAATCTAGGGTGTAAATTGTCTGCCAAATATAAATTAGCTTCTGTAAGCAAGATGTTATACGAAAAATATAAACAAAGAGAAAAACTGTTGTCTTAAGTTTGGAAGTGACATGCTCTATAGCCATGAGCATTTATTTCTTAAGAAAAAGATAGGCAACAAAAGAAAATCTGTGTGGTCAAGTGCCCTCCCTGCTGGTCTAATGGCTAGCACGTGCGCCTTTGGTGTACGGGGTCCCGGGTTCGATTCCTGGTGGGAGAGCCATTGTGATTTTAACTGTCCTCGATATTTCTGTGTTCGTGTCCCTGTCGTTCTAGGTAATTGGAGAAAGCAAGTAAAAATGAGTAAAGCAAGTAAAATTAGATATAAGTAGTTTAAGTAAGTTACTGGAACACGTTCGGTGAGTCAGTTGACTTTAAAAAAAAAGTGGGTAGAGTGACGGACTAGTAATTCTTATACTGTTTTGACACCAGATCGAATCCCATCCGGTCCTGTTCATTTTTTTCCTTTACAAAACATTGTAGAAAGTGTATAATTTTTATGTTAATAAGAAACGAAATAATATAATAATGAAATAACTTTTTGTTTTTCTGATGACGTATTTATTCAGAATTAGCTTCTTATTTATTACTAATAGCGATTGTTTTTAGTTTATGGTATGGTATGCTTAACCGTTCCCTCTCCGTTTTTACACAGCTTCAACTCACTGCGAGTGTCTGTGAGTCAGGAACAGGAAAAAACAAAACAAGAGCAACCTGCAGCTTTACACACAGCGTGAGGAACACAGTCACAGCGATAGCTCGTTGTCATGAAGAAAAAAACTGTTCTAGTGTTTCTGTGTGTGTGTTTCTTTTTAAAGTAGTCTCTCTCTCTCTCTCTCTCTCTCTCTCTCCTTTTGTTTCATATCCACAAGTGCAACAAATGCAAGTCTGTGTGGGAAAAAAATCAAGAGTGCTTTCTTTAAACAAAACTAAATTTTACAGCTGTCTTTGTGAGGAACGCGAATGCTTCCAAAAGATGCCGTGAATATTAACTATAATCGTACCGAATTTTACAGTAGCGTGAAAAACTGATAATAAAATGATGTAACATGCATAAGCTTTTTTTTTAGAGTAACCACACATTAAACATAACAAATTAAATTTTGTGGATTACAAATTATCACATTACGTGTCGGTGTAGGCCTATTCGTTTTCACATTCGAGCGACGAAAAAAGAAAGTGTGGTGATAGTTATAAAAACCGAATACCAGATTTCAATAAATTCAAGTTACATGGCTCCTACATAGCGAAAAAAAAATGATTTTTCGATGTCTGACCATCTATTTGTCTCTCGGTTCGTCACGCTTTTACACGCACTCAAATAGAGGCCATACTGTTCAACGTATCTGCACCGAATTCTAGACATAACGTTTTAGTAACATAATATTTTTCGAATTTTATGTTCTTCGACACCTAAAAGCAAGGGTAATTTACTGAAGGATTAAAATTTAAAATAATTCAATTTTCTCAAATAAAAAAAAGCTGTGACGATTTTATTTACTTTTGATAAATATATATTTTATTAACAAATCTCCACCACATATGAATAATTTTTCTGAAAAAATATATATGGTGTAATTTACTGTATGGTATGCGTTCTTTTTGCACAATTTTCTCAACCACATTTCATAAATAAACGTATCATTAATTACCTAACAATATGACAACTCGTTCGAAGGAGTAGCTTAATCTTAGGGTGAGCTTTCCCCCGATGGTTTTCCCATTAACGCCTCAGGCAATTTTGTTCATATTTCGTAAAGAAATATTTCATTAATAAACTAACATAGAGCATAAATAGTTTATTCCGATAACATACAGAAGAAGTGGTTTTCTCAAGGGTTGATTTTTTTTGGACAATTGTCTCAGTTATTACTGAAATTTGTATTTTTACTGAAATTTGTTCTAATTTCAGTAAAATATTTTCTGTAATAATCTTACAATATGGTATAACTCGCTTGTTCCGAAAAGAAAAATCCAAAAGAGATAGTTTACTTTGACAGTGAAATTTTTCCCGACGATTTGCTTAAAAATTACTCGATATACTGTCAAAATTACAGATAGAAGAGTTTACCTTTGGGGGTAAGCTTTTCCCGATGACCTTCCTAAAAACAACTCACTAGATGTTTGTTGTTCATATTTTATAAATACGTATTACATAAATAACCTAGCTATATGGTATAATTCCCTCATCCGGAAAATTTAGAAATGGTATATTACTTTTGACAGTAAGTTTTACCCTGCGATTTTCTCAAGAACGACTCAGGCGATTGTGTTCGTATTTCATAAATAAATGTTTTATGAAAACACTAACAATATAGCATAGCTCGTTTATACTGAAAAGATCCACAAGGGATAATTTATTCTTGGGGGTGACTTTTTGCATAATTTTCTCAGAAATTACTCAGACGCTTTTGCTTATAGTTCACATACAATTATATCCTTTATAATTCTAATATATGAATCAAGTTATTTCTAACGGAAATATGACCAATGGGTACTTTACTTTTGGGCCTGAAGTTTCTTCTAGCAAAGTTTTCCAAAACAATATTTTATTCGCAATTTTTCAAATAAATATATCAATAACAGTTGCAGCCTAACATAAGTCAGTGTAAAATATTCGAGCGAGAAAGTACAGTGCGTTTACTCCGTACTCTTTCTTAAATATATTTTTAAATGTTACACCTAATCACAATTTTCCGAACAAAATCAGAACTTCTTTTTAAATGTGCCTTGTTGTGGTCAAATGGTTCAAGTGCATTGGTTCTGGATTAGATTTCCAGTGAGAGCTAATGTATCTTCATCCAAGAGATGAGACACGTCGGTGCAAAGAAGAAAGTGTTTAAATAAGCCTAACCAAGCTAATCAACAAAAGAAATAATACAATGTTACGAAATTATCTTAGAAACGTTGTTAATATTAGGTAGGTTCGACTGGAATGTCCAAACAATTGTCAATTCCAAAGGTCTTTGTTTTCGTCCGGCGGGAGCTCATGTGGTTCGGATTTCACGTTAATCAGTAGGTCCACGTCTCATATAGCCTCGCTGCTGAAAGGGACGATAAACTCAAAATCACATCACACATCTTTGTTTTCGCCTTTGTTTTAGCTCATAAATGTCTCTGTTCATAAGCTCCTTAGTGGTTAGCGTACGCGCCTTTGGTGTGGAAGACCCGGCTTCGATTCCCGGCGAGAGCTCACGTGGTTCGGAGTCCACGTTAATCAGTACGCCGACGTCTCATATAGCTTCGTTGCTGAACGAGACGTTAAACTCAAACTCAATGTCTTTATTCATAAACGTCTTTGTGTATGGTTTTTCATATACGTGGCATGGACATTAAATTTTGATTTCTACGCCATATGTATCTAATTACATACACACCTATAGAACGAACACAACAAACTTGGAATATCTGCATTGTTTGCGTATGGAAAATAATCACGCTCTACTGTACAGGACAGCCGTGTGTATGGAATTCCATACACATGGCAATCAACGTAATAAGAAATGTATAATAATAAGAATTATTATTATTATTATTATTATTAACAATAATAATAATAATAATAATAATAATAATAATAATAATAATAATAATAATATTAATAATAAACAGAAAACGATACGATCATTTACATAATTTATAAATATAAGTTAACATTTAATAAGCATATAACTGCAATGAAATTAAGTTGTTTCTCTCTCTCCCTGAACGCTACAGCCCTTATTGTTCTAAGGCGTAGAAGAGAACTTGTGGCACCCACGATTTGGGGCGGTGTGTGGTCACAACTTGGTATCCCTTTGTTGTTAGTCCTAGCTTTCTAGACGGATGCAGTTATTACCGGTAGAATATACAAGCAAATAGACTTTTGTATTACTATTAAAGTAAATAATTACACTCATTCCTTCAATGTGATACTTGTGGTTGCTTAACCGTATACAGACAGCTGATCCATGGAAAAATCGTTAATAATAATAATAATAATAATAATAATAATAATAATAATAATAATAATAATAATAATAATAATAATAATAATAATAATAATAACAGGAACTCGAGAAATATTCTTGCAAATAATAGGAAAAAGTTTGCGTCACACTGTTCACTTTGCTGGACACACCAGTGTGGCGCGTTATACCGATTGTGGCACACTGGAATATAGGGTATGTTTTTTTTTTTTTTTCAACTATTCCAACTGCTTCAACTGAAATGGATCTATAATAATAAGAGAATGAATTTAGTCTTCTTACCCTTCAATTTAGAAATAAGGTTCGCGAGAATTTCATAAAAGAATAATATACTCAGAATTGTATATAGTAGTTTGTTTTATTCGAAATTACATACTTCCTGCAACTGTTTTTTGATTGAAATGATTTGAAATGAAATTTTTAAGTTTTACGTCCCACGATTATGCCGGATAGGCTAAAGGAGACATTGATGATAAGAAATGAATGAAATGGTGGAATGAAAAAAGTGGGATAAAACGGGAGAACCTCGAGAAAACCCACACACACAGTGTTTGTCCAGCACAAGGTTCACTTGGCGCGAGCATAGATCGAACCAAGGACTCCATGCACCAAAGGTGAACGCTCTACCACTGAAACACCGTGGTCTCTGAAATTACTTATGGAACTACCGAGAACTATGCTGTAATATTTGAATGTGCTTCAAGTTTACAATAATTAGTTTAGTTAAATTCATTATTAACAATTAAATAATTGCATTCATTATTAACAGGTAAATGCTGCTGATGCAAAGACTTAAATCTAGCGATACCGCGAGCGTAAGTATTAAACAGAGGGATTTTAAAGGGCCCCCTGAGCTGGGGGCCCTGGGCTCCATTGGCTCCGCCCTTAATCCGCTAATGCCTATAGATTATAAATTAAAGGGGACGGGCCGGGTCCGTTCTAAAAATTCCGGCCCGTGCAGACCTCTGTCTCCTGTGTATATGCTATCTGAAAATACAGTACAGTTTCGCTTAATAGACATAAAACAGGCAGGCAGAACGCCGGATAATATGGATGTGTTAAGGAAAGACCTATAAAAAGTCAAACTATGATATAATTTTACACATTACGCATCTAATTATCATCTTTGCAAGAAACAAATATAATGCATTGACTCAGTGACGTATCCAGCGTGAGGTCCTGGAAGCTGTCCCTTACCAAACCTCAAGCACTTTTTAATAAACCTACTTTTTCCCTTTTGATTTTTTTTTATTTATATCAGATTACTTTGAGTCAGTGTCCAAACTGTGGACAATGCGTTGTTGTTATAATTCTAACAAGTAACACTTCCCAAGTGTAACACTCCGATTTTGATAAAATTTGGCAGATAGATACTATACATAAAATAAACAAATAAGTGCTTTTTTATTTTTTTTGCTGAAAAACGGTTTTAGGGGACAAAAGCCCTCACCCAAAATTTGAAAGTTGACGCTCGAAAGGCAAAAACAAGTAGACAAAAGTGAACGAAATTGTGAACAGATATTGCGGACATAAAATTAGAGAATACGTGTTTTGTATTTTCCTGGAAAAAACGGTTAGGTGGGGCACAGATCCCTCCAAACCTTTGATCATGAAATATCAAAAGTGCTAATAACAGTATGTCACAAGTGCCTAAATTTACATGAAGAATTGGAACAAAACTTTGTGTTAGGACAATAAGCAAAAAATAAACAAATTCGGCTTTTTTATTTCCTGCGAAAAAACGGTTTTAGAGGACAAAAGGTCCCCCGCATGAATTTTGAAATTTGACGCAACAAAGGCAAGAAAAAATGTACCGAACTGAATGAAATTGTTCACAAATGTTGTAGAGGTAAGATGAGGAAATACGTGCTTCGTATTTTCCTGAAAAGAGAAAAAAAAACTTTTGAGTGGACCGAGGCGTTGAGTGTCGGAAGGATTGGATCGAAGCGAATGAAATTGTCTGTAGATATTGGATATGAAAAATAAAGCCTCTCGTGTTTCACAAGTGTCTCCATCAGATTTCTTCAAATTTGGCAGATCAACAACAAGCACAAACAGTATAGCGTATTTTGTAGTATTTCACGAGGCAACTTTAACCCTTACAATGTTTTTCCGCATAAACAAAAACACGTGCCGATTAATTTCCTGTTTGCTGTTGATGTGCCAAAATTGATAGGGACATCTTTAAAACACGAAAGTCCTTATTTTACATACAGTCTATACAATATCTACACACAATTTCATTTGCTTCGGTCCACTCCTTCCTGCACTTTTACGATAATATTAACTTTTTTTGAAGGGGCTCTAGGCCCCAACACTGTTTTTTCATACAAATTAAAATGCATTTCATTTATTGTTTTGCAAATTGTCCCTATACGAAGTTTCGTTGCAATTCTCCATACTCTTTAGGAACTTCTGACGTATACATACTTATTTGCACTTTTGATATTTCCTAATCAACAGCTTAGAAGGTCCGTGCCGCACTCAATCGCTTTTTTTTTTCAGGAAAATACGAAACACAATTACCTCAATTTACGTCTAGAATATCTGTGCACGATTTCAAAATTTTGGGTGGGGAATTCTGCCCCCTAAAACCAATTCTTCGCAGAAAATAAACCCGTTTTTTTTTGCGTATTGTCCCTACACAATGTGTTGTTCTAATTCTTCATGTCCTTTAAGCACTTCTGACATACTGTAATTAGCACTTTTGATATTTCACGATCAAAGTTTTGGAGGGGTCTGTGTCCCACCGAAACGTTTTTTTTTTTTCAGGAAAATACGGAACCCATATTCCCTCATTTTTCGTCTACAATATCTGTGCACAATTTCATTCATTTCGGTTCACTTCTTCTTGCCTTTCGGGCGTCAACTTTCATCATTTTGGATGGGGAATTTTGTCCCCTAAAACAGGCATTCGTTTAGTTTTTGCGTATTGTCCATACACAAAGTGTCATCGAAATTCTTCGTCCTTTACACACATCAGACATATTGTTACTAGCACTTTTGATATTTCATGATCAAAGGTTTGGAGGGGTCTGCGTCCCACCTAACCGTTTTTTCCAGGAAAATACAAAACACGTATTCCTTCATTTTACGTCTGCCATATCTGTGCACAATTTCGTTCACTTTGGTCCACTTGTTTTTGTCTTTCGGGCGTCAACTTTCAAAATTTTGGTTGAGTGCTTTTGCCCCCGTAAAACAGTTTTTCCGCAGAAAATAAAAAACATGTATTCGTTTATTTTATGTGTAGTATCTGCCTGTCAAATTTAATCAAAATCGGAGTGTTACACTTGGGAAGTGTTACTTGTAAGAATATACCGTAATGCCATTGATACCAGGTGGAATTAAAGAACACTTTTAAATGGGATTACAATTTCGTTTCCGGTTTGTTTATAACATTACTGTATTAGAACGATACACTCATTGCCATTTGCTATTTTTGTTATGTGATATACGTAGCAGACAGTTTTCCTTACATGTCTCTAGAAAATATTTTTTGATTTCGTGTGAGTTAGAATTAAGTTTGACCGGTTCATAAATGACAAGTAAGAAACGTTTAAGAGAAATACAGAACTGTTGCATTATTATTATTATTATTATTATTATTATTATTATTATTATTATTATTATTATTATTATTATTATTATTATTATTATTATTATTATTATTATTATTATTATTATTGATATTTTTGAAACATTAGAATTACGTGCTTACGAGGATTCGTGTCGGGTCCCCTCCGAAAAGAAAAGCTGGATATGTGCCTGCACTGAATGATAGACGTATGAGTCAAGGTATAGACGAGCGTGCTAGGCGATCGAGTCCGGAGCATCAGAAATAGGGATGCGCACGAGTCGAGACATGTCTCGAATCTCGACTCGACTCGACTCGAAGATCGAGTCGAGATTCGAGTCGAGACACACTTTGTAAAATTCGAGACGAGTCGAGACAAACGTATTTCTCGACTCGAATTTTCGAGTCGAGACTCGAGTCGAGTCGAGACAGCTGCTAAAAATCTCGACTCGACTCGAATGTCTCGAAAATTTTTCTATAATTTTTAATATTATTTTGAAGAAAGTGCTCGCTCAGAAACACTCGGCACGAGTATTTCGGAAACTGCAGGACTTGTCAGGTGTTCGAGGAGTGCTGTGGTGATTGTCTTCAGCAAGTGGCGAAACCAAGGGGAAAAGACGTCCAAATGTCGAGGGGTTGGGTGCCCCCACCTCATTACACATGTCGAACGTTCTAGTCTGGGCAGATTGGTAAAACAGAACAGGCGGCGAACTGCGTCGGAACTAAGATCAGAGTTTAATGCTGGACAAAGTACAAGTGTATCTGAACTAGTTTTGTCAAATTTCCGGAAATTTTGAACCTGTTTTTTTTAAAAAAGTTCTTTTCGATTTTCTGGAAAAATTGAAAAAAATAAATATGTTTGAATTAGGTTAATTTTACTAGTAATGATATCTTTTTTTCCGAACACGGGAAAAATTTAAGTTCAAAAATTTCAATATTGCGAATATTAAAAAATAGCACTCGAAAATAAAATTATTCCAATTATTATCTATATATTAAAATACTAGATTTACGCGTATATGTTTCTTCTCACAGAAAAGTTTATATGTTTGTCTCCAATCCTTTCAACAATGAGACCTCGAACCCACAAGTGCTAGAAACGTGCCGTTTTCATTTGTCGATTCCAAATTTTATGTAAATTGTCCAGTTCGAATTGAATATTTTTGTAAAAAAAAAAAAAAAAAAAAAACATGGCCATTAGTTCTTTATTGCATTTATAGGGGTACACAAGAGGTACTGTGGGGGCGCGGTGGCTCAGTGGTAGGACGTTCACCTCCGGTGCATGGGGTCCCTGGTTTGATCCCAGATCGCGCCGTGTGGACTTTGTGGTGGACAAACACCATGCTCGTGGGTTTTCTCGGGGTTCTCCCGTTTCCTCCCACTTTCTTCATTCCACCATTTCATTCATTTCTCATCATCAGCGTCTCCTTTAGCCTAACCGGCATAACCGTAGGACGTAAAACTAAAGATTTCATTTCACTAGAAGTACTGAAATTTTTGAAAAAGTAAAGCATCATACCCTACGAGTTATATATTCCAACATCACATAGTTGTATATAGGGGTTGTATATCTGTCAGGCGTTTGTTTCATTGCCAAATGATAATGAAAACGAAGGATAACCATTTCTCCAGTCTAAGATTAATCTTCATTGTTTGGAGAGTTTTTTTTCAATAAACACCGTTTATCACTGACACAATTAATTGTGTGTGTACTTTATTTACTTATTAAATAATGCATGCAACTGCATGCATACACATATGGGCATTCAGTAAATGAATACTTGAAAATTTGAACTTAATTATCTATACAAGCCGGCTACGAGTCTTTTGTTAGCCGGCTACGAGTGCAGTGCAAACTAAACTTTGGATTGAGCTTCTTACCGGATGTGTAGCCTACCGAAGGACCACACAGATGTTATCGAAACTATTGTGCTTTGTGTTTTTTGTATGCTTTGGCAGAAAGTTCTGTAGATATCGAAGCCCGCCAGTGAAACCATATCTAGCATCTTGGTGCTAGATCTAGTATAATTCACTCCCATCTAGCATCTAGCATCTTGGCAAAATCTCATTCTTTCCTCTGGAGAACAGAAAAAGAACGAAAATTTAGATGGCTCACTGAGCGTTGGGAATTACCCTTAGTTGAAGCGATGGTTGGAGTAATAAAACCAGTTAGTATTTCCGCTGTTGTATTGTTAAATTCACAGAAATGTTCAAAAATAAGCAAAACGTGACTCTGTACAAGATGTTTACTTACCCATAGTTTTATTATTGTCAACTGAACCCTGAGTGTCTGGAATGTTTCTGTCCCTTCTCACTTTACAACTTGAGAGGGGAGGGGGGTATGACCGCTAAAAGAAATGCTTCAGTGCTGCGTCGGAAGCGGCATGTTTTGTATATATTTCTTCCCCTGATTCTCTTTCCAATACAGAGAACCGACTCTTTAAATGAAGAAAGAACCCTGAACCCTCCCGAAAATGCAAAAATGAATGATGCGTACAAATAACAAATCTATGGATGAATCAAATAATGCAGATACATGAGAAGATGATGACGTGTGTCTTGTAATTGTTATATTAATATCCACTGGATTAAGTGAAAGTATAAAATGGATTTGATGACTGCCAAATTGACGTCACCTTGGTAAGTCATTATTTTTTAATATTTAGTAATATTAAATTAGATTATAGTTTAGCGTCGTTTTCAGGAGCAAAGCTCTACAAGACGTGAACGTACAGTTTAAAGTCGGATTTGAAACACATGAGCTCCTACCATGAATCAAACCTCGTTCGAGAAAGGCGCATACGCTAACCACATAGCAACGGGGAGCTCAACATTTAGTGATAGGCCCTATGTATATTAAGTTGTAAAATTATATTCGTTTAATTTTCACTAATATAATCTTCACAATGTAAAGCATTCGCTAGGCACTTTATCTTGTTTATAAACAAAAAGCCTATCTTTTATGTTTCCGTCTCGGGGTTGGACTGCGGGATGATAGTAATCCGAAAGAGATGTTTTTATTATATTTTGTGCAGTAGATCTGCTCCTTCATAATCTCCGTGTTTGATAAGAATGAACCTCCCTGGCTCACGAAAATGTACACGTAATATAACAAATCATGCACATTAAATGCCAGACTAATATAGCAAACATTGAAGATGCCCCCCCCTAGAAAATTTTCTTCGGCCGCCCATGTCTGGAGGTACACGATTTCGCAACTTAGTGGATACGATGTGGATGTATTCAAAGTCTACTGATTTACCCATAAAATTTAAATTTTATAACAATATTCTCAGTGAATACTATTATTGAGAACTATTTTTTTAATTCGATCGCTAATTTTTTTTTATTTTTTTTTATTTATTTTTTTTTTGTTCACCAGGTCTCGGTAATCGTCTGGCACGAAAAATGAAGTTTCTACAAGTGTTTCCCCAGCATTTTTTTTTCTTGAGAAAGGGGTCCTCCAGGAGCGTTATTGAGGGTGTAATTCCTACGTTTGTTATATACATATATAGATATAGATAGATATAAATATAGAGATACTGCGTATATATATATATATATAAAGATAAGTAGGAGCGGGTCTTTAAAATTAGTTCGGAAAGATAATATGAAAATCTGGCATAATTTGCAAGAATCTATCTAGTCTAATATATATAAAATAAATAGTGTGTTTGTGTTTGTCTGTTTGTATGCGGCCTGGGGACCAGACGAGTGGACCGAGAGTTACCAAATTTTAGTCAGGGGTACCTGGCCCAGGCCCCAGATCAAGACGAATCTTTTTTTTTAATTCGGACCAGGAGGTCTCAGGGGGCGCTTACAGGGACATGTAAAAGCGGTAGAAAATGGCCGATATTACTGTCGAATTCGTAGTTTTCGCGGTCGCTGAAAACTCTGATCACATTAACATACAAATTCACCCTATTCGGGCCGGGGGTCACCGGGGGATTGGATACCGAGACAAGTAAAAGTAATCCAAAATGACCGATATTAGTGTCAAATCCATAGTTTTCGCAGTCGCTGAAATCAATGGTGACAATTCCATTAGCGATGATATGCAAATTCAGCTATAATTGTATGCGGACCGGGAAAAATCTTTAAGTTTCTACGTCCCACGCTTATGCCGGTTAGGCTAAAGGAGACGGTGATGATGAGAGATTAGTGAAAGGGTGGAATGAAGAAAGTGGGAGGAAACCGTACAACCCCGAGAAAACCCACGCACACGGTGTTTGTACACCACAAAGTTCACTTGGCAGGGGCTGGAATCGAACCCGGGACCCCAAACACCAGAGATGAACGCTCTACCACTGAGCCACCGCGGACCCCCTGAGGTTGGAAGCTGGTCAGTCATGGCGGGAGGTGGCACATGCCATTGGAGTGGCACAAAGTGTGATTTCCCGATTGTGGAATCGATTTGAAATAACTGGAAGTCTTCGAAGAAGACAAGGAGAGGACCGTCCACTAGCAACCAAAGCCAGAGATGATCGTTATCTCTTGTTAACAGCCCGTCGAAACCAGAATACAACTCTGCAACCGCGAGCCTTCCGAACAACAACAGGACGCATAATATCTACTCAAACGGTCCGCAGTCGCCTTCGAGAAGGTGGTCTCTACGCACGTAGGCCTATGGTGTGTGTCCCATTAACTGCACGACACCGTGTTTATCGAAGAGCGTAGGCGGAGGAACATCATGGGTGGGGACGCAATGAATGGGGCAATGTTTTGTTCTCTGACGAGTCTCGATTCAGTGTAGAGCCTAATAATCGACGTGTTTTCATCTGGAGAGAGTGTGAAACACGACACAATTCCATGTTTGTGCGAGAAAGATCCCAGTATCATAGTGGTGGACTGATGGTGTAGGCTACTGATTTACCTACTAAGAAACCATGGGTTACAGAGCAGATGTTGCAGAAAATGAGGGAGAGGAAGATGTGGAAACAGGTTGATACAGAAGAGGGCAGAAAGATGTACAGAAAGTTAAATAATGAATTACGAAGAGAAACAGACAGAGCGAGGGAAGAGTTTTACAAAAGAAAATGCGAGGACATAGAAAAATTAGAAAGAGTTGGGAAATATGAGGAAATGTACAAGGAAGTGAAATCTATGGAAATTCGGAGGAAACAAGGGAGTATTATAATGGCAGTAGAAAATAAGAATGGGAAGGTAGTCAGCGAGAGAAATGAGGTCATAGGAAGGTGGAAAGAATACGTTGAAGACTTATATGATTGTAGGGATAGACCGTGTAGCCTAAATGTTGAAGTGGAAAATGAAGTAGGCGAGGATGATAAATGATTTAGTATTCTTAGGGATGAGTTTGAAAAGGCTATATCCGAGATTAGGAATGGAAAGGCAACAGGAATAGATAACATACCAATCGAATTCATTAAAAATATAGGAGACAAGGGAAAGAAAAAATTGTGGCGACTATGCAATGAAATATATGAAACAGGAGAATGGCCAAGAGACTTTCTGAAAACGATCATGATACCGATGGCTAAGAAATCGAACCCAAAGAAATGTGAGGATTATAGAGCTATTAGTCTCATATCTCATGCAGCTAAAATTCTGCTCCGAATACTGAACAGAAGGTTATACGGAAGAACAAATAAAGATGTTGAGGAAGAGCAGTTCGGGTTCAGAAGAGGCAAGGGCACAAGAGATGCTATTGGATTATTAAGGGTGATCGGTGAAAGATTTATAGAAAAAGGGAAAGAGATGTATGTTGTATTTATTGATCTAGAAAAGGCTTTTGACCGCGTGAATTGGGAATTGTTGTTGGGAGTTCTAACAAAGATAGGGTTGGAATGGAAAGATAGAAGACTCATAAGAAACTTATACATGAACCAACAAGTAAGTGTTAGGATAGGGGAAGAACTGACGGAAGAGAGTGCAATTGGAAGTGGAGTTCGATAAGGATGCTGCCTCTCGCCAACACTATTTAATGTCTATCAAGAAGAGATAGTGAAACAGAGCATACATGATGATGATGGCATTTCGGTAGGAGGTAGAATGATTAGATGCATAAGATTTGCAGACGATATGGCGCTTGTTGCAGAATCTGAAAAGAAAATCAATAAAATGTTAGAAAAAATGAGAAAGGGCTTTGGAGAATATGGGATGAAAATAAATGTTAGAAAGACAAAAGCCATGGTAATTGGAACGAAGGGGTCTGTGTCAAATATAAAAGTAGGAGGGGAGAAAATAGAACAAGTGAATAGTTTTCGATACCTGGGTAGTATTCTTAGTAATGACATGAAATGCGAACGTGAAATAAAAGCAAGGATAGGAAGAGCGAAAGAAGCCTTTAAAAGAAAGAAAAGTCTGTTTTGTGGGACCTTGAGCAAAGAGTTGAGAAAAAGACTCATAAAATGCTTCGTGTGGAGTGTTGTACTGTATGGGGCGGAAACGTGGACATTGCGTAAAGGTGACGAAAATCGACTGGAAGCCTTCGAAATGTGGGTGTGGAGAAGAATGGAAAGAATTAGTTGGGTCGAGTGGAAAACGAATGAGAGAGTGTTAGAAATGGTGGGTGAGAAAAGAACACTTTTAGACATTATTAGGAAGAGGAAGAGAAACTGGTTGAGACATTGCCTAAGAGGAGATTGTATCATGAGGGACGTTCTAGAGGGTATGGTAGCGGGAAAGAGAGGGAGGGGGCGAAGGAGATTACAATTAATGGATGATATTAAAACAGAAAGATCATACGCGAAGACGAAAAGGTTAGCAGAGGACCGTGGAGCATGGAAGCTTTTCAGCTGCGGCAAGTGACCTGCCAATAAAGGCAGAATACCTATGATGATGATGATGATGATGATGGTGTAGGCAGGAATCAGCATTGGTGAGCGTACTGAGCTCCACATCATCCGAAATGGCTCTTTGATGGCTCTCAGATATAGGGATGAGATCATGAAAACTCTTGTTCTTCCTTATGCTGGTGCCATTGGTGATTCGTTCCTTTTTATGGATGACAATACTCGTCCTCACAGAACTCGGTTAGTGGATGAGATGCTGAGGGTATCGCTCGGATGAAGTGGCTAGCATGCTCTCCGGATCTCGTTCCAGTTGAGCATGTCTGGGATATGCTTGGCAGACGAATTGCCGCTAGGCCAGTAAATCCAACAACCATTCCAGAGCTGGAAGTCGCTCTTCTGGATGAGTGGCACAACATCCCCCAAGAACTCATCGATAATCTGATTGAATCCATGCCGCGCAGGTGCGAGGCTCTGTTGGCTATTCGAAGTGATCATATGACATATTAAGGAACAATCAGTGTTGTTGCTTTGCCTGTTTATGGTCAGTTCGAGAGATGCACACATAACCGTCTTGTGTCATGAGCCATGTGAACAAGGTTTTCCGTGCCCCAACACCAGTATGTGCCCCATTTTTCTAGTGTATCTTAAAGCATTCCTTCTTGTATGATATACATGAGTCAAACACAAGCTTATTCATACACTATCTTAAGGTCTTGTGTGATATTTCAGCTGAACCCCTAATTTTTTTGAGCATTATATACAGTATATATATATATATATATATATATATATATATATATATATATATATAGTGGCGGATTCAGGATATGATCAAGGGAGGGGCTAAACCATAGTTTGCAGTTTTATCCAGTGTAAAGCAGGATTGAAGCCCATTTTATGCAGTGTATACTTGAGTGTGAACGGGGGGCTATAGCACCCTTGGATCCGCCTCTGTGTATATATATATATATATATATATATATATATACATGATCGAAAATGGCCTCGAATCCACACTCGCTGAGATGAGCAGAAGCTGCCGTTTAAATCCACAACTTCAGCCCCATTAGTACTCTAAGAAGGATTGTGACATGTAAAGATAATTGAAAATTATCGATATTAATGTCAAATTCATAGTTTTGGGGCTCCACAAGTTCATTAGTGACAGTTTTGGTGCCCTTTGTGTCCAAAATGAAACGTATTCTCCCCGTGCGAAGAATGGATATTCTGCTAGTCTGTGATAATAACTAACGGAAGTTTCACTTAATGTATTTCTCGCTGCTCAAATTTACTCACTTGTGCAGTATATGTGTGTGTAAAGTAGAATTAAAACCTGTTGTTTTAAGTATTTTTCAGTTAGCGAAATACATTGTATATACAGTAGGACGTCGATAATCCTAACGTCAAAAATCCGAATGCGGTCCCTAGAAGCTTTTTACATTTTGTCTTAACGCTAGCGATAAACAAACAATAGCGAGTCCATCGACGTTATGTGAAGTCAGTGTTTTTACAAAAGTTCATTTATATGTAATTGTCATGTATTTTTATTTTTATTTTTTCTTAGGCCTATAAGTTTTAAGTGTGAGTTACAAGAACAGTGTTATTTAGAGTACAAGCAAGTTCTTCAGAAACATTAAATGTAAGTAGCCTTACGTACGGTATTGTAATTACTGTATGTACTGAATAACCACTGTATCGATAGAACATACCGTACAGTATGTAAGCCTAAATGGCATTTTCTTGGTCATTTCCGAAAATCCGAACAATTTGAAAATCCGAATACCTGTGGTCCCAATTAGTTCGGATTTTCGACTTCCCACTGTATATGTTGCAGACATGTTACAGCAAGTAAGATTACTAGCATCAGGCTAACAAATAGTTTTTAAACTACATTTTCCTGTTTTTGCCAATATTTCCGAACAAACGATTTTTTCTAATGGTTTCAAAATTTCCGGAATTTTACATAGAACAATCAAGATATCTCTATGAAATATAGGTTTGATTTAACATATTAACTAAAATGATTCTGTGATTAAATGATGATTCTGATAATACCCAAATTTTCCGTTTTTTCCCCAGCTCGGAAAAAAAGTAAAAAACTGTTTTTTTAACCCAAAATTTCCGTTTTTTTCACAGGCCTTCACAACACTAGTCTGAACACACACTCCTAACAATGGCGAATGTTAACACCACGACATCGGCAACTATAACTAAAATGAACACGTGACCATCGCCACTAGACCTTGGCACAATGGTAGAGCGTTGCATTGTCTGATGAATCCCGATATCTTCATCATGACGATGTGAGGGTGCGAATCCGTAGTGTTCATAGGAAACAGCTCCTTGACATCTGTACTGCGGGACGGAGACAAACTGGCTGCGGCTTAATTATTATCTGGAGAACATTCAGGTGAGCATCTATGTGTCTAGTGGAGCTTGAGCAAGGCACCATGACGGCCGAGGTATCGCACGCTGCTTGCAGACTACGTACACCCCTTCATGACGGCCATGTTTCCCATCGGTAGTGGCATTTTTCGACAAGATAATGCACCATGTCGCAAGGCCAGGAGTGTGATGGAGTGGTTCGAGGAACACAGGAGCGAGTTCCAAGTGATGTTCTAGCCCCCAAACTCTTCGGATCTGAACCCAATCGATCACATCTGGGATGTGATTGAACGTGACGTGAGGGTGCATCACCCCCTCCCCGGAATTTACGGGAATTAGATGACCTGTGTGTGCATATGTGGTGCCAACTCTCTCCAGCGACCCGCCGAGGAACATTGCGACCATGCCAAGACGCGCTGCCGTTATTATTCATGCCAAAAGGTGGATATACTAACAATTAGGTAGGTAGTCATAACGGTCTGACTGATGTGTGTGTATTAGGGTGTATCGAAAAAATTTTTTTTTCGAAATCCGGTTACGGCTAGTGCGGATTTTTGGCCAAATGGCATCAATAAAAAAAAGTATAAAAAATCTTAACTCGATCAGACAACTCCTTCTGCTGCCGAGTAGAGCCCAAATATTAGAAAAATCAACAAAAGATTCAGTTTTCAACTGATTTTCCAAAAAAAAAAAAAAAAAAAATTAAAATATTTTCTATATTTTCCGGTCTTTTAAATTATTGAAATAGCATTGGAAAGGAGAAATAAATACATAAAATAAATTTATTACGGTTATTTCTGTACACCACAAGCATAAAAACCTAGTTAATTATTTGTAAAAATGCATTGATTTTCAGGCGTATCGTACAATTAAATTTTAATATAAAATTATTGAAGTCTCTTGAAGAAAACACTTTAGTGCTAAATTCTAAGAGCAGTAATAGTATAAATAATTTGCTCCCAATGCCGTATGCATCTGCTTATCACACTAGATTACCTGCCGCCCACCTCTCCCCGAACGCATCTTCTCTTTTACTTGCCCAGCTGAAAGGATTTGCGTTATCAGTCGCCAGTAGTCAACCAGCTGTGTCGAACGTGATTGTCGCTGCTTGAGTTATTTATTAGTGCTGTAGGAAATTTTAACTAAATAATTTGTTTTCGTGTGAAGTGCAGTATGTAAAAGTGAGAACAGTGTTTCAGTTGTGTTAAGTACTTTTTATTAGGAAGAGAGTGACAGATACGCTGACGTTATGGCATCGACAAGTTTGTTACGATCTGACGTTAGGAATAGCATTATTGGGACCCCCAAGGAATTATGTAGAACACAGCTACCAACCGTTGAAATGTATTGAGACAATACCTATGGGAGCGAGAAGAAAAGAAGGAGAATTACGGGATCCCGGAAAGAACCTTCAACAAAGGATTTATCTTCTATCGTCGCCAGGAAGACTGTAGAAAATTGAGATTACGCCTCAAACTTGAGGTTCTTCGATCTAGAAGAAAAGACGCCTCTAGCACTGGCACTTTTCTTCCTTTTTCGCAGTTGCAGGCAAGAGGATCGGAACACTTACAAAAGGCTATATCAAATTAAATATTTTTGGCAGACTGTTGAAAATCAGCAATTCGTTTCGCAGAAGTTTGGAAACCGAACTTTGCTGAGTTTCTCAAGTCACGGACAATATTATGGTACTTCAATATCATTGCAACAATCCTTCTGACACTGAAAATTTCTTCGCCACTGATTGAGGCGTAATCCCAAATTTCTACAATCTTCCTGGCGACGATAGAAGATCCTTTGTTGAAGGCTCTTTCCGGGATCCCGTAATTCTCATTTTTTCTTCTCGCTCCTATAGGTATTGTCTCAATACATTTCAACGGTTGGTAGCTGTGTTCTACATAATTCCTTGGGGGTCCCAATAATGCTATTCCTAACGTCAGATCGTAACAAACTTGTCGATTCCATAACGTCAGCGTATCTGTCACTCTCTTCCTAATAAAAAGTACTTAACACAACTGAAACACTGTTCTCACTTTTACATACTGCACTTCACACGAAAACAAATTATTTAGTTAAAATTTCCTACAGCACTAATAAATAACTCAAGCAGCGACAATCACGTTCGACACAGCTGGTTGACTACTGGCGACTGATAACGCAAATCCTTTCAGCTGGGCAAGTAAAAGAGAAGATGCGTTCGGGGAGAGGTGGGCGGCAGGTAATCTAGTGTGATAAGCAGATGCATACGGCATTGGGAGCAAATTATTTATACTATTACTGCTCTTAGAATATAGCACTAAAGTGTTTTCTTCAAGAGACTTCAATAATTTTATATTAAAATTTAATTGTACGATACGCCTGAAAATCAATGCATTTTTACAAATAATTAACTAGGTTTTTATGCTTGTGGTGTACAGAAATAACCGTAATAAATTTATTTTATGTATTTATTTCTCCTTTCCAATGCTATTTCAATAATTTAAAAGACCGGAAAATATAGAAAATATTTTAATTTTTTTTTTTTTGGAAAATCAGTTGAAAACTGAATCTTTTGTTGATTTTTCTAATATTTGGGCTCTACTCGGCAGCAGAAGGAGTTGTCTGATCGAGTTGAGATTTTTTATACGTTTTATTGATGCCATTTGGCCAAAAATCCGCACTAGCCGTAACCGGATTTCGAAAAAAAGTTTTTTCGATACACCCTAGTGTGTATATTTTAACTCGTATATTTTGTCTCGACTCGAATTTCGAGACGTCTCGACTCGAATTCGAGTCGAGTCGAGACAGAGACTGTCGAGTCGAGACACGAGTCGAGAAAGCAACATATTTTCGAGTCGATACACGAGTCGAGACAACATTTTCTCGAGTCGAGTCGAGACAGGCTTAAATCGCGACTCGACTCGACTCGAACGCATCCCTAATCAGAAACAGACTAAGACCACAACTTGCAGTTCTTCTTGCCGATTGATGCTGCTTTTTACCTGCTATGATATGTCGGATAATAATGTGAAATAAACGATGGTGAAGACCATGGCGTATTGGTGTTTCATGCACCTACACCTGTAAAATATTTGTGCCGAAAACATCTTTCACTCACTAGCTAAATTTGAGAGTATGATCGCTCATCTTGCCTTATAAAGTATAGTCTTATAAAGAATATATATAGCATAATAAAAACCTTAAGACCAAATTCAATGATTTTCTATAGTTTTATTTTTTAATAACGGGAAACTTGTTTATTTCATCACGATAAATCATGTTTGATACTAAGATGTCTGTTTCTGACTATATATATTTTTCATACTTTATTGGAGACAATTTTTTTTTTCAAGAAAAGAGGATGATAAAGGAAGCTATACAACACCATAAACTGAAAGCAATCGGTATTACTAATAGTACACTAATTCTAAATAAATACGTCATCAGAGGAAACAAAAAGTTATTTCCTAATTGTATTGTTTCAGTTTTATTAACATAAAAATTATACACTTTCTACAATGTTTTGTAAAGAAAAAAATTGAACAGGACCGGATGGGATTCGATCTGGTGTCAAAACAGTATAAGAATTACTAGTCCGTCACTCTACCCACTTGACCACACAGATTTTCTTTTGTTGCCTATCTTTTTCTTAAGAAATAAATGCTCATGGCTATAGAGCATGTCACTTCCAAACTTAAGACAACAGTTTTTTCTCTTTGTTTATATTTTCTGTATAACATCTTGCTTACAGAAGCTAATTTATATTTGGCAGACAATTTACACCCTAGATTTAAGCCAATAAATGCAATATTTTGCTCCAATTTCCAGTTCCTTGATTCAGCTGTTCTCCTACTAATCTTGTTATTCCCTCTGCAATCGTGCTGTGCTACTCCAAAAATTCCCTCGAAAACATTATTGCCAGTATACACATACCGAACATAATTTTGTTTTTTGCTTATATTTTTATTATTTTATTATATTTTTTGGAAATATCTCCTTAGATGGATTGCTTTCTATTATCTCCACGTACTAATAACTGAATTTTACCAATAAACATATGGAAAATGGAATAATTGCGAAAAATTGTGAGTTACAGTATACGCGCAATATTTTTTGCGCATGGGAGTACATATGTTGTGAGGAATGAGAAGGAAATTTATGCTCATATGCGAATGATGCGCTGTATAGAGATTGCAGGTTCAGCTAATTTATATACAAAATAAGAAAGTTTCGTCTTCTGGGGGTGGGGCGATCGCCCAGATCGCCCTTGCCTATTTATGATGTCAGTGATCATGTTTATATACTTGATATCTCTTAACTTATGGGTTTCTATTTTAGAAAGAAGCATAGATACAATATTGTGAATACGTTCTGCTACCTAATAATATTGTATGTATTTTATCGACTTCTGTACTGTTCACATGAGAATTTTTTCGTGTTTTGTAAGCTAATGAAACAGGCTAATAAATAAAATTATTATTTGTACAATTCTGGTCGAAAATAGAGTTAACGCAAAAGATAGAAGCTATTCTTTGGATGCTTAATAATTTGTGAGAAATCACTACTCGATATCTATTACAGTTTTTACTCTATGGAAATCAATATGGAAACCGGAAGAATTAATAAATATTTACTACTTCATGTTTCAGTAGAGTAATATTGGTGAAGATGTTATCTTTCCTTGAAACCATGAATTAATTGAGGAAATTAATTAGTTCTCTGGAGATTATACCACTTCCGAATTAACTTAAGGATTAACTAAGGAGATAGGACGCAAATTTAGACTGCTGATACGAATTCAATAAAACGCTTGTCGATATCTGCTGGATGATAAAAAAAGTGTGGAGACACCCTAATAAGTGGCAAGCACTGCAAAGTATAACGAAAGTAACAGTGTACGGAAGGAATAGGGAAAGGACAAAATGTTTTAGGACGCATCACCATTACGTCCGCCCATTCTTACTTACACCATATTGAATTTTAGACAATTCTTTTAAATAGAAACCATGGAATGTGATTTATCATTTTAATAGCATTTCTTTTTGGAAGTTGATGGCACCTGTACTTGTGCTCTAGCACTAACCATTACAAAGTTGAGATTATTTCTTTGTTTGCATCGTTACGGGTGACTTACTACCAGAAGATGGAATGTCGACAAGCAGAGCATGTTGCGATCGTGCTGAACTCTGGAGAACAAAGCACACGGGTAACTGCAGGAGATTGTAATTGCCGTTATCCTGAAAAGACTCCCATTAGTAATGGCACTATGTTCAAAGTGCTGAACGCATTCGCAAGAAACCGGATATGTGGAAGATCGACAGAAGATTGACGGACCACGCACTGCAACAAACGAGGCAACAACTGTGGCGGTGTCAACATCATTCAGTAAACGCCCTAACGGAAACACACATAGTATTGCCGCTTCTCAATCCTATGCATGGTGAATAAGTGGCACCCTTATAGGCTGTAACTTAACCAACACCGTACAGAAAGTTATCAAGATCGCCGTCTGGAATTTGCTCACTGGGCCACATAGCAACTTCAACAATACCCCACATTCGCCTCTAACATCTTGTTTGCTGATGCTAACTTTTACGTGTGGTGCAAGGTTAGCGAACGTAACGTGCAGTATAGGCCGAATATTAATTCCCGTTAATTCGAAGCAAACGCAGTTGTTCCCGGCAAGATGATGGTATGGTGTGGCGTGTGTGGACTCGCATAGTGAAAAAAGAAATGAAATGAAATGTATCAATTTAATGCCCAAGGATTATCCTCTTCAGGCTAAAAGAGACGGATGATTAAAGGAATTGAGTGATGCTAGAATAATAGGTGGAACGTAAATTTTAGAGGAAACGGGAGCACCGCGACAAAAACTCATACATAGGGTGTTGTTCATCACAAATTTACTTACTCGGGAATCGAATCGGGAATCAGAGATAAACGGTTTACAATTGAGCCACCGTGCCTCGGACTCGCGTTGTGGGTCCGCTCTTCATGGATGGGACCCTAGCGTTGAAGGTTATCGGCAGGTGTTAGAAAACGACATCATGCCATCACTGGTATAGAAGGTTCGGTTGTTTCCTAAGCTTTTTCATCGCGATGACTCTCAGCACTTCTTACAGAACGTGTGGCCGTGAGTACCTCGATCACCACTTTCCTAATGCGTGAATTCCTTTTCAATGTAGTGTGAAATGGCCACCTCGTTCCCTGACCTTACTACACTGAACTACTAAACACTGAACACGTGTTTGGGTAAGATCGATGACTCTTACTGTTCAATATGCTTTTGCGCTGTCCGTGGATATCCCTCCGTACCCTTGTATTGAGACTCACTTTCGTACCTTATGGATGTTTATGAATCTATCTAAGCTTTGTGCGGATCTATTTCTGCAATTGTATGTCTGGTACCTCTTTTCCGTAAGGAAATTTTCCAGATATCTGTGGAATGTCGCTTGTATATGCTTAAGAGGAAGTTCGATTCATATAATTTGAAAACGTTCTGCTACCGCATTTTGTATTTTCTGTAGTTTATTGAGTATTTTGCATTTTCCCTGTATCTAGGTCAATTATGACCCTCTACACACGAAAGGAATGTCCGGTTAATGTAATCACAGTCATACTATATATAAGTTCCTGTAGGTGGATTATATAGCTGGATTTCTCAGCATACTACATCTGTTTTAGTAAGCTCTACATATTTATATATTTATTTAACAATTACCAAATACAGCTCAGAGTTCATTTTATACTGAATATCTAACACCACCAACAACAATAATGGAAAGGATTTGGGAAGGTATCGGCCAGGGCTTGTTTAGTAGGTACCACCCCGACATTTGTCTTGTAGGACTGAAGGAAACTTTGGAAAGAAACAATCGGGATATTCGGCAGCGGAAATCGAACCCAAGACCTCCCGAATGCGAAGTAAACACTCTAACACTTGAACTACTTTTCCTATATAGAAATAAAGAGATGCGGGGTCATGTTATATGGGCGGCCATTTTACGGGATCCGAACAACCAATCTACTTTCCTTAGACTTGCGCATTGATCAATTTACGAGCACCAATGGCACAGGGCAGAGTTTTAATCATGTCAAAGGTAATAAGGACAGTTCCTATCTTGGTATAGAATGAAAGGAAACACATGTTCCTGGAGAAGCGGCAGATACTGTTGATCCGCTGAGCTAAGTTAGTATCAAAGAAAAATAAAGCAGTGACGCGAGTGTCTCATATCCCGCACAGAACATTTACCTTTATATGACTATGTTCCTTACTCTGTTCAACTCAGCTTGTATTACTTTCATACTATAAAGATAAACAAGAAAGTTCTGTTGCTTTTCCCCCACTAGCTTCTAACATGAATATGTTACCTGAGACGTTCGTGGAACATCAAAAATTATCCCCATCAGCATCTATGACCTTGAAGGCCATGGATTCCATCGTGGTAGAACTTGGTGGACCGTGAAGCGAAGAAGATATCACGTGCATTTTGCAACTCTACTAAGGATTTGAACTGGCGTCCTCTAAGGTGATTTTCCAAGGAATAGGACAGGTGATAATCTGACGGTTCAATGTCACGGGAGTACAGTGGTTGCAATAGTGTTTCCCATCCGAAGCGTAGAATGGTGTCTCGGGTCATCCTAGTCACGTGGGGCTTAGCGTTGTCCTGTAACAAGAGGACTCCTTTGAGATACAGAAGTGCTGACCCAAGAGTTTTGAGTTTTTCTTTAACACGCATCAACTGCTTACACTACATAGTTGTATTGATGCTCTGACCAGCTGGTAGCAATTTCTGATGCACGATGTCGCGAGGAGCCTACCAAACACACAAGAGGACCTTCTCCTGTTGCAGTGCTGGTTTCGGCTGTTTTGGAACCGATTTATGGGATGCTAACCAATGATCACGGCGCCGTGGAGCGTCGTACAGGACCCACTTCTCATCACATGTCAACGCCCTGTCCAGAAATCCCCCTTTCTCAAATGAGACAGCAAAGAAACACAGGTGTCTACTCGCGTTGTCTTCTGGCCCGGTGTCAAATCATGTGGGACCCAACTTGTAGTGCTTCCTAAGTTGATGGAGGTTCTGCCGAATGGTTTCTTTACTCACAATGAATTGTAGTCCCAGTTCCTCACATGTCTGGCCATTGCTCGCCTCAATTGCTGCCTGAAGATTTTCTTTTTGTACATGTGTTGGTCTTCCGGGAAGTGGTGCGTCTTTGAGTACTTCATCACCATCCTGAAACTTGTTAAACCATCGCTGCATTGTCCGCGTAGTCACGACAACCTCACCAAAGGCCTGTCATATCTTCGGTCCCGCTGCAGTGGCGTTCGACCCCAGTTTGATCCCATAGAGTATACATGCCCTTATGACGGTCTGTGGAGGTCCCATGTTCACTCTGTCCTTATGCAAGTTCACGGTGTAACTGAACTGCCACAACCAGGTAGTATGTTGAGTATACCCACACCAACAAGTGACGTTCGCCTTATTTTCGTTCACATTCAATTCCCGGTGTGAGGGCCAATTGAACACAAACCTTCACAAAAAAATGACAGAACTTTCTTGGTTACCTTTATAATACTGGCAATTATGCCAAATAACCTTCCTATACAAACAGAAATAGCCTCGTCGGCAAGCAATATGCTACGTACAAACATAGTATCCAGTTCGTTTACTTCGTAACCCATGTGTAGTATTCCATCTCTTGATCTGATTTATTCTTGTTTATTTTATGTTCCACGTGCACCTCATAAGGATGATAAATATTGGTATGCAATACTAGGGAAATTTAGGATTGGCTTGTACCACTTTGCAGATACCGAGTACTGCTTTTAAAACTTTTCACAAGCCATTTTAGCCGCCTCTTTGTTAGTGGTTGTCTTTGGTCGCCCACTATGTCCCTTATCTTGCTCAGTGTCAGTTTTTCGGAATTTCGCGATCAAATACACGACCGTGGTGTGCGATACTGGACGTCTGTGTGAGTGCTGCCTCTTGTATTTCTCTGCAGTGTCTTTGGGGCTGTGTTCCTAAGCACATTCGGATGAGTTCTATATTCCGTTACTTGATTAGAGTAATTCTAGCCCACCCGCAGCAATATTTCATGTCAGTAATAATGAGTCATTTAAAGCATTCGGTTTTCATAACATGCAAACGTACAATATAAGAAAGATACAAATACACTATTGGATTCCTGAGCTCACATCGATGTCGCTTGATATTTGTCATGTATTGCATTTAATATGCTGGATTTTAGGATGTTGACTTCGGTCGCCATCTCACAATTTGTTCTCCCCTCTAGTCCATCTCTCATTAACCAATTTCATATTCACAATCTCAAGTTTCAAAATAAAGTGGTGTCCCAAGACTTTTGTCTCACCCTATATATTAAAATTGTACTTCTATTAAAATCATCCTAATGAGTTTAATAATAATACTAGCAATGAACACTTTTGAATTATGTGCGACGGTGAAACAAATCAATTTATAATGCCGAGATCTTATGCGAGAGTGACATATGTACATATTCTCTACCACAACTTGCAAATATTGACACTATATATCTGATAATTCCCTGTAAAATTTCTAAACGATTTAGCTCTTTCTGTTAAATACATAGAGAGTTATGAAAATAGTTAATTATAATGAAAATATTATTACGACATATATTATTCTTTGTTGAAAATATTATTCTTTGTTTCGATTCATTTTCATTGTTCAGGAACAATTCTTGTAATGGTTCTATGTTCATAATAGCACACATGTATAATAGTGTAAATAAATAGAGCAAGCTTATATACTATTTGAAATTATTGCTACATTACCTATATATTTTCATAGGTGTATCGATTCCGTAAACTGGCAAAAAGTGAGTACTAGAACGTCATGTATTATTAATCCATATAGTGACCTCTGGTTAACCTAATGGCATTCTTTATCTCCAATTTGATTGCAAATTACTTACGAAATTGTTTTATAAACTTGAAAATCTCTTAAACACTAAACAATTTTAATTATACATTTGTGTTACGTTCTACGTAGTCTTGCAAGTTAATAATACAGAATTGTTTTTAAAATTGTAGCAATCCGATGCAGTGTTGATGACATGTGTGTTTTATTCATCCTATATGAAATAAGGCCTCAGGCGTACAAAATATGTATGCATGCACATTTTTAATTCTTATTTTCACCTTTAATTTGATTTTCGCTGAAACGTCCATAATAATAATAATGCTTCTATTCAACCAAAATTATTCGATTTAGATCATACTTTTAGTGGTTGTAGATCTTGACCAGTTTAAAGAAACTTGTGGAATATTATGCGGAGCAGACTTTTGATTTCTAAGTTATACGTAAACAAAATCAAATGTAGGACCATTTTCACGGCTATTTGTATGTTTATTTGAGTCAGTACACAAGGTGTGATCAAAAGTATGGTGAATGTTGTTGTACAGTGCCATATACCGATGTTGTATCCATTTTAACTATTAAGGCCCGTAGCCTAAACCTTTGGTATAGTCAGTGTCGAGTTTGAATGAGTTATGACATGTTAATTGGCTTCCAGAGGCAGAAGAGTGAGGACGTGTTAAGGGATCTGTCGCGCACCAACATTAAATTTTGTTCTAAGCTACGAAAAGCGCCAAATACCTCACGACATGTCAAAATCAGTGTATGGTGATGAAGCGGTGGCACTGGAGACTGTTTACAAGTGGTATGAGCGATTCAAAGGCAGGAGTCGGTTGAAAATTTGCAACGTTCGAGACATCCTTCGACGTAAAAAAAAAGAAAGAAAAGATGCAAACCTGCAAAAAGTTGCACAAATGATTTGCTCAAACAGGCAAATGACTATTTGAGAGCTTTATTTGAAAGTACTTTTCAACTACCGATTAGATGGGTAAATGGCTTCCTTGTTCACCATTAAAACGCGCCGTGTGCTTTTGATCAGTGAGTTTTTGGATGAAAAAATATAACATAATGCAACTTCTGGCTCTTCTGAAAAATTAAAATCGTGCTTAAAGGAAAACGTTTTAACACCATTCCTGCCATTGATAAGGCCACGACAGAGAAGCTAAACGCCTTTCCGAAAGAAGCCTTCCGGAAATGCTTGCAGTCATGAATTCAGCATTGGGATAATTGCATTGTTAGCCAATGACAGTAGTTTGAAGGAAATTAAATCAAATTTCATGTCATGTTATTACTTTTTAAAAAAATAACATTGTTCATCATATTTTTGATGACACGTTGTACGCTATAAAGCTTCCTCTATAACCACTGAAAGTACCATTTGTTCAATAAAATTGCTAATAGGAGTGAAATTTAAGTTCGAATATAAGCAGTATTAAGCTTTATGTACTACTCAACTATTCGTATACGAAAGTGTCAATTCTCGCATGCATGGTTGATATTCTAAAAGTCTGATATTGGTTTCGCCATTTGGTGATCGTGAATGTATTCAGCTTTAAGTACTCCAGCGCAAGACAGATGATCTAATACTGGTACATGGAATTTACAACTAAAATAATATTATTTTTAGTTTGTTTCCTCAGGATGTCGCTTCCGGTCCAATTGTTGTAGTTCTCCCAAGTAATGATATTAATGTCGAAACAAAATCTATATTATCTCTGATTACTATAAAACAGTAAGTCAATAAGTAGCCGCAAGCAGTTTTTATTATGTATTACCACAAGAGTACAATGCTTTTATTCATATCATTTTTCAGCATAGTGAACCTACTTTTCAATGCACCTGGTCCACTGTTTCACAAGCTTTCCAATACCCTCTGTAAAAAGGGTTTTTGGTTGCTCAGCAAGCCACAAATGAACCGATCTTTCACCTGTTGACTGTAGCTGAGTCTATGGTCTCTGAGAGCATCTGTAAGTGGACCAGACATATGGTAGTTCGGCGAAGCGAGATCGGGACTGTGTGCATGATTCTCCAATTCGTCGAAGCGCAGCGTCTGAGGACATAAAAAGGTGTGGGCAGCGGTAAATGGACGCGCATTGTCATGCAACAATCGACCTCTGCGTTTATTACGAATTGCAGACTTCAACTTGCCTACCAGCATATTACTATACCTTTTACTTTTTATTGTTGATTCATTTTCCAGGTAATGTTCCAGGATTAGCTCTTGTGAGTCCCAAAACACTGTGAGCATCACTTTAGCTGCAGAAGGTTGATCTTGTATTTCTTCTTGACGGGAGATCCGGGGTGTTTCAATTTCGTGCTGTGGCGTTTGCCCTCTTCTTCAAAGTGATGAATCAACGTTTTATCTCCAGTGGTGGTTTATCTGAGAAACGCTTCGCCTTCGTCAGCACAAGGATCCAGTAGATCCTGACAGATTCTCACACGGTTTCGCATGTGCTCTTCATTATTTCTTTTTCAGAACCCATCTCGCACAGACTTTTTGAAAGTTGAACTGGTTATGCATTATGCCATATGCAAAACCACGACTAATATGCTTATGGATTGTCACTCCAAAACAGTCACTCATCTGTTATTCAGAATCAAGACACGAACTTGTTAAATAATGTCATCAGTTGTTGCTGTAGCTGAACGCCTTGCTCTTTACTCATCCTTCGCCCTCGTTCGATCGCTTTTGAACAGTTCAATCCACTGGTAAACACTTCACATTGTCCTCGTATTTTGCTAAAAACTTGTATGAAATTCCTCTCTGGGCACACCTTCAGGTCCACGGAAAACAGATGACAGAACGTTGTTCTTCTTTACTGTACATAGAACGTGGAGCTGCCATTTTTACTTCACAACAGCGCAAAAAGCATCGAAAAGATAAATCTGCAACCTACAGTAGGCGAAGGTAACGGTGACACCTAACGCCTGGTGAGCGGACATGAAAAGAAATAGAGAAATGTGGCATTTACCTATTGACTTATCCTTGTAGATTAGATTACTGTTTAGGGGGCGCGGTGGCTCTGTGGTAGAGCGTTCACCTCTGGTGCTTGGGGTCCCGGGTTCAAACCCTGCTCCCGCCAAGTGAACTTTGTGGTGGACAAACACCGTGCTCGTGGGTTTTCTCGGGGTTCTCCCGTTTCCTCCCACTTTCTTCATTTCACTCATCTCTCATCATCACCGTCTCCTTTAGCCTAACCGGCATAATCGTGGGACGTAAAACTTAAAGATTTCATTTCATTTTAGATTACTGTTTATTTTCTGCAACAAACTTCGCTACTATTGAATATCCAGTCGAAAGCTGCTATAACATAGTTTGATTCAGGACCATCTAAGGAAGCCAAAGCACAAACAGTCACACATAAGCATCTATGAAATCAACAAAAAATCAACAACCAACAGTACAGACGTGACCAACGAACGCAAGAATAACGAACTGTTCATCAGCATACTAACAAATAGGCTAACTCGACATAATATTATATGTTAATCAATCGCAATAACTTTAATCGATCTTGAATCAACTTGTTCCTTCAGCATCATAGCAATCACCGTGAAAATTTCATCTTATGCCGTATGCTGTTCGGTTATTGAGCTAAGCGTAATAATTGACATCCAACACTGTATGTTTAGCTTAATTGACATCCAACTCTATATGTTTAGCATAATTGACATCCAACTCTATATGTTTGGCTTGAGAATATCTGTCTCTCAATAACAAGAGCGTCTTGATCAATCTTCTTTCTTTCTTTATCTCTCTCTCTCTCTCTGTGTCTATATATATATATATATATATATATATATATATATATATATATATATATATATATATATATATATATATATATATAATACGTAATATATACAGTGAAACCTCTCTAAAGCGGACAGCCGTGGGGAATCAAAAATTGTCCGCTATAGAGAGGTGTCCGTCTTAAAGGGGATATTTTCTTACGTAAATTAATAAATAGGGCAATATGCAATTAGAAAAAAAATGCATGAATCATGTATTCACGAATATTACCAAAATGTTACTGTACCTGCATTATCCTTCGCCATCCAATACTTTATGTTCTAGGCACAACATGCAAATAATATGTAGTAGTTCTCTGCACTCTACATTTATCATTACTTAGTAGGTTTTCAGTATGTTGCTTTAATCTGTGGGTTAATTACACTCCATTAGTTTCTTTTTTGAGACAATATGCGTACCGGCAGGCAAAAAATAACGAAAATTTCTTCTCCTTGGTTAGAGGATCCAGTGGGACAGCAGAATGATGTGTCACCCCAAAAGGCGGGCGACTGCCAATCACTTTTGTATATAAAACAGCTTGGGTGGGAGTGGAATGCAAGCAAAAAAAAAAAAAAAAAAAAAAAAAAAAAAAACAGGAGAGTGTTGTTAAACGGAGAAGCTTCATCTGTGTTATTGAGCAGACAATTGAGGAGGCAAAATGTTGTCGCAATACTTCCTTGGTGACACATGTATGAATTACTAAAGCTGTATTTTTACAGTACTTTTCAACTGGTTTCTAGAGAAAGTGTCCGTAGTACGGAGGTAAATAATACCTATAAAACACAGAAAAGACTGTCCGTGTCCGTACTAGAGAGTGTCCGCTTTAGAGAGGTTTGTCAATATGTTTTTATCCTATTACAGTGTTTGGGGATTACAAAATATGTCCGTTACGGGAGGTGTCCGCTTTATAGAGGTGTCCGTTAGTAGAGGTTTCACTGTATATCGAGAGAGAGAGAGACAAATAAAGAAAGAAGATTGATATATACCAAGGTCTGCTCCTGGCAAGTACAAAACCACGGCGGAGACATACGAAGTGATCGAATGCCAGCGATATTAGTGTTGAATCCATAGTTACAAAAAAGAGTGATACTTCCGATCCTGTTCACATCCGATTTAAGCCTCCATTAGTACGCAAGTGGGTGAAATGGTGACACATAAAACCATCGAAATTTTCGGATATTAGTGTTGAATCATTAGTTTTCAGCGTCGCTGAATTAACTGGTGGTTGATATGATGCCGTTAAAGTTCAAGTTCCGCCCGGAATGGTAGCAACACTCCCTTAACCCTTCTAGGGTGAATTCGAGGGGCAGATATAAAAAGGTAAAAAAAAGACCGACATTACTGTCTAAGACGTCGCGTGTGTAAAGACTGAATCTCCAGATACCATTTAAAGTAAAGTTCAGCCTCCATTAGCACCTAGGGGATGAATTCTGGCATTTAAAATAATTGAAAATGAACGGTATTAGTGTCGACTCCGTAGATTTCAGGGTCCTTAAGTTGATTGATAGTAGTTCCGATGACCTCCTAAGCAGTTAATCCTCCAGTAAGGATAATATTCCTAGCACACCTAGGAAAAGTGGAAGTGGGTAACATATAAAATTATTGGAAACAACCAACATTAGCGTAGAGTTCATAATTTTTGAAGTTGCTGAGAAAATAAAATAAAATCTTCCAGTTGTATGTCCCACGATTATCCCGTCTAGGTTAAAGCAGACGGTGATGATGAAAAATGAAAGCAATGGTGGAATAAATAAAATGGGAGAAAACTGGAGAGCCCCGAGAAAACACGTACACGGTGTTTGTACACCACAAAGTCCACTCGGCGGAGTTGGGATAGAATCTGGGACCCCACACACCAGAGGTAAAGACTCTACACCTGAGCCATCGCTGGCCCCTTAGTTGCTGAGATGAACAGCAATACTTAGGGTGCCGTTTAAGTCCAAGAAAATCCTCATTAGTACCTCTGGTACGTGGGAATAGTGACATGAAAGAATAATATAAAATGACCGATGTTAGCATGAAATCCATAATCAACTGCATGGGGGTTAGAAGGGGCGAAAAGTAAAATGTCTGAAATGACTAAAATTAGAGACGAATCCATAGTTTGGGTTCATCAAGCTATTAGGTTGCAATCGCAATGACATTTAATCCCAAGTTAAGGCATGAATAAGGATGCCAGCTGCATTGGATATTTACAGGGGCAACACCTACGACGTTGATGGCACAACTATAAATATTTGGGTGTGTGTGTACGAATGTATATTCCAGCGTAACTCCGGAAGATCTGGAACAATTTTGGCCAAAATTGGTAGTCATTTAACTTTCAATCGGAAAATAGTACTTTAGTAGAAAGGCACCTTAAGAAGTGGGATTTGGAAAGAGTAAACGACCGATATTAATGTGCAATGCATAGTTTTCGGGTTGGGTTGAAATTAGTGGTGACGTTCTCAATGACGCTTAAGTCCAAGTTCATTCCTATCGACATTGGATGTGGGGGGAGGTGAAAAATAAAATGCCAAAAATGAATTAAATTTTGTCGAATTCATAGTTTTGGGGATTTGGTAAAATATCAAACTTGTTTGAAATGACTTTTGGAAGATACTACTCATTCTACCTGGAATTTTAAATTATATCAGTTTCATTAAGGTCCTTTTTGTGAGGATAGAGAGCTTTTATATCTGTCCCCAAGTAAAGAATTTTATATACGCTTCATTGAAATTAAGTAGAGTAGAATATGTTCTATATTATTTTCATTACGCTTTCATTGAAATCCATATTCTAAGGGAAAGAGATTCAAATATATGTCATAAATCTATTCTCCCTGTGGGAAGAATTGAAATGTCAGTTAGTATTATATAAAGCAGAAACAGCAAAAAGGAGCACAGATGGACAACAAGTAATCTTATGTGATAAAACAAATAGTAGTCAAATGGATAACATTTGGGAATAATTCTAAATTTTTTGGCATATTTTCCATATTAGTCCGTCATGTATGAGGAACTACGGCCTTTTCCGATCACACTATCTGAAAATAATAATAATAATAATAATGGGGAAGGAAGGGATCAGACTGTGATCTTTATGTTCGGCACCATCCCAGATTAGTGTAGTGTGAGTCAGGAAAGCCTAGGAAACACTTCATTCAGGCTATATGGCCCGAAAAGTACTCGACCGAGTGTCCTAAAGGGGAATCAAACCACTAACAGTAAAAAGGAAACGTTAGCTACGTTTCTTCAAAGGAGCCCCTATTAAAGAAGAAACACGTTTCATTATGATAGCAGCAATGGAGCCGAATAAATATCGTGCCTTCGCCAGTTTGCGACCGCAGCGAAACGCATTTTTTTCTCGTCGTTTCCTACATGTTTGTGATATTAATTTGCGATGAATTATATCACGCACCCTATTGTAATCAAGGGATCAGCAGTTCCATTTCTAGGTGTTACAAGCTATTCAAAGGCAAGGGTACGCCATGACCTTATTTGCCTGATATCGTTACCGAGAAAGATTGTAGGACTATAACATAATGAGTGCAGTAAGAAACCTACCTATACCTAGGGTAGGCCCTAAAACGGTAGGAAAACCAAATTACAACACATTTTACATAGAACAAGAGGAACAGAGGATAGGACAGCCAATAACCATATAGGTAGATGACGTCAAGCAAAAGCTATTAACGAGCTCCTTCGTGGCTAAGCGGTTAGCGTACGCGCCTTTGACGTGATTCGATTTCCGGCGGGAGCTTATGTGGTTCGGATTCCACGTTAATCAGTAGGTCCCGTCTCATATAGCCTCGCTGCTGAAAAGGACGTTAAACTCAAAATCAACTCAACTCAGCAAAAAACTATTAAAATGCATTTGTCAGTAACGTTGTGATGGCAAAGAAAGCGATTTCGCAGTTCTAAGGGATTGACAGACATGCCTGGATGTAACGGTTTGTCCAAAGTATGCAAAACGTAAACCTTGACAGGGATCATTGTGTCAACTGTGCATGTTTCTATAATAATGATACAATGAATAACAATCGCAATTAAATGAGAACGCCACTACATATGTAAGAAATAGCTTTATAGACACCACTAAAGAAGTTGTTCAAAACGCCGCCCTCCGACGTCATTACAGGCATTGCAACGGCAACGCAATTAGTCCCCAAAAATGTTAAGATATGCTGTGCCTTCCTGATATTATGGCTAGCGGCAACAGTTCTTGCAACTAGCTCTTTATCAGACACTACAGGTTTTCCTAGATCAGAGGTTTCATAAGCCACCACGGAAAACACTATAATGGGTTTAGGTCAGGTGAACGAGCAGGCCATCACACGGGACAACCTCGTCCTATCCATTGCTCCAGAAAAATACGGCTCAGGCATTCCTGCAAGTTATGTGGGAAATGGGACAGGGCTCCGTCATGTTGAAAGCAAATGGGCTGTTGAAACTCTAGCTGAGTCTCTTCCAAGAATTCTTGTAAGACGTTTTGCCAAGCATAACGATGAGAACTCTCCCCTTAATACATGACTATTTCAGCTATTGAAGACAATATATTTGTAAAGCACGCTTCATCACTAAAAAGTATATGCGTTGGATCCTGCTCACACACTCGATAGAACTACTCACAGGAGTTCACATGTTTATCGTAATCATTGTCTAATAGAGGTTGTACTTTTCTAAAGGCAACCAAGAAAGTTCTGTCGCTTTTTGTGGAGGTCTGTGTTCAATTGACCCTCACACAGTGAGTTGATTGCGAATGGAGAAAAGGCAAAAATCAGTTGTTAGTGTAGGCATATCCAACATACTACCTGGTTGTGGCAGGTCAGTTACACAGTGAATTTGCGTAAGGACAGAGTGAACATGGTACTTCCGCAGAGCGTCAAAAGGGTGTGTATGCCATACAAGTTCAAACTGGGTTCAAATAAAGCTGTAGCGTAGCGAAAGATATGCAACGCCTTTGGTGAGGTTGTTGTGACTACGCGAACAGTGCAGCGGTGGTTTAACAAGTATAAGAACGGTGACGAAACAGTAGAAGACGCACCATCTGCGGGACGACCAACACATGAATAAAATGAAGATCTTCAGGCAGTAATTGAGTTGAAAAGTGGCCAGACGTATGAGGAACTGGGACTACAATTCAATGTAAGTGGATATACTATTCGGCCGCACCTCCATCAACTTGGGAAGCACTACAAGTTGGCTTGATGGGCCCCACATGATTTGACTCCGTTTCAGAAGGCAACCTGTGTTTCTTTGCTGTCTCGCCTGCGGAAGAAGCCATTTATGGACAGGGTGTTGACATGTGACGAGAAGTGGGTCCTGTGCCAAGCTTCACCATTGGTTAGCATCCCATGAGCCGTTTTCAAAACAGCCGAAACCAGCACTGGACAGGAAGAAGGCCCTCCTGTGTTTTGGTGGACTGCTCGCGGAATCGTGCATCGGTAACTCCTACCAGCTGGCCAGAACGTTAATGCAATTCTGTACTCTCACCAGTTAAGCCGTCTTCAAGAAAAACTCAAAACTCTGGATCCAGAACATTTTAATTTTAAAGTAATCCTCCTGTTAGAGGACAATGCTAAGCCCCACTTCACTAGGATGACCCGGGACACCATTCTACGCTTTGGAAAGGAAACATTATTGCATCCGCCATACACCCGGACATTGTACTGTCCGATTATTACCTGTTCCATTCCTTGGACAATCACCTTAGATGGTGCCAGTTCAAATCCCTAGTAGAGTTGCAAAATGCACTTGATACCTTCCTCTCTTCACGGCCTACCACGTTCTAACGCGATGGAATCCATAGCCTTCCAGAACGTTTGCAGAAGATCATTGATATTGACGAGGACTATTTTTGTTTTTCCAGGTACATCTTACGTGACATATCGATGTTTGAAGGTGGTGGGTGAAAAGGCTTTCTTCGTTGCCTTTGTAATAAACGATACGCACTTAACAGCTGTTCTCCTAATATTTAACATACAGTGACATGATTTGCTCCTCGAGCTCTTGTGCTTACTGCTACTGGTATATGTTCTTCCAAAGAGACCTTGGAATCCTTGGAGCACCATCTTCGGACACATAAGGTAGTACAGACAACTTCGGAGTAGCCGTGCAAATACATTGGCAAACATGGAATGACGCGGTGTTTTTTCTTGCGGGTATCTTGCTTGATATAATCTGGGTACCGTTTGCTCACACACACACCAGCATCGTCATGCACTATTCCGCTATTCCGCTAGTCCCTCAATTTCATAGTCCCATTGTGGTTGAATAATATGCTGAATGAACACAACATACAGGCAGGGTTGTAAATGAAACGTAGAAAAGAAACAAGCAGGCTACTGCTGAAATCTTGTAAATATCGGACATACGAATTTAGTGTTACACAAGGTCTTGTATTATCTGTCAGGAAAGTAAATGTACACCTATTTTTCGAGTCTGGCATTCCTGCGCTCCATCCGTGGAGAGTATGAGAATTAAATCAATCAAATGTTTACTGAGGGGCAAAAAGAAAAGTTTAATCTGAATAAGACATTGGAGAAGGGCACAAGCTGTGAATACGAATAGTGCATAGTGCAAATAAAGGACGACACCGAAACAGAAAGCCAGAAACAGCAGTTAAACTTAGAAAAAAGAGTAAAAATTTTCGAAGTGGTAACATAAAACACAAATACAACAAATACGCCGACAACTAAAAGTTTACTACGGCATGATCTTGGTGTAGTGGTTAAGGTGCTGGCTTACAAATGCAAAAGACGCCAGTTCGAATCCCCTTCAAGGACATTTTTTAAAATTTTTGTTAATAATACATACAGCTCATGAGAGATGGTAAAAGAAGTCGTATTTAGTCTTTCGTAGCAATTACTATTGGTAATGTTTAGTACTGATAATACTTGTTGTCTGCGTATTGCTTTTATTCTTGTCTTCATTTCGAAAGAAAAGAATATCCGAACAAATGCCACCAAAATTCCGCTTATTTTGAATGTAAACGCCATTTACAATTACTAAAGAACAAACATTGAACGTTCCGACGTAGCTGCAAAAAAAAAAAAAAAAAAAAAAAAAAAAAGTGGAGGGGTTCGAACCCATACTCATGGTTATTAAAAATACTATATCCACATGCCTTACACCTCTCGACCACGTTTCTACGTTAGCAAGTAAGAGGCTTGTGTTTATGTTAGGCTGGTGAATACGTTTTGCAAAGAGGCTTGGTTTAGCTTTGACGCAGCACAGGTGCGAGAAGGGAGCAAAATACTTCTTCTCTCTCCCTCTGTGTGTCTATTTATCTCTCTCTCTCTCTCTCTCTCTCTCTCTCTCTCTCTATATATATATATATATATATATATATATATATACTATTTTCTTTCTGTTGATGCTATCGATGAACTAAACGGGGAAACTAAAATACAACTGTTTGCAGTATAATTCAAAATATAGCCAAGTGGAGAGACGTACCCACGGGGTGTCCACCGGGTCCGGACTCCTCGGAAAAGTTCCTAAGTTCCAAAGAAGGGGAAAATAAAACTTAAAGATTTCATTTCACTTTTTATCCTGAATACTTGAATTTCTTCGTCATTGTCACCTCTTTTTCGTCGAGTCGTATTATATTGTCGATTACATTTTTTTCTAAAAGGACAATCTAAATATTCTGTCTTAGTTTTACTAATTCTAAGCTCTTTGCTCTTGGCTATAATACGACTCGACGAAAAAGAGGTGATAATGACGAAGAAATTACCTCTGCAAAGCTTTTATATTTACCTCTGCATATCCTAAAAATTAGTATATTATATGCCTTACTGTTGCGTGATATTCAGTTATTTTTACTACAGTTATTTTCCTTAAAACATACAGTAGAATACTTTCTACATGAAACTTCAGTGGAACAATCTAGTTTAAAATTTTGGTAGTTGCGGAGGTGTGTCTTGAAGGTACGGAACCCTTTCCCCGTAATCTCTATTTTTAAATAAATTTTGCCAAATTCTAGGGCAAGTTTAAAACTTTTAATGCCATTATTATTATTATTATTATTATTATTATTATTATTATTATTATTATTATTATTATTATTATTATTATTATTATTATTATTATTATTATTATATCAACACCTTGTATATTCTTTAAAAGATATGCGGTTTGTATCTGAATAGTAAAAGCTAATTTACTGTCGATCTCAGTCGTCGAGAAGTCTTCAGGAGGGAAGGACATCGGTCACGTTCTGGGTTTGAGTTCCGAAGGGGCAAGTATTCGTGCTCGAGCCAAAAATTGTTAAAAGTTTTAGGCTTCAGCCAAACATGTTCAAAAGAGCTGGGACCGGGTTTAGGCTTCTCAACGGCTCGAGAGGCTCGGCTTATAGTTCATTCACTACCGAACCGAACCGAGAAGTGAGCCGAGCCAACAGGTCACCCAACCGAGCCGATTTGAGCCATCGGCATAATTGAGCTGAGTCGAACCGTGCCAATGGACTAGTTTCAACTTAGTTGGCTCGAACCGGTTCACATGAGCCGAGTAGGTGACCCATCCCAACCGAGAGAGTTCGAGCCATTGGCTCAATTGAGCCGAGTCGATGGCTCATCCCAACCGAGCCGACTCGAGCTGTTCGCTCAGTTGATACGAGCCGAGCCGGTTAATATCACTACCCGGGTTGGTCTTCTGCTTGGGCTCAAGAATTCGACCGTGCAGGTCTCAGCCTTGATTTTAAGAACTATAGTATATACTTATATTGGTGATTACGACATTTGAGGCTGTCTCGTAATAATTAAAAAGAAACTCTTGTCCTCTCGTTATCTAGACGAGACGAGATACACTAAAATTGCCCCACGAGACGCACTAAAATTACGAGACGAGATGAACCCCTGTTGTGAGCAACACTAAAAGTATTCCACATTACTGCTTACATTTCTCATGGTTTTGCTTTCCAGTCTAATCAGGCCATTATTTCAAAACGAGTTAAAACGAGCTGAACGACCGAGCGAGCCATTATCAAACTCGACTCAACTCGAAAGTCGACCTCGAAAACAGCGACTTGGCTCGGAACTCAACTCAAGAAAATTACCTTTGACTCGACTCGAATTGAACTCGCTGTTTTCGAGGTCGACTTTCGAGTTGAGTCGAGTTTGATAATGGCTCGCTTTCAAGTTAGACAAATCAGAGGGTGGTAATATTAAAAACTGGAAATTTTCCCGAATTTCGCCCATGTGAGTCTCTACGATAGGCAAATTTCTTCAGAAATGTGTCTATTGCAGAGACCATCTTGCTAGAAATGCCGTAAAATTTCTATGCAATTTTGCCTTTTTGTCTATCATCACCTCTGAAACTTAAAGAGAGAGAGAAAGAGAAAGAGAGAGATGTTCCCGAAACTGAGAGTGAGGTGCTTCCATTCAAATCAACGAGTTGACAAATAGACGCTTACATAATGAGAATGCGGAATACAAACAACTATAAAACATCAAAGTGATAATTGCAAGCATTATCACCTAAAGTTCCGGAACCGTGACGGTCAGTGAAACATGATCCGATGTCGGACGTCGAGAAATAATGTGATAATGAAATGAAAACAGAACTTTAGAAAAGAAATTATTATGATGCACTAGACACAATATGATTGCCTGTTTCTTCTCCTCATGTAAATAGTCTCATTTTAGCGATGCGAGACGAAGCCTGTGTCTCGTCTCGTGGCTATCCCAGTGTCATCTTGTGTTTCCAAAACGAGACAAATTGTTATCTCGTCTCCTTTCCTCTAATTTTCTTTCTTAAACCTCATAATAATAGAAGTAAAATTGGAAGCCATGCGACTTCGAAATGTAACGAAGTTTACAAGTTAGAATTGATAATCGGACAAGAGAGGGCTATGGAATGCTTTCGAAACATTTAAAACGCGATGAGTCCAGACAAGGACATGTCCCGTCTCGTGCCGGAAAACGAGACGAGACAGACGCTTTGTCTCGTCTCGTCTCGGATTTAACAAAGCCTATATTTTCTCTCCCATGCTGAATTGGAAACCTCTCACCAGAATTGAAGTGGGTCTTGTGTCAAGTGAGACATGTGGGTTAGATGTGTAAGTCGGTTAGTGGGTCGTGGGTCAACAGGATGTGATCCACTGCAATCTATCACCCACCGTGACCCACCATAAACCAGCGATCCACCATAACCTACAGACTCACTACGACCCACCGACACACTCTGCTTACTGCATTGTATATAGCATCCTCTGAACAGTGGTGAATATGTCTATATTTTACTTTTAGGGTCTCTTTTTTTTTTTTTTTTTTGGCATTTGTTTCTATTTACTTACCTTGAGATGACTATATCTTACAAGGTAAAAGCATACTTTGTTAAATGAACTTTCGCGAGGTAGTAGTGCATATTTAAAGTGTTAATATTATAAACTGGGAGAGCGCAATAACCAGAAATAGCCTAGAAAATGCGTCTTTAAGTTTCGACTCGCCCAATATATGATACGACGCCTAAACTTGCCAAGTGACGGTGTTGCGGAGTGTGGAGCATTCAAGATTCACGCGTAAAGGATTGCGAGTTCGATTCCCGCTCGAGTCTACTTGTTTTTGCTTTTAACAATAAAGTAGTCATTTATAACTACAAGTAAAATATTAATTCACCATATGTTTATAATGCATGAATCAATAGGAATTTTTAAATCAGTTGTAAAACTTTTCAATGTTTCATGTGAACTAGATACAAATATAACCTATTTCGTAAAGTCGTTAAATAAAAAAAAAATTCTTGACGATTCGTGTCTATATCTGTGGACAGAGTGCGAATTGCAAGGAGGATTATTCGGAAATCCCCTTTGGCTATAGCATACATCCAGTATTCCCTAGCGGATTTCCCCCTTATCCCCCTTGCAATTCGCACAATGTCCACAGATATATATACACGAAACTTCGGACACAACGACTGTGGTAACCGTAATACAGCTAGTGATATCAATATATTTATGAAATAGGTTATATTTTGTATCTAGTTCACATAAAACATTGAAAATTTTACAACTGATTTGAAAATTCCTATCGTTTAGAATATATGAACATATAGTAAATTAATATTTTACTTGTAGTTATAAATGACTACGTTATTGGTAAAAAGCAAAAACAAGTTGACTCCAGCGGGAATCGAACGCTGGACCCTTTACACGAGAGTCGTGAATGCTCCACACTCTGCCACACCGCTACTTGATAATTTTAGGCGTCGTACCATATATACGGTGAGTCGAAACTTTCAGACGCTTTTTGTAAGTTATTTCTGACTATTGCGCTCTCCCAGTTTAAATGTGCACTACTACCTCGCGAAGGATGGCCCCTAAGTTCATTTAACAAAGTCTGCCTTGTCCTTGTTAGATATACTCATCTCAGGTAAGTAAATAGAAACATATGCAAAAGAACAAGAAGAAAATGGATATCCTAAAAGTAAAATTTAGACAAATTCACCACTCTTCAGAGGATGCTATATACAATGCACTAAGCAGAGTGTGTCGGTGGGTCCTAGTGGGTATGTAGGTTATGGTGGGTCATGGCGGATGGTGGGTCGCCGTGGATCACGTCTTGTTGACCCACGGCCCACGATCTACTTCTTCTCTGGTGAGAGGCTAACAATCCAGCATGGGCGAGACAATATAGGTTTTGTTAAATCCGAGACGAGACGAGACAGGTCCTTGTCTAGACTCGTCGCGTTTTAAATGTTTTGAAGCATTTCATAGCTCTCTCTTGCCCGATTATCAATTCTAACTTGTAAACTTCGTTACATTTCGAAGCCGCATGGCTTCCAATTTTACTTCTATTATTATGAGGTTTACGAAAGAAAATTAGAAGAAAGGAGACGAGATAATAATTTGTCTCGTTTCGGAAACACGAAATGACACCGGGATAGCCACGAAACCAGTGGCGGATCTAGAAGGTAAAAACTGGGAGGGATGCCTAAATTTCGACTATGATAAGTATATCATGACCTTACTATAAATTTTCAAAACCATATAAATAATAGCTTAAATTATTTTCGTCAATCTGAAAGCGGAGGTCCTAGGTCCCCGCCCCCGAGCTAGATCCGCCACTGCACAAGACGAAACACGGGCTTTTTCTCGCCTCTCTAAAACGAGACATTTTCACACGACCAGATGAAACAGGCAACCATGTTGTGTCTAGCGCATCATAACCATTCCTTTTATAAAATTCTGTTTTCATCTCATTATCAGGTTATTTCTCGAAATCTGACCTCGGATCATCTTCCTTTCATTGACTGTCATTGTTTCCTTCACTAACTTGTGTTCATAATTGTAATTTTTAAAAAAAATCATTCTATTTTCTACGGCTTTCATTCCACGGTCAGTCTACGGTTTTCATTCTACCACTTGTGAAGTAGAATTAACATATGATAGGTTATAATGGTGTTGTGAATGTTTGTTATGTGCCTAATTGTTTGAAACTAGTGTATATTTAGACAATCGATAGTATGTGGGGTTAATTGCATTCATCTATTACTACTTAACTGTCTATGTATGGTATATCTATAAGTGAAGTGTTCTACGTTTTCCTTTGTAGAACAAAGTTGTTTGAAGGCCCTGGATTAAGTGTAATGGAACTGTATAATAGTCTAGGCATGTAACTTTGATGGGGAAATGGAAGTTAAAACTACAGCATGAAGTGTGGAAAGAGGAATCTTTCTTTTTTTTCTCTTGAAATGTCTGTAATGCATTGCTTCTTCCGTTCGCTGTATCGCTATCTGTCTTCGCTGCTTCCTTCAGGCGTTATTCAACGTGCTTCGGTGGCTAGCCTCTGCATGACTCACTATGTAACGCAGTGTTGCAATAACTTCGCCTTGTCGTAAACAAATATAGTGTTTTTGCTGTCTTGAATATCAATAAAACTGGTTGTGGAAAAAAATAACTGAATACGAATCTGCTAAAAGTCTACTTATATAATTTAATATTGTAGTCTCAATATGGTCCCTCAACCCAAAACTTGAGATTGTTTTCACAGGACACATTTGGGGAGAGGGGGAGTTGTGTAAGTCACAATATTTTGGCATTCGGGATATTAGTGATATATTGTTCGGATCTTGGAACCTTAGGTGATAACGCTTGCAGTTATTACTTTGATGTTTATGGCTGTTGTAATCGGCATTCTTATTATGTAAGCGTCTATTTGTCATCTCGTTGATTTGAATGGAAGCAGCACACTCTCAGTTCGGGAGCATCTCTCTCTCTCTCTGCAATAGGCACATTTCTGAAGAAATTTGCCTATCGTAGAGACTCACATGGGCGAAATTCGGGAAAATTTCCAGTTTTTCTGGTCACCACCCTCTGATACAACCCCTGATTAAATATACTTGCTTTCTCATTTTCATTGTCTCACTTCTCTAATAAATTTCACCGAAATTTTTAACTCTTTTTCACTTAACATATTAAACGGGTAATACGCTCTGTTTTACCACCTTTCATGTGCTGTATACATTATTTAAAAAAAACTACTTGGAGCAGATTCGAACCACCGATCTTTGGATTTATAATCTAGCGTCTTAACCACTACACCAAGACCGTTGGTTGCTAAACGCTTAGTTGTTGGTATATTTGTTGTATTTGTATTTTATGTTCCCACTTCGACAATTTTTACTCTATTTTTTTCCGTTTACCACCTGTTTCTGGCTTTCTCTTTCGGTGTCGCCCTTTATTTACACTGTGCATCATTCGTATTCACAGCTTGTGCTCCTCTGCAATATCTTATTCAGATTAGACTTTTCTTCTTGTCCCTCAGTAAACATTTGATTGATTTAATTCTCATACTCTCCATGGATGGAGCGCAGGAAAACCAGACTCAAAAAACAGGTGTACATTTACTTTCCTGACAGATAATACCTTAAAGCACGATAGCAGGGCGTCATTTCGGCAGGGTAGGGAACAACTGCCCAATCCTGAGTTTGAGAAATACATATACTTTCGTCAATTGCCTACTAATATTCCAATCAAAAACGTTAACCACTTACAGTGACTAGCATAATTATTCGGACACTATAGTGTTTGAACAAAAGATGGGATTTATTTCAAAGAAAAAGCAAGTGCAAATAATATGCCATCATTTTCTCTGACATCCAACATACATAAACAATTTTACACTTCGAAAATAAAATAACTTAACAAACAATGTAAAGTAGCGAGATCAAAACAAACACAATACGAATTCGGGTGTTGCAAAATTATTCGGACACCTGACCAGATATGACACTTATCGAGTAAAAATATAAAACTCAATATCTAGTAGGCAGTCCTTTCTGCTTAAGAACTGCGTGTAGTCTATTTGGCATACCATTCACAAGTTTGCGAGTGTATGCAACAATAGTCTTGGCCCATTCTTGATGAAGCACGTCCTTCAGATGCGCCTTCGAGGCTATGCATATTTTTCGAACTTGCTTCTCTAGTTTATCACACATTTCGAAGTTACTTGTCTAGTTTATAACACATTTCTAACTTGTTTCTCTAGTTTATAACACATTTCGAACTTGTTTCTCTAGTTTATCCCACAAATGTTCAATGAGGTTCATATCTGGAGACTAGAGAGGGGAATGGAATGTCTTTGGACAATTGTATAGTAACCACAGATTTACAATATGAGCTGTGTTTCGGGTAGAATTTGAATGTATCTAATATCCACATTTTTCTGCCTTCTTCTTTAAATTATTATCTTTGAGAATTTGCAGGTAGAAGTGTTGTTCAATGAACACCAACTCATCTACTCCAGACGCTGACATGAAGCCCTACCTATACCATTACGCTCCCTCCTTTGTATTTTACTGACGGCTGCAAATTTTGTTCCTCCAGCTCGGTATTGTTTCTTCTCCACACCATTACCTTCCCATCAGAACAGAAGATATTGAACTTACTTTCATCAGTAAAAATCACGTAGTTCCACCAGTTGGCACCCATATACTGGTATTATTTCGCAAAACTAGTCTTTTCTTCCTCTTTGTTTTGTTGATATGAGGCTTTCTGCATGCTACGCGGCCATGAAAACTAGCTCGTCTCAGGACTCTTCTAATTGTATCGGGACTCACGTCGATCTCCATTTATTCTCCAACCTCGGCAATGACGTTTGAAGCTGATTGATTCGTTTTTACTGATCCTTTCGTTGATCCTTGATTCGTTGATCCTTTTTTTTCGCACTATTGCGGATTCCCGTTTCTCCGAAAATGTCTTTGGACGCCCCGTGTTAATGACGAAATCAACTCTATCCTCAACCTTGTATCCCTTGATAATATCACATACTGTACTTTTTTCATTTGCGACATCTCTGCAATTTTTCTGCAGCTTTTATCTTTTTCATAATGAAAAATTGCTAATTGCCGCTTTTCAAATGTCGTGTTATTTTCTCTTTGACCCATTCTTCGTGTTGACAACGAATTGTTGTATCTAACTGCCACGATAACGACTACATTACTTAACACAGCCCTCAGCACTAACGCCACGTTTCATAGTGCTCACATTATTTCACAAATGTCGTACTGTCCGAACAATTTTGCTGGGGAAAATTTGGGTATGATTTTCATTGCGATTAATTATATCCGTTCTGTTGACAGCAACTACACGCTTCATTGTGTTTTTCAGGTATGCGTATATATCTCCTTTTTCTTATGTATTGTTGTGTACAAAATATTTTTAATTTCGGAGCCATAGCCCGTTATATGTATTTCATTGGATCTGTCCGAATAGTTCTGCTAGTCACTGTATGTCTCTGCGGGTCTTGTCCTCAAAGGGAAATATGAAATGAACCCGCTACACGTTAGTCAGAAAAGAAAGATGTTACAGCCAGTACAGCTATTCCACTTTACCTTGAAATTCTCTATGTATATATATATATATGTGTTCATGAGCATAGATGTTATATGTTGTGGCAATTGAAATGGAAATGGTGTAACACTTATAGGAGTATAACACTTAACGCCAGTCATTTCTGTATCCCCATTATCCTTACATTCAATATGAGAAGAATATCCTTACATCATTACCTACCGTTGGCTTCGAACCAGTTCTGACCACTAAGAATCAAATCTATGATCCCTTGATTACAAGGCCGCTTGATATATTATTTATTCGTTTTGACTAATGTATGTGCAGCCGTAAATAACAAGTTTTCAATATACTTGAACTTTGTTTTCGCTATCCATGTGGTAATTCCATACGTTCATACATCAAAGAGAGAAGGGAGAGATGGATCCCCACTTCCCTTCTTTCCTTACGGAATATCCGGGATTCCTACTTCCCATGGGGAATCACTTGCGCCGCCACTGAATGATTGAGAATCGTGCAGTTTTGGATACAGTAGAAACTGTGCAGTTCTGACCGAAGGTCCATATTAACTATTTTCTTTATTTTGATGTGAGGAATTGCCTGTTTCAGTTTGTTGGTCTAGCTCATTAACACTGTATATTTAAACAATTACTATTAGAAAATTAAATTAATTATATGGAACTTTATCTAAAACAAATGATATATGGTTGATTAATTAGATCCTTCTTACTTAACAGATGTTGTTCCTAATGGATGTTGTGTATCAGATTCTCAAAATATGTACACTTGTGAAAGCGGATGGCAGAACAACTGTATACAATGGCCGAAAGGAACATGACGTAAGTTATTAGAATGTTCAAGAGTCAGTCTAATTTTAAATTTATATATATTAATTTATATACAATATACATGTATTAAAATTTATATACAATTAAAAGTTTAAATTTACTTAATATCAAAAATAATAATTGGAATTAAAATTAGTTTCAAAACATTTCTAGAGGGTGGTCACATAACCACGTTACTCCTTTCGAATGCAAGAATGCAAATGAAGTCAAGAAATGTTCTTTTTAATAATTGTTACAGTTAATGAACAATATATTTGTGATATTATTATGTGACATAATAATTAATGATGCACTGGGTTAGTGAGTGCACCGGTATTCTTATAACGAAAGATAATACGAAACCATGTTCTGTCCGACGTTTTTCGGGCCAATGCTGGTGTAACAAGTGAAAATGGTATCGTAATGCTGTTTTGACACGATATATTTTATACATCCTCACACTGACATGTGTAACGAGGCTTGGGTTTTCTAGTGGCCAGACAAGTTTCGCTTGTACCACAAGCAACCCACGACCAATCCAGCGCCCAGGAAACATTTCATTAAGATGTTCACGTACTATAATATCATAATAAGCCGGTGTCCCATTTTACTATACCGATATGTTTTCTTTGTTTCATGCTCTTCCAATAGGGGACAGACCAGATTCACAATATAGTCAGTTACAGATGTTGATTCAAAACATTGTTAAAGAAAAATGGCCCAAACAAGCATCTAGGAGAAAGCACGGTGGTTCAATGGAAGAACATTTACCTCTGTTGCTTGGTATCCTTTGTTCGATCCGCTTCCAAGTAAGTTTGTGATGGATAACATTGAGTTCGTGGATTATCTCGGGGTACTCCCGTTTCCTCTTATATTCACATTTCACCAGTTCGTCCATCATCATTCTCTTGCGTTAACCGTTGTCTTCCTTAGCCTAAAGAGCATAATCTGGATTGTTAAACTGAAAGATTTAATTAAATTTCATTTCCAAACCAGTGTGCTGTCCACGGTTGCCAACACCATCACATTTTGTTTGATTATTTCCCAATTCTTCATAAAACCGTTGATTTTGATTGGATCAAAAGAAACATGTTTCATAACTGAGAACTCTGATATGTCATACTCTCGCCTGATAAAAAAAAACATCTTACCACGCCTTGGTATTGTGTCCAACACCTCAAAGAGCGCCAAACAAGTATCCTTCCTCCGACTCATGTGCGATCCATGCGTTCGTGAAATGCAAACAAATAGATACATTAATTTACAATACAAACGTTGTTCAATAATGTTAGAAAACATACAAACTATTGTTTAGTTTATAGAAGTTGAAGTCCAAAGAAAAAAGTACGGTATTACCATACACTTTTGAGCAATGGGGCTTTGTAGCTAGCTAGTAATAAAGTTATAATGAAAGAATTGCAACTTGTGGCTGAAAGCTTGGAAACAAATGTGGAGGATTGATGTTTTTTTAAATACAAGTTATGCTACACCCATCTAGCGCGAATTATACACTTGCACAATTATTCCACTGAAATATCTGACTGTTTTCGATAAACAGACAATGGGACACGCTAAAAGCATTCTAAATCTTGGCGCTCTACTAAAACATTTCAACTTTGCTGAAGTTGCCGCTTGTCATATTGTCCGTCCGCACATCTTAACTGACAAAATTAATATATAATTAAATAAAGAAAACATAAGACTGGTCACAATAATTAATCAGTATGGAAGATCAGTTACAAAATTACTAATATTGGTTTCGTAAATGGCATTAAACTCACATAAATAGTAACACACATAGACACTTTTTCATAAAAGGGGATGTCCAAATACTATTTTCTTTTACGTGAGATTATACTTCTCTACGCTATACTTCACCCTTTATAGATGTTTGTAACAATGCAATTGCATTTGACAATACAGTGTGTCTACAAAAGCACTCCTTGATTTTATTTGGTTATAAAATGAAAACTTTGGGGCATTTTGCTTTCTTTTTTGGGGACAGACGTGTAACAACTCATAAAGTTTGATGTGATATGTGTTCATTACAGACACTCAATGTGTGCTCCACCTGTCACACGGCGAACATCTAGGCGATAATAGAGCTCATTCCATACTCTGGAAAGTATATCCGGCGTGATTGTGTTTACAGCTTCTGTGATGCACTCTTCTTCGACGAAATCATTGTACCACTTCAAAATTGGCTTGTTTTAAAGTAGCTGCACATCAAATTGGTGCCTGAACGCATGTTGAACAGACACAACACTCTTCGTTGTGTGGAATTCTAACACACCAATTTCATTGCTGTTTGGAGAGCACCATCTTGAATTTACTGCCCTCTAGCTGAAAAATGAGTAAATGTTACAACCTGTAGGAAAGAAACAAAAATATTTTGAGTTACTACACCTTCTGACACCTTACTTACAAACATATTGCAAAAGAGTTTTCAGTGTACAATCAGTTCAAATCAGTGAATGCTTTTGTGGACAGATGGCATAACATTTCTGACAACAAGAGTCAATTTAGTTACATTTCTACAAGTTTTTGAATTTAGAGAAGAAAGCTTTCATTGTACAAGTAGGTCAGATTAGACTGCATCTATTAGGGACCACCTCTTAGTTCTGGAAATCCATTTCCAACCCTGCATGAACGCAAGGCGTAACTCACTGTTCTTAAAGATTCATCAAATAAAGGGAAATGTTTTGAATTTTCTCCCGATTTTTAAGTAATCTTTTGTAAATAGTAATATATTTACTTGCTACATATCTAATACTCTTATTTGGGGTATACATAGAAACACACCTTTATTACTCCTTATATAGGGTATAAATTGAAACACTCCTTGATTACAAACTCATGTAACGTAGCTATTGTACTCGCATTCTGTGGTCTGGTGACATTACAGAGATAAATTTATAAGCTTTATTGTTAACTTCACATACATTCAATTAAGCTCCATGTTTCACCATCGTTCTCCTAGGAGATACTCGCATTCTACAACATATTAACTTAAATGAACCCGACGACAGCAGTGATACGAAAGTCGCCGAATCGCAAGATATCCGATAGAAGATGAAAGTGAAGAATCCTTTTTTACTTAGCCCTGTTAAATCAAGAAACTCGAATGTTTCCTGCAAGTCAGTGGCCCTTGGTGACTACTTGCAGGAAACATTCTCTTGTTATCTAGTGAGCTCAAACCATCGTCCTGACGTGTGAATTTATATGTTCCCTAATCTAAGACAAAGTAGAAGATCTACAATTTGTAATTTGTTTCAAATTAATCCCATCCATGTTCTCATACACAGATTTATACTCAATCTACAAAAAAATAATATTTCCATCATTCGATCTACTCTACAAACTTATATTACACCTGTAAAAGTAGTGAGAAATATTAAAACGTTCATGAATTCTCTCACCCTTCCCTCGTTAAAAGGAGAATTTTTTATCAAAGGAAATTTTAAAACAAGGTGATCCAGAAAGTAAGTTCTGTTGAACTATAAAATAAACGTCTATGGGTTGCTTAGAGAAGCAATCTCAAATTTGCGATTTCAATAAATATAAATATTCCAAATTTGAAGTAATTTTTCTTTTAACTCCGTCGACGAATGTATTTCAAAATAATCTCATTGTGTTCAAGATCCTGAAGTTAGTATGTAAAGTGTAATTAGAAATGTACTGAGGAGTGGATGCTTATATTTTTTGGTGCAACCAGTGTCCCGAAAATCCCAAATATGAGTTTTTTTTTTTTTTTTTTTTTTTTTTAGAAATTACATGGATAAATTCAGATGGTGATCAGAAAAATGGAACACCTGTAGTTGGCAACACGTCAGTTGTATGGGTCGGCAGTGGTGTCGTGGCGCCCGCAGCGCCGGACCGCTGGTGGTGGTGTGTTAGGTCGGTCTCCATACTACGTCAGGCGCAGTGGAACTGCAGTGTCCAGTGGCTGCAGCGGACGGAGGTAATGTAAAATGGGAGACTTCTCAGATTTTCAAAGAGGGCAAATTGTTGGTGCGCAGTTATGTGGAGTGAGTGTGACGGCAGTGGCTACTGTGTTAGGTGTGTCGCGTGGGACAGTGTCGAAGGTGATGACGGCCTACACAACACATGGGAAAACCACATCGGGGAAGCTGAACAGTGGGCGGAAGAAAATCATGAGTGACAGGTCACGCCGGGTATTAAAGCGCATTGTCACGCAGAACCGTCGTTCCACTGCGGAGCAAGTGACGGAGGAACTCAATCAGCACCTCCCCCACCCTGTTTCGACAATCATAGTCCGCCACTCACACATGACATGAACTTACGGGGTCGTGTTGCACGGGCCAAACCGCTCATCAGGGACCATAACGCTTTCGCACGCTGCAAATGGTGCCGCGACCATGCAAATTGGACCGTTGAGGACTGGAAACGTGTGATATGGTCGAATGAGTCATCCTTTACCCTATTCCCAACCACGGGCCGTGTTTATGTGTGGAAAACGCCCAAAGAAGCTTATGATCTGCAGTGTCTCCGCTCAACTGTGAAACATGGCGACGGCTCGGTGATGCTGTGGACCGCCATATCATGGTTTTCATTGGGTCCTGTGGTCACAGTTAGCGGACGAATCACTGCCAACGATTATGTCGCAATTTTAGGAGACCACTTGCATCCTATAGTCCGGATGTTGTTCCCGGACAATGAAGCCATCTTCCAGGATGATAATGCACCCATTCACACAGCTCGCGTTGTTGCAGTGTGGTTTGAGGAACATCGGGATGAAGTTCAACACCTCCCCTGGCCCGCCCAATCCCCAGATCTCAACATAATTGAACATCTATAGTCCGTTTTGGAAAGACGACTCCGGCAACGATTTCCACCTCCATCCTCTCTCACAGAACTGGCCGATGTCCTGCACGGGGAATGGTGTAAAACTCCACTTGCTACCATTCACGATCTCTATGCCTCCATCCCACGTCGCGTCAAGGCTGTTCTGAAAGCGAAAAGTGGCCCGACACCATATTAATCTGTTAAGTTGCAATTTCGTTCAGGTGTTTGCATTTTTCTGATCACAATCTGTATATCTGAAAAGAGTTTCGTTAGATTTAGCTTCCCCAAAACAGTATAAAAAGCGCAATTAAAAAAAAAGAATGAAAGGAAATCAGTTTAACTTCTCCCGATTTTGCGCTTTAGGCTAAGGAGACAAATGTCAAAAGAAATGAATGATGAAGGAAGAATTGGTGAAATGAAAATGTGGGAGGAATTGGGAGTAATCACAAGAATACACACGGACACGATTTTATCCACCACAAACTTACTTAGGAGAGTACTGAACCAAGGAACCCACGTATTAGAGATCAGCGCTCTACTACTAAGCCAGTGTGGCCCCTAAAATCTTAATTAGAAATCATCTAAGCGTGCACACTTTTTACTAATGATATGATCATTAGTTTTTACTATTCCTCCCTCCAAAAATTTATTTTTTCTCCAGATTTACCATCCCTCCATCCAAATTTACCACTCTCGACTAGTGATGGGCAGTGGGAATATTCCCGGTGGGAAGAAATTTAAAAAATGGGAATATTCAACGGGTTTTTTCCCTGGCATATAAATTCCGGGAAGGAATTTATTTCCATTTCTATACTTTACTTTCCAAATTCTAAGAACAATGTGACCAATTACTTTATTTCCATTTATTATAATTTACTTTTACGTTTTAATAGTACTTCACCACTATCTCCTCAGAATTTCTAGATTGTTTTACTAACTGGCTCCTCTTCAATTATAAATTACTATTTTGCTACTTTCTAGTGCTAATGGAAATGAAAATTAAGAAAAAAAAACATATTAGTTCTATAAGGTAGTAAACTAACTTCATTTTTTAAACCTAAAAATTATTTAATACATCCCGAACTACCGTTAGTAGTAGACATTGTCTGTCTGCTATCTCTGACTTGCAGTTTCTGAATAGGTACTCACAAGTAACACTTCACATCGTTGCTGCCGGTCTGACGCTAAACTATACATTTTCGGAAAGCACTAGTCCTAAATAGGATAACTACACAGTGCGACGGTCAGACGTTGCCGCGTTCAGGACTTATGGAGCGTCAAACATTAACATGGGGTTTATGAGAGTTACAGGAAACGAAGAAGAACACAAGGTTTGTGACGTTTGAATCGACGTTGTCTGATTGAGCACTTGTTTGCGTAAGTTAAAGGGTACAATCAATGTGCAAATCGTCGAACAGAGCATGAGAGATGCAAAGAGTGCGCTCACAGTGTGCACACTTGACGAACGGTAGTTCGCCGCACGTGAAGCACACGTCACCTTCGTCGAGGGAGTCAAAGCAGTACTCGTGCGGAGAGATCCACATTCCCGGCTCCTCGTCCAGATAGCCAGCCTTGTGGAAAGCGTACCGGATCAGGTTCTTGAATCGGGGTGCGCTGAACTGGTAGAGTGAAAACGACTGTAGTGCCAGGAATCGATCGCGATGCCAGATATCCATGACACTGTCCATGGCCAGTGTGTCGGTCACAAAGCGTACAAAGGACTTGTACTGACGGAAGAAATGCACATCTAAAGGCTGAATCTTTCCAGTGCAACCACCAGGAATCAGTCTCTTGTGCAACGCAACGTCGGCAGGCTTCAGTGCGTTCGATAGATTGTCGTCCTTGTTCAGAGTCCACGAGTCCAATAGCAAAACGATCTTCTTCCGATCATCAGGCATGCTTGGCCAGAACACTTGCTCGTAGAAGTCCTTAAGGTCGTCCCTGTTCATGTTGGACGTTTTGCCAGCAAATGATTTGATGTTCGGTGGATCTGCAGGCTTGTTTCCCGGAAACTTTCCACTTGGTTCCGACACCAGTACATACATCGGCCGCAGAATCTCTCCGGCCATGGTGATCACGGGCATGATCATGTAGCTGTGGGTTGTTGCGCTCATGGATCCCACAACCGCTCGCACGACTGTTGTTCCTTTGGTACGGAGAGTGCGAGTACTCTGCAACAACTTCTTGAAGCTACTCTGATCTGCATTGGCAACCTGCGTTGGTGGGATGCTTTCGCTTGCAATGAGCTCGCGAGTCGCTAATACGAAAGCATCAGCCTGCTGCTGCAAGTCCAACTCTTTCAGTTGCCAGGTCCTGCCGACCCTGTGGGTGATTGCACGGTCCACGATGTTGTTGCGCTTCTTGAATCTGTACACCCACGACGGTGATGCCTTGAACTTGAGACTCTTGTTAGGGTCCAGTTCATTAGCTGTTTGCCTAGCCCAAATTCGCAACGTTCGATCGTGAATGATAGCAGTGTGCTGTTTCTCCGCGAACATGCCCCGAACTGCCTCATTGATCTCTGCCATCAGCGTCTTCTTGTCATCTTTGCCTTGTGTTGCCCCAAAGTGACGTAGCACGCCAATGTTCCGAATATACCTGAACTGATTCTGCAGAGTCGAGTGGGTAGCACGACCGGTCTTTGTGTTCCAAGGCCTACCTGTTTTTGGATTTACCGTCCAGTAGGCATAGGCTTTTGCCTTGTACTCGCGCCACTGCTCTGGTGTCATTTTGGAGTCTTCTGGAGGCTGATCCTGGAACTTCGGCTTCTTCACAGGAGAGGGCAGGTATTCTGACGCTGATGAGCCAGATGCGGAAGACGTATGAGACTGCTGCGATGACGAAGGCATCTCTGCATCCTCCTGCTCTTGGTCTTCCTCGTCTCCAAAATCCATGTCTCCGTCCCCCTGGTCACCATCACTGTCACCGAAGCCGAGCGTACGAATCTCTTCAACGACTTCCATCCCGCTGGTCAAAAGAGACTTGATGTGTGCCACCATCCTTTGCTCTTCCAAATTTGGATTGCGCTCATTTGTCCCGATCTCGGCCACCAGAGCCCAAACGACCACTTTCGGATCCATCTTACAACGCATACCTAAAAAACACAAAAACAACACAAATGTTAGCACAGAGTACAAATGCAAGACGAATTAGCATGAAATAATACGACTGCTACAACACAAATGTTAGCACAGAGTTCAAATGCAAGACGAATTAGCATGAAATAATACGACTGCTATGGTTACTCTCATAAACCCCATGTTAATGTTTGACGCTCCATAAGTCCTGAACGCGGCAACGTCTGACCGTCGCACTGTGTAGTTATCCTATTTAGGACTAGTGCTTTCCGAAAATGTATAGTTTAGCGTCAGACCGGCAGCAACGATGTGAAGTGTTACTTGTCAGGCTTCTGTTACATGTGAATTAACGCACGAAATTCCGAGAAATGGGTAGGAAGAAAGGAGAAAATGCTGATAAAATGGTGAGACATGTCTCAAGATGTTTAAAATACCCATCGAAAATGAGGAAAGCTATTTCGTGCGGAGATTATGGAGAAATAACTACTGGTACTATTAAAGGAGCAGGAACGAGTAGTACTTGCCTGAGTACGGAAATTATAGGAATAGAGGAAAGTGATATTTTCCCTGAAAGTCCTGTAACAGGGGAACCCATTCACTTTCCATTAGACCTTCATCTTCCTTATCATTGCCAGTAGAGGAGAAGAGAGAAAAGGCTTCCAAAATACGTTCTCTAGAATCCTCTATCGACGCTCTGGATTCAAACGAAAACGCAAGTATCTTCTCTCAGACAACGTTATCTTCTGTAGGAGATAGGCCTATATGATATCCTCACTTTCAGTCAGGATTCCTGAGTTCTGACATGATTGTGTGTTATGAGTTGAATATATTTAGGACAGCGGAATAGATAAATTATCCACGCAATGATTTAGATAATGGGTTAAGTTCAGAGTCACCCCTCCAGCTACGACATAATTCATTTATCTTGTAGATGAGTTTACAACACCAGAATGGCATCCCTTTTGTTGATTTCCATAGCAGTGAAGCTAATTCTTAAGGTTGTATCTATGTTCACAAATGATTTTGCCTCTATAAATAAGTTTTGCTAAACATTATTCATTCTATCTGAATTAACGCTTGTACCTGTAAATATAAATAAAAAGTTACCCCGTATTCCTAACCTGCACCGATTTCCGGTTTTAGCTGTGATCGCCATACAGCAGTAAGTAAGAATCAGTTTCCTAAACCGACTAAGCATCCCAAGAACATATTTCATTCATATCCTCAACTTTCTAATGAAACCCAAAACGGTAGAAATTTACATTTTCCTGGCTCAACATTCGTGTACATAGAACGAAAAGGAAAAATATAGAAGGAAACTATTTTCTGCAATCAATTAGCCGTTTCATGAACAGTCGAATCAATAAAACGTGGGATAATTATCTCAGTTTTTGGGATTTAATAAATAAATCATATTCCATCGTAGTTCGTAGTAAACAGTTTCTCAGAAGTATTTTGACAAGGAATACTTCATAAATTATTTGCCATGATTTTTTTTCAGGTTAAATTTATAACTTGCTGTTTTGTTGACTCATGGTACGAAAAACGTTATTGTAGAAAAAAAAAGTAATATGAAAAGTATATTCACGATATATTCCGCTCGTTCTCTTACAAAATGTCAACCGCATTTCTTCCTTTGTAGGAAAATCTGAACAAGATGCTGGCTAAAGCGATATATATTAGTGGAGCACCGCTCTCCATAGTTGAACATCCATTATGGATCGATTTCTTCAAGAAAATGAGACCATCGTATAATCTACCAACAAGTAGAAGAGCATTGGCTAACACTTACATTGATGGTGAATATGAAGACATGCAGTCACAATTACATCTGCAACTTCAAAAAGCAAGAAACTTAAATCTGCAGTTGGATGGAGAGAGCAATGTGCGAAACGAAGTATGAATCCTCAAATTTTGTTGTAATAATTGCTGATAATGCTTCAAATATGCAGAAAGCGCTGAAATTTGTACAAAGAAGTTACCCGCATATTGTTCCGCTAGGGTGCTTTGCTCACACCTTGCATTTACTCTGTAGTGATGTTTTGAAATATCATACGGCAGCGCAACTAATGGAAAATGTAGCAAAACTTGTAAAGAAAATACGTTCTGTGCATCTTCTTAACGCAACATTAATTAAGATAAACAAAGACAAAAAGTGTAATGTTTCTCTGAAACTACCAAGTAAAAGTCGTTGCGGCAGTTGTCCTTCATGTCTTGAAAGCATGATTACTTGTAAATGCAGCCTACAAATTTGGATGTTGAAGAACAAGCAACCAAAGTCTTGCCTAAGGAAATGGCAGCAATGTTACTCGATGATACATCATTTTGGAGTAAGATCGAAAGTTTAATTACAATTTTGAAAGCTATTGTGACCTGGATCTTTAAATTAAATTCGAATGATTCATGTATACATTCTGTCTACAGTGGATTGAAAGCTATGAGATTGAAAGCAAGATCTCCGAGGCACTTTCGTTAACGTTGTCAACCAGTGAGCAGTCTGAAGTACTTAACAAAACGAAACTCAGAGAGGAACATGCTTTGAAGCCAATACATCTCGCAGCTTCACTCGTGGATCCGTCATCACAAGGGCACAATTTATCTCTAGGAGAAACGATCAATGGCATGGAATTTATCCATCATGTTGCTTCAAACATGCAATTACATACAATTTCAGTCATGGAGGATGAAGCAAGTTTCAGATCAAAATAAGGATTGTTTAATAATTTTTTTTGGACAACAGCTGAAACAATAAGTCCGCTGTTATGGTGGGAAGGGTTATATGGTACTTCAGAATTATCAAAAGTGGCTGTGCGCATTCTTTCCGCTCCTTACATGTCTGCAGCAACAGAAAAATCTTTCAGCACGTTTGCCTGGATTCACTCTAATAAAAGAAACCGTTTAACCACTGAACGAGCAGGCAAAATTACTTACTTGGCATATAACTGGAGACTGCTTAATAAATCAGACTCAGGGGGCCGCGGTGGCTCAGTGGTAGAGCGTTCACCTCTGGTGCTTGGGGTCTCGGGTTCGATCCCAACCCTCGGTGTGCGTGGGTTTTCTCGGGGTTCTCCCGTTTCCTCCCACTTTCTTCATTCCACCATTTCATTCATTACTCATCATCACCGTCTCCTTTAGCCTAACCGGCATAACCGTGGGACGTAAAACTCAAAGATTTCATTTCATTTCAAATCAGACACGTTCAAAAAGGAACATGTAGAGAAATCAAGTGAAGAAGTAAAAATGGTTCAAAGTACATCTACGAAAAAGGATGAAGAATCTATCGAATTGGGCACCAGTGAAAGTGATCTAGACTCAGATATCCCATCCGAAGAATCAGATTTTGACCTGCACTTATCGCTCTCTGAGGAAGAATCAGATATTGAATAAAGAAATCTATGTAGTTGCAAATACTTATACTTTAAAACTGTAATGTTTACATATCAAAATTAAGATTCCTTCTCAGGATCTTTCATTGGTACCGATGTTTCCGGACCTGTGTTAATTAGAATTTGTGTGCTTCTTTTTACGTGTATATTCATATACCAAGCGTTGTTGGCGAATATTTGTAACAGCGTGTATATTGTTCGAAATGGTTCATCTTCTTAAATTAGAGATTTAATAACACAGTTAGAACACACTAAGAAAGTACAGTGTACCTCAATTCAACATTTTGTATGTATGTCATCCATACACTGGCAACCTTACGAATTTTTCGACAGACTACGTCTGCATTCTGGTAGTTACCCAGCAAATTTGTTTATAACATTTAGAAATTTAATACCTTTATAATATCAGTAGCAGAGTCGAGTTTTTACAGAATCCACTTACAAATAAATTTAAACTGTTTAGCGGTGTAAAAGTAGGCCTATGTTTTTATATCAAATGTTGTCAATAGCAAATGCTTTCCCAACGTATTTACTTGCATAAAGCATATTGTAAATATTTTTACATTTATGTGTACTCTCTAAATATAATCAAATAACAAATACCGATCAAAATATACATTTTAGAAAACTCTCTTGAGACAACAGTAATAAATATACTGTGATTATACAACGAATTACCTTTGAAATCATAATATAGTAATAGAATGCAATTTTCTTTGTGATTGTACATAAATTCCAGGAAAAATTCCCATTTTGGGAATCTTCCCGGAAATCTTCCCAGGGAAAATTCCCGAAAAATATCTTCCCGGGAATTTACCCACCACTACTCTCGACCAATATTTACTACCCCTCTATCCAAATTTACCATCCTTTCATACAAGTTTACCTCCCTCCACTAATATTTACCACTCCTCTATCCAAATTTACCACTTTCCACCAATATTTACCATCTCTCTATCCAAATTTATCACCATTCCATACAAATTTACCACCATCCACCCATATTTATCACCCTTTTCTCTAAATTTACCATCCTTTCATCCACATTTACCACTTTCCACCAATATTTACCATCCTTCTATCCAAATTTATCACCATTCCATACAAATTTACCACCATCCACCCATATTTATCACCCTTTTCTCTAAATTTACCATCCTTTCATCCACATTTACCACTTTCCACCAATATTTACCATCCCTCTATCCAAATTTATCACCATTCCATACAAATTTACCACCATCCACCCATATTTATCACCCTTTTCTCTAAATTTACCATCCTTTCATCCACATTTACCACACTCCATCAATATTTACCACCCCTCTATCTAAATTTACCATCTTTCCATCAAAATACACAACCCTCCACCAATATTTACCATCCCTCTATCCAAATTTAACAATTCTTCATTCATATTTACCGCCCCTTCGCCCACATTTACCATGCCTCTAAGCAAATTTACCATCCCTCTATCCAAATTTATTACCCTTCCTCCCATATTTACCACCCTCCATCCAAAATTACCATCTCTGCATCCACGTTTATTATGCCTACATCCAAATTTAACACCCTTCCACCCAAAATTCACCATTCCTCCCCGGAATCACTAATTCTCTCCCTAAATTACTATTTTGATCGAAATTTAACTTTCCTCTCAGATTCTCCATTCTCATGTTTAATAGAATCATTTTTAATGAAAAATTAAGTCTTCCAAAATACTCCAGTGAGTGCAACATGCTTTCTAAGATCTAACTGTTGGATAGACTTGATTCTCCAGCCAATGGCAGTGTCGGATATGATTAATACTAGTATGATGTCTCTTTAATTGATTAGTACATAACAAGTAAATGCAGTAATAAATCGTTATCGAGCAGTCGACGAGACACATTTCTAATTTTAAGTACCGACTACGCCACTAGAAACTCCAAAGAAACTTGATTGCGTCTTTGTTTCAAGTTACAAGTGTTCAATTAGGAGCGGCAAATGAAATGTCTTTGTTTATAAAGGAAGGGATGTTACCAACAGTGTCATTTAATGTTGTGGCTTTATATTAAAAACAAATGACATATATCGAGAAGTATTTTGTTTTATACTTTCAGAATTTACTAGTGCCTTGGTTTTTACGGGTTAATTGAATGAATGAATCATTTATTTTTCAAATATTAGTAGCTTACTAGCGACATTGCTCACTTATCATGTGGTTGTTCTTGTGAGAACATAAATTCAACAGCCACACACAGTAAGTTGACACTCCCTTTCAACAGACACAAGTGAAATTCTAGAACAGACCTGCTACATACTAGTTGTGAATAGTGTTACATAAAGGTAAGCTTATTTGTCAAGATTGTCATTTATTTGCAGATTACGCATAACTATTGTACATAAAATGCAAAGTAATAGAAGCCCAAAAGTTTTCTCTATGGTGTTACAGCTGAACTGTGGTAGTAGCACAAAGAATCAGCTGGTGCGTTTTCAGCTCATGTGGCTTTTATTTCTGGTCTTGTTGACCGGAATGCAATGTTTCCTAATTGAAATACAGCCCACTAAAATAACTTCATATTCTTTAGATATGACTTTATGCTGGTTAAAATTGAAACTAAACATAAACTTGTGTAAAAGCTATTTCTTAGTCAACTGCAAAATTGATTAGGTAAGGATTATTTATTCTAGGTAAGCTGTTAATAATATACAATACAGCTTTGTGTTAGTTTACAAACTTCAGCTATTTCGGTGTATTGGATATCAAGTTAATGCGGACAGGCTATAGCTTTCGAACTACCACTTGATTAGAACATTTAACCACCTGAATACGTTTTATATGCAGTAGATTCAGAATTGCATTAATATTCCAACAATTTGCTGAAAATTGCCATTGAAATAAATTGGAAATTACACTAGAACACACTAAACTAAACGATAAATAAATATGATAAACGATAGATAAATATAGCACTAAATAATTTATGCGCTAATCAGTAATGCAGAGTGCTATCTTTGAATTTTTAGTATTGAAAAAAGAATGTTTATCGTGGGTATATTGGACGGGAGGAACTGCTCAAAATGGGGTCCGAAGCAATGCTCATTGTTATATTGCAAGTAGTTAACTCGTTTACAAATTCATATTTTACTACTGTCAAATGGGGTGAATAGAAACACATTTTTGGCTATAGAGAATATAAGTCTGGTAATGTTAAAGATTTCGCGTATCAGATTATTCCAAAAGAAAGGTCTTGATATGCTAATGAATTTCAGTAAACGTCATATTAATTTCTCAACTCCACTTTTCTTCACCTTGATTTTTCTTAATGTTTCTATTCACCCCTACCCATGGGGTGAATAGAAACAATTACTTTATTTTCATTGTTGTTTCTTTTATACTATTGGAAAGGTAAAAAAGAAACAGCGTATTTGTTGAAACGAACTATTTATTTGATACCTGCAAGATATTAGTTCAATAAGACCAGTATTACATAAGTTACAAACTTATAAAACAATACAATGCACAATATAGGTATAAACGACCATATAGTTTTGATGATATTTGAATAAGATTTAAACCACTGAAATCATCAGGGAAACTTATCATGAGTTGAGTTGATTTTGAGGTTTACGTCCCGTTCAGCAGCGAGGCTATATGAGACGTAGACCTACTGATTAACGTAGAATCAGAACTACATGAGCTCCCGCCGAGAATCGAACCCGGGTCTCCCACGCCAAAGGCGCGTATGCTAACCGCTTAGCCACGAAGGGGCCCGAAAGTTATCATATACTTAAAGCGTGCTGACGAACTCCTAATAAAACCCAACAGTTTCGTTCTGAAAATTTCATTGTTTATGTGCTCTTTTATAAAACACTCCCACATATGCATCATGTTCCCATTTTCGCACTTGGGTGCTGAATAGTCTCATCGAGTTTTAGCTTCTCATTTTACCACAGCAAAATCACCAGCTTTAGAAAACCATCATCTAGTTCGTGATCGTCTGGAATGTTGTCTTCTGGAGTGTTGTCTTTCTCCTCTTCCGACAATACAAAGGTAGGTTGAGTTTCGTTGTGATTTGATGAAAATGTATCATTTTCAGAAAACAAACCAAAACTCTTACCAGAAACATCTATTCGTACTCTCTTCTTCCCTTATTTATTTTTTTCATCTTCTCTCATGCTCCTGAGAAGATCCATAAGGGAACGGTTTACAGTCTGAGATGACTTTTGCTGTTCTGTTTCTTCTCGTTCATTGTCTTTTTTTGGCAACATCCTCAGTATTTGGTCTCGACAAAGGGGAAAAATTCCACACTTTTCAAATCCAGCCCTGATATTTTCCTCCTTCAGTTTCACACTTTTTTTTTCAGAAGACTTGGAAATTTGTTCTTAGAGATGGTTGATACATTCCTATCAGGTCCTTTTTTCTGCTCCTCAAGAATTTTCCACTCCTTGAGGAATTTCAAGAATTTCCCAAGAAGTGTTTCTATTCACCCCACTAATTAAAAATCATAACAATAACCCAGTAAAGTTAAATTTTGATTGAAAATAATTTACAAAAGGAAAACTTTTACTATGAACGTCAGTAAATGAAACAACAAACTACAAAATAGGTATATGTTCAAATGCAACAAATATGAAAATGTCATACTTACCAAGAAAGTTTAAGGAGCGCTAAAATACCGTGTAAGATTTCAGTAACACATTAATGCTACTGCCGTCTACCTCAGTGTTCCCAACTCAGTAAAACATTTTGTCTCTGCCCTGGACACTTTAGCCGTATAAGACTATGTTAAGAAATTTCAGTTTTTTTGATTAATTTATCGTCCAGATAAATCCAAAACTAATCTGGGAGTTTTGTTTCTATTCACCCCCATGTTTCTATTCACCCCATTTGACGGTAACATATTTACTAACATTGCCGTATATTAAGTCAAACGAAAAATCTGAGGGGAACGGTGGCTCAGTGGTTGGGCGCTTACCTCTAATGCGTGGTGTTCCTGGTTCGATTTCCGGCCAAGCAACATCATGGCCGGTGGTTTTCTCGGGGTACTCCGGTTTCTTCCACTCTCTCATTCCACCAATTTGTCCAACATCATTCACTGGCTTTAATCATCTTCTCCCTTAGTGTAAACGACATAAAACGTGGGATGTTAAACTGGAATATTTAAATTTTTCAAATGAAAAATCCGTAAGTAATACTATTATCTTGGGATTTAGTCTTGGAACTTTTCCGAAAACATCTTTTATAAATTTGTTCATATTTCATGACAAATGTTTGTAACAACGAAACATGCTTGGTATAATTTAACAAATGAGAGTAAAAAAAATAGTTTGGTGGTCCGTACCTTTCATGTTGAATAACCAGTAAGCGCTGCGCTGACTAACGTAAGAAAAGAATAGCATACATACTACGTGGACTTTCACCTCCTTACAATCGTTCATATCAATACTGAACAGTACCTGTTAACATTGTATTCTTGACTATTAATTACTTGCTTAATTACTTATGTTATACTAATTACTAATGCATCAAAATTCAATGCTATTATATTAGAATAATCATGTCCTTGTGTTACCTACGTTTTACATGTTGATCTTTTGTTCACGATTTTCTTCTTGGTAGGTCCGCATAGCTTACTCGTTAACTCTCTTAACTTTGGTGGATCGGTCCCGGGATCGATTCTAGATGGCGAGACTCGGTCGAAAAATATAACAACTTTTTCAGACCAGCCATCTTGAGTGAGGTTTTTCCTGGGATTTCCTCATTCACACCAGGCAAATGACGGGATAGTTCTTAAGTTAATATTCCCAGACATCTTCTTTTCTTCCCCATTAATTTCTTATTCTCCAATTTTCCGGGCAGTATGATGGCCGAGAGATATCCGTCAAATGTGTGACGGGCTAACATGGTCACAGATGCTGAATGCCCAGAAATCTAATTCCTAATCCTAATCCTAGTTTCTCTTCTTCATGTTTATTTAAGGTCAAATGTCAGTTATCTTTCAAAATCGAACCTGTGTTCGTACGAACTTTCTTGATTAGAATCACCGGTGCTACAATTTCAAAAAGTAATGCGACTTCTTCCCGGGACACCATGCATAGTGCCATCTGTTGAATAAATAATTTACTAGTTTCAGCTGTCTAGCTGTGACAGTTCGTTGGAGGCACTTATTTGAATCAGACGGTGCACGTTGAGCTCACATGCTGCCCGACAGTGATCCATTCCAAGGCTGAAGTGCTAAATCTGGGCTGTAGGGTGGGTATTGAATATACCGGAAGCCGGAATACAACTTTGGCAAAAAAAAAGTCCCGTATGCGAGCTCAACTCACAGTGACTGATTCGAGTGTCTGCTTCCAATGAACTGACAGCTAGAAAGTTGAAACTGTCACATTATTTCTTCCATTGATGACACTACACGCCGTGAACGGCTTATTAGTAGTGTCGCAATATTTCAGCATTAACCTACAGTGACTGACTCAAATGACTGCCTCCAACAAACTGACGGATAGATAGTTGAAAGTAAAACATTATTTCTTCCATAGATGGCATACGCACCTTGATAGGGTTATTAGCAGTTGCCACATTTCAGAGTCAGACACTTTCTGAAAATACCCTCGTATATCGCCAATGTGATAGATTAAATTATGTTTTATTGGACTTTGCTCAACTTAATGATTTGTTGTTGACATTTTTAGTGTTTGAAAGCGATACTCAAAACACAGAAGATGTCGGATCCCATTAAAAAGCAGAAGAGACCATTCATGTTGGCATCCGGAGACGAAGCAGAACAACTAAAGAATTTGCCGGAACGCATAGGTAACGTATTTACTATTGTTAATTTTAAATTATTACTTTGAGGTTGTAAACAATATTGAATGAAAATATGTTATTCAATACTGAAACAATAGTGATTACAGAGAATGAAACGGTGTCAAATGCGGAGTTAGAAGGAAAAAGTAGAAGAGATTACTAGTTTTGCACCCCTTGATAATATTAAGAAGAATATATAAGTTACTATATCAAAACTTGAGAAAAACATTTTAAAAATAATATTATCATACTTCAAAAAAATGCTATAAACCAGAAAATAATAAAGCCCTTGAAGGTCAAGAATAATTTAATATTATCATCTTTAAACCTCATTATCAGACACCATCTTTACGAAGATACGTAAGTGTCAGTTGGGGAGAATTGGCAATACTGTGAAATTTAGAGATTTGTCGGTGGTAGTTCACTACCAGAAACTCCACCTTTACCGAATTGGTCTTAATGTAGTAGCCACATGAAGAGTTTTCTGAGAGAAATAGCAGTTTTCTAGCCCTTTGGGGTACTTATGGTACAATTTGTACCATACAGGTTTTTTCATGGTACATTGCGTTATAACTCTCCTATTTGAGCTTTTTCGTCCTTTTTTTTTTTCAAGTTCAGAGGCATTGTAGAAGACCTTACGTATGGTTTCACACCTTCCTGCGTCGAGACATAGGAGGTGATGACGTCATAATTTTAAATATATATTTTCTTTTTATGTTTTCTTTTTCGCCTATGTTCATTATTTTTTGGCGGGCTTATTTTTGCACGTAGAAGATTAAAATTTTGCACAAACATTTAGTCTACCAAGTAGTATTTACCAGATTTTTTTTAGATCTCTGCGTTAAAACAGGGGGGATCCAGAGGGGTAAAAAGTTGAAAAAAGGGATATTTTTACCAAAAAGTCCCTTTCTTCGGGATTTTCCCGCCTTAGATACATGATGGAGACATGTGAATGGTGCCGCCTGAAAGGCAGTTTTATTCTGAAGAGAATGATGGGCAAAATATGACACTAGGGTAATTAGGGAAGTGTGGGGGAATTTTTATCAAGTACTATTTATCAGATTTTTTTGAGATCTCTACGTTCACATAGGGCCGTTCCAGAGGGGTCCAAAGTGTGAAAAAAAAATTCCCTCGAAATTTTCCCTTTGACATAACTTTTCCCTCTCCTGGTATATGGTATGAGCATGCAAGTGGTACCATTTGAAAGCCACCTCCATTCTGAAGAGAATGAGGTATGAACCATGATCTTAGGATAAATAGTGACGATGCAGTAGCTGCTTGATTGAAAATCTAAAAAAATACCCCAAAAACCTCGGATCCCGAAAGGGCTAGTAGCCAATTTTGGCTTGAAAACATAGTGATTGGGGCAACTTAAACATTACCCGCGGGTGATATCAGAGCACTTTTAACGGTTGGGATACTCTGTGGTAGATACAACAGGAAACCGTCACTGCTTTCCTAGTTTTTTGACAACAGAAAAAAGAACATATGTACCATGTTTTTTTCTCAGTATTATAGGACTATTACTCTCATATATCATGCAGCAAAAATTTTCTTCTAATACCGAACAGAAGTTTGAATGAAAAAGTTGAGGCGGCGCAGTTTGAGTTCAAGATAGGTAAGGCTGCATGAAATGAAATTGGATTATTAAGGGTAAATATTGACAGGTTTATAGAAAGAGGAAAAAAGGTGTATGTTGCACTTATTGACAAGAAAATAAAACTTTTGACTACGTGACCTAGAAATTGTTGTTGGGAGCTCTAAAGAAGGTTGGGTTGGAATACAAAAATCAAAAATTCATAAGAAACTTATATATGAACAAGTAAGTGTTAGAATAGGGAAGGAAACGACACAGGAGAGTGCAATTGGGAGGGGAGTTCGACAGGAATGCTGTCTTTCTCCAATATTATTTAATATCGAATTGGAAGAAATAGTGAAAAAGATCCTACATAATAAAGACGACATTTCGGTAAGAGGTAGAATGATTAGCTACATACGGCTTACAGAAGATATGGCGCTTGTTGAGAAATATGGAGAGGAAATCAGTAAGCTGTTAGAAAAATTGACGTAGGGTTGTGAAGGACATTGAATGAACATAATTGTTAGAGTAACAAAAAAAAATGATGATTAGAACGATGCGGATGGTGTTAAATATAGAAGCAGAAAGTGAAAAAGTAGAACATGTGACAAGTGTTTGGACACCTGGGTAGTAGAATTAGTAGCCTAATGATATTAAGTGCGAATATGAAGCAAAATCAAGGACAAGAATGGTGAAAAATGCCCCTAGGAGGAATAAACGTCTGTTTTGTGGGTATTCGAATAAAGAGTTGAAAAAAAAACTGATAAAATGTTTCAGTGGAGTATTGAACTGTATAGGGCAGACATATGGTCATTAACCTATAACCTATAGGATATGTTGATTTCAAAATACCCTGTTTCTTGTCTTAACTGCGAATATTTCGGTTAGGAAATGTTACTACAATAACTTTTGTAACACGTTTTGTTTCATGTGTCTTCGATAAATAGAAGTGAAGAACTGGACTTCTTTGTAAACCTTACGAAAACGCTTTAAATGTAGTTTAAAGGTTAAAGGTAAATTGCCTCCGTAGTTTAAAGCTTAAAGAACTTACCTCCGTAGTTTAAGGAAAAGTGATGAGAAATGACTGGAAGTTTTCGAAATGTGAGTGTAGAGAAGAATGGAAAAGAATTAGCTAGGTCGAGACGAATTGAGTGAGTGTAAGAAATGATGCGGAGAAAATAATAATTTATTACTGAAAAGAGGAAGAAAGAAGGGTTTGGACATTTGCTTAGAAGGAACTGTGTCGTGAAAGAACGTGCTAAGGTATTTGGTTGCATAAGAAAGAGGGAGGGAGAGAATGAGGCTACAATTGATGGTCGGTATCAAAACAGAAAAAAATGTACTTGAAGACCAGGAAGTTAGCTGCATATCGCGGAGCACGGAAACTCCTCAGTTGCGGCAAGTGACCAGCCAATAATCGTCAATCGTCTTGATCTAGCGGATCAGCAGCTGAAAAACAAAAGCCTTGATCGAAAAACATTATAAAAACATGTTTCCTTTCAGTTTGACCATCATTAGTATTTTTTTATGTGATTAAAACACACCGAGCTGCGAAAAAGTGCTGAGATAATAATATTAAAACGATTTATTTTACTTTGCAATTGCAAATCAGTCTTTTTTTTCTCACATCCAGGGTCCAATGTCATAACCTACCATAAAACATGTCAAACATGTCTGTGATAAAATAGTAATACTTAGGTTAGGTTAGGTTAGATTGTATTATGAAGTTTCGTGTTATATTCAGACTATAGTTAGGATAGATAAGTTCAGGTAAAATGAAAATAGTCTAAACTAATTTAAAAAATATAAAATACTGAATATAAAATTTACATGTTTTTCATTGTCATTAAGCGTGTTTGATTTAATTTTGATCTTCAGGTCTTCACAGGTACTGCAGACACCGACCTGAAGTCTGCCAAATCAACAACCAAAGGTTTTCTTAAAATATTCGAATTAAATTTCATACTTAATTGCATTCTTCAAGTCAGGAAATTTTTCTATGAAAAGTTCATGCATTTTTGCCACATTAGTCTGAGTATCGAGATATATAACTGATGTAGACGTATAAATATGCAACATATTTATGAAATTAATCAATATGTTCATGTATTTTAACTAGATGTGAGTCTGGAATAGCATTAGAACGGTGTTCGTGTTTGCCTCTCATGTCAATAGGGAATTTCCAAGAAGCCAAAATCTTTGTCAACCTAATAACAACTTTATGTGACACCGCATGAAGGCTTATGTACGCATTACGACAAACTTCAACTCTACTCGTCCCTTTCATGGCGAATAACTTGAAGGAGGACTCGCATTGCTTTGGGTTTTGATTTGATAGTCTGAGCCTTGCAACCTCATGCCTCTCAATTAGGCTCACTAATAATGTGTCCTGCTCGTTCTTAGGTCTGCCACTATATAGGGTTTTAATAATGTTCTCCTTTTCCTCAATAGAGAAACTATCCATGCATTTTCTCACAGCTTGGGCCGGTTGTTTTGGCTGGAACAAGAACGCCTGCTGAAGTTTCAAACTCCTCACCTCGACGCCTTGCTAACTTTTCCATCTTCCGTACACGTTTTTCTTTGTTAAGTCTACTCTTTTTACGGCTTGGTTCACCACTGTCACTGTCTGTTTCTGATATTGTTACTAGCTTAAAGCAAAGAAACACTAATTAACTTCACTACACTACTTACCGCAATGATCTTCACTTTCCACTTTAAACATAGCCAACATGACTTTAAACAACAGCTCACCTGTTGAGTCATGACACATAACTGAGCAGTAGCGCTGTGGCGGGTTCCGCCGGCACTAGCGCGGCTGTGAGTTGAAGAAGGGACATATTCCTGGAATATGTTCCTTCTTCAACTCAATCGCATCTACATATTTTTGGCAAACTTATTTGCAATAGTGAAATATGTTTCTTTTTCTGCTCTATGGATGTAGATACGTCCAAAGAAAAAAAATTGCTATCTCAGGTTAATTTGTAATATTTTTGGAATATGTATCTTTTTCAACTCACCAGTTTAATTGTATGTATAAGTCTATGGGAGCATACGCTGTTTCAAACGATTCTCAGTTTAAGTCATGTGGAAGATTTGCTGCATTATCTTTCATTTAATCCTCCTATCATTTGAGCATTTAATTCATATATATATCTTTCTTTTCGTTTAGATGAGAAGAAGAAAATGGCCCTGATAAGAATTTTTGGCCGAGTTGCAATTGTGGAATCAAAGAACAGAAATATTCAAAAGAAGAACAGCGCGGAAATGGAAAGGAGTGATTCGGTTATTCAGAAGGTTAATTTATGTTTTTTTACTCTAATATTTAACATCTAATTTTATCTATATAAAAATATAACTTGAATAAAATAACTATTGTTGTAATCTTAAAATTATAGTATAACATATTACCAAGTCGTTAGTGTAAATTCTCACGTTAATTGAATTGTCACTCAACGTAATGCCTTTATCGAACAACCCCTCATACATTCTAAAGGCAAATAGATGAGTTTATTTAAGTTATTAGTATGATTATGATTTTCAGATGTGCACATGTTTTCCTTTAGCTGCAAAATCGAGCTTTCAGAAAGTATTCAATGGGTCAAGCGTTGCTTTCAGTTGTAAATAGAGATTTTTATTTTCAGCAACTTTTCAGTCTTTTTTGGTTCCTTCTCCCTTTTCTTCTTCCTTTACTACAATCTATCTATTAAAATGCTATAATAGCAACAAAAGCTCAGATCAGCTTGAAAGTTAGGTTTTGTGTAGAGTACCGGACAAAAGTCTCTGACTCGATGACAGTTATAGAAAAGAAGATGGTTAGACCTTTGGAAGGGGGGCGAGATGGAATATGAGATACGACGACGTCTTTTGGCCTTTACGGCCAACTGCAACTGTCGCAGTGAGGGGGTAGATTGTGGGTAAAGAGTTGTGCTACAACCTTGGCGTCCTGTAAGTTCGTCGGTGTGTATGGGCTGTGCCAATAGCTGCAATAGTGGGGTTGACGTGGCGGGAGAGGTTGGCCTAAATCGAATATGGTGTTGATGTAACACTTCCCGGATAGGATATATGTTTAAGTCCTCTAAAAGTTGACGATTACGCTTATATCGGTCATGGCCTGTTATGATACGAGCTGCCCTGGTTTGCATACTCTCGACCGTGCGCAAGTGACCGAGTGCCGCATGTTGCCATACTGGACATGCGTATGTGATTGTGGACAAAATTATCATTTTAAAGACGTGAAGTCTTGTTTCATGACTTACGTCACTGCAACGCAGAATAGTATAGAGGGCAGACAATTTTCGAAGGGCTCGGTGTTGAATGTCCCTGAAGATCAAAAGTAAGGCCTCGATCTAAAATAACTCCCAAATATTTTGCATGCAGACGTTGTGAAAGTTCAACGCTGTCATAGTATAAGCGATGGATGGCTCTGCTGCGTCTTTTGCTATAACAGACTGCAACGCTCTTATCCGCGTTGATTTTTAGGTGCCAGATGGTAGCCCAACGTTGAAAGACATTGAGTTGGCGCTGCATGTAGTGGTAGGAAAGACGAAGATTGCTGCTGTTCGTGAAGAAAGCAATGTCATCGGCGAATGTTGCAAGAAAAAAGTGTGGCACAATGGGTAAGTCTGCGGTGTATAAAGTGTAAAGCAGAGGTGAAAGGACCGCTCCTTGAACTTCACCAGCTTGAATTGGTTTAGGAGCAGATTTGACGTGTCCAACAGATATATGGAAAAAGCGATGAAAGAGCTATCAAGTGAGGTGTTTGAGATAAGGTAAAGAGAAGCCTTGTAAACGAAGTTTATAAATGAGGCCTGGTAACCATACTTTCTCAAACGCCTTCGAGATATCAAGCTATACACCCACAACATATTGTCGTAGATCAAAAGAGGTAGTCAGGTGGTCGACTTGGCTTGTTGTGCTGTGGTTAGCACGAAAAGCAAATTGATGGTGGGGGAGTATATCATGAGTGGTGACGTGTTCGTGAAGTCGGGTGAGAAGCACTCGTTCGAAGAGCTTGCTCACATGAGATAACAGGCTAATTAGTCTATAGTTTTCTAGGAGAGTCGGACTTTTACCTGGTTTAGGGAGAAGAATTACTTTCGCTTCTTTCCAAGCACGGGAGATGTAGGAAACCTGAAGAATGCCTGTAGGAAAAGCAGCAAAATAGAGGAGTAACTTCCGTGTCCCATGCTTCTGTAGTTCCTTGCGGATCTGATCAACTCCTGGCGCTTTGTTGTTGGGCAAGTGATGAATCTGGAGCTCAACTTCCCTTGGTGTTACGACCTCAGGCAGGGAAAATATTGGTTGAAAATGGAACATGCGCATAGTGGTTCGAACGTCCTGCCGAATCTGAGGAACGGCATGACTCGCATTAGGTGTAAACTGGCGCTCTAGATAAGTCTGCTTGCAGTAAATAAGTCTGCTTGCCCTTGGTCGTCATGTATGACTCCATGCGGACCTTGCAGTACTTGAGTGTGACAAGAAGTCTCCCGGTGCTGGAAAAGGCGGGAATACTGCCAAATTTTAGTGTCATTAAGTGTGACCCCACGAAAAATGTCTCCCAGTACTGCTGGGTTTGTCGTCGAGTGATGGTCTTAATTTTGCGGCTTAAAGTGCTCCATAGCGTTTTGTGGAGTGGATGCCTGGTGCGCTGCCAAATACTTCGAACCCAGCGTTTAAGATGGATATAAAGACCAAGTAATGGAGGGTCACAGTGTGGATCGGACTGCGAGTCAGGAATTATTAATGTGCTGAGGGAGGCAGCCGTACGTAGAGCAAGCGTAAGATGCGCGACCGCTTGATAAATTTCCGCAGGAGAATTTGGACGAGCAGCTATGTCAAACAAAGAATTTAATTTTTGCTTGTAGACATCCTAATTCGTAGTTCGGGAGATAGGAGCGGGTGCAGGACGGGAGATACGACGATGATAAATTTTGAAAAGGAGCAGATCATGATCTGAGTTCATAGCTGGGATCACGTAAGGACGTGCGGCTAATATAGTATATTTGCTTAGGACTATGTCCAGCACATCCAGTTCACCACCTGCTTTATGATGGTCAGTTGGATCAGGTGGTCCATAGGAGATAAACAGAGATGTTTGCAGATACCGGTGTAATATTCGTACGTTTTCGTTGGAACGGCTGGAGTGCCATTCCCCATGTTTTGCATTGAAGTCCCCTACCAATATGATTTTGGGGCCCAAAGTCAAGATGGCGTCGAAATCATTGGGATCTAAGTCATGTGCTAGAGAACGGTAGCCCGTGACCAATATGATAGGAATCCCGGGGAGTTAGACTTCTATAGCAAGGGCTTCTAATGTGTGTAAGGGGTGAGTAAAATGAGTTGTCTTGCCTTGAAACTTCGTTTTAGGACAATTAGTAATCCTCCTTTCCGTCGCTGAGCTCGGTCGAGGCGAAATAGTTGGTACTTGGGCAGTCTCCAGTGTGTAACCTGGGTAGTGAAGTGAGTTTCCTGTATAAGCATGATGTCACCTGATCTTTAGTTACAAAACGAATTAGAAGATGTTGTTGGTCGGTAAGACCATCTGCATTCCAGGTTACAATAGACATAGTGTGATGAATGAGTGATTATTTAGAAGCAGCCTTCAGCAATCATGTCAGCAAATGTCTCTATGACGACAGTAGCCTTGGGCACAATATCTGTGGCTTCCCGAAGTCTAGTAAATCCTTTCTTGAGATGAGAGATAATGCGGCCAAATTTGAAGGTTTTGATGTGAGGAGTGAATGAAGATCGACGTCGTTGGAGGATGGTGCAGAAGCGCTATCTGTTGTGCTGGACGTAGAGGGAGCATCCTGATTTAGTGGTGGAGGACGGTCTCTGCGGAGTGCCGTATAACCCAGTGAAGTTGTTACATTAGGTCCGGAGCTATGGCCAGAAGGAGTTGATTTCTTGAGAGCATCTGAGTACAGGTTGCTGGCGTGGATACACCTGGCTTGCCACAGGCTTTCGTAAAATGACTTTGCCCACACTTGACACACTTAGGTTGAGATTTGCAAGTGTCTTGTGAATGACCAAGACGTTGGCAGCGGTAGCGCTGCAGAACACTCGGCGGCCGATAAGGCTCAAATGTGACTTTATAATGAAGCAATGCTGTTATGTTGTAGATCTCCTGTATATTTGGAGTTTTCTCGAGAAAGATAAGAAAAAGGGGCATGAGAACCCTATCTCCACCAGTGGGGCCCCGACGAGACATTTGATGAATCGTGAGTGGCTTTAACCCTAAGGTGATTAGTTCAGACTGAAGGTCAGTGACGTCTGTATCGATGGGTAATTTGCGAACGACATCCTTTAGGGGTCGGTCACTTTGGCAATGCTAGTAGCATATTCAGTTTTCGTCTGTTCGCAGTATATTTTATAGCTGCGTAGTCGCCCCTAGACGATACCTGAATCATGATACGTTCTTTGTTATCCTGATCCTGAGGCGGTCCTCTGAGGGTCTTGGAAAGATTATTGGTAAAGTTGTAAGTGTTTTGGATGCCACAAATGTAAATAGGGGGTGGTTTAATCTACTTGGTGGGTTTGGGTCGTAGCTCTAGCAGAGAAGCCCGGTCAGCTATGAGGGTTGAGAGAGGCTAAAATCTGTTGCTGATTGGTAAAGCATTGAAGTCTAATGAAGGTTGTTGGCCCAGTGTGGACTCCAAGGACGAGCGACGTAGCTTTGGTGTAGTAACCAGGGTAAAGTCCTTGGCATTGTCGTCTTGCGGTGGAGCAAGGGATGGGACGTCAGTCGCTGACAGGTTAGTCAAAGATGGTCGTGCCTCGGCAGTAGCGCCAGAGGTGGTAGGCCGCCCACCGGGACAAGAAAGTCCTCACACCGGTATTGAGATCTTCTGACTTTCTTCGTTGGTATCAGTCTTCTTTTTCGAGATGACTGGGTTGGACGTAGCCTTCATGGGAGCTGAGAAGGGGTGACGTGTGCTTGTCCCCAGAAGGGGAGAGACACGTCGTACTCAGAATTGACTCTAAGTGAATGTAAGGTATTGAGTAGAGGGAATCCAAACAGTAATTCGACCTGGGATTAGTTTAGGCCTAATTCAAGGCGAACACCAGATATGTGTTAGTACGCGTTGTCGTGGTGAAAATATCAATTCGGCCTGGATGTAGCTCAACCCTATCACAAGGCAAGCACCAGGTATGCGTTAGTACGCGTTTTTATGATGTAAATAATAATTCGACCTGGGGTTGGCTCAAACCTAATACAAGGTAGGCTCCAGGTATAGGTTAGTACGCGGAATATCACTAATTATGTGAACTCACGACAGACCTCAAAGTGTTGAGTTTAAAATGATAATGATCAATGAAAAAGTAAATGCGGATGAAACCTCGTGCTCTACTCGTAAGTAGTTCGTACTATGTCGATCGTATTAATGAAAATATGAACCTCCGCTTCAAAAATATGTTAAGTTCGATCTGTCGATTCCTTCTGTTTCGATTATCAATAAAAGCGCTTTTCTTGCAAGGTTAGACCGTTCAAGGGGTACACCCTTTCTTCGGGAAGGGTATGAAGGAAAAACAATGGGATAGGTGATAAAAGTTGAGGGCTAAGTGATTTAAATTTTATTTTTTATTGCGGTTTGCATTTATTCCATTGGGGTTTGCATTTATTCATATAGTTGGGTTTTCATATTATGTATTCACGACATCCATTTCATATTATCTCACTAAGCGCATCATTTAGGTATCCATAAGCTGTGAGAAATGAAACTAGCAGTCCTTCCACGGGATAATGAGATGATAAGTGAATGCAGTGCAATTGGACAGGACAAACACAGGGAAGATATTAATGTAGACAAATACAGGGTTAGCTTATGTTCTGTGGCAACTCAAACGTGGCTGTCGAGCACAGATGAGCCTCGGGAACCACAATGATGAGTACTAGTGCAAAGATGGATAAATTGCCGTGATAAATGTTCAGGGGTGGTAGATGGCAAAATCTTGTTTAGTAGGATCGTTGTCATCAAGGATGTTGGAGTACAGTGTGAGAGGATGTTGAAGAGGGGTATCAAGATAATCAGATGGCATGTCTAGCAGGGTGTTTATATGGATGGGTTAAGAATAAGGGGATTACCTGATTCAATGCCTTTGGTTATGTATTTGGTGCGTGTTTGTTCTAGATGTTGAAGAATGGTAGGAAAAGTAATTCTCTCGTAGAGTAGTGCTGTAGGGGACGGAAGGCGAATGCGAAAAGTTAGTCAAAAAGCGTGGCGTTCAATGATTTCTAGGCGTTGATATAGTTTTGTGGGGACAGAAATCCACGCAATATGGCCATGAGTGAGTGCCGGTCGGAGAAACGATTTATACGTTGTAAGAACAGTTTGTGTATGGAGGCCCCATGAGGTACCTACTAAGCTTTTCAGTAATGCTAGTCGTTTAGTGGCTTGAATTTGGATCATCTGCAGATGGGGTTTCCAAGTCAGTTTACTATCAAAGATCACTCCGAGATATTTAACATTGGAAGTTGACAATAGGGGAGTGCCTTGAACTGCAAGATAGCAGATTAGGATTTCGACGGATTTTTGAAGGATGTTTTTGAATAATGAGTTTTTGGGTTTTTGAGGCACTGACGGATAGGTTTCATATGTTACACCAGTTGATAAAGGCATCTATGGTAGGTTATAGAGTGCGATTAATATGTTGAATAGGATTTCCAAGAGTCAAGAAAGCGGTATCGTCAGCATATTGGAATAAATTAATATTCGCCGTTAGGGGTGGCATATAGGTTACACAAAGTATGTACAGCAACGGGGAGAGAACAGAGCCTTGAGGTACTCCAGTGTGTAGGAATATGGGAAGAGATATGGTAGAATTTATGAAGATATATGCGAGTAACAAAAGCGTCTTTTAAAATTTTTGCTAGCCCGCAGGCTAGCTACCGTGTAGAGAGCTACACCCTCCTTAATGGAAGGGTTGCATAGGAAACATGGGATGTGGGATTACGGGTGTTGGGCTATGAGACTTAACTTTATTAAAGACAAACTTTAGATGTGAGGTCATTACGGACTTTGCGACCATAATCATCAGTGAAGCAAAGGATACATTAGACATATAGGAGAAAACATATTATACATACTTTATATATTACAGAATAATTTGATATTTCATCAGTATAGATGAGCATGAGGGATGAGATAAGTGCAGATGACGCCACAACACGTAGGGGATGTTAGCAGGACAAATGCGGGTTATCTTCTGCCTAGGGGCGACGCTAGGCCAATGAAGACGAGGGAAGCCCTGTTAGAAACAGAGGGGGATCACTGAGCTTGGTGCGATGGAAAAATATGAGGGAGATGGACATGCAATTGATGATCCTGCAATAATTCTAGGTCGGGATGGTTGGGTGGCAAGGTATAACAGTACAATGTAAACAACAAATTTAGAGGGAGATGGTAAAATCGAGGGCGAGCCGAGGAAATGGCAAGGTAGTGCATAGTGTCGAGGAGAAGTGGTTGCTGCTGCATATGGCGAACAGTGATGAACTTGAGGGGAAGTAGTTCGAGGTGGTAAAGGGATGTAGGAAATGTAATGAGAGAATAGAGATATCTAGTTGGACTGGGAAGCGAAATGCGATAAACAATGCAGAAAGCATGACGTTCAAATGTTGCCAGTTTGTAGTAGTACGCGGCGGGAGCTGTTATCCAAGCCGTGAATCCGTATGTAAGGAGAGGGTGGAGAAATGCTTTACAGGTGTTGAGAACTATGGTTGAGTTGGGGACCCAAGTAGCGCCAGTGAGATGTTTTATAAGATTCAAACGATTATACACTTTGGTTTTGAGGTAGTTGAGATGAGGAAGTCAGGTGAGATGGTGGTCAAAAACAATTCCAAGGTTAAGTAACAGTTTCAGACGGACGGATCAGTGAATCTTGAATTGTCAGAGAAAGAAGCAGAGGATTCCTGTGGGTCATGGCGTTTGCGTGGCGGCAGAAACAGTATGACCTGTGTTTTCGAAGCATTTATGGTGAGGTGCCATTTATAACACCAGTGCTAGAAACGGTTTATAGATTCTTGTAAGATGAGATTGATATGGCTGATGGTGCGATCAAGGGCAAGGAAGGCTGTATCATCTGCATACTGAAAAGCATGCACGGCGTCTGGAACAGAAGGAAAATCGGAAACAAACAGTAAATACCAGTAAATACAGCAAAGGGGTTAGAGCTGAACCTTGTGGGACACCAGGATTTAGGAAGATAGGATGCGATAGATGATTGTTGATATTAACACATGTGATACGGCATAACAAAAGCGCCTGAGCTCCAACCTATAACTTTCGATTTCAAACCTTTGATTTTCGGTTATTTGTGATTTCACGTTTAATAAAGACAAATAGCTTATAGTATTTTTACTTTAAATAAATTATTTAAATAGGTCCGTTTCTAATAAAGTTTATCTTTTTTAAGGTATTGTTCAAAACCTTTGTATTTTAATAAACTTTTCCAAACTCAATGCAAATGAATTGTGCTGCCATCTTTGGAGTTCTTTGAACTATACGTTTTTGGACGTTTATATGTTTGTGGTCAATCATTTCGACAATGAGATTTCGGAAACTACAGGCTCTAGAAAGGTGACGTTTTCATTGATCGATTAAAAATTTTGTGTAGATTGTCCAGTTCTAATTGAATATCTTTTTAAAAAGGAACATGACCGTTATTTCTTTATTACATTTTTACGGGTACACAGGAAGTATTGAAATTAGAAAAAAAAACTAAAGCATCATATCCTACGCAATATACATTCCAACACCACACAATTGTATGCGAGGGTTACATACCGCTCAGGCGTTTGTTTCATGGCCAAATGATAATGCAAAAGGAAGGATAACCATTTCTTCACTCTAAGTTGAATCTTTATTGTTTGGAGTGTTTTACCCAATGAACATCATATATCACTGACATTATAATGAATTGTGTGTGCATTGTATTTGCTTATAACATACTGCAAGCAAGAAGAAAGAAAACACTGATCATACATGAATTAAAAACTCCAATCGAAAGTATGCTCAAATCTTGCAAACGGTGCGAGATATTGAAAAAGTAATCGAAAAAATCCCTCCTTTATAGTATCTCTTGCCATTTTTTTAAATCAATATGTCTTTCACTTGTGTTTGTAAAGGTACATGTACATATGTGAAGAATAACAAGGAGATTCATGCTCATATATGAATGATGCGCTGTGTAGAGAGCGCAGGTTCAGCTAGTCTATATATTAAAATGCTAGGTTTATATGTTTGTCTCCAAAGAAAAAAATAATATGTTTGTCTCCAATCCTTTCGACAATGAGATCTCGAAAACCACAAGTGCTAGATACGCGCCGTTTTCACTGGTCGATCCTAAATTTTGTGTAGATTGTACAGTTCTAATTGAATATTTAAAAAAATGAACGTTGTTTCTTTATTACACTGTTTAGGAGTACACTGGAAGTGTTGAAATTTTAATAACAAGCAAAGCATCATATCCTACGAATTATACATTGCAATTGCATAGTTGTATGCAGGGGTTGCATGTCCCTCAGGAGTTTGTTTTATTTCCAAATGATAATCAGAAACGAAGGATAAGTATTTCTCCAGTGTAAGATGAATCTTTTATTGTTTGGAGTGTTTTGACCATATATCACTGACATTAAAATTAATTACACATGCATGTAATGTATTTGCGTATCACATACTGCATGAAAAAAGAAAGAAAGCACTGACCATACATGAATTAGAAACTCTAGCGAAAGTAGGATCAGATCTTGAAAACGGTATGAGATATTGAAAAAAAAGTAATCGAAAAAATCCCCCTTTATGGAACCCATTGCCAATTTTTATCAAGACGTATTTCACTTGTTTCTGTTAAAGGACATAAGCAGATTTTGTGAGGAATGACAAGGAGGTTCGTGCTCATATCTGAATGACGGGCTGTGTAGAGAGCGCAGGTACAGCTAGTTTTCTTTAACACTCAATTTCGAATGTTTTGGTAATTGTGGATTGAGTGTGCTATTCTCTTTGGAAGAACTTATGCAATATCTAACATTTTTTTTTGTTGCTTTCTCTGGATGCAAACAACTCAAGTGCACATTTTAGAGGCGCTCTAGTTTTCTCAGCCAGATTAGATTCATTATATGCAGACAGAATTACTTGGTTTCTGCGGTTATAGATATGAGGGGCAATCAAATGAAATCGAACACCTCCCATTAAACTGCCGTTACTTATAGATAGTGCAGTCTGTCGTGAGGAGATATGCATAGTGGCAACTCACAGGTACACACAATTGTTCATTTATTGCTCTATAGTGAAAAGTCTGTTCGTCCAGCATAGAAATGGGGGCAGGCGAAGAAAAACAAAGAGGTATGTTTCATTTTTTGGTAGCTAAGGGTGTTCATCAATTCTCACAATCACATCAGGGGCAATGGACCTCTCCCGGTTGCGAATCGCCTTGCAATGATGTCCGGCTTTCGGAATTTCTTATGCCACCCATTCAAACTTGTCAGTGACATGGAGTGTTCGCAATAGACAACAGACATGCGACGATAAGTTTCGCCTGTTCCAACAAGCTAAGCTACAAAATATGAACCACATATCTGTGCTCTTCTTTGCTTGCCTCCTTTTCGATGCTGGACGAACAGACTTTTCACTAGACTCATCTATAGAACAATGAACGAACAACTGTATGAACCTTTTATTTGTCACTATGCATTTCTCCTCCCGCGTAGTAACAGTAGAGTTGCCAACTTTTCTGAAAAATATTTTTTATAGAGAGTGTTCAGTTTTCATTTGACAGCTATTCATATATGGCGCCTGCCACTAAAAACTTAAAACGACAATCGTTGGAAAGAGAAGTATGGTTCATGTACTTCCTTTAGTCAACTGTTAAGATGTTTAATTTGCATCGTCTACAGGATTACCATTTCGGATGAATATGAAGTTTGCCTCACTGTCTCTTTGAATGTGAAAAAAAGTTTTAGCATCTACAAATACTATTTAACTCAAAATAGTAACGCGCTTACATTGAATACGTTAGATACATTTAATGCTATTAAATACACCAGCCTTACGTTTGTACTTCCAAATTTAGGAATGTAATATATTCAATGTTTAAATGCATACAGTCCATTCTAGAGATGTGTAATTAGATAAGGGTCAGATTTCAAATAGTTGAAAATATCATCTCTTCTTCTTTTTTCTTAACTTGTTTTAACATTCTTTCCGTTCGTTATCAAAACTGCTCGTAAAACTTCTAACCCTGGCTGTTTGTTTTCTTGGATGCAAGGACAGAGAACCTTTGAGCACATTTCCTGTCATTTCTGGCCCATATTAGTCAGAACAATAAACACTCTCATATTTATAAATATCCAAAATATGAATATATTAATAAAATCTTTATCTTTATGGTCAAAGAATGTATGATACGCCACTTTTTTATTGAAATGTTATCCACTAAATCAACATTTGATCCTTTAAACAAAGGGTAAAAATACGCGAAAATATAAGACTGCAGTCACATAGAAGGTAACTTCTTAGCCTTATTCGTGCGTCAAGTGCTCGCTTGTATGCATTTTAGAGTTCTATTTTTAACCTTTGAGGAATCTCTAGAGATAAAGTGAAAAGTAGTTACGTTGGAACTGAAAGAAATAGCTGTGATTTGGTTGAAATTTCAAAATTTATGCATTCAGTTATTGTTGTTAGTTATTTGTCAATAACTTTCTAATAAAACACGGGTACAGACTTTTGCATATATATATAGAGCTTTGGAAAGAGGAATGGTTGGGTTCACACCTTTGGTTCTTAATATATTGTGAATTAAATATCCTTTACAAATAGTGCGGATACAGTATAAAACTTTTAAAATTTTTTATTCGTATATTTCACTCTTATACTCAACCACGAAACAAACTCGCAGTTATACAATAAAAATGTTTCCTATTTTAAAATGAACAAACAAACTAGAGTTTACTCACATCGTAAATATTATTTCATAATTCGAGGCCAGTTACTACAAACTGAAAAATTTCGTTTCCTGGTAGATGACCAAATTTTTCCCACAAATTATTGGAAATATGTAGTACCTTCTCATACTGCAGTACCTTAGCCGTTAAAACTAGTTACATCGAAGTTCAAATTTACGTTAATGTTGCAACATCAATTTCTTTTCATGTGTGCAAATTTGCCAACCGAATGATATGACGCTCTTTTGCAGAATATCATTAGCATGTCTGGTGAATTTAGACCAATTGGGTACTGGAAACGCTTTTACTGTAAAATGTAACTTAAAACATTAATGCTGCACATGCTGCACTTGAGTTGACAAAGACACACACATGCTTTCATTTGCTACATTCCGGGTCCATTAGTGTCAGGATACATAATGGTTCCCGGACAAAAATTGAAGTTCTTTATTCCTGAAATGATGCTGATAATGTAATCTTCTTGAAAGTTCTTTATCTAAAATATTTGCCATCGGCACAATCCTTTAAATTGAGGACCGCTGGTATGTTACGTTATCTCAAAATCAAGAACCTTGGCACACACGAAACACACACACACACACCTACCAACTCAAATCGAATATATTAGAAACCCTTCTTAACATACATACGAACAGAAGGAGTAAATATGAGGAACCTTGATGTATGCACACAGAAAGAGTATATGTGAATGTGAGAAATTTTGTAGGAATCACACGTCCAGGTTGAAATGGTACTGTATAAGTGAGGTATTTTATTAAACATGTATGTAAGTTTAAATAGTTTTATAATGTTACATATTTCACTGTATGGACGAAGAAACACACATATAATGAGAATAATAAATCTTGAATAAAACAAATAGCATAACATCAAGAATAATCCTAATTATATATAAAACTAAATGAACAGGCATAAAATGTCGGGCACTTCAGGTTGACGTGGAAAGTTGAAATTTGGCGTGACTGTAACTTTTGGAATTACCTCACAGGAAAATTGCCAAATATGAATATTTTAATTTTTTTCGGGTTCTAAGGGAGGAATGAAGAAATTCCCAGTGTTATTTATATGGACTTTTTTCTGGGACCTATAACCTCATGTTTTAGGTACTTGAAATTGGGGGGGCGAAACTAAAATTTGGTATGTTTGTACGTTTCGTTAGCATTACCTAAGTAAATTATCAAAAATTTAAAAAAAATCAAATTTAGAGTGGTTTTATGGAGAACAGAAAAATCTTTCTGATGTTATTTATATGGGACATCTTCTACACCCCAAAATGTTTAAGCAATTCCAGTAGGATTAGAATCATGAAATTTGGCATGATTGTAGCCTTTTGGGATTTACCCACGGTAAAATTGCGAAAAGTGAATATTTTTTTAGTTTTTAAGAGATCTAAAGAGGGAATGTAATAATTCCCACGTAATTTAAATCTTTTAGATATTTGAAACAGAAAAAGAAACTCAAAACTGGGTAGAATTCGATAGATTTAAGATGTGTGAAACCGTAGGTTGAGCAAACGCAGGGCCTAGGGTCGTATCCCCCAGCTAGCCAAAGGCTAGTCTTAAATATATAATTAGAATTTGGTTGTTTGGAATTATGGTCACTTTCGCAATAAATACTATACAAGAAGTAAACCTACAGCTTAAAATACATTTACAATATCAAGATCTCCGACTGGTATTCAAACCCATGATTACCCATCAAATGTTGAAGTTCCAATCATTTAAAAAGAAGAGGTGAAACGGAATTAAAATATAGCAACTTTTGTTCACATAATATTGATCGGTTTATATCTGATCGAAATGGAACGCTGCTATAACCTAGGCCTAAGTATTTGAACAATAACATTATGTATTGCATTGCTATTAGTGCTCTGTCTGAAATAACAAGTGCCAAAGTATTGTGTTGGTGATCGTGCAATAAAGCCGAAAGTAATTCGCAATTAAAAATTATTCATTATGACTCTTTTCCTCGCACATGTTTTAGTAGAGACCAAAAAATTGTTTCGTCTAATGCATCTGAAAGGAAAACGAATCAATTATCCAGGATGATTGAAGCTCTTTTGAAACGCTTCTGAAGCCCTTGCCTGCTATGGCATTATGTATCTTATTAAACGCTTGCAGGGACATGGGTTTAGAAGTAAATGCAGAGAAAACTGAATACATGGAAGTTCGTCGGGATCGTAATACTTCAAATTACGGATGCGTTAAAATATCGGATAATACTTTTGATAAAGTGGATACTTTCAAATATCTAGGATCAATATTAACAGACCAAAACCATATTCACGAAGAAAATAGATGTTGACTAAAAGCAGAGAATTCGTGTTATTATTCAGTTCAAAATCTCTTGACGTCGAGAACTCTGTCGAAGAATTTGAAGCTTAAAAATTATAAAATGATAATCACGTCAGTTGTTTTGTATGGTTGCGAAACAGGGTCACTTACTCTGAGAGGAGACCATAGACTAAAAATATCTGAGAACAAGATCCTGAGACAAATATTCGGACCTAAGAGAAATGGGAATGGGAATGGCGGAAACTTCATAACGAGGAATTACATAATTTATATGGTTTACCAAACACTGCGAGGGTCATCAAATCTAGGAGTCATGGGTGAGCAGGTCATGTAGGCAGGATAGAAGAAATTAGGAACACTTTCAAAGTCTTAACTGGAAGACCAATCGGAACACGACCATTAGGCAAACCTTGTTGCAATGGGGAGGACCATATTATGATGAATCTCCTCCATAAATATAAATACATAGTACAAACTTGATCCAGTTGGCTAAGGATAGAAATCGGTGGAGAGCTTTTGCGAAAGTGGCATTGAACCTCCGGGTTTCATGGGCCATGGAGTTAATTAGTCTCATTCCAACATTTGTCTCATGCCGACGAATAAACCTGAATTGTGATTGTTTCGAGAAACGGTTAACAGGTAAAGTTGGAGGCACGAAAGGTGGAGGAAAATGTTAATACCCATTTCCTGAAATCAAATATGACCCAAATCTATCGGAAATACACTCGTTGTGTATAATGAGTCAATCAAAACAATGTGCTGGCTAACATGGATAAAGTGTCCAGGAACACTAGTAGATAATCTCCTCTGATTTATCATAATACGGAGCTGGAGTATCGTATATGACGTTTCCGTCAAAAGCCTTGATCCTAACTCAATGTATTTATATGAATTTGAATTATCAATGTAACATTCGCAGCATCAATGTAACATCAAACGCAATGTCTATGAAAAACAAACAGGGAGAAATAGGGTATAATTCCTATACATGTATTCCACGGTAATTTGTTGCGGTAGGAATTATGGTCGAGTCATGGTCGATAATGATAATGGTCCGATAGAAAACAACCCGTGATGGTACAACGAGTTTTCGTATTGTAAGTATATTTTAAGGATTTGTTTGAAAAAAAAACAATCTGAAATTTGTATTATTTCTAATAAAAATTTCTTCAGATATTCGTCGAAGGACCACTTCCACTCTCCACTTTTGCGTATGATAGGATACAATATTCTTCGATTTTTGTCGGAAAGCATACACTACACTTATAGATTGATTCTCTCGTTCGGTTTTGCTAATGAAGTTAACAAAAATGGCATTAAGTTTTCTTTAATCTTAAATATAAAATAAACCTTTCCTTCTTCACATTTAACCCGTCGTTGGTTGCGCTTTCAAAAGTCGCATCGTTGGTAACGGGTGCTCACCCTTAATTTGCTACCGCACTGTTAATTTCTTTTAGTTGCATGTTTTCTCTCTCTGTCTTGTTTAATTTTTTTATGATTTTACAAAATGTTTCTAAATTATACACCAATATATGTGTATGTTTTTCACTCATTCACATTAATTTACATACTGGAATATAAAGATTTTGGTATTGCTCTAACTGGTGACCTACAGGTCTGTATCTATATAGGTGATCTAATCTAACCTAACCTATTCGGTATCCTCTCAACTGATTAGATTAGGTCAGCAGTTAGAAGAGACTAGTGACATACCAGCCTGCATCTATTACAATAGGTGACCTAAGTTAACCTAACCTAACCGGTATTCTTCCAACTGGTTACGTTATCTACTGCTATAGATACAGCTCGGTGGGTCACCAGTTAGAAGAGACAGCTTGGTAATTTACCAGTTGGAAGTATACCAAAATTTGTAAATATAGATTATGAGACATATAATTCATATAGAATGTCTACATACAAATGCATGTAGTATATTCTACAAATAGCTATTGATTTTGTTTCTAAAAGTATCTTTCTAAATTTCACCCGAGTATATTTGTATATTTTCCACTCATGTTATACATAAACGTACATATTGGAAGAAGAATTTTTATCAAAATACATATAGGCATATAAAATTTCACATTCTGCTAGATACACATGCTTATTACATATTCTACAAGTAAAGATTTCTGCCAATAATCCAATTATATGAATCACCACTACATAACAATTGCAAGAAAATACTATCTCAGAAATACAGTCCTGCTTACATAATTCCTGCATTATCAATAATAATTGTCGTATGCTTGATATGTAATTCTCTCAATCTACACGACGTTTTCCACCAGATTCTACATGACAGTCTTTGCACAATGTAATCGTGTGTTCACCGCATATAGCCTGTATTCACTTAACACACATTGCCATCATTTTTCTATTTTTCTTTTTAGGGAAAAAACTGCACTTTACTCGTGCTCCAGTTGGAGGAGATTCTTCATTACTACTTTGTCCACAGGCGTTTTGAATTTTCATCCAAAGATCAACATGAATTCTCACATAAGCAGCTCTATTTGCCATGTGAGGTTGCGTCTGTTCTGAGGCTAATGTCTTGAAGTACTGCCTACGCGGCACAGAATCTCCTCTGTTTAACTTATATATGATTCGAGAGTTTATGCCAGCAATGTCCATTGTACTGAAGAAAACACGAAGAGGCCACCGAAAGCAGATTTTGTACACAGAATATTGAGTTTTGAGTTTGTCCACAACATCTACACCACCCCTCATAACGTTATAAAACGTTATAACTTCTGGCTTAAGTTTGTCACCTGACGTTTCATCAATTTCATTACCATCGAGCATACTTGAGATGAGAATCACGTTCCTGTATTTCCGCGGCACGTAATAGACAATCATTGCTTCTTCTCCAAAGGCAAACGGGCTGCTATATTCCGGCCTGGTTCTTGTGTTCACCATTATCGGTGGTATTTCCTTTTCATTTTTTCTCAGAATGGCAACAACTGTAAGGTTGTGTTCTCTGACAAGTTCATTTACAAGACTAACAGAAGAGAACCAATTATCCATTGTAATATTACATCCAGTGTTCATAATTAGCTGTGCCAGTCATTTCACTACGCTACCTGGTGAATTGTCGACACAAAACGGAACACCGGGCTGTTTCTCCGCATACATTTCCATGTTACTCGTGTAAAACATACGCGAATCGACGAGTGCAAATATTTTGATACCATACTTGCAGGGATTTTTAGGCATATATTGTAGAAACGGACAGCGTCCCCGAAAACCTTCAAGCATCTCATCTATAGTTAGGCCCTACATACTCATATAATTACGTACGATAACACTTCTGACACCTCTCCACAAAACGTCTGTTTCTCATAAATCTGATACCTGCTGGTGAGAAGATTTCATTTGGCCTGCTAAATAAATGATACCGAGCAATGCTTTAATCTCAATAGGATCACTGTCGAAAAGATATCTTTCTGGAGAGTACTATTCTCCCATTTCTGTCAATTTTATGCTACTATATTCTGCCAACGTGTCAACCACATCATCCGGAAAGAAGAACTGAAAACACTCTACTACAATTTCAACTCTTTTGCGTCACCTTTTACGCCAGGAAGATGAAGAACAAAGCTTTTTTTTACTCCTGGGGCGATTTTTTGGGTGAGCGTGGACATTCCACGAAGTCACATTGTCGCGACCATAAATTACTGCACCATCTATTGTTTTGTCGTCTTCTCCGCCGGCTGAAATTTCACTTGCACTGTCGTGGTCATTGTTTTCTGGTTCTCCTGCATCGTTGATTTCATCATGCGACGGTGTAATCAGCCCCTCAGAATTTGGTTTCGATGTACCTGGGTGTAGAGAATCCTCTTATGAGTTATCGGAAACCTCCAACAACCATTGCGCAATTTGCAGGTCACGTTTATTCATTGTAAAATCCCCGAACGAATGTGAAAAAACACAACGCCGTTGGTCGCGGGTGAGCGGTGGGCTCACTGTTATTGTCTGTCTGTACAAAACAAGCGTTTTCTCAGAACTAACCCGTGATAACCACAGCACACTTATTCCACATACGACCAACATTCTAGCAGGAAGGTAGATGGCAGCACAGTCCACAGAGATGAATTTCAAACAATTGACAGCAAAATAAAGGACATAAGTGAGCGTCGCGCTCACCCGCAACCAACGACGGGTTAATTCATCATTCTTCTATATTCGCATTTTTAATTGTAGTTTTTCTGATCTTGCAGCAGAAGAATTTGAATTTGGATAACTGCACAGATACAGATATTAAAGGGGTTGCTGAACTGCAAGCGACACTTAAAGAAAAAGTTGAGGTCGATGGTGGAGACAATAACAGTGCCAGTGTTAAATATAGGCGAAAAATTCACCCATGCACTTGTAGGTTCATATCAGAGGTAGGAAACAAGATTTTCACTTATTTTAAAATTTATTATTATTATTATTATTATTATTATTATTATTATTATTATTATTATTATTATAATATTACGTTTTTGATATTAAAGTTTTATAGTTGAGTTGTGAATATCAATATAACTTTAAACTTAACTTTTCATGAAGTTAATTTCCACAATTTCGCATTTAAATGGTTCGTTCTAAACTTGGAACCAACTAAAGCGGTTTGTGGGACGTGTAACGATTGCTTGACTACAGAGTGTCTGGAAGTCTCTCCCAAAATTTAAATCGATATAACTTAGCAACAATATTACCCTTCCGAAAATCAAGAGTTCTTTAGATAAATTAAACAACCGGAGTTCAGAATTGTCATTTTTAATTTTTTGGCGTAATATTGAGTTTATACGAAACTCATTATGTCCCTTTCAACCAAATGACCGTCTTCAAGTATAGTGTGTAATTCTGTGAGTAATGAGCACAGTATTTTAGTACAGTAATAGCAGTACGACGTATTGGATTTATGACATAGACCGATGAAAATGCCATCCATTTCTTTATCGTCCTTTGCTCTTTTTCTGGAGAACCAAGGACTCTATAACTCATTCGAAAAGGATCAAATTTAGCAGTGATAGAACTCGATCTGCTATAGAAAAAAAATATGATATTTTATGTGCACATTTTTGGTTCCAAAGCTATTATGAGTGGCAAAATTTTGAGTTATATTATTTTGAACAAATAGTCATATACCAAACTCATTCAGTCGGGATCAAAGTAGGCATAATGTTAGCATTGAACATACCATTAAGAATATGAAATATTATGTAGTGAAGATTTTCGTTTCTACAGAGAGGTCAAATTTTGAGTAATATTTTCTAAAATAAATAGTAATATACCGAACTTATATGATGGAGATAAAGCTGACACGACGGTAAAACATGATTGGTATATACCTAAGTGTGCAAAGTACTATATTGGAGAGGCTTTTTGTTTCGATTTAGAAATGGTCAAATTTGAGTTATATTTTGAAACACAATATACCATACGTCGACTTTGTTCGATCGGGATGAGTTTTGAGATTACGGTAAACCTTGACTTCTATATAAGTGTGTCAAATGCAATTTTGTCTTAGTTATAGGTTCCCTTGTCATGTGCAATAAACTTTGGGGCACGTTCTCGAAAACAATTGTATGTATATCAAGCTTAGAGTGGTGATTCCTTGGCTCCCTGTAAAAAGTTGTGAAACATTATGGTGTGCGGGGTTTTGTTCCTAAGTTATGCAGAAAGCTCTAAATATATATCTTCGACATAGTAGGAAAACGATAAATATTGTTTAAATAGAAAGGTAACCAATAAAGTTCTGTCGCTTTTTGTTTAGGTCTATGTACAATTGACTCAAACACCGTGAGTTGAATGCGAGTGGAGATAAGGCGAAGGTCAGTTGTTGGTGTGGGTAAGTAGGTTGTAATATAACTATCGTCACTCATGAATATTAATGACTGACGATATTTCTGACATTGTATGAATTCGTAATACACGGGCGGTTGACAGTTTGAAGAATGGATACACCTCTTTTTTCCGCATATTAATGACACATAATGTATGTAAGTGCGGAAGGAAGTTGTATAGAGAACATGACATATAATAAATGGTTTCCGGTGAAAAGAAATGTTAATTGGACAAGCAGAATACAGAAAGAGCTTTCGGAAATAAAATATGCAGATCACACACGTAGAACAAGGTAATAGATTGTTGGATTCATTAATATGCATGACATGTAACACGGCAGCTGTTGGAGAATATTCTGGAATTGAGATCGTCGGAATGAGTGAAAGAAAGTACTGGAAACTTCGAGCTCTTTTTAAATTTATTATTGTTGGAATAGGGGAAAGAACACACTTGAAACTTCTGGAAAGATTTACGGTTATTAGACGTATAAAATACTGATGCATTTGCATGATGTGTACATTTACAAAGAAGACAGTAGGAACAAGTGTTAACTTTGCGAAGAAGATATTTTACTACTAGGAGAGACTGAGAGATTGGTAAGTACTAACGTTGTAGTTTTCTTGTATTATACTTGTTCATTTTTATATGGGAAAGGGACATATTGTAATTGTTGAGATTATAAGGGGACGGAAGTGTTTGGTTTTATCGGAAATTGATTGCGGATTTTCCGGCATTGAAAATCATATGACTCGGTGTACTTTTATGGAATTATAACATGACTAAGATATAGTATAATGTAATATGTAGGGTAGAGGGAATGAACATTAATGATTGCACCGGGAATCGAATGAGTATTCTCCCAGGTGGAGAACCGTACGCTAAATTTTATGCTTGCAGTGTGAACTTATTACTTATATATAGCTATGAATTGTGTATGACATAAACGGAAGTCAACAGAATTCGTATCGGGAATCGAACCAAGGATTTTCCACGTGAAAAGCCGTACGAGAAGCATTTTGCTTAGCAGGTATTGTTACTTGTATGTAGCTATGAATTGTGTAAGACGTATAGTTGGTAGTTATAAAGTATATGGTAAGAAGGTAGTTTTATTGACTAGGGAGCCATGACACTGCCAGAACTCGAACCAGGGTTATTCCACGTGGAGAACCGCACGCTTGTTTGCACTGTAGACTTTTCTCAGTTATAAATGGTATATTTTTACTCTGTATGAACAAACTTATATTGGATAGGTAGTTAACAGAATTTACACCGCGAATCGAACCATGGCTCTTTTACATGCAAAGCCAATATGGTTGGGAACGTTAGTGCTACGTTGAATATTGTAATTGGAAACTTAATACAACGAATGACTAATTCTTAATTCTATTATTGTTTTTAGGTGGTGAAGGATATAAAAAATCTTAATAAAAACATTGGAGAATAAAACCTATTGTCGTGAATTGTTTGCTGTTGATATATAGCTCTGCTTTTTAACGTAAAGGAGTTACAGGTTGGTCTTAAAATATGGATTTACTGAAACCGTTGGATCTTAGTGGTATGAAATACTGAAAATATTGGATAATGTGTGATATGAATATTGAATACTGAAATATCGACATAAAAGTTATTATAAGTTTTACATCCAACGAATATACTGACTAGACTAAAGGAGACGGTGATGAGAAATTAATGAATATGGTGGAATGAAGAAAGTGGGAAGAAGCAGGAGATCCCCGAGAAAACTCACGCACACGGTGTTTGTTTACCAAAAAGCTAACTTGAAACAAGCTGGGATCGAGCCAAGGACCCCATGCACCAGAGGTGAACGCTGTATTGCGTACCCACCATAGCTTTTTCTATGTATTATATTTGGATGAATAAAAGTACGCATGTATAAGTTGGTGGAACGAGAATGTAGGCGGAAACGGGAGAACTTCACACACAATGTTTAAACTAGAAATACACTTTGAATGAGGGAAAGCATTTTGTTTTAGAAGTGACTTATTTTTATGATCAGCGCTATTTAATGTTTATGAACGAGGAAAGAAACTTACTGTAGCAGTTATTGGAGAATGATACTTTTGAAACTCTTTATACAAAATTAGGTGTTTATATAACTTCATACATACTAGTAAAGAAGATATATTTAATAACATGTAATGTACGTAAGAGACAATTTTGACATTATCTAAACAGTGTAGGTAACGACTCTTAAGGCAATACAAGAGACGGACAATTATTTGACAGCGCAGATTAGTCTTATATGCAGATGGAAACAATTGTTTAAATAAGAGATAGCACTTTGAACGTATAGTTTGGTTAAAATTGCTTTACTTTAGAACTCATAACATTAAGTACAAGGTAACCAACACCATTGGCGATAACTATTAGCAGGACTGTGAGCGATGGGAATTAGCGTGTTGGAGAGACAGATACATTTTGCGTACATAATAATAATGAGTGTGAATATTTGACTTTGGCACCTAGAAGATTATGCAATCAACATTTTATAAATGTTTTGACGGTTGCATATAATATTTACAGAGAGTCTGATACGATTTTGTATTTTATTTGAAGTATGATTAATGTTTGTTTGAATTAAAAAGGGTATTTTATTTATAGGTCTTGTTTGTAAGTTAGAAAAACAAGAACATATTTTTGTAATGGTGTTATAGTTGCTAGAAGCGAAATAATTTAATACCTTCTATTACAGGTAGTAGTTAACATGTCCTTTTTTACAGTTGAAATAGATATCTGTCAATTTAAATTTTAATGAAAACTAGTCTGAATTTCGACAATTTTAAACTTTATTGTAATTGTTACAAATGCATAAGAAAATAGCATTTTAATGTTATAGTTGTCTGCATATACAGTGCAGATATATTTGTGAGTTAATACTTGACATACAGTTATAACATATCAGAAGTGGTTTACTCCCGAAATTAGATCTTCCTAAACCTTAAAGAGATTATATTGTGCAGTTTTCACTTATTGAGTTAAATTTGGTAATTTAAGACGAACTGTGGTTTTGCTCTTTACCCACTGCAGTTGTATTGGATTGAAATACTGAACTTACTATATCTGGATTTTTAGTTACTGTTTTACTGGTTCTATGAATGATTTGGGAGGGCTGTTGCTTAAAGTGGAATTTGAACCATTACTAATGCTTGTAACGAGAAACTATATATATCTATTGGGAAGCGTGGACTTTCTTTTACGCAGATGAGAAGTAGCCTGTGTGTAAGACAGCAATACGAAAACGAATATTTGCACAACGAATTGAATTACTATTGCTTACAACAAGATTTATTTTAACTGTACCTGGGACTTTTGATTGATAAGTAAATGAGTAAATTATATTTTAAAGCGGTGTTGAGATTTATTTTGTATTAGGTTATCGACTACTGTTTGGATTATTTTTAATTTATGTATTATATAACAACAAGGTTATAAAGAACAATATAACAGTGATATGGGTTTCGAACCACAACAGGGATAACTTTAATGCAGTTGCTGTGTATATGAACTGTTATGGAACATTAATCACTTAGTATATAGCATTTTTTATATTATTGTAACTGCAAGAGAACTGTATTATAAGACTACCAAACACATGTAAATAATAGTTAGAGCTAAAATACTGAATTACTGGCAACCGAATTGTCAGTGAGAGTAATATATTTTAAAGAAATAAACTGATTTAAGAAAAAATAATCTTAGTTGTTTGTATGCTATATGAAGAAACTAGTGTTTAAGAAGCAGTGCATTAAAAGAAAAAAAATAATTGTTCTCGAAGAATATGGTAGGAAACTGAAAATATTTAATACTTTATTTTAGATTTTTTGAGACATTACCAACGTAAGTAAATGATGAACTATTGTCGATTGAACGGGAATCACTGAGGTTGATACCTTGTGTTTAGTTTGTGATATGAAGACTTAACCATTCTTGTTTACACAGTTACTTTTAAATGAAAACAACATATAATCTTGTATGCAGAATGGATTGAATTAAGGGCGTACCTACGTGTGGGATTCATTGGATGCGGACCACATTTAAAACTCTATAACCCAACAAACATTTCAACACTTTCTTAAGAGAATTATGGTTGCAGTAGTAGAATAATGTTACTTTAATAATGCTTAAACGCAGTGACTGTTAGTGCAGAACCCACCCTCCAACAAATTTCAGGATGTGCAGACCCTATTTGGTATATGATTTTAAAAAGAATAAACATTGTACGGTAACCTCTTGAAACTTGTAGACCCACAGTGAATTATAGTCGGATATGGGGGGAGGGCACGGTGACTCAGTGGTAGAAGAGATTTTAATGTTTGTGATTTAAAACCAAGTGAACTTTGTGGTGGACAACATCTTTTTTCTCCTGATACTTCCATTTCCTACATTTATTTATTGGCTTATGCAGACAACTAAAACATTAAAATACTATTTTCTTATGCATTTGTAACAATTACAATAAAGTTTAAAATTGTCGACATTCAGACTAGTTTTTATTAAAATTTAAGTTGACAGATATCTATTTCAACTGTAAAAAAGGACATGTTAACTACTACCTGTAATAGAAGGTATTAAATTATTTCGCTTCTAGCGACTATAACACCATTACAAAAATATGTTCTTGTTTTTCTAACTTACAAACAAGACCTATAAATAAAATACCCTTTTTAATTCAAACAAACATTAATCATACTTCAAATAAAATACAAAATCGTATCAGACTCTCTGTAAATATTATATGCAACCGTCAAAACATTTATAAAATGTTGATTGCATAATCTTCTAGGTGCCAAAGTCAAATATTCACACTCATTATTATTATGTACGCAAAATGTATCTGTCTCTCCAACACGCTAATTCCCATCGCTCACAGTCCTGCTAATAGTTATCGCCAATGGTGTTGGTTACCTTGTACTTAATGTTATGAGTTCTAAAGTAAAGCAATTTTAACCAAACTATACGTTCAAAGTGCTATCTCTTATTTAAACAATTGTTTCCATCTGCATATAAGACTAATCTGCGCTGTCAAATAATTGTCCGTCTCTTGTATTGCCTTAAGAGTCGTTACCTACACTGTTTAGATAATGTCAAAATTGTCTCTTACGTACATTACATGTTATTAAATATATCTTCTTTACTAGTATGTATGAAGTTATATAAACACCTAATTTTGTATAAAGAGTTTCAAAAGTATCATTCTCCAATAACTGCTACAGTAAGTTTCTTTCCTCGTTCATAAACATTAAATAGCGCTGATCATAAAAATAAGTCACTTCTAAAACAAAATGCTTTCCCTCATTCAAAGTGTATTTCTAGTTTAAACATTGTGTGTGAAGTTCTCCCGTTTCCGCCTACATTCTCGTTCCACCAACTTATACATGCGTACTTTTATTCATCCAAATATAATACATAGAAAAAGCTATGGTGGGTACGCAATACAATGTTCACCTCTGGTGCATGGGGTCCTTGGTTCGATCCCAGCTTGTTTCAAGTTAGCTTTTTGGTAAACAAACACCGTGTGCGTGAGTTTTCTCGGGGATCTCCTGCTTCTTCCCACTTTCTTCATTCCACCATATTCATTAATTTCTCATCACCGTCTCCTTTAGTCTAGTCAGTATATTCGTTGGATGTAAAACTTATAATAACTTTTATGTCGATATTTCAGTATTCAATATTCATATCACACATTATCCAATATTTTCAGTATTTCATACTACTAAGATCCAACGGTTTCAGTAAATCCATATTTCAAGACCAACCTGTAACTCCTTTACGTTAAAAAGCAGAGCTATATATCAACAGCAAACAATTCACGACAATAGGTTTTATTCTCCAATGTTTCTATTAAGATTTTTTATTTCCTTCACCACCTAAAAAACAATAAAAGAATTAAGAATTAGTTATTTGTTGTATTACAATTTCCAATTACAATATTCAACGTAGCACTAACGTTCTCAACCATATTGGCTTTGCATGTAAAAGAGCCATGGTTCGATTCGCGGTGTAAATTCTGTTAACTACCTATCCAATATAAGTTTGTTCATACTAGTGGTGGGCACAAAAACCGGTTTTTCGGTTTTCGGTTTTTAGAAAATCCGAAACCGGTTTTTGAAAATTTTCAAAAACCGGTTTCGGTGAATAACCGAAACCGGTTTCGGTTTTCTCCGAAACCGGTTATCGGTTTTCTCTAAAACCGGTTTCGGTTTTTCACCAGATCCGGTTTCGATTTTCTTCAAAACCGATTCCGTTTTTTTTTCAAAATTTGTTCTATTTCTGACCAGAATGGTGTTTCGTTGTTCTCCGGAAACCGAATCCATTTCCACAGAAATAGTCTTATGTGTTTTCGAAAAGTTTTCACCGAAACCAGTTTCGGTGAAAACCGAACCGGTTTTGGAGAAAACCGAAACCGGTATCGGTGAAAAACCGAACTGGTTTTGGAGAAAACCCAACCGGTTTTGATGAAAACCGAAACCGGTTTCGGTGAAAAACCGAACCGGTTTTGAAGAAAACCGAAATGTCGGTTTTTCGGATTTCGGTTTTTATAGAAACCGGTTTTCGGTTTTTATAAAAACCGGTTTTGCCCATCCCTAGTTCATACAGAGTAAAAATATACCATTTATAACTGAGAAAAGTCTACAGTGCAAACACGCGTTCGGTTCTCCACGTGGAATAACCCTGGTTCGAGTTCCGGCAGTGTCATGGCTCCCTAGTCAATAAAACTACCTTCTTACCATATACTTTATAACTACCAACTATACGTCTTACACAATTCATAGCTACATACAAGTAACAATACCTGCTAAGCAAAATGTTTCTCGTACGGCTTTTCACGTGGAAAATCCTTGGTTCGATTCCCGATGCGAATTCTGTTGACTTCCGTTTATGTCATACACAATTCATAGCTATATATAAGTAATAAGTTCACACTGCAAGCATAAAATTTAGCGTACGGTTCTCCACCTGGGAGAATACTCATTCGATTCCCGGTGCAATCATTAATGTTCATTCCCTCTACCCTACATATTACATTATACTATATCTTAGTCATGTTATAATTCCATAAACGTACACCGAGTCATATAATTTTCAATGCCGGAAAATCCGCAATCAATTTCCGATAAAACCAAACACTTCCGTCCCCTTATAATCTCAACAATTACAATATGTCCCTTTCCCATATAAAAATGAACAAGTATAATACAAGAAAACTACAACGTTAGTACTTACCAATCTCTCAGTCTCTCCTAGTAGTAAAATATCTTCTTCGCAAAGTTAACACTTGTTCCTACTGTCTTCTTTGTAAATGTACACATCATGCAAATGCATCAGTATTTTATACGTCTAATAACCTTAAATCTTTCCAGAAGTTTCAAGTGTGTTCTTTCCCCTATTCCAACAATAATAAATTTAAAAAGAGCTCGAAGTTTCCAGTACTTTCTTTCACTTATTCCGACGATCACAATTCCAGAATATTTTCCAACAGCTGCCGTGTTACATGTCATGCATATTAATGAATCCAACAATCTATTACCTTGTTCTACGTGTGTGATCTGCATATTTTATTTCCGAAAGCTCTTTCTGTATTCTGCTTGTCCAATTAACATTTCTTTTCACCAGAAAACATTTATTATATGTCATGTTCTCTATACAACCTCCTTCCGCACTTACATGCATTATGTGTCATTAATATGCGGAAAAAAGGTGTATCCATTCTTCAAACTGTCAACTGCCCGTGTATTACGAATTCTTACAATGTCAGAAATATCGTCAGTCATGAATATTCATGAGTGACGATAGTTATATTACAACCTACTTGGGTATACACAACATACTACCTGGTTGTGTCAGTTCAGTTGCAACGTGAACTTGCGTAAGGGCAGAGTGAACATGGGACCTCCACAGAGCGTCATAATGACGTGTATGTTCTACGAGTTCAAACTGGGGTCAAATGTCGTTGCTGTGTGGCGGAAGATATGCCAGATTTTAGATGAAAGTATCGTAAACTACCTGAGCAGTGCAGCAGTGGTTTCACAAGTTTAAGGACGGTGACCAAACACTCAAAGACGAACCACGTACCGGAAGACAAACACATGTATAAAATGAAGATATTCAGGCAACAATTGGGGCGGACAGTAGTCAGACATGTGAGGAACTGGGACTACAATTCTGGTGGGTGACAAAACCATTCGGCAGTGCCTCCATCAACTTGGGAAGCACTACAGGTTGGGTCGATGGGTTCCACAAGTATTGACTTCAGGCCAGAAGGCAACGCGAGCAGAAAGCCGTGTTTCTTCGCTGTCTCGTCTGAGAAAGGAGCCATTCCTGGACAGAGTGTTGACATGTTATGAGAAGTGGGTCCTGTACAAAGCTCCACGTCGCCGCCGCCATTGGTTAGAATCCCATGTACCGGTTCCAAAACAGTCGAACCAGCCCTGCACCAGAAGAAAAACCTCCTGTGTGTTTGGTGGAGTGCCCGCAGAATTGTGCATCGCGAACTGCTTCAGCTGTCTAGAGCATGAGTTCAAATGTGTTCTGTCAGCAAGTGAGCCATGTTCAAGAAAAGATCAAAATTCTGAAGCCAGCACTTCTAAATCACAAAGGGGTCCTCCTGTTACAGGACAATACTAAGCCCCACGTGGCTAGGATGACCGGGGACACCATTCTACGCCTTGGATGGGAAACACTATTGCATCTGCCATACTGTCCCGACATTGCACCATCCGATTATCACCTATTCCATTCCTTGGAAAATCACCTTAGATGACGTCAGTTCAAATACCTAGTAGAGGCGCAAAATGCACTTCATACCTTCTTCGCTTTACGACCCACCAAATTCTGCCGTGATGGAATCCATAGCCTACCAGAACGTTTGCAGAAGGTCGTCGATGCTAATTAAGTAAAATAGAAATTAAGTAATTAAATTGAAATTAAGTAAATTAATAGCAATTTATGAAAAGCACTCGTAATTATAAAGGCTGAAGAAGAGAACGGAATTACTATCACACATTATTCTTAATATGTTTGGTAATTTATAAGCTTAAATAAGAGATCCGATGTTGTCTTTGTAATTTAGTGTGTTCGTCTTCAAAGAGCTGACAGCTAAACTCTGGTTTCTTGTCAGGTGTTTCCATTACTAATCTTATTTGAATTTACTTGCACAAAAATTTTAGTGATGATGTCAAATACACTGTAATGTATTAGTTGTGTAATATAATATACATATTATTTGCAAATTTTGATTTTTCAATGTTCGGTAAGACGCTGCTCTCAATCAAAACAGTCTCTCCACTTTATTCTTTTCAAAGCAAATTTCGTTAAGGTCACTTTCAATACACAGCGTTATGCCTGTTGTTCTTTCTATTTTTATCATCATTGTTCATTGTTCGTCCATTGTTATTGAACAGAGACATGAGTGAAATGATCTACTAAAATGATTTATTTACAGGTCGATATTGCTCACGATGAGTTAGTGAAGATAAAAGAAGACTCAAATAACTTAATGGAAGAATATGGTTATCTTTTACCTGAATATCCACTACTGAGAGTAAGTAGTAAATCGGGCACTAGACTATCTCTTAGTAGTTTCACTAACAAAGAAATAACTTAATTTCCTAAAACTCATTATTCAACAATATAATAAGGGACTCTGACAAATATAACCATTACATTTTAACAGCACTTTGAAGTTTTGAGTGCTAGAAATTGATTAATTTGAAGGCAATAAATTACGGTAGGTATCATTGCTCAGCCCAATTAATTTGAAAGTCTCCTCCTTAAATTATGTCACATGATGCACCGTACAAATAAGAATAAAATGACACTGATCACAATAAATATCGTATATACGAAGCTTGTGTAGTCTTAATTCGTATAGGCTATACTTACTGTGTGTATTCTTGAATTTCCTAACACAACAATACGATAAATATAGTCCGGGAGCAAGTGGTATAAAATCGCACATCCGTGCAATTTTAATGATACAAATGTGAGACATATTTTTTTTTTCTGTTTTGGTTTGCACTAGCTATGACAAATTTAGATGTTGCCAAGTGAAAAAGTTTTGCAGGCCAATATGGCGAACATTTCAAAATGGCGGCTGAGCTATACATAAAAGTATTCGTATCTCGGTTATTTTTCATATGATTTGGATGATCTTGTTTCAAAATTGCAAGTCTACATTGCAAGTCACTTTCCTCCTTCGTTTTTTGGTTTCTTTCCAAGTTTTCCTCACCGAAATTAAGACAACTGTCTTTTTTTCGCTTTAACCACTTTTATAAAACATTTTCTGACATTTCGCAATTGTAAAATACATTTTTTACTTCCACACCCTAAACATGTCTAACTCAAGCAAAATTTCTGAACTGCTCTAGCTGATCAAGCATCAGAGATTGCTGTGACATAGTCACACGCTCCAAGTCTTTACTATTGCTTTCTACTCTTTTCTGTTCCTCCCTCAAATATTTTTCATCTGAATGAAACCAAAACAACAAAGGAAAATCTTTATGTTTACCATTCCCTTCTTTCTTCTTTTCTGTTTCTTTCGTAGGTCAAGGAAACTAACTCCAGAGCATTAATCGAAACCAATTGATTGCAGCTTTTTTGATGCCAATTGCGGCTAGAAGTTAGTGATATTAAACCAAGTTATCTTGTTGTAGTTAATCCTATTGGAAACGGCGGTGTATGATTCAGAATAGACGATGATAGGTCGCGTGTTTTGTTATTTTCGTCGAAGTCAATGATTTCTTTGGCCTCAAATACATCTTTTGCTTTTTGAACTAAGCTAAAGATTTTTTCTTTGGAACCTTCTCTTTATGATTAGAAAGGAACTGATTCTTTTCAGTATTGCCTGGTTGAGTCTGCAAACTTTGGCTTTGGGTCAAAGATCGCATGTGAAGACTGTGGTCATTGCTTCGTCAAACAATAGAACAATAACTTGAAGATCACAATACGGATACATTAGACCAGTGGTTCTCAAACTTTCCGATAACACGGACCCCATGTGCATTCGGAAAGTGATCCGCAGACTCCCTTCTGAAATTTCACGTGGTATTGAAAACTGTACTAAGTTGAATTACCACTGACAAGAAGATCAAGAAAAAATTGCAATAAGCAATTTATTTTAAAGATACATGATTGTTTCCTAGTGAACGAAATTTCAATTGAAAATACAGTAACTTTCAAGACTGAGAATCAATGTACTTTTTGTTTTAAAAAAGGAATTTCACTTGATAAATAATGATCTCAAATGTGGGATCACTAATATGAGGAATGAAATTCTTTCTATTTTTCCGTAATTGCACTGAAATCTGAAATAAGATTTGTCACCATTAATCTTAGGTCCGATTCCACATTAAGAAGATTTCACTTTCAGGCTTTAATACTGCAAAGAGCAGAAAAGCTCTGTTCATACAAGTAAGTGGTAGGGAAAGGCATCAAATGTAACAATGCCTTTTTAGACAACTCTTCATACTCAAAGGGCAGAAATTTTGTAATGTAAGAAAACATTTAAATTTACAAACGTAAGTATAATCTCTAATTGCTTTCTTTTTAGTAACTAAAAAAATACTTCTTTCATAACAGCTGTGAGTTCCATTTTATTATAACACATTTCAATTTTTAGGCGTCGCGGACCTCCTGGCTACGTCCCATGCACCCCTAGAGGTCCGAGTACCCCACTTTGAGAACCAGAGACCATCATCACTTTCTTTCTTTCTTTCCTTTGAACAGCAGTGAAACTCAAGTTCTTGTCAAACTCAAGTTCCATACCCCCACAATGCAAACATATTTAAAGAATAAAGAGACGTTGGTGAACACAACTTGTCTAGGAACTGTTTAGTGACATATTTTGTTTTGAAATAGAGTACATGAAAGTCAATTGTTTTTGTTCCTAGAAAAATAGTTACAAAACATCAAAGAACCAACTTATATTGTCGGAATCCTTTAGGGGCCGGCGCCCTGGGCCCCCTTCTCTACGCCACTGATTAAAAGTGACTTCAGACAGAAAGTTCGAACAGGTTTTTATGTGGAAGACTCATCAGAAACGGGAACCCCCACTTGAGTAGTGGAAGAGATAGAGAAGAAAGAGCAATACGAGTACTTGTCTCTCTTCCATCAGTTAGAATATCTTGAGAAAAGTCTTGCAAATACTAACTGCTTATGTCTCGTTAAATAACCATTTGTATCCCAAGAGCAAGTCATGTAGTTGGTAGTTCTGTCTTACGAGCAACGATCAGTAATGACATGGTAACACAATTGCTGAAACAAAATGTAAGTAGATGTTCATACTCAGTATCGAATTTACCCCTGCAATCGTGGGACTATGGGACAATTTTATATACGTATTTCACAGTATTCAACATTTGAAAGAAGAAAGTTCAGAAAAAAATATTTAAAAAAAAATCCACGCAAAATTCGGACCGGTGCCTGATCTTAGTTTGAAAATCTTAGAACACTGAAAAAAGTAGAGATCAGACTGATTGTAGTAAATATAGACAATATGTTATTATTAGTTGGAATGTCGTCGGAACAAGGCAGGAACTAGGTGTATATATGCATACTTGTTTGTAGTAAATTGTTTGTACCTAATGACAGGAAGACGCCCTGAAACATTTATTATGTAATTCGTTTACTTCGAACATAACTTACAATGATGCTGCGACAAAACGTCTAGTCATTTTGTGTAATATCAGCTCACGTTGGTGTCAGCATTTCATTTCTGTAATATGATGTCAGGCATATGGTCTATCAGAGGAAGTGTTTCGCAATTCGCCGGGATGTCCCTGTACAGGATATTTTTACCATCTATACTAAATGACAGAATAGTAACCACCGTTGTAATCCGAGTCGCTGTGCTACTCATCACATATAAGGGTACAAACATGAAACTGCAGATTGTTGGAGACAAGGCATTTCCGTACTCTTCTCGCATAATCACCTAATCACTGTTAATGTCTTCAATAATATCATATGATATTGGAGTGAAAATTAATGTAAATTAATGACTATGGTAATCATCCACCATAGCAATTTGATTCCAATCGCATGCTCTTTTTTCTTTTTCTTCTTTCAGAAAGAACAAAGTATAAATCAAAATTTGACTGTCCATAGCTTGGAAACCAACGTCTGAGCAACATATTTTACACACTCATAAAGCATATCAGATTACATCAACATGTTAGATTTAGACATAATCATTTACGTTTAGTGTATGTTTATTTTTTTAAGTTTTTTTTTCTTGAAAATATGCTCAAGATGTGACCGATTTTGCACGCCTATATAACAGGTTAAGTTTTACTATAATGCCAAGATTAATTCCGATCGGATAAACTCCGAGTATGGTTTTCTGTTTCTGAGATTTAAGTCAAAATTTGACCGTCCATATCTCTGGAACTAAAATCCAGCACAACATAACACACTCACACTTGTTTCTCACACTTATATCAGATCAGTATATATCACCACTATACGTTTTTGATTTCGATCTGAAAATTCGGTACAGGTTTCTTTCTAAAATATGTCCAATATTTTACCACCACAACTCAGGAACCGAAAGATTACACATAATGTTTCACACGCCTTTATGCCAAAATAACATCTACAGTATGCCAAGTTTCATTGCTTTCAAATGGGTTACATATATGTTTCTCTTGATTCCTAAACTCTGGCTCAAAATTTGACTGCACACAACTGGGAATCTGAAAGCTAAAAATGTGTAATGCTGTTATGTACCAGGTCAATATGGGCATATATGTCAAGTTAGAATCAAGTCGATTGAGTTTGGTTGAACTCGTAAGATACTTAGTGTACTTTAAGTTTTCAGGAAGCAGTTAAATGAAGGACAAAAATAATCTAACATTATATATATATATATATATATATATATATATATATATATATATATACATGGTTCAATGCTTAATTACAGTTCACCGAACGCAAATACTAGTATTTATAACAAATATAAACGTCCTATGGCTAATGTTTATTTTCTCTCGCAAAATATTGCATTGGATAAGTCCGAATATTTGCAGCTGAAATTGCGAGATCAATTTATTGTCGAACGAAAGGTTCTCAAAAATATGTAGTACTTTTGAAATAATGTCTATCATACATAATTTATTAAAATGAAAATAAAATTTGTCAAATTGTACTTTAGTCCTTTATTTGAATTTTACCTAAAATGTCAAGGATACTATAAAATACACAAATTTAGTTGAAATCATGCGATCGTGATTAAATTTGGTACGGTGGTAGACTTTGGCCTCCTATATTAGCGTATGTAATATTATGATGTGTAGGTTTATGATCCCAGAGTTATGGGCAATCAATTTTGTGCCACGTGTTCCAAAACAAGAAATATGCACCAAAACATCCGATTGAGATCAAACTTGCATGCGACTAATCTTGATCTCTTTATTAGCATGTGAAACATTACATTGTGCAGATTATGAATTCGGTAATATTACTTGGTGTAGGCAGGATAATGGAATTTCCAAATCATTGAATATAACGAACAAGGATTTTAGGAGTGATCCAAAAAATGGCTGAAAATATTACGATCCTGGTAAAAAGTTTTAGAAATGAACAATAAAATGTATTAGAAGATTGCGATCTTGGTCGATAATTTATTTTTGGATGAGGGGCCACGAAATTGTAGAACGTTCCTAAATCAAGTTTTCGTTGTTTCTACGGAATAAGCACATCATACTGACATATGTGATACCTTGGGTTTGGCAACACTATATGTAGTTTTCCTGATATAGGGCGTAAGATCTAGAAGAAAAAATGATTGAAATATATTGGATCTTCGATCAGGGGCCACAGAATTTTTGAACGGCTCCTAAATCAAGTTTTCGTATTTTATGCGCAATAAGCACATCATACTGAGTTAAGTGATAGTTTGGGCTTGGCTACACTATATGTAGTTCTCCGAATATAATGCGTAGAAGAACATTTTTGATTTAAATATATTGAATCTTTTGATCCTATAAGTACCGTTTAAATAGTAACAAAAAATCAGTCTTGCACAGAGAAACAAATAAAACTCTAATGAAGTACAATTGTTTAGAACTAATGTTATTTAAGATATGTAGCTGCAAAGCTACAATTAAAAGCATGCAGACATCTTAAAATCATGGTATAAAATATGTATGACATAATTTTAGGGCATTGTCAAATCATAAATAAAAAAAAATCATCCTAGCGTTGCTTGACTTCCAACTCAGCTCAACGTTGTCCTGTTTAACAGATTTCTTCTTGAGTGGTATGTAGGCATATTCTTTGAACTTATTACAAGAAAAGAGTTTTCTTAAGGAAATTGTTTCTAAACTACAATAATGCATTATGACAGTATTAACTATTAACTCTTGTTGACTCTGCCTTGTAGTAAAGCAGATACGAAATAAAAAGGTTCATAACTGTTTGTTTTGAGGCGAGACTTAAAATAACACATTTTAAATTATTTTATTTAGTTTTACGTTCCACGATTAAGCTTTGTAGAATAAGCGAGACGGATGATTAATTGGAGTAAGTGATTATGTAAGAGATGGTGGATGAAATTGTGCAAAAAAATTTGAGACCTCCATAAGAATCCACAGAGACCTTGTTTTCCACCACAAAATAGCATTAACTGGAATTTAATCAAGGACCCTAACACTAGGGCTGAACACTCTACCATTGGGCTAGTGTGTCACTAGTACGCTACCGTAGATTATGCACCCAAGAATCGGTACGATTTTTTGTTTAGTGAGTATGACTCCATGTTGAGAGTATTTTTTATTTATTTCAAACATGCATGATATTGCTGCAAGGATAAAATATTCAGTATCAGAAATTTTGAAGACGTTCCTCTTCCTTGATAAGCAGTTTGAAGAATATATTGCCCATATAGCATTGTTTATATTTCTGCGTAAATACATAGTGCATGGAATTAGCACTGTAACGCAGTAAACACACTAAACGATCTTACAAAGTCTCTGCTTGATCCGTTAATTTTCGTATTGACGCTAGTATTTTCTACTTTCTATCATTTTGTCATTCAATTCCGTAGATCTTTCATTTCATGTTTGTTTGAAAATGATAATCCTTGAATATTAAACTTTTTTCTTTTGAATTTCAGCAAGAATTTGGGAAATTACAACAATCAGTATGGCAGGCTGAATCTCGGCATGAGAGTCTAAAATTTTATAAACAAAATCATCAACACTAGCGTCATTAAAAAGTGTGTTGACTGTGGTGGCATTTGTGGCAGCGATTTTGGTGTACTAATCGAGAATCAAATGAAACGAACTATGTTCCTTATGTTCCATATATAGAAATAGCAGGTCATGTTCTGAAGATAAAAATAATTGTAATTTAAGACTGTCAAAAGTGACTTAAGAATTTTAACTTACAAATTTAGAGGTAGAACAACCAGTCATACCATTGAAGATGTTCATTGGATTGAAGGGAAAACGTATAACTGGAAATATTGTACTAGATGTAAAAAAAGAGGAAGTTTGTACGTCTGTAAGTCAAGAAGCTAGGTGATGTAAGTATTACATTTGGATGCATCATTTTGTGAGGTTTAATAAAGGTGTTATTTCTTTACTCATTGAAATCTGATTATTATTTTGTTTGGAGTAGGCTAATTAAACACGGGACACAGATAATATAATATATTCCTGTTTCAAACATTATCCTAGAAAAACACCCCTTCTTAGCATAACCTAAATGGAAAAAAAGAACAAGGAACTATATAAAGGGCGAGGAACTATATGAAGGTAAAAAAGAAGGAATGTCACAAAATTGCATTTTCGAGAAAACGGCGTTTTAATATTGAAAACAGCGTAAAAATGATAGGGTTAGTCAAATTTTTCCCCTTTTTACATGGATATTTCTACATCTATGCATATATGGACAATCAAATAGTAACAAAAGTCACCAACAGACAGGACAAAGCATTCGAAAATGTACGCACATGGACATTCCTTGTTTTTTCCCCTTACCCTTCATATACAGTAATACCTGCGTAATTAAAGTAATCGACGTAACCACATACCTTTGTCATTACTCAATCAACGATTGGTTTCTGTGGCGAAACAAGTCCAATATCAAGGAGGGTCTATAGAGTTGAGAAAGGGCTGCATAAAATTACTCATACGTCATTTGGACGTGCATTGTCGTGCAACAAGAGGACAATATGTCTTTTAAACACTTCTGGATGTTTGCAATTGATGTTCCGGCGTATTTTATGGAATTTAATACTCCATAGATCCGCAGTAATGGTTTCATCTCGTCTGAGAAAGACATCCTAGGTCAAACGCACCATAGATCCCAATAACATAAACATAAACTTCAAGAAGATTTGGAAACACCTGCTCAGACCAGAGGATAAACGAATTGTTATATTTGGGTTTCATTTTAAGATTCCCTTTGAAATACATGCATATGAAGTGATTATGTCCAAATTTGGTCAATCATGGTCATCACTGACCAGCAGTGGATAGGTAGCTCTAGCCATCACTAGGTCTCAGTAAAAAAGAGATAGAAGCTTACTATTCCAAAGTAATTGTATTATTTGTCTTATTTTTTCCCCCAAAATACCTTAATAATATTTCAGCTCTTACCCTTGCATCTTATCAGCTTATAACAAATAGTTTTATTGTGTGACAATCTTAATACTATAAGATTGCTGATTAAAAGACATTCTTAATTATAATATCAAGGAAAGACAAACAAAGATAAACTATTTATCGTCAACAAGTGTCAGTTGATCGATACATTCTGGAAAATTTACTAACATACAGATTGTTTACAATACATGAAACACAAGGTTCCCAAACACGCCTTTACTTAATATTTATGTTCAGTGTCTCAAATGTGTGGAATGTCTAAAAGTAATTTCTCGAAACGACACAGAGAAAGGCATTGCACTTTGAACATTTTACCTTACGCCTCTACTTACATACTTCTTGTCGGCATTTAGTGTTGGATCGATTCATTGGCACAAACACTGGAAGATGACAAACCGCCTTTCCTCGAATGTTCAGAAGGTGTTGAATTCACTCTTCTGCGCTTTCTAGCTTGCTGAATGTTATCAATATGCACCTCGTCATTGCTAGCACTTTCCCTTCTAGGACTGTTATCATCAATACTAGTACAGCTATCATCACCAAGGGTACAAAAAAAAAAAATCACTGCCCTATAACCGGAAACCTAAGAACTCCAATATATCAGATCGAGAATCACCCTAAGGTTTCCTGTTTTTTCTGTATTCAATTCATCCATCTGTCAGAACCATATCAAAGAGACGATAAAAATAGTCTTATTGTCAATTTTCGTGTGCGATGCAACATCGGATAAAAGGTTATCATTCTGTCAAGTAAGTCGACACGATCTGTTCTGATTATACTGGGTTATGCATTCCGGCCTGTTTGCCTGTGAATAGCATCTTCGTAACAGATCGAGCATTGTTACAATCTACTAAATTATGTAATACAATTCAGAAAGTGTTTTGAAGCTTTATTGCCTTACCGAACAATGAATTTATTACATTATTACTACAAAAAATTCTTTTCAGTTCTTAAAATTTTATTCAGTCGGAATTATTTTGTCAAGGCACCAAAAGCTATGGAGTATCACAATAATTCAGAATCATAATAAAAATAGTAAGCACTCACTGTTTCTTGAATTGAATTCCAAATATGCCTTTAAGGGATCTAAGGCTCAGGCTAGAAGAGGAGAGGGGTGAGAATACTTAAAGGCGTCAGCTACGGCCTACGTTGATGGTGCCATCACGGTAATTGCCTCATGTGAATGAGGCAAAGCTTTGGAAATACCTGTCAGGTTGGTCGGTTACTGGGATAGATCACAGGACCTCCCGAATGCTATGCCAACGCTCTACCACTGAGCTACGGCGGCTCGGTCCATTGTTTCTTGGGACTACCAACAAAGGGCGGGATAACATTGGAAGAGTAATTATAGAGAGATGTCATCACTCGCACATGACGGGCTTAGGTCAATACCGTCTACTCAGTCCATTAATTCTGCTCATCCCAGGCAGAAGTTGGATTTAGGATGGGGGGCTCCGAGGTGTCTGGGTGCGAAATATACTTATAATGTACAGAATTTTGCATAACATTATACTAATTTCACAAAAAAGTCTTAATTTTGGAGGTGGTCCGGACCCCCAAGACCCCCTCCACGCTTATGTCCCAGGGAGAGCCCATTCACAAGAGAACTACACCAATTACTTCTATAGTTTGCCCTTAGTAAACAGGCATTTAATTCCACTCAAGTGTTTCTCTAGAAAGAAAGAAATTATGACTTTGAGACCTCTGGTCGCTCTAGCGACCACATATATCTTAAAGACTGAAGTTTTATCGAAAAAGCGATTCAATCGCTGATTGTTACGTGCTTTGTACACTATCACATTAAAAATGAAAATTAATACATGAAAACGTGTCAGCTTTATCAACAAATACATGGGATAAATAAATATTAACCACGTGTTTCTCCAACACACGCATTTCTAGAAGACGCTGTCATTGTTTGACCATTGTGACATTTTCTGTTCACGTTTCAAACTATAAAAGTAACAAAAAAAAAAGTTCTCTCGCTTTCTGTGGAGGACTATGTTCAATTGGAATTCACACCATGAGTTCAATGTGAATGAAGATAAGGTGAAGATCACTTGTTGGTGTGGGTATATACAAGATACTACGTAATTGTGCCAGTTCAGTTACACCTGGACAAGGGAACATGAGGCCTCCACAGAGTGTCATAAGGGCGTGTATGCTGAACAAGTTCAAACTGGGGTCAAACGCCGCTGTAGCAAGCCGGAATATATTCCAGGCCTTTGGTGAGGGTGTCGTGACTACCTGAACAGTGCAAATGGTGGTTTGACAAGTTTAAGGACGGTGACAAAACACTAGAAGACGCAATACGTGCTAGAAGATCAACATATAAGCAAAATGAAGATCTTCTGGCAGTGATTAAAGCGAACAGTGGCCAGACACGTGAGAAACTGGAACTGCAATTCAGTGTGAGTGGAGAAACCATTCGGCAGCACGTCCAATAACTTGGAAAGCACAAAAAGTTGGGTCGATGGGGCCCACATGATTTGGCTCTGGGCTAGAAGGCAACGCAAGCAGAAAGTTGTGTTTTTTGCTGTCTCGTTTGAGGAAGAAGCCATTTCTGAACAGGGTATTGACATGTGATGAGAAGTGGGTTCCGTACAAAGCCCCACGGTGCCGTGATCATTCGTTAGTATCCCATAAAGCGGATCCAAAACAAATGAAGCCAGCACTGTACCACAAGAATGTATGTTGAACTGCTCGCGGCATCCTGCATCGGGAACTGCTACCAGCTAGTCAGAACATCAATTCAACTGTACTGTCAGCACTTGAGCCATGTTCAAGAAAAAAACTCAAAACTCTGGAGCCAGTACTTCTGAATCGCAAATGGGGTCCTCCTGTTAGAGGACAACATTAAGCCCCACGCAACTAGGATGACCCGAGGCACATTCTACGCCTTGGATGGGAACACTGTTACATCCGCTGAACTCCCCGGACATTGCACCGTCCGATTATCACTTGTTTCATTTCTTCTACAATCACCTTAGAGGACGCCAGTTCTAATCCGTAGTTGAGGTGGAAAATGCACTTCATACCTTCTTCGCTTCACTGCCCACCAAGTTCTACCGCGATGGAATCCTTCCCCTTCCAGAACGTTGGCAGAAGATCGTAAATGCAGATGGGGACTAGTTTTAATCTTCCAGATACGTCTTAGGTGACATATCCGTTTTCGATGGTGGTGGGTGAAAAGCGACACAACTTTCTTGGTTACCTTATGCCTGATTGGTTCTACAGAGGACTGTTTCTTTAGCGATCAAGTGTTCCCATTTACTAAAAGTATTTTTTCTAAGGTGGCAACCGGAGAGAAACACACGGAGGCTTAAGCGACCCCAAATCAAGGTCAGGTCTGAGGATGATAAAACACATGAGCGACATTTTACTTCTGTTTCTTGTCCTAACTGGAAGAAAACAACAACTACTGATACAGCCGAAAACAGTAAAATTTATTAGAAATCAAAACAGAAAATTATACGTACTGAAATTAGTCTGTCTTCAGCTAGAGTTAAATTAAATCGTTTAGAAAATCAGCACAAAATTAAGAAATGTAACTATAGGAATGGCGTAGGTTTAAGTGAGAAACATAAATTTGTAATCGATCTGATTATTACAGCAGATGTGATCTGAACAGCTTAGAAGAAATGGAATTCAATAATTAAATCATTCTGGATAGTTTATAATTGAAACTAAAGCTCCCTAAGGATACTGCTATTGTTTTCAGCATGACGTTTTGATCTCTTCCTCTAAACAACATTTGAGAAGAGTATGCAACGGAGTAAATCCTCATGCTTTTGGAGCCATTTCTCTTTACTATAAAGATGAATTGGATGATAATGGTGTTGGTTGAAAATTGGATTATAATAATTGAAAGTATGATGTGATATTTGTTGTGGTAAAGCTTAGTGAAATACATTAATTTAAACACTCAATCACTTAAAGTAAATATCTTCATAGATTTCAAAGAACTAACTTCAGAGCCTCAGAAAAATCTGATTCCAAACCTTTAATGTTCGTTCCACTTTTGGAGAGTTGGATACAATTGTAGCAGTGTATACTAACAAAAATATAACACCAGGAGATACACTATCTAAAATTCTGATACAATAATTTTTGTGTTTGAGGATACAGGTGCTAAAATTGAAGGCTTCACATGTGACGGCGGCCAAACAAATAAGAACATATGGACATGTTTGAGCATAAGTGGAAAGAAGTGGGCCTCAAAAAGTATTATTTTAGTTCCTGCATGTTCTGAGAGAAAACTGGGCATTTTCAGTTTCCATTCATATTTTAAAACTATTTTCGTGATAAGTGGTCACTTACTATAAAAGAGAGATAGTCAATTTACACTTTTATAGAAGACTGTTCATTAGGGTGCATCGAATTTCCACTTTTTTTTTAAATCGGCTTACCCTTAGCGATTTTTTTTTTTTTTTTTTTGCGAAATGGTCTATATATGTCATATAGAAAATCGCACGCCGATTAGTAATTTCTTTAGGTGCCACTAACGACCTACAGTTTCAAAAATTTGTTAAGAAATACAATTCTTAAAAACAAATTATACATATTTACTTTTACGAAAACATTTTACCCTTAGTAGTTATTTTTGTCAGAAATGTACATATTTTACGTGAAAAATATTTCAGCTTGATCGGTCAAGTCCTTCAAGTGCCACTAGCGTCTTAAAATTTGGACAAAACGCCCCAAAAATATATTTTATTCAGTGTTGCGTAAAAAAATCGAGTTTTCGTCTCTTATAAACAGCTAATTAGGTAAGAAATGGGGCAAGCACGGTAAAAAAAAATAGTTTTTATAGTAGAATGAATGTTATCAAATACGACACATACTGGTAGTTGTCCAGCTTATGTTCGTAGCGCGAAAAAAATAACAAGTGATTATTTTTGTAGATAAAACTCCTTTCGATAAAACACCTGCACTTCATGGAATGAAATCGCCCAAAAGCGAGTTTGTCGTAAAATTAAAAGTGGAGTAGCATCGAGAGAAAAGAAAAAAGTGACTCATTGTTAGTGTGTCTGCAGATGAGATTAGGAGTAATTTTATGTTGCTTTCTAGACAGAAAAAATGGTGTTGGATGTGGAAACTGTTTACGCTGCTGATTGTGTTTAAGTGAAAATATGTGTGCATTTGTGTGCGTTTTTGAAGGATTGCGTCCTATTCTTCCTTGTCGGCAGTCGCTGAATGTGTAAGTTCGTCATTCCAATTGTGCGTGAAGTTTGATGATGTCTTGCGTTGACAAAAGTGTCTAACTGTTCAAAATTGGTTTCGGTGAATAAACTATCAAGTGTTCGTAAAGATGTCACCTAAAAAGAAGTCACGTTTTAATGTGAGGAACTTTGTCCATAATGTCATTGGATCCCCTGCGGAATTCACTTTTAATCAGCCTCCAACAATCGCTGAAGTTCTTAAGCAATTCTTGTGGGAGAGGGAGAACACGAAATGGGAAGCAGCATCTCAGAAGGACCCGTCAGCTAAAGTGCTAGCTCATTCAGTGGCAAGGAAAGTAATTCAAATTTGGGAAAAGGCGTCAATGAGCGGTGCAGCTATTTTGAGCGAGCAACGGGTTATAGCGTTGATTTTACATTATCACAAAAAGGTCCGTCAGCTGAAAAAGTTCAAGGACAAACCCGTTTCCTTTGCTTCCAAAGTTGTAGACTTCCAGGCGTTCGCCAGCAAAACTTTGTTTTATATCGCTTCTTGTAAATGCATCGACCCGGTTGCTTGCACTTGCGCGCGAGAGAAGAAAGTGCCTAATTGGAGGTTTCATTTTTAATTGACCAGAGAACCACCCGACAGATGGGTATGGCAGGACTTGATAGAAAGGAGACACAGAAACGTGTCAAACATTTATTGCGAAAAAATCGAGGTCAGAAAAATCAACCAAAGCCCAATGGAATTAGTAGTTCCGGTAGACAAAACGATAATGTCCCTTTACAAAATGAATCGGGAGAAGAGTCAGATCAACTGTCGAGTTTCTTCCTGCGCTTAAAATAGAGAAGACTAGCCCTTCTAAACAAATGAGAGTTAGGTTGCCGACATTTTCCAATGCAGTATATAGATGTAATATATCAGACCGCAAGGCCGCAATTATCGCTTGGTCGCTTTTGGCAGATATCGGACTGGTTACCCCAGTTCATAAGCAGAAGGTGATCGACAAAAGCAAGATTCGAAGAGAGAAGAAATCCCTAGGAAACGCCATCGTTGAAGAGGCGAGTGCATCGCTTGAATCTACAAAAGTAAAAGCATTATACTTCGACGGAAGAAAGAATCAGACTCTCACCCTTGAGACTAAAGACGGCATCAACCACCGAATAATGAAAAAAAGAAGATCACTACGTAATGCTACAGGAGCCAGGATCGAACTATCTTGGCCACGTCTCTCCTTCATCTGGAAGAGGAGAGAGCATACGGGCTGCCATCACAAAGTTCTTTGATGTTCAACATATACCCCTATCAGATCTGGTTGTTTTGGGTTGCGACGGTACTGCTACCAACACTGGTCGGAAGAATGGTGTGATGGCACATATTGAAGTCTTCCTGAACAAACCCCTTCAGAGAATCGTCTGTATGATACACACGAATGAGCTCCCATTTCGACATTTTATTGAATTTGTAGACTGCAAGTCTACTGGACCAAATACATTTAGAGGACCAATAGGATCAGCACTTCCAACCTGCAAAGAGTTACCACTCCAGAGTTTTCAGCCCGTTCTAGTAGACTGGGACCTCAACTTCACTGAGGATTCATTAAGCACGGATCAAAAATATTTGCTGAATATCTGCCAAGCGGTTTCTTCAGGAGAATGCCTCGTTGGGTTAGCTCACATGAAGCCTGGTAAAATTCATCAACCCAGATGGCTAACTACAGCAAATTGAGTTTTACGTTTGTACGTAGGAACAAAATAACCCACAAATGAACTTAAGACCATCGTCCAGTACATCATGATGGTCTACGAGGCCACTCTGGTTTGTTGTGATCCGTAATCCATCGTGTGCAGAAGGAGCTCGACAGATCACACCAAAACCAAGGAGTTGTAAAGAAATTATAGTAAAACATTTTTGTAACTGAAGAGAGAGGAGTGAATTCACTCTTTTACCCTTAATAGATTTTAGCCCCTAGCTGTGGCGACATTCTCAATGCCATAATGAAAGTATACACTGAGATTTTTTATAGTAATTTTAACGTGTTTTATTTTGAAATCTTCTCTTTTATGTAGAATAACCGGGAGCAAAAGTACGCACTTTGAGATTGAACCTACTCTAGATCCAAGTGAAATAATTTAAAAGTAATGAATTTCACACAGGTGTAGAAATGAAAGTGGCTCTATATTTTGGAGCTGATATAAAAGCCAACAATTTAGTATTTAACGAGATACATGCCTCTGAAGCATAATGCACAAATTCATATTCCTACCCTCGCAGCATAGGGGCCAAAGTCCTACTGTAATAAGGCAAAAGTATGTTAACACATGCAAAGTAGAAAATCGACATACACGTGCTTCTATTGAACAATTTTAGAACAATTTGTTTATTGAAAAAGCCGATATGTTGGGAAAAAATAAGTATAATTTGAAAAACATTTCAACATACTACAAAATAAGATAATTACTGAGGACGCCATTGCTAACAACAAATGCTGCCATGGGAGCAACTTTTATCTAATTTTTAACATCATTACAACATCTTTAAGAATTTCAAATAATAAAATTAACTGAAAATATCATTATTTTGTATGCATGTGTATAAAATTAAGAAAAAAATATACTTCAAGCAAAATTTTTACACCATGCTGATTAGAATAACATTTATAATGACTAATAAACTGCGGAATTCTAGCCTTGCATTCATTTTTGTAAGTATGTATATTCTATTTGTGCTGAAGTTCATTCAGGACAGAGCTTAAGTTACTGAAGAACCTTCAATGAACAGTAGGGTGCATCGAATTTCAACTTTTTAAAAATTCAGCTTACCCTTAGTGATATTTGTTTGCGAAATGGGCTCCATATAACGTGTAAAAAATTGCAAGTCGATTGGTCAATATCTTTAGGGGCCACCAAGTGCCTAAAATTTTTAAAATGTGTTAAAAAAATGTATGTTATTTTTAAAAAAAATGTAAAATATGTACTTTTATGAAATATGGTTATCCTATGTGGTTTTGTTTCTGTAAAACGTCTATATTTTACGTGAAAAAAATCAACTTTATGAGTCAAGTCATTCAGGTGCCACCAGTGGCCTAAAATATGGACAAATGTGTCCCTACTTTTTTCATTTCTTAAAATTAAGTTGTATTGTTTGTGATTAATCTGGATCGTTAATTAGATAAGAAAAATATTGTTTTACATCTGCAGCTCTTTGCTTATTTCCAACCATTAATGATGGAAATAACCCAGAACTCACCACGAGAAGGTGGCTGCAGTTCGAGTTCCGCCCGCCCGCCCACCCGTATTTGCTAACGTTGCATATGGTAGTGTAAGTTCATATCATTACTCTTTTACCTCAAATTGTTTTTTTTTTTTTTTTGTATAAATTCTGGTATGTTTCCTCTTGATTGTAGTGTTGCTAGGACAAATCTATGCCGTGCTTCTTGCCCACATACCACAGATGCCGCTTCTGTCACCAACTTCACCATTCTCTCTACAACGCGAGTGTGACAGGGTAAGGATGCCATCAGCCATTGGAGCCGTCTTTAAATTTTCTCTTAGTCTTTACATTTTCTCTTAGACGACGAATTCTCGTACCGGTACGCGATCACCAGATTGGGTCTTGCTTTTAGGACTCGCCTCCAGCCAAGCTCTCGTACTTTAGCATCTTGGTCATTCAACATTGATAGAAGTAGGTTCTCAGGATGGCCGTACCACGCATTTCTACGGATCACTGGATCAATTATTTTCCTGTATTTCGCTTCCATGTGGCGAAATGAGTCGTGATGAGTTGCCACAAATGTCGAGCTCCTTCTGCACACGATGGATTACGGATCACAACAAACCAGAGTGGCGCGTAGACCATCATGATGTACTGGACGATGGTCTTAAGTTCATTTGTGGGTTATTTTGTTCCTGCTCGGATTTTTCTCAAGGCTTCTAAATCATTCAGACTGAACAAATACATAAATAGTAAATAATAGAGTGAACTCCTTCGTGGCTAAACGGTTAACGTAAGCGTCTTTGGTTGGGAGACTCGGGTTCGATTCCCGGAGGGAGCTCATGTTGTTCGGATTCCACGTTAATCCGTAGGTTCACGTCTCATATAGCCTCGCTGCTGAAAGGAATGTTAAACTCAAAATCAACCCAACTAAACTAAATAATACCACTACTCTATTTTTATAACTTATATAAAATGTATTCTAAATCAATACAATATTATGCATATTTTCTTAGACTCTTTTGAAAAATCTCCTGTGCTTGAGTATAATATGACCAAGAATGAATGGCGAATTTAACCTACTAATGTGTGATGGATTATTCCCCCATCTTTCGATGAAAAAATATAATAAAAGTCATACATTGTAAGAGTATTTGATTTTCATGGAAAATGGTGCATATTTGTTTTGGGTTCACATTAGCAACTTGGAATTAAAATCAATTGAGAACGATGGAGTTCATCTCCCACATCCAGATTTTTAAAATATATGTTCAATAATGAACTTTATAAATATTATTTGTTTTTAAGACAATATTATGCATGCGTTTATTAAACTTTATTAAGGTTAATACAAATAGGAAATATGTGTTGAGACTTCCACATAATCGCTACTCTTGCAGTTGAAGGCACTCAAATATAGGGATTCACTTACCATCTTCCCCTTTCAAACCGGACAATTTAAACGAAAATGCTATGACAATCTTCCTAGAAAATATAATTTCGTAGAATATGGTTATTTTTTTTCGCAGAAAAACTGATTTTCTGAATTTTTTGCAGTTGAAATGGTACAATAATGAAGGATTGCTTTGACTAAAATTTCATATACGAGTAGCATACTGAAAGTCATGAGCAACGTGTTTCCAGAACCGTAATCTTTAGTTGTAAGTGAAACCAAGTATATCTTCTCAGTCTACAGATATTTCTTTCTTTCTTTCCATACGTTGACGCTGTTTGTGGCTAGCACGTGACTACAGGCAAGATTTTCCAAAATGTCAGGCAGCGATGATTCTTTTCGACAGCGTGCTGTGATTCAATTCCTTGTTAATGAAGACCAATCTGATTCTGAAATTCACCGCAGACTGCAGCGTACTTACGATGTGTACCAGCAGTGTTAGGAAATGGTCGAAACATTTTAAGGATGGAAACACAAGTATCGAAGAAGACTCGCAGCCGGCGCCCTCGAACTGCCTCCACGGAAAGCAGCAAGGTAAGGGTTGATGAGCTGATTAGGGGAGATAGGCGTACCACTGTGAATGAAATCGCAGCAAAACTTGGTGTTGGACATACTGCGGTGCAAGAAATTATTCACAGCTTAGGTTATCGGAAGCTTTGTGCCCGTTGGGCCCCACGTTTATTAACCGAGGACCATAAAAGTCAGAGACTAACCATTTCCCAAACCCTTCTTCAGAGATTTCGACATGTAGGTGATGACTTTTCGACGAGTATTGTGACTAGAGATTAAAGCTGCTTCCATCATTATGAACCTAAAACAAAACGACAGAGTATGGAATGGCATCACTTGAATTCGCCACTGAAGAAGAAAGCAAAGACAGTACAATCGGTAGGGAAAGTTATAGGGAGCGTCTTCTGGAATGCACAGGGTTGCATTCTGGTTGATTTTCTTGAGCCTGGAAAAACCATAAATTCTGCCCGCTACATCCAGACACGTTTGAAGCTCGTCGTGCCTTGCGTGATAAACGTTCTGGAAAGAAGATAATCCTTCAATAGGATAATGCGCGTTCGCATCCTGCACGTGCCGCTATGGAGCAGATCAGGAGACACTTCCACATCCTCCCTACAGCCCCGACATGGCACCCTATGCCTACCATCTTTTCGGTTTTGTGAAGGAACAGATACGAGGCCATCTCTGAGAGACACTGGTGGATATTTGTCAAGCAGTGCGTCAGTGTCTACGGGCAGCTGGAACGGAATTCTATAGCAAGGGTACTTTCAAAGCTGCAGAACGATGGGAAAAATTTGCGCAATAAATAAAGATATAAATAAAAACGGAGACTATGTGGAAAAGTGAAAGAAAGGTCTGTAGATTGAGATGATGTATTTGGTTTCACTTACAAATAAGGATTACGGTTTTGAAAAAAGTTGCTCACGACTTTCAGTATGTCCCTCGTAATGTATTTTCTGAATATTTATTAAAACCCAATCACATTTTAATAGATCAGGTTGTGGGGTTTATCGGAGACTAGAGACTTACGCTTACACTTTGGTGTTCAGAGATTTCTTTCTTCATCAACACAACATGACCAGTTTAATTATTTTGTTGTTGTCTAAAGAAATTAGTTCTCTCACAGTTTGGGTCAAAACTCCCACAGCCAAAACTCCCACACTGAAGAAATGTCAAAACGCTCACACAATCGGTCATAACTCCCACACAAATGGACAAATCTCCCAAATGCACGAACGGTCAAACCTCCTACAGCCAAAACTCCCACACTGAAGAAATGTCAAAACGGCCACTCAATCGGTCATAACTCCCACACAAGCGGACAAACCTCCCAAATGCACGAACGGTCATAACTCCCACAGCCAAAACCCCCACACTCAAGAAATGTCAAAACGCGCACAGAATCGGTCATAACTCCCACACAAATGGACAAAACACTCACACATAGCAACGGTCACAATCCCCACAGAAATGGACAAAACTCGTGGTTATAACAATTTTTGCGTGTGGGAGTTTCGTCCATTTATGTCTGAACTGTGACCGTCGCTATGTGTGGGAGATTTGTCCATTTGTGTGGGAGTTATGACCGCTTACCTGTGTGGGAGTTTTGGCTGTGGAAGTTTTGGCCGTTCGTGCATTAGAGAAATTTGTCCATTTGTGTGGGAGTTATCACCGATTGTGTGGGCCTTTTGACATTTTCTGAGTGTGGGAGTTTTGGCTGTGGGAGTTATGACCGTTCGTGGATTTGGGAGATTTGTCCATTTGCGTGAGGGTTATGACCATGTGTGTGGGCGTTTTGACATTTTCTGCGTGTAGGAGTTTTAGCTGTGGGAGTTTTGACCTGCTCCCAAAATTATATTCGATATCCTACTATGAATATTTTAACTTTTATTTAGTACCACCAAATAAAAATAAAAATTCTGTTATACATATTTTCAGTAAGGAGTATTCACTGACCACTAACCGAATTCAGAATTGTAACATTATTCCTGCTTTGCCGGTAGATCACAACTAAGTTGACAGTCCGAATAGAATCATGAATTAAAACGAAATACGAGGTATGTTAAAAAAAATATCGAACCTTTGGTCGGATAAAACACATTTTCTGATTTGGAAATACCGAAAACTAATCCCCTTCGAAGTAGTATTCTTGGTAATGCAGACAGTTGTCCTGGCGCTCTCCTCGATTGTTGGGAAATACTTCTGGAACCCAGCGTTTGGAATGTAGAGCAACCGTGCCGTCACATTCCGCATGATGTCTTCTCTCGACTGAAATCGTGTCCCTTTTAGTTACATTTTCAGCTTGGGAAATAACCAAATGTCGCATGGTGCCATATCGGGTGAGTAGGGAGCCTGATGACACACCGGAATGTTCTTTTTGGCGATGAAAACCTGAATCAAATTTCGCGGATACTCTTCTCATGCCGAAATTCTAGTTCAAAATTGAATGTACCGACCTGATTGAATGGTTTCCGCTTGGGTGTCGCCAAGCTTTTTGGCAAAATTTGATGCAATATCACTGCTCAAATTTTTCTTCGTTTTACAAAAAAAAACTGAAATCCGACGACCGCTTGCTACACGTCTTCACTCGTTGGCCAGATGACGCTTTCTTCGGGCGGAAAAAAATCACAACTGTGGAAGAGTTTCTACATCTCTACATCTACACTGAAGAAAGTTTCCTGCTCTATATTGGTTTACGTGGGAGAAAATTTGTTGGATACTTTTTGAACATATCTCGTACGATCATGAGAATACATACTCACATGGTGTTTTTCAAATTAAGGAATGAAATTCTGAAAAATACTTGCCGGAGTGAAGTGTTCTACTACTGAACCAGCTTGCACGTAGGGTAAACAAAATAAATTTAGGTAAAAGCCAATACACAAATTGTTTCATTTTTTTTTAAAAAAAAGGACTACTGTTTTGTTCATTTATTTCTCAGGCGGACACATACAACTAAATATACAAGTAGTCAATATTACCATTCATCATTTTTCGTACATTTTGTATGGTTATACATATATATATTAATAAAAATCATTAACATAATTATAATTCTTAAACCATGAATATTTCAATCATTGCTTAAGTATAATAGAGCAACAAATACATAGAGTTGCAAAATATTATTTACAAATATGGACCGTACTTTTCCGAACTTATAAATCTTATCATGTAAATGTCACATATTATAAATGCATTTAAAATCTGTGGTAATAAAAATGTACATACTAACACATACAATACTTAAAGGTAACATTCAATACTGTACAATTACTTTCCTAAGTCACATTTCTACTCTCAAAAACAGTTCTTACTGATCTTTAGAATAAAGTAACTGAATATAATAAAAATAATATAATAGCAACAGCGTTAACATATGAATTAACTTTAAATGTCAAACGTTTATATGTTGCTGTTTGCTATTCTTACTGAAAGGTGCATTAAATACGAAAATTAACATACATATGTAGTTAATATATATACGAAAATATATATATGTCTTGTAATCGTTTAAACAACTAAAATCTAAACATCAAACATTATCTAAAAATACAAATTTTATTACGTAGTTTCAAGTTACATCTTTGAAGCTGACTTTTAAAATATTGGAATTAGAAGCAAAATTATTACGACTCATCACATTTATATTCTTAATATTCCTTTAACTACAAGGTTACGTGCGGTTTGACACAACTCGATATTGGTTTTGTTTGTTATCGTATTATTTATTGCTGATTTACCGTATGTCATAATCGTCAAGATTGATAGTTAATTGACTTACAAGGTAAGGGTTGCCACATGAAGGTATTATAACAATTAAATCTCATATTTATAAACAGAATACATACAGACGGCGGCAAGCACGCTATCGGATTACTGTTCTATTGGTTGTTAACGTTATGGTAAGTTTGACCATACATTGGAAGTAATCATTTGTCAGCTTAGAGGTCAGCCAAATTAATATGACGTATAATTTTTATGTATTTGAATGTATAGTCATAATTGAAAATGAAATGAAATCTTTGAGTTTTACGTCCCACGGTTATGCCGGTTAGGCTAAAGGAGACGGTGATGATGAGTAATGAATGAAATGGTGGAATGAAGAAAGTGGGAGGAAACGGGAGAGCCCCCGAGAAAACCCACGCACACGGTGTTAGTCATAATTGAATCTAGACAGATCAACAGCACCACCCATAAGGGAGTGAGACAAATCTTTTGAAGCAGGGTTGTATGCAGGAATTTATTTCGGGATGCCCAAAAATTTCCAGGGGGCTCGAATTCAATATGAGTATAAATTGCATTAAAATTTGTAGTTAATGCTAAAAATATACAAAATTCACAGAAAAGTAGATTTCAAGGGTGTCTGGATCCCCAGAATCCACCTCTCGCATATGTCCTTGTTTGGGAGACAGGCGAGATATCTTTTTAAAACATTTTTTCATAACTTTTATAGGGATTAAACAAATTTAGATGCAAATATATGGATTTAACGATCTTTAGAACTCCCTTTGCTAACAAGGATAAACTTTAGCGTTTTTTTTTTAAAATATTGTTACTTAGCGTCTATTTCAACCCACATAGATAATTAAAGTACACAGGTGGGCGATCCATTGATAGTCCTTTGTAAAAGAAGATGAAATGTGGAAGAATTGAGGCAGCAGGAAGTATAGCAGAAACTGCCAGAAATAATGGAAGGTTTACAAAATCACAGAGTCAATGTAGTTTGTCTTATGACGGGGTAGCAGAACTAAACACACTGATTACTTATTTTTCCAAGTTAGAATCATTGATTTTCTTGAATATGTTTAGGGTAAGTTTAGAACATATAATTGCAAGTTGTTGGATTTGGATTCTGCAGTCAAAAGCTAACTCTCTTAACACCGAAATGAACAACTTTGGAGCTCTTAAGATTATAATAGATAAATATATGTATGAGATATATAGTTTATTACTTAAGAAAAACTAAAAAGTATTCTAACATCGGAATTAAAGTATCTTTTAAAAGAAAAGATGGGAAGATGAAAAAGGTTTCGTTTGATGAATCAATTATAATAGCAGTGGAGCACTGAAACACTTCCTGAAATAAAAATGAAGAAGAACGAGTTAAAATATTGGATTTTGATGGAATCATACTCAAGATCGTATCCTGGACGGATTCTCGGCGATAATAAATGAGAAATATTTGTGCAACTTTTGAAGCCATTCTCAGGATAAATACTATGGATTGAATTTATACAACCAAGAAATTAATTGAAAATTATTCTCATGACCAAATTTATAAATTGAAGTCACAATTTGTGTTCCCTTAACTTTGCATTGGACTCAGAATTTTCATTTCTCTGCCTGTTGTTCCAGATGAAGGAGGGTTTTATAAATTATCGTTAAACAAAAGTAATTTGAGATCTAAGAGCTCAACTTTCGAGGTCATTTTTCTCGTTATGCTCTTGACAATAGATTTAAAAATAGTCCCAATGCATTCAGCCGTCTCAAGTTGGCATAGAAAAGTGAAAATGAATTCAAGTAGCGCCTATTGATATTTTTACCATTGTCATAAGCTGTAGTTCAAAGAACTCAAGTTTGATGTCAGTTTTCTCATAACTGCTTAAACGGATATGTTTCAAAGCAGTACCATTGGATTCAGCTTGCTCAAATTAGTATGGAAAGCTGAATAAAAATGTATGTAAGCGTTCGAAACGTTTCAAAATATGTTAGAACGAGTACGAATTAACAGACGGGTCTCATCACTTCAGCTTTGAACTTCTTAAGTTAATAAGTGCGCTGTTGTTACAATTGACATATTGTAGCTTTTCCTATTCTTGCGAAGGCCAGAATTATTATCTTCGTATTTCTCAAGTGTATAGATCCTAGTTCTTTTGTCACATAGTAGGGTCCAGCGAAAAGATCTCCCGTATTTGGAGAGAGACTATGTGAGTTTTGGTGGGGATACGGCGGCGAAGGGGGTATCAATGGAGAGCGGTATATATGCCGTTTTTAGTAGTCGCAATAGTGTGGCGCGATGAACATCGTGCGTTTGATATGGAGAAGTATATTCATAATGGTGGTTTTGTGATTACTAATCAGCGGCATTTCGCATTCGGTTCGGATTTGTCCGACATAATTCTGTTCCGAATAGAAAAACAAAACTATTCACGGTACTTAAACAGGACGTCCAGGCAATTTTTTCTCAGTGCAGAACATGTTGCTTTAAAGTTTGATAACTAAACTTGAATAGTTTTTATATCCATAGCAGAATCATGTTGGCAAACTTCGAACATAATCCGAAATGTCCGCCTAGTAGTAATGACAGAACCACTATTACGAATTTACTCCTCCATAACGAATACACGTTGCTCACCGTGTCACTCTATTGGGAACACTAAAAATGGCATTTATACTGCTATCGATAGATACCCCATCCACCACCATATATCCACCACAACTCACACAGCGCCCTTTTCAAATATGGAAGATCTTTTTGCCGGACCCTGTATATTGGAAGTATAGAGGTGGAGTCAATATTAAAAATTTCGCTAGAACAGAAAATAAAATTATGAATATATAGTGTTTGTTTGTTTAATGTTCTTTTTTGATACTATATGAGACTTCTCTTGTCTCGAAGGCGAGAATACTTACCAGTTCTCCAGAAGGAATAAAAAATAGAGGTACTTAGCAACCCTTAGCTGTTACGTGAGGAATGGGTCAATCTTCAAGATAACATATGATAAATTCACAATGAAAATACTGTGGCAAACAACACCAAAATCGAATTGTGGTCAACTACACGCTGCTAAATACAACGCCAAAATTCGTAACTGTATGTTTCGTCAACTTCACATGAGAAAGTTTACATGGCCAAGAGTTCTAAGCAGAATAACACTTGCTACATATTCAATTATTTATTATCTCAATTTTCCTGAGAAACTAATTAGATTGGTGAACTTTAATGACACTTCCTTTTACGAAAAAAAAAGTATTACACAGTTACAACATTAAGGGAATATTTCCTTCATTTTTAATATGTTTCCATGATATGTTAAAAATTTAAGTTGCTAACTCTTCTAATTTATTACAACATATTATTAACTTATGTATCATTGCATATCACACATCTGACTATGAAAATACTACTGTAAATATTTTAACTATATTTTATCCCAAAATTGGTAGCTTTCCTTACAGTTTCTTAATCTAAAATAAGTTTATTTTTAATCGTATTCAATTGAGACTTGTATTGTTCACAATATTTTAATACGTTCTTTTCGAAAGTAATAACTATATTCACAACATTTTTCAAGAAACGTAAAAAAATATATCTTCCTGGTAAAAAAAGAAAAACAAGAATCACTAATGAAAGATCAAGTACTCTTACATTATTTTGTCAGAGCAATAGATGTTGATAGAAACATGTGGACTACTTGGGTGCCAGGTAGTATAACCTCAAAATGGAAACAGTTCAGAAGAGAACTTTTAAGCTCAAAATATCATGAATAATTCATATTCCTTTTATGGATGCAAACAAAAACATAATTGTGAAATTCATTTTCTAATGTTGTTAATGGATAACACTTTCTTGATGCGATTTACATGAGATGTTGAGGATCAAGTTTCTCTTCTGGAAAATTTTGATGTGCACATAATTTTAACGTTACTTCAACTACAAAAGAAATCTTGTGGGACTCGAATCCATTTGATTCACAATTTATTGATTTTGTGTTACTTTTTCTTCGAAATTTACAAATTCTTTCACATCACAAAAGAACAAAAGAAAATATATATATATTGTTTCTTTTAGAATATTTTAATGTCCTCCCAAAATTATATCAACAAGCATTTGAAAATAATTTCTTATTTTTTTTTCTTAAAGCACGACATTTTAATTCAGATAACTGTGTGCAATATTTTTACTTTTCTAATTTTGTATTGTTTTCTGAGTTAAATCAGTCCAAATGTTTAAAGTATATTTGATTTTTTGTCTTTGCTAAGTTGTGAATGTGTTACAATTTAGTTTGTAGAGAACAGCTAACTAATAAACAAAAATGTAATTTGTTATGCAATGAAGAAGCATATTGATCTAGATTAATAGAAACTGACTCTAGAATAGGATTAATTTGATCATTTTTGCTACTCAGGATAGTTTGCGATTATTGCAAAATGTGTTTTGTTCTGTACAAAAGTGTAGTTGAAAAATATTTGAATTATTGCTATAAATATGCATTTAATTAATTTAGTTTCCTCAGGAAATCTCTTATATATTGAATCTACTCTAATGGAGGAAAATTCCAACACCATTAGGTGGAAAGTGTTGAACAACTATATCCAAAGCACGAAGAGAAAAATCAAGGATATATCCCTGTGAAATTAACGTTACCATGAAATAAAAGTACGTTTCTGTCGTTCCTGTTTGGAAAATGTTAACAAAAGCAGCCCCATTTAGTCCTAAAGCCATCCAGTAAGTTATTCCGTTCAAAATAGTCTGGTTCAAGATAACTTTCAAATCAGCTGAAAGACGAATATTTCTTTCCCAGTGGTTTCTAAAGTAACTCAGAGGTACGGCCAAGAGGAAGATACCTTTGATCATTCGAACTGAGAAATATGCCATGTAGACGCCAATGATTAATATTACAGCAATTGCAACAATCATTATTACTACTGATAAATACTGTACTGGATATAATGAAATGTTCTGCTTGAATTTTGCATATAATGAAGTTGAATTATAACAATAATGATTCTTCTTCAATATCTTTCAAGTTTTGTCTTCTTGTCCTGTGAATTAAAAGAAATATGTTTTATTAACAAAATTTGCATCCTTTGTTTCACTAGTGCACCGTCTAATATATAACATTTATATATCTAATTTCTAAATTTTTAATAATCACATTCCTCTAAATTCCTTTAGAACCATGAATTATCGTATTTAAGGACTGTTTAATAAAAAAAAAACAGTATATAATTGGCTGACTCATTTTAATATTAGTATCAAATCCATACTTGTTGAGTTCATTTTGAAAATCTTAGAGTTTTACGTCCCACGGTTATACCGGTTAGGCTAAAGGAGACGGTGATGATGAGTAATGAATGAAATGGTGGAATGAAGAAAGTGGGAGGAAACGGGAGAACCCCGAGAAAACCCACGAACATGGTGTTTGTCCACCACAAAGTTCACTTGGCGGGGGCTGGGATCGAACTGAGTTCATTTTGAGTTCAACGTCCCTTTCAGCAGCGAAGCTACATGAGACGGGAACTATTAATTAACGTGGAATCCGAACCACATGAGCTCACGCCAAGAATCGAACCACGCCAAAGGAGAGTACGCAAACCGCTTAGCCACGAAGGAACTCGTCCATAGTTTTCGGAGCCACTGAGGTGAACAATGACAATTCTAATCACCTTTAAATCCAAATTCAGCCCCGAAACCTAATCGAGGGGAAATATGTAAAAATGATCAAAAATGACCAATATTGAGAATAATTAGTGTCTAATCTGTAGTTTTTGGGGTCGCTGAGACGAACAGTGATACTTCCAATGCCGTTTAAATCCATGCCACTAAAATCAAAAACAGATTATTTCACGGGTACCAAACTCATGAGATAAGACGTGCATTTAAAGTTGTTATTTTAACCCAGGTAAAAGCGGATAATCGATGCTAGTTCAATATAAGTTAAAACCGTAGCACACTTACATATAAGTTTATCGAGTGAAGGAGAGGAGAGACTGCACTATTACTCCGAAAGTTGATATGGGATTCTAGTGAAACACTTATCAGAAATAGAACTCAGGAGGAATCTATAGAATGCGCAAATGCATCCTCTACCAAAAAGCTAGCAATAGCTTTCCAATTCGTTGTTTTATAATTAACACGTATATGGTCATTTTGTGTGAGTGGTCATAATACCAGAGGATTCTTAACAGCCATCAAGACACGGAAAGCATGTTGACCGCCGAGAAATGTTTTGTCCCATAAAATTCAGTAGATGAAGTATAACAGGCAGATAAATTCATAATGTTACCATGCAGGGAAGAATGCATTCATAAATGTCTTTCATTTGCAGTTCCATTAAAAATGGTGCTAAAACTAGTGTTTTTTGCTAGAAATTTCTGAACTTAAACTGTTTTTAATTCGGTAATTTCTTCCGACTAACCTTCTGAAAAATACAAAGATTAATACAAAATTACGTTATTTAAATCGAAAATGCCTCAACAGTAAACTTAGTAGAGAATTAAATTGATAACAATGGGGAAACTTCATTTTCTCATACAATACTAAATTAAATTTTCGTGTTTTCTTTATGAGCACAGGTGAATTGACAATTACTGTAATGTCACTTCTTCAAGCTTTCTATTCTCTTAATTTTCTTTACGGGTTCTGCAACAAACGCCATATCATCTCCAAGCCGTATACTATTAACCATTATAACCAGGATAATAATGTCCTCCTTACAGAGGCTTGAAATAAATCCCACACCCGGTGGAAGAGTGTTACAACTCAAAAAAATGAAAATTTTGAGTTATCATCGTTCAAAAGAGAATATATAGAGACGAGTGAGCTCTACCTGGTGGTATTTTTGCAGAAAAGTAACTAAACAAATTAACCCCTAGATGGCAGAAATACCAGTATTTCAGGGAGCGATTTCGATAGGATAACAAACTTTAAAAGTGATGTTCCCACAAATGTCCATTTTTGACTTCTAACACTGTTCCTCCGGTTGCGAGAAATATATAATTTCTCATAAATGGTTTATATCTTTGATTTAATTACGTTACGTTTAATGTATAAGAATATACCAGGCCATGTAAGCTTCTAGTGGACATCATAATTCCATAGGTTTTCAGGAAGCTATTTTGTTACTTCACACATTTTCATTGAACAACCTATTTCATAAACAATCGCATTCAACGGCGCCGACTTTCCAAAATTTTTGTGTGTGCATATCCATGGTGGGACATTGGGCCTACTATATTTCCAGGGAAGTCTCGATATTTGATTTGATTGATTTTTAGTTAAAATCTTATGAACATTGTCATAAAGGGGTATGATCTTTAAAGTGAAATATACTGTTACTATAAAGATAAGTTGGGGCTGCCCTTGCTAAGCGGTAACAAGGCTGAATTAAACGCAATAGAAACAGGTTCAACCCGGGACCAAACTAAAAATGTTGTGGGTGTGCCACATCCACAAGATTATTTGTGTGAGTGCCGTAGCCCCGGAGCACAAGTTTGTACCGTTCACTGGTTTAATCAATATAGGGGTAATATTTCCGGCCAGGCACGGGAAAACAGACCACTTTGCAACCCTAATTGTTAACCTACACAGAATATCCACTTTATATATGTTTCAATGAAATGAAATAATTCAAAATAATAATAGCTAAAAATAATAATATTTGCTGTGCAGCTACGAAAGAGGAAAAAGGAAGGAAAATGTTCAGGACAAAGAAAACAAATTCCTAATGATAAACTAAGGCTTTCCATTTCTGCTAAGTGAAACCAAGGAAAATATAACATTGATTTAGAATTTTTATATGAAAATGTTTACTAAACTACATCCGTGTTCAAAAGTTATAGGACACCATGAGGTGAAACAAACAAATAAGGACTAGGAACCTATGTCGATTTTCAAAATTAAACATGTTAAATATGCCCAGGGGTTACACTGAGGGTAAAATTACACAGAAATACAGGAAATTGCTACTACGAGACAGTGACCTAGTTCGAGTTTATCTTGCCGATTGTGCATTGATTCCCGTTTGACGTTGCTGAAAGCGTCCATTATGATATGTGATGATCCCGAACTGTTATAGAAGTGTAACAACGACTTCTTATAATGTAAGTGATGCCAACAAGCAGCTCATGTGGTAACGCACCCCACTCTTGCAAAATAACAGATATGACGTCATCCAGAGTTCGGCTTTGTTTATTATGGGTTCTAATCTGATCTCCAATTGAGTCCCACACACCTTTAATCACATAAGGATCTTGGGAACGTGAGGGTCACTACAAACATGTGATACGTTTTTCTTCCAGATATTTCTTCACTTCTGTATTATGTAGAAGGGCATTATTGACCATTAAATGAAACTTAGGATGAGGTATGGATGAAGCAAGATTCGCTCATAATGTTGCAAGATAATGTTCTGATAAATCATTTCCGTTAAAGTACAGTGACTGAATGTATGCAAGGCTATCCATACCCTAACATTCAGCCCTGGTCATTATCTCGGTATTTCCATAATGATCTTCTTCACAGAATTGAAAGGGTCATAATGTATTCCTGGTTTCTACCAGATATACAAACGTCGAGAATCTCTCCAGACTGTACCGGAACTCATCAGTGATAACTACATTAACCCGTTGCTCATAGGACCACTCAAGTTTTAATAGACAATACCATAAGAAGTTCAGACGTGTCAAAGTGAGAGTGGAACGTCTCTAGCTAGTCGCTTTTCATGAATAGACGCCTTATGTGTACAGTTTGTTGCGAGACATGGGTCCCAGATGCTGCTGCTATGTCTCCAGCTAATGAGATACATTAAGTGGAAGAATGTGATTGGTGACATTACAAATGACGCGTAGGACCCAGTTATTGAATATGTGCATGACGACTTTCCTGAGAATTAATTGTCAAGGGCTAAGCCCAGGGCGTCGCTCATAGTGTTTTATTACTAATTATTTACTTTGGACAGGGTCAACGCCAATGGCGTTGCTTGTCGTTTTTTAAATATTATACTAGTTTCATTTTCATTCTGATAGATACGACGCCAAAAAAATATTGATTGTCGTTGTTTATTGTACTTTGTTCCATATTTTCTGACGGACAACTTCGAAGACGTTGCTTTTCGTTATCTGTTGTACTATTTTTTTTTATTTTTGAATACTGGGCATAACAATTATTTTCCTCGTGCAAAGTTTGGCACTTCTTCTAGTTTATGTTTTATTCCGCTATACCAGGAATAGTTTTATTGTCCTAGTACTTCGAGGAAAATATTAAAATTTAAATTGAGCGTTATATCAAGTTCCCAATTGGATTGATACGATTATTATTCAGAGATCAGTGTGCTTGTTTCAAAAACATATATATTCTTGATGTTCAATTTTCAAAGTATGCACACATAATAAGGACATTATGTAAAAAAATAAAGAAAGAAAAGAAAAATATTTATACGTAGCTGTTATAAAAGGTTTGCTGTTTCTAACCTCCTAATTCGTTTTAATCCTCGAAGTCTCCTGAAAAGTAAATAATTGCCATTACAAATGCCACCAGAAGCAAAAATATGCCGATCTGAAGCACACTTCTAGCATACATATCATCGAGGTAGTGACGTGCTCTCACTGTTGGATATTTTTTAGATTCCTGAGTTGTGCGTTTCTTTTGATAATGTATTTCCTTCATGATTTCGATCTGCAGAAGAGAAGATCAATATAAAATTAGTTAAATCATAAAGAAACCTTGAACACTTTTCTTATCCAGAAAAAAAAGCTCAATTGCTGGCTACACGAACAACGTAATCCTACGTTTGTGATTTTGTTTCCAAGTGCAGATATAAGCACAACGTTTTCGACGAAAATCCAAGTAATGCCTTCACAATACTTTGTCATAAATTGCAATAAGGAATCTTTACCATAAGTGTAGTTTGTTCTGGAAACTAGTAACACAGTACTACCCAGTATTACTTATATATATTAGGATGGTCTCTAAAAACTAACTTTTAAAATTTACGTGGGACACCCTCTTATTTTGATCTCCTATTTAGGAAAAATAACTTCCATAAAAGTTTCAGATTTTTAGAAACTGTTTTAGAAGTCTATGCCATGTTTTGAAATTTCAACATAATCGAGTTTTTTAAAATGAAATTTCTATTAAAATGAACCACAGGGACAAACGCGAAAATGACACTGATTATCAATGAAATTACTAAAATAGGACAGTACATTGCCCCCTACTTTCATCTCAATCAATTAGCAGTAACACAGGTTGCATGCCTACAGGGGTGGGGTGCAAAGAAATAGCGTAAACATCTAAAAAGCACCTATTAATTCAGGAAATAATAACAAATTACATGGATCATAATGAAAAAGTAATAACAATATTTTTGGATTTAACCAAAGCATTCCATACAATATCTCATAATATATTGTTAACTAAGCTAGAACATTATGGAGTAAGAGGTGTAGTACTCTCGTGGTTTACTAGTTATTTAAGTAATAGATTGCAAGCTGTTAAAATTGGAAATGTTATGAGTGACTTAACACAGGTTAGCTATGGAGTGCCACAAGGATCAATATTAGGTCCAATTTTATTTATAATTTATATAAATGATTTGTACAATATAGGCATTGATGGCTATATTCAATCTTTTGCAGACGACACCACTATAACAATAACAGAGAAAAAGTTGGAAGAAACTTATAAAAAAGCGGAAATAACAGTAAAGAAAGTAAAACAATGGCTTGAACAAAATTCCTTGGTACTAAACTTAACGAAAACCAATTATATTGCTTTCTCACCAACAATAACCGGACAGCCACAAAATTTTGTCTTAAAATATCATAACTGTATTAATACTTTAGACTGTAACTGTAATACAATAAATAAAGTAACTGAACAAAATTATTTAGGAGTGAAAATTGATAAACATTTAAAGTGGACATCGCATATTCAACATGTAGCCAAGACATTAAGAAAATTGCTGTATAAATTTGTACAATTAAGAGGGTGTTTAGAATTAAAAGTTTTACGTATGGTATATTATGCACTAACACAAAATATATTACAGTATGGTATCTTAAGTTGGGGATCTGCCTATGAGACGCATATAACACCTTTAAAATTTCAGCAAAATAATATTATAAGAATATGTTTAAATAAAAACAAAGAAGACAGTCTAGAAAACCTGTATAGAGAATTTTCAGTCTTAACTGTTGAAAAATTATATATAAAAGCAGCCCTACTCTATGTGAAAAGACATGAAAATGAATGGAATAAAATTTCTCATGGGTATGGAACAAGAAAAGTAACTCAAAAAGATTTTGAAACAATAAAAGTAAATAAGGGTATATCACAAAATCAAACATATTATTTGGCTCCGAAACTTTATAATAATACTCCAAAAGAAATTAGGGAAGAAGGAAAAATGCATAGATTAAAAATACTAATAACTAATTGGTTAAAGGAAATAAAGAATGATGACTTAAGAGCTTTAACGTATTAAATTAACGTTTTAAATTAATGTATTAAATTAGTAAATAATCGACTAAAGTCACTTGAAATATGCTTATCTACAACTACTGGGGGGTTTATTTTTTTATTTATTTTAAAAAAAGAAAAATAGAGAAGGGGAAGGGAAAAGAAAAAAATGGAGGAGAGAAGGAAGAAAAAGAGAGAAAAGAGGAAAAATGATAAAATTTCACTTATATATACTTTATGAAGATGGTTTCTCACTCACAAGCGAAAGCTTCTGTGAAGAGCCATCTATCATAATCATATTATGTCATTAGGTTGTATTATGTATGTGTCTTCTTGTTGAAAGATAATGTAAAATTAATAATAAATTAAATGTTAGTTAATTAAAATTGTAGTAAAAAAAAGTAACAGCTATAAAAATGATTTATAATAAAATACTGATTAATATTAAAGAAACCCTGCCAAGGACTGGAACCTCAAGGAGGTCCGGAGGTTACCAGTCGTAGTGCTAATAAATGTAAAATAAAAAAAAAATAAAATAATTTTATAGTTGTGGTGTGTGTATTAGAAGTGTTGCCACCAATATATATATATGTATGTGTCTGTCTTTATGTATTTCATAGTAAGTGTTTTAATGGTTTTTTTTTTTTTTGCCTCGTGGAATACCGGAGGCCATCCGGCCATATAGCCTGGTATGTAAACTAAGTTTTTTGTATAGGCCTGATAATAAGTCTCTGGAGTACCGGAGAATTTCCGGCCTAAAAATAAATATACTATTTGTGTGTGCAGTGTGTGTGTCCACCATGTCTGTATTGTTACTTGTATAAAAAATAAACAAATAAACAAATAATGAATATTTTGTTATTTAAATAAGTCCAGGGCGCAAAAACGTAAGTACAGACCGGTGCAAAATACATGTCAGCCCGTTCAGTTTTGTAATACTTTAGAGCCTAGTTCGAACGTAACCTTTAAACCTCTGTTTCAGTATACTTTTGCTCTAAAATTCTGCTTAAACTAAAGCCATACAAGAACACTGAGGCAGTGAGACATAGACCAATGAAGATGTACACGCAGGATTGTGTTGTTTGTGACACAAAGAAAATTTTCCTTCAAAAGTTAAACATTGGCATTCTTGTTTTAAACAATGGCAAATTTTCAATACTGTCAACAAAGGTTAATAACAATAAACACACAGCCCTACGAAGAAGTAATTATTAATGTGTGAGACAGAAGTGTTTCATGTCCATACTTGCCCAGCTTCGCAGGCCCGACTTGAAATTTCAGTTCTCTATTTAGCTGCTGTAGTTTGAAGAGTGTTTGTGCAGTTGTATATTTTTAAGAAAAAATGTTCTCTTCTACGTTATTCCTATAGACAATATAATAGATTGTTTGTAAAAACATATTATTCCAGTGTACAGTAACTTGATAAAGTCTATTTTATCTCATTAATTTAGCCTAGTTTAGTGCATTTAAGTTTATCAAAATATAAATTATCAGCCCAAATGAGTTGTATGTTTTAGGACAAACTTGCATTGACTTTTTTTTTAAGTAAGTGAGTTTGGAATTAATTCATAATATTCGGTGTTTGGACTTTGATATATTTAAAAATGACAAGTTGTAGTAAGAAGACCATCTACAAATATTTGGCTTATTGGTCAAATCTCTACATAACTGATCAATACAAAGTTAACATCTAAAAAAGAAGCTCTTAGTGTTTTCTTTCATTACAAAAAGAAATTAAACTTAAATATAAGGGACTTAGTTGACTGTGCTGCTTGTGATGTGATTAAGATTTCAGAAAATTCTAGTATTCCTACAAGATTAACAAAGCATGTGGTTGATAAAATTAAAAATCTGTTCAAGGAGTTGCAAAAAGCTGAAAAAAAACAAAGAAAACAAAGCCAAGCGCTGAGAAAGTGTGAAGAAGAAAAAAGATGGTTGAAAGATGGCTCTGGAAGATCTTTTTGATATGCCCATGCTAATGCTCTCAATATGATGCAAATAAATTTGAATTAGTCCTAAAAGCGACAGTCCTATTAGCGACAGGAACTGTTACCTGTCCTATGAGCGACCGATTCATTACAATGAGATTACGGAAGATGATAAGATATCTTCTTGTAAAATATGCTTGCCTCTGGCGTTATTAGCGTCTGAACAACCTTTCTATGAAAAATGTACGTGTCAGTGGCACTGTTCGCCAAATATATTTACCCTCAACTGTGAGTGCAAATAAAACTTATCTTAATTTTGAGTTAGATTTGACCAAAAAAAAAAAAAAACATATCAAATAACTTAGCGAGAAAACAGAGTTATTTCCGTGAAAAGTGCATTCCTAAGTAATTAAATATTAAAATCCAATTGTAATATCCCCTTTCCTCGAAAGCTCTGCTTTCTGTACTTAATTTAATTCAAATCTAATTACTCACTAAGCAAAGCAATATATTTCACTTTGAAAAAGTTAAATGTATAAGCGTTTCGCAAACTATCTGCTTTTTAGCCTTCCTAAGACTCTAGGAATAAAATGCGAAAAACATTTCAATAATAAAATACAGCATTTGAGATCCCTTACATCTGATTAGCTATTCCCAACCAACGCCATTCTTAATATGAACGAATCGGTGACTCACAGGCCAGTTAACAGATCCAATCGGTCGCTCATAGGACAGTTAACAGTTCATGTCGCACATAAGATTGTCGCATCTAGGACGACACCATAAAGATAAAGAAGATAAGATAATGATTTTCTGATCGCTCGGAGATAAAAGGGACGACCCAGTAAAATGGGAAGTGTTGATATGAAATTTGTAAAGAAAGAAGCAAATTCAAGAGAGAGACACGCACGTTTCGAAAAATCAAAGAGCTCGAAGACGAAAATAAAATATTACTTTTTGAACGAACATAAATTACTCCAGATGCATGAGAACAAAACAGCAACTGAAAGTGAAAGTAGATCAATACATGAAAAAGTGGTTTCATCTTGTGATCCACCTCCAAAGAAAAGAGGTAGAAAGAATATTTAAGGCAGTAACGTAGCTGCAAGCCTTAATGCAGCAAAATTAAGTGACAGAAGAGCAGTTGTTGCTTTGATTAGTACACTAGTGAGATGCGACCTCTCCCAGTATAATGTGAACAAATCTTCTTTCGCCGTCTCAGAATCAAAAGCAGAGAAAAGAGAGCTCAAGACTTAGAGTAAATTTTCAGCTAGGGTGCGTTTGACCGTTCACTTGGACGGAATACTCTTAGAAGATATTTCACGTAGTGAAACGGTTGATAGGTTAGCTATTATTGTTTCACGAAACAGCATTGGGCAGTTACTAGCTGTTCCAAAATTTCAATCAGGAACAGGGGAAGCAATAGCTTGTGCTGTGAATGAAACATTGAAATCCTGGAGAGTTACAGACTAAGTGAAATGTATATGTTTTGATACATCAGCAAATACTGGGTTACATAGTGGAGCATGTCCTTCTAGAGCAAAAGATGGAAACAAATGCTTTATTTGACTTTCCGATATCATATCCACGCAATTATGCTTGGGAAAGTTGTTAATAAGTCAATTGAAGCTTCAACAGGGCCTGACATCTTGCTGTTTAAGCGATTTTAGGGTTAGTAGAACTCGATTGACCACAATAATTTCAAAACCACCACATCTGACTGTTCACTTCATAAAAAAGTACCAACAGTGCATCAAATATTATTGAGTTTCCTAAAAAATAAAAAATAAAAAAAAAACACTTCAGGAGTTTCATCTACGAGAAGATTACTAAGAACTTTTATAGCTCGCTATCACATTCCTTGGAGAAGTTAGAGAAAGAGGTAGGTAACAGGCAAAAATAACGCCACCATTCTTAGTTTTTCGAAGATTTCGCATTTAATACTTGACGTAAAAATATATGTTGCATTGTTTAGTAGATTAGTGTTCACTAATTACAACATAGTGCAAAGAATCTGGAAAAATACATGTAGTACAAGTAATAGAAAAAAAATGTCGCGGAAAGTGAAATGATAGTATTGCATACGCTATGGATACAATAATGCCAGGTTATCAGTATTCATATTATCATGAAACTAGTGAACTGAGATACGCTGGAATAAGTACAATTAGTTAGAAGAAGAAGAGCAGTGTCCAGCAAGAGACAATATGTCACCACAAGTTTCATGATACCACTCTTTACAAGCTCCACATTGCAATCAATCAATAGTTTAATTAGTATCGTCCTAATAGTACCCTTTGCAAGTAACGCAATAGTAGAAGCTATCTTTGTGATGACATGTTTTTTTTTAAAAAAAACTTTTATCTTCGGCATTCTTTTTATAAGTAACCCCTTTCTTTCGTCCACCCGCTTGCAAAGTTGACCCTTTATCCTTCACTTTAGGACACTGGTTAAGCAGACTTCTAGTCGTTGCTACAACTTGGATGTTTTTGATATTTTCCTTCCAGTAGGTGATCTGTTAATTTTTGGAGTTGGAATAAGTTCAGTGAAATAGCTGTCACTGGAGGAAGTAGAGTGAGAAGACTGAGACGAAGCATCTAACACGGCTGAGACTGAGACTTAGCTACAGAATCACGGATACATGCAGATGATGTTGACGGCTGGGGAGTGTTGATATCTTCAGTGGATGGCTGATTAATGTTGTTCAATGCAGTTCCAGTAGGAGCTTGTGTTGGAAACACTTAAGAGATGGTACTTGGCGCAAAAGTTTTTTTTTTTTCTGGGAGTACTAAAGGATTGAAATGGTATATGCCAGTAGCTTGAAAAGGAGATATTGCATTCTGAGTCGTGGCAGCTTTAACTCAGACAGTAACGTCATTTATCGCGTTCGGTGTTATTGCAGGCACACAACACAATGAGCATACCATCGTTCCACTGCTCTCTACTAACACACTGACTCATGTAAACACAATCGATACAGTCGTTATTGATCATTTTGTTTTATAAAAAAAATATCGCTTACATTCCTACACATTACGCTCCTGTAGTGATATTAATATAAAGGACTTCAAACATTTTACGTACGTTTTCTGTTCTCAATTTTCTGGTCTGAATTGATAACACAAGAACTACACAAAATACTTGTTACACCACAGGAAATCAGTTCACGTGCGAAAACAACATATGTGCCTCCCATGCATTAGCACATTGCAGAATGCTGCCACCTGCTTAGTTTCTGTGCTAGGGCCGCGGTGGCTTAGTGGTAGAACGTTCACCTATGTGCATGGGGTCCCGAGTTCGATCCCGGCTCTCGCCAAGTGAACTTTGTGGTAGACAAACACTGTGTACGTGGGTTTCCCCGGGATTCTGCCGTTTCCTCCCACTTACTTCGTTCCCAATTTCATTCATTTCTCATCATCACCGTCTCCTTTAGCCTAGCCGGCATAACCGTCGGACGTAAAACTCAAAGATTTCAAAAGACTTTGTTTCTGTGGTGTGAACACTTGAAAAACAAATGGCGTTATTGCATCCCTGGCGTTATCGTAGCCAGTTACCCTATACATTTTAGAGCTCCAGAGGGAGTGCATCGAGCCAGTCGAATGGCAAATGCAATTTGTTCGCTAAAGATATACTTATTTAGAGATCACTTCAAACTTTCCAAACAAAAAGAAAGAGGAATTCGTAACATTTGCTCATTTGTTGTGTAAGTTTGCGTTAACAGCTGGTTTTAAGCACCATCTGCTTATACTGCCCCCAAAAATGACTTGCAACTTTTGAGAAATCTAAAGGAATACGAACGTGACAATGAGGAAATTTCAAAGTGTGTAAAGAAAAAGTTTCTGTGACATTTGTGGCACCTATCAGAAGAGCTTGTTGAACTTGCTTTCTTGGTGATATTCCTCAGGAAACTAAAAGAAAAATGTTGGATGATTTTAAAAATGAAGACAATGACGAAACCATTGAAACCTGCCCAAATTGATTCTGATGTCAATCTTACAAAGGACTTGCAAGATTTTGTATCCATTAACACCATGAGGTCTTCCAAATCTTGGACCTACCATCAGAATTTTTGCATATAGATGTAACTGCCTGGAAAGACAACGAACTCTACAATAAAATAAAGCAGTAGCTAGTTCACTTAAAGTTACTAATGACGTAACTGAACGTAGAGTTGCGCTGACGGAAGAGTTCAGCAAACTTAGAAGCAAGTATCTGGACTCGAAGAAATTAACTTTGATATCTTAAGATGGAGCAAAAACTAACAGATGTATTTTATTAACAGTTTTGTTTTAATTTTCATTATATAGTAGCAATGTATTTGCATGTTTATTAAATAAAACTTCTCTTGTAACTAAATGTTGTTATTAATTCAGTCCTAGTTTTATAATGAAAACTTTACAAGGCAGTAGCGAACCCTAAAAATTAGTTTAAAAATAAAAAAAATATAGTAACTCTTTTTTTTTCATATATAATAGACTAAATGGCAGGGTGCCCCAAAGAATATTGAGAAAACATTTTTCACTTATTTAAGGACCATCCTAATATATATAAATTATATATATATATATATATATATATATATATATATATATATATATATATATATATATATATATTAAAATGTCTCCAATTAATAAACTCATAGAATTCAATTCGCCCCCTTTATCCAGTCCTAGATGACACGCCTAGGTTGAAATGCCTTATTGTCCAATACAGTTGGGCTTAGGAATGAATATACACCCGGAAAGAAGGTTCACAACTATTGCATACCATGCTCCTTCCAAATGACTTTCTAAGTGACAAATAATTATTTGTAAATAAAAGAAAAAAGATAAATGCCACGTTTTCTTGTTCTCTCCCTAGCGGGTATGTTTAAAATTATAATTCTATTGGATTTAGTATTTTCAAATTAATGCAGCAAGTCTAATTGGAATTTATCCTAGCTTGATAACATTTAGTGGTATGATCGGTAGCTTTCTTAAAACTAATGAGAAAAATGCTTTTGTTTTCTAAGATTTATGATAAACTTAACTGTTAACATATTCTACGCTTCACTGTGACAATACGACCTTAGGGGACCATCTTCTATTGAACAGGACTAGACATTCACTAAATAAGAAATTCAGAAATCTCACATCAAATACGACAATGTATCTATCCAAGCACAAGGGAATTCCACACGGTAATAAACTGGAAAATCAAACGTTACGTGGAAAGACATACAATGATGGAAAATACATCACTGTGTCTTTCTGTCATTTACTTCCTTTGACTTTTAGCATGGTGTAGCACTACAACTGTTCTTAATTTACTTTACTTTTGTGTTTTATCTGTTTGAAACTGTCTAGTTTGAAAGCTTTTTTAAATATATAATTTGTCAAGAAAATGTGGCACATACAGTTGATAGTTTACGTACCTAACTCTTTTCTCTTAGGGAGTCATGTTTACCAGAACAATCCTTTATACATTTACTATGCCTGTATGTCCGAAAGATACAAAATCTCAAGTAAAAAATGAAATGAAATCTTTGAGTTTTACGTCCCACACTTATGCCGGTTAGGCTAAAGGAGACGGTGATGATGAGTGATGACTAAAATGGTGGAATGAAGAAAGAGGGAGGAAACGAGAGAACCCCAAGAAAACCCACGCACACAGTGTTTGTCCAATACAAAGTCCACTTGACGGGGGCTGGGATCCAACCCGGGACCCTAAGCACCAGAGATGAACGCTCTACCACTGAGCCACCGCGGCCCCAAAATCTCAAGTATTACACGATGGATAGACGTTAGTTTTAGCCAGGGTAAAGAAAGTCAAAAGTTGTTCTTTATTGATTAGGGGGAATAATAGGAATATTCGCATCGTCGTTATTTGTTCACATCAAGAGTTATTATCTTCCCGGTTGTAGATTATCCTTATAATTGATCCCAAGATTTGGACGATCAAATAACGTTTTTCCCTGTATTTCTATAGAGTAATTATGGTTTTATCCTTCCTTGATAGGCTACCCACAATGCTGCTAAGATTAGCGGGTTAGTATAATGCCCAGTGAGTAAAATTGTAATATCTCTCTGGAATAAAACGTTAAAAATGTAATTAATGACTTTCTAATCGAGAAAAAATCTAAAAATATTACTACTCATATTTTCTGCCTTCAAATATTTATCAATCTTACTAAAATGTTAGGGTGGTAATTGGAGGGTGAAGAGAAATGGAAGAATTTACACTTCAGTTTTCACGTTGTCCTGTTACAAACCAAAGTCCTTTACTTTAAAAACCTGAAAGGAAATATTTCAATTTTACGTCCTGCACTTATCCCAGCTAGGCTAAAGGTGATGGCGAGACTGAATGTAAGGGTGGGATGAAACAGAAGAGCTCCGATAAAACTCACGTACACGGTATTTGTCCACCACAGAGTCCACTTGGCGCGAGCCAGGATCGAACCAGGGGCCCTACGCACCAGAGGTGAACGCTCTACCACTGAGCCACCGTAGCTGAGTTCTTCGCGTCGTGTACACTATAACATTTTAACTTATTTTGTGTGACTATAAGTTGAGCTAGTTTACTACAAGTTCAGTTGGTGATTTGTATAGAGACATTTTTTTCTAGGGGGGGTCAAACAAATTATTTAAACATTTCTATATGTTTACCACTTCGTTTACATGCATTTGAAAGAATGTACTTACCTTAGTATTCAGTATGTCTTTTCTAAAAGCTGTGAAAATGCTTCCAATGCCTTGCACACTTCGCGATAACTAAAGCAACTAGAACAAGTGCAGTTGTTACGCTTCACAATAGGTCATAAGAGGTGACTCAGCGATCTTAGCAATTTATTGGCAACGAAACAAGGTGTTTAGGATATCGTATTAAGATCCAGGAATAAAGGAAATAATTCATCTAAAAGAGTATTTATGTACTGTTTAATATACATCAGAATTCAAAAGTTAAAAAATCAGATCATTGATAAATAAATAGATAGATATAGAGAAGCGTCCCTTAGCGGGCACCTCCATAACATGTACGAACTTTTCTGTCCCGACAAAAATATTTGCATTTTTATGTAGGAAAAGATTCTCTTTCATGGATATCCTCAGATGCGGACACGAACGACCCCTTCTTACTTTTAACGTTTCAATACCATCTTCATAACAGACAGTAATTATTGTCAGCTTCTACATATTTAGCACAGAAACCATTTTGTGCAATTTCGAAACAAATCTTCAACCGATTCCTTGAAATGGTTCTGTAGTTACATGGAAAAGGTGATCAAAACCTAGTGTCCGCAGGATAACACAGCAGATAGTTATTGCACACTTTTTTTTTTTTTTCAGAAAATGCAAGTGCGATCATGTTTCAAACTTCAACTTTACGAAGTCAAAATTTAAAGCTTAAAGGGAGGCCATACGCAAAATGACTACCTCGATTCACTTTTATATATAAGGTTATCTAAAAAATATTGCGTTTTCGAGTTAAGAATTGAGAATACAAGTATTTTACTTTAAGAATAACTTTCTGAACTAACATATCCATTATTTTGTTATATGACCTGACATTTATCAAGCAACACAATAAATTCGTGGCTATAGCACTTTTGTGACTTCTAGTAAATACAATTAAAAATAAAAGTAAGTGTGACACGTGGCTTTCACTGGCTTCTTCTGAAACTAACACCATTCAGGGAGCTCTGGAAAACTTGAAGCAAGTTATAGTGTGACGGCGTCATGTTCGGGCTATGCGGTGGATGCATTAGAAACTCCTAAACAAATCACCAAATTTCTGATGGTTAGTTAAAGGTGTATTTTAACTGACGTTGTCAGCGTGGTATTCGACACTCTTTCTGATGACCAGTTAAGGACGTCTCTTGTGAACTGCTACGTGTACTTGCACTCATTGTCAAGAGCACAGGTCCGCCTCTGTCGATCTGCCTTATGGTAGTAGCTCGTGATGCACGACCCACTTCCAATATCACTAAAGGAATAGTATAACTTCCTGGGCGTCAGTGTGGGATTTGCCACTAAGTAATGAACTTCTTTTCTCTTCGACCACATGTTTTCTTTCCTAGGCTGTCCACTTTTAACAGTGGCGAATAACCGCTTCAGAAATGTCTATAGTTTCCTATGTTTCAGCAGAGATTCGCAGATGAAAACTCAATCGAGTAAATATTTTTGAGTCAGATAATGTTGCACCCAAGCATCGGATCGTTTTTGTAGCCAGTCTTCTTCAAATGGTTCAATACTATTTGTGACAGTTGTTTAGGTCATTGGTGATATCATAACTGCTTCAATACTGGTCTTTCTCCACTTTTACTTGAATATCAACCAGTTTTGCTAAGTTTCGTACTGCGAGTATCATCTTATAGATCGAAATTTCTAGAACGAAAGCGACTAAACCAATGTTTCGGTTACTGCTTTTGATAACATATCTTGCTCATAAAAAAGCACCAAATTTCTTCAAGGGTCTTCACAGTATTTGCATATTTATTGACGTAAAATTGTAAAACGTAGCGCCGTTTTGCGGAACGTTCAGTCATCTTCACGGCCCAGTATATCACATCTACTATCTTCAAATTACAGCTGTCAAATCAAAAGACTTTAGGTCTTACCTGCTTTGCCTCATATACCACGAGATTTGGGATACTAATCCATTTTCTATGCAAATGATTTAATATTTTTTTGCGCTGCCTCATATATAATTCATTGCTGGATAAATGTAAACTATACGTTTATATATATATATATATATATATATATATATATATATATATATATATATATATATATATATATATATATATATATATATATATATATATATATATATATTTTTTTTTTAAAGATCTTCAATCGGCAATCGTTTTCCACTTGCTGAGCAGTACGTATTGATTTCGTCATGTCACCTTATAAAAGAGTACTTTCTGGATATTTTTGTTGTTGTTTCTTGATATTCAGCTAACTAAGGATATTGTCAACTTGTTCAAAGGCTATAAATAACGTACTGTCGATACTGGCGGTAGCTGAGTATGGGAGAATATTGTGTCAAGTTGTGCTGTCATAAAAGCAAATAAAACTTGTATTTGTTGTGCAGTATGAGCTGCCCTGAAGCACCGTATCAGACTCAAAATTATATGGTACATTGTAACTTATCCTGCGATCTAAATCACATGACCTCCGTCTTGAATTGAACCAGTACCGAGAGCCGTAATACTAACCACTTAGAAACAAATTACCTACAAATTAAATAATTTTAAAACTACTTTTCTTAAAACTGCGTGACACGTTTACATCTATTTACAATGCATCTGTTACTTGTGGCTTCGAAATGTGACTTATAGAATGTACAAGTTACAATATTTAATAAGTTTAATGATACAATAGCAAACGGAATCATTTTTTTCTTTTCTTTTCTTTCTTTCTTTCTTTTTTTTTTTTTTTTTGGTGAAACATCGCTTGGCGTGGCCTAACTGAGAATCACGCAGTCGTCAGACGAAATTATGCCGCTCCAGGTGTCAAGAATGTTCAAAATACTAAATTAGAATCGTATCTATCAGGTTACCAAATGAATGATCATATAACAAATGCTAATTGACCGAGTTATCAGGAAGGTATCAGCAGAAATTAGGATTAGACATTAATTAGTATCTCAAATCGTGAAGGGAAAGTTACACATAATTACTATCGTTGCACATTAGGTAGACATGATCTCAGAAATGTGTACATGGTTTATCACGATTACACACTTTACACCGACATTTGAGCAAAAAAAAAAAAAAAAATATTGCAAGTGGCATATGAACTTTGAAAATGAGACTAAAGTTCATGTTCTCATATTTCCTTGCAATTTGCTACCGCATATTCTTAAAATTACGTCGAAATACATAAATCAAACATATCTCGTGATGCTTTGTTTGCTTTCATTTTTGGCTAGATGGTTAACCCATATGTAATAGTAAAGATCATCACCATCACAGGTATTCTACCATTACTGGCAGGTCATTTGAAGCAAATGTAGATGATATTACACCGTATGGTTTTCAACTAATCTTTTCATTTTGATAAGCATTGCAACATAGTCCAAGAACAATTGGAGTGTTAAGAGCACAGCGAAATCAAGTCTATTTACCATAGTTGTTCGAAAATGTCAGTTTAACGTAGTATAATTATGGCCTTAGAATAAGAAAGGTAATGATTAAGGCAAGTGAATGACAATGGAGGAATTGGTGGAATGAGAAATTGGTAGGAAACGGGAGTACCCCGAGAAAACCCACGATCACGTTGTTGTTTACAACAAACTTATTCGGCCAGGGACCAAATCAGAGACCCCATATACCACAGGTAAGGGCTCTACCACTGAGCCACCGTGCTGCCCCCAAAGTTGTTCAAAAGAGAGTTGTAAAGTTTATACGTACGACTGCTTAAGTTCATGTAAAACGTAACACGTGGACTGTTTCTTCTATTGTTTTTGTACTGAAAGAGCCAATTCTGCATCTAATTCATCTTTTATTTTCTACAATACCTATTATCGATATCCAATATCATGCTAATTACCGTGAGTTGGGGTACTTTGATCAAATTTAATCAGTATCAATACGGTCAGTATCTTCGTATCCTTCTACATTAGACAGAAAATAATATATATATATATATATATATATATATATATATATATATATATATATATATATATATGGCAAATCGGTGTTGCTGTATCTACATATTTTGTAATTCTGAAGTCAAATTGTTTTGTTCTTGCCGAGAAAAGAAAGGAAATGTGTGTGATCAAAGTTATATTGGTGTGGGGATACTTTCATTGTTCTTGATTTTGTCATGCAATATCAAACAAAACCCATCGTAAAAGCTAGAAAAATGAAAGGAAATGTCCATTAGTATATAGTAGGTTCAAACATAAGAAACGGAAGTATTATATAACCAAAGTAAATGACATTGCTAATATGTAGGAATTGTTTATAGTGAGAATGTAGCTGCAATATGACACATTGGATGTTTCGAGAGTTAGAAATATATAACGATAATAAACAGTGAAACATATGCAAAAACGTAATGAGATGCTCACATAGCTTGTAGTTCCATCTGCTGATTTAGCTCCTCAATCAAAGTACGAACGAATCAAAGTACAAAACACGGCATACAAAAGAAGAAAACGTAAGAAAAATGAACGAAAACAACTTTTAAACTTCAATCACTTGGATATCTGTAGTAAAAAAGACATAACATATGTTCAATCGCAGTCTAATCAGGAAAAGGGTTCGAAAAGAGCTCAACTATATCGTCTGGTTGGATGACGCAAGTATCATCGACAACAAGTTTGAACTCTATTTTATTGGCGCTAATCCTTTGAGGCCTACGACGATCATTTCGGGTTCAGTGCATGTTATTTGATACAAATATTTGTAAGTTCTTTTCCCCTTTGGGAAGCAAGCTTTGCTATAATATACTGACCAACTTCGTAAATCTGTGATGTTGGCTGCTGAGAGACAAGTGTCGCGTGAGGCATCCCCGGACAAGGGATGCACTTCTATCCCAATCAAATCAGTGGGATCGTCGCTTTCAGTGTCTCCTTCTGGTGTAGTTATAGCTGTTAATATACTATATCCAGGTGCAACATCCAGTCTTTTTTTTTTCTGGGTAGTTTGCTTTTCGTAACGGTACCGAATCACTGCTCTTTGAGCAGAGTGGTTAAAGCTTCTTTCACCATAAGTGGGATATGCTGCACCATGTTCTCTGGTCAATCAGTTAAACACTTTTTAGCAATCAATGGGATATATCCGACACATTCGGAATCCATTCATCAAATTTATCTTGATTGCTGATGTCATGTTGCAGTTGTGATTGTGAGTATGCGTGGCACGTGCTACTACTGCTTGATCAATGTTGTCCCTTATCGTGTGACCAAAGTTACCCCTTCAACTTCAATCTTTTCTAGAACATGAGCACATACATTTCGCATTCATGTTCTTTCCTATACTCGCAGAGCTACCAAACACAAAATATACTCATTTTAATTGGCACATATTTTACACTTACCTTTATAGATGGGAAGTTTTACAGACGTTAGTTAACGCTTACAAATTTATACTATTTTCACTGCAGATAAAGCATTCCCTCGTAGGGACACGTGTGAACTGGTCGACAGCTGTGTCCTCAGTACGTGACATGATTTTCAGGGCTTCCCCATTTGCAGAAATAACTACGATATATTGGTATTGGTGCCGCTAGATGGCTCTCTACCACTTTCAAAGTTATGATCAAAGTATCCCAAGAATTAAAAGTATCCCCATGTCACGGTACTCAAAGAGCGTATCACCAACGTATTCCGAAATCCAATTTTGTAAAACAACTTCATAAGGTTTCAAGTTTCCAACAAGGGCGCACTCACGGGTCCGGGCAGCCCCCAAAACTTCCTAACTCAACATACATTTGTAAGCTTTCTCAATAAAACTATAGTTGTTTAACAGGAAAATAATTGATGTATCATGAAAGTTTGATTTTACACTTAATCTGTACTATTTCTCTTATAAAACAATATAGTTCTATGATCTTTTTCTGAAAATATATGTGAAAGTATTTTACAATTACTTATCGTATTTTCGGGTGCAGAATAATACCCATTCGATACTACACAGACGAAGTGGCTTAAAGTATTGGACCCCCAAAATCTTGAAACCCTAGCAACAAAAATTGCTTGCTGCTCACCTGGTTCTCAACACTATTTTTTCGCACAGTACAGTAGTTGTCTAGGGAAAAAAGTGTTCAATATTGCTTTACTACAATTGCTTGTATAAGTAAAAATACAAACTTTTCTTTGAAACTAAGTTTAAAGTATACAGATTGGAGGAGAGTAGGAGCAGGAGTTTTGGAGTAAACTAGGGTAAGATCATGGAAAACGAAAGAGCATCATAATGATCAGAGAATTGTTTACTAACCAACACTTAAATATTAAAATTTTGCAAACACAATATAACTTATTAATATTTCTCTCTAAAAGTTATTTTACTAATCAAGAAAAGTGCATATACAATTCAGGTATTTATGGTGAAACTACAGATTCAGTTTATTATATGTTATTTAGGATTGAATAACATGGATCAAACCGGATGGAAATAAACTATAGTATTCTAGTAGATTGATTGACAAAATATTAAATGAAATCTTTGAGTTTAACGTCCCACGATTGTGCCCCTGAAGCTAAAGGAGACGATGATTAAAATCAGGGAATAATGAGGGAAGAATTGGTGGAATGAGAAAGTGGAAGAAAACGAGAGGACTCCGAGAAAACTCACGAGTACGATGTTGTTCATCTCAAACTTAATTTGCCAGTAATCGAACCAGACACCCAATTCACCAGAGTAAGCGCTCAATCACTGAGCTACCGAGCTCCCTTGATTCCGTAGCCAGTAACGAAGCTGCAAAAGACAAATTGTGCTACTTAAATGGTGATCGTAACTACTTTTCCAGTTTTGTTTATTTTGCTAGTTATTATTCAACACAACAGGCAAATACCCAATTAGAATGCTGAAATATTACAATGCATTTTTACAAAAGTTTCTTTAGTGTCTTACAGGACATTGTACATATATGAATTTTATCTTGCTTTTGACATAACTTGGACAGAACATATTCTCCAGATTGGTGACTTCAGCATTCTGATGGTCCTAACCTTTTTGCAAGAGAATAGGCCTGTATTATTAGCTCTATTTCTAACTGAGAAAATTATGAAAGTTTAATGTTAATGTAAAGTTGAAGTAATCGAATTTATTTTGAACTACTTTTGGAAAAGTACCGTTTCGGTAATATTATACTTTTGATCTAACTACTATACGTAAATGCTAATATTGTCTATCAGCGTACTATAGTTATCAAGTGAAGGATGAATTTCGTTTACTTTATATATCAAATGCCTAGGAAATTTTGATTGAACTTTTTCAACTTTTTGGCGATACTTTTGTTGCAAAGGTTTCAATTGCAGCAATATATTCCAACCAGAAGCATACAAAGGAATAATACATTTTTAAGCGTGTTGCAATAAGTCCTCACCTCGTCTAATTAGTAATCCTAATAGCTTGATACACTTACAAATGATTGAATCTTAAGAACACACGCTCAGAAATCAGAAGCATTAGTCACTTACCTATGAAAGCGTAAGCGTTCTACAGTAATCCTCCAGTCACGAATGAAGTTAGAAAACGAAAAAAAAAATACACTTTTAACTTCACACGATTTATTTTGAAACTACCGAGACGAGATCGAGACCTGACCGTCAAGACTGAGGCCGACATTGGGACAAACATATGTAAGTCGAGACGAGACCGAGAATGAGAGAGTGATTTTCGACTCTACACGAGAGTGAGATTGAGACAAACATTTGTTGATTGAGACGAGACCAAGAATAAGAGGGCATCTTTCGAATTATACGACACGAAGATTGAGACAAACATCTGTTGATTGAGACGAGACCAAGAATGAGAGGGCGATTTTCAACTCTACACAAGACCTAGATTGAGAGATATATGTCTATCGAGACAGGAAAAAGAGTAACAGGGCGATTTGGACACTACATGACACCGATATTGAGACGAACATCTGTTGATCGAAACGAGACCGGGAATAAAAGGGTGATTCTTGACTTTAGACGAAACCGTGATCGAGACAGTTATCTGTCAATCTAGACGAGACTGAAAGTGTATAAGTCCTCGTTTGGATACCATTCTTAAACATGTTATTATTATTGCACCATGCGATTCATAGTTCGATTTCCGGTGGAAACTATGTTTTTCCGGTGGTTTCCTACCAGATTGCTTAATTAATATTTATTTTCTCGCTATACAAATACACTTCAACTCAGATGAATGCAATTATCTTTCTCAAGTCTTTTGTCTCAAAAATGGAGTCCTAAGTTATATTAGTTATACTTTATTATATGTCTCCAGTACAGTACAGTGTTGTTACGCGTAGCGTAGTCGCTGACACTCTTGTCTTCGGTGCTAACGGTCCCGGATTCGATTCCGGGTGCGGACACTCGGTCGAGAAAAATATAAAAGCTTTTCAGGCCAGATATCCTGAGTAAGGCTTTTCTTTATTTTCCTCATTCACACCAGGCAAATGCCGGGATGATACTTAACATACAATTCCCAGGACGCTTCCTTCCCTTCCCAAACCTTTCCTTCTTCCATTTTCTCGGATAGTATGATCGCCGAGGGACGTCACCTTTCATACGTGACGAGCTAACATGACCATGGATGCCGAAAGATCAGAATTCTAATTTCCAATCCTAATTCTGAACATTATCTCAAACAATATTGAATACACTGCAAGCATAATTGTTTCGCTTCTATATCAAAAATCAAAAGTGCATAGTGAACTTCCTTACGCTTTTACGAAGGCGCTACTCAATGGGGATGTGGCCACTCAGAGACAAAGACAATTTTTGAAGCAAGTTTCGCTAATGCGCACGCGCATAAAATAAACAGGCTGAGTGTGTGATTCATTATTCCTATTCAAATTGTTCAGGAGGGGACGCGGTACAGGACCTAAACAGTACAACACCTAAATGGCATAACACCTAAACGGCACTAGACCTAAAATCATTTGGCGGCAGAAGACCTAAACAACACAACATCTAAACGGCATAAGACCTAAACAGCACAATAACTAAAATTTAGGTCCAGTGCCTACAATTTAAGGTCATATGCTGTTTAGGTCTTGTGCCGTTTAGGTCTTATGAATGTTACCCGTTCAGAATTTTTCAGCTCGAGCTGTTTCTCTGAGTAACGAAAGAACAGGAAATCCAAGCGAATTATCTACTCGAAGAATTTACGCCATTATTTTTTATAACGAATGATTGATTACTCGACTAGCAACATCGCTCGATTATGTATGTCTCTAGCATGCTCGAAACAACGTGCATATTTTTAAAGTCAAATATGAGACAAATATAAAATGTACTTTAAAATCAACAAATGATTAAAATTCTCCATTGAAGTTCCGGTGTCAAGTTTCTAAACGACATCTGTTGAGAACTTTTATTCTAAAACGTCGCTTATTTGAATGGATATGTAGAAACGGTATGCACAATGGTTTGACCATGATTGTGTCATTATAGCAAGACAGTTACAAACATTGGTAAGTATAACACTGCTGCAACCTACATATACATATATTCTTTCCGAAACAAAAATACGTTATTCATTATTTACATAGCTCAATACACACACACACACACACACACACACACATATATATATATATATATATATATATATATATATATATATATATAATTGTTTGTTTGTAAGGTGTAATTAATTTTACATTTCTAGTAAACTCATTACTACATGCGAGCTCCCTCGTGGCTAAATGGTAGCGTACGCGCCTTTGGTGGATGAGAACCGGGTTTGGTTCCTGATGAAAGCTACTTTTGTTCGGATAACACGTTAGGCTATAGGTTCTGGTCTTGAAGAATCGCATCTAATTCCCAGTAAATACTTAAGTGGTTGTAGCATAGTTTTTACACTGATGTCCCAAAGCACTATAGTAGAATCGAAAGCTATGATTGTAAACTAAGTTCTACCTTGTTCCTATGGAGAAAACTAGGGAATGTTGATGAAGTAGACCGGAAAACCATCAAGAGAATGCTACCGAAACATGGCTGATGAAGAATATCTCTACTGAATATATTTTAAAAATAAAAAGTGAAAATACATTTTTAGAAATTGTCTTATAAAGGATGTATGGGGGCTGCGGTGGGTCAGTGGTAGAGTATTCACCTCTGGTGCATGGCGTCCTTGGTTCGATTCCAACTCGCGCCAGCTGAGGTTTGAGGTGGACATACACCGTGTGCGTAGGTATTCTTGGGGTTTTCCCGTTTCCTCCCATTCATCATTCCACCATGTCATTAATTTCTTATCATCACCGTCTCCTATCCTGCAGAATCGTGGGACGTAAAAGTTATTCATTTCATTTCAAGATATAAGGGGTATATTAGAATATAAGGTACTGTGGCGGGCCTGGAGGGGGGTCTCATTTCCAAATATATCATTTAATCACTACATTATATGGGAATTAGTACAAATGCTATTACTATAAGCTGTATAATAGTCAAGTTTCTTTTTGCTAGTTCGAATTAATAAAATGCTATTTTTTTTTTTACAGATTTGACTTCCTTCAAGAGCGGCCTTCGTTATGATAGAAGCTAAAGGCAGAATGTGAGAAGAAGATTGCAGTTGGTGGGCGATTTACAGGGACAATCTTACCTCAAAATAAGGAAAGTACTTTTAGACTTTAAAGAATTGACATTGACTAGAATTTACACTTTTACACTTATGACGATGACGCTAATGAAAATAATGATAGCTTTTGAACAACATTTGAGCGTTATATACAAGCATGACTATACATACATTACACACAGAACAAAAGCTCATTATCGATAATTTTTCTTGTAATCTTAGTACTTTTTTTTTCTGAATTTCATTGCTCTTTTCCTGTTAGTCACCTTTATACTAGGAACGAAAAAAGTGTTAGTACGAAGAACTGCCATTGTTTTGTGTGGACGTTATGGGTTTGTTAGAGCAACTAAACATCAAAAGTCAAGATGTTCTTTTTTTTCCCTCCCAACAGCTACAATTTATATTCTTAATGCTTTTATCATATGTTTCAAGGTTGTTCCAGAAGTTCAAGAAAATCAAAAAAAGTAAACAGTTGCTTCGCAAGTTGAGAAAATGAAAGGAATAACTTATTGTTTGATCATTTTTCTCTCCAACGAAATGAGGATAGTTTAAGATATTGATGGCATTATGATAGTATCACTAACACGTGTTTACTTACTATTAATTGGTACTACTACTCAGTTTTACTATCGTATGCACGTAGTACACACCAGAGATGGAATGGGTCAGTATGGGTCAACTGGGTGAAGTGGATCAATATTTGTGAGTGGGCCAGTGGGTCATGGGTCAACGGGACCTGAATCACTGCGACCCACCAACCACCTTGACCCACTCTGATCCACCGACCCACTCTGCTCAGTGTACTGTTGACAGCATCTTCTCAACACTGGTGAATTTGTCTACGTTTTACTTTCAAGGCCTTCATTTTTATTCTTTTTTCATTTGTTTCTCTTTACTTACCTGAGATGAGTACGTCTAAGTGAAAACATATCTTCAGGTACTTTTGGATATTTATATTTGTAATTGTAATAATAGCAATAGCACTTACTATTTGGAATTTAATACTCAGGTCGAATTTTACACTTTTTTCCTCTTTACGTTGGTAAACTTTACCTTAATTTGAGACTTTCAAATTTCATCCTATTTTTCCATTGAAAAGTATCTGTATTGCAACATGGAAATAATTATATACGATAATTAAATTGATATTCATCGTAATATGGTTCATGAAAAACTCTTCACGATTTTATATCGTAAAGGTCAGACTGGCCGGTATTGTAACAGAGGGGTGCTTGAGCGTTTGACCATAGACATTCAAACTTCGATTAGTGATGATTTCACAGTCTGGTTTTATTACAAGTGTAAACTCTTTAGTCAGCATGGAGAGGAGGGCGGGAATCATGAGTCAGGGTTCGTGACTATGGGTTTCATAGGATGATGGGTTTAAATGGATCACGGTGGGTGATGGATCATGTTGGGTCGTGGGTCAGAGTAGGTCATGGTGGGTAGTGAGTCCAGTAGATCGTTGGTCACAGTGAGTGGTGGGTCAGTGGGTCATGAGTCAAGTTTTCATTGACGCACGTCATAGAGAACCCGCGGGAAAGTTCACAACACACAACCGGGGCTCACAGTTCACTGCACTTCGTTGCTTCCTTTGGTCGTAGAAAGTGCAGGCTTGTACTTCTTCGTTTTCCACTTTCTACGTCTTTGATTTATGCATTCAAATTTGGTACATAACCGATTAAAATCACTGGATATTTTTCACAAGAATCTGTTTAAACTTTTAAATTTTTTTGAAATCTGTTATCATACCTTTTTATTGGGTAAAACTTTCACGCAATCATAGGCAAGCTACCATTTCCCAGCTTAACCTGTAACCAACGGCTTTCACTAAATTCTCCGCGCAAACATTTTGACAGCATTTGTCTCCTTTACATCGAAACCAATTGAAGTGTACTCGAGCGCGAGTAAGCTTGAGTTCAGTTGAAACTTGTGTGCATGAAGTCAATTGAGTGAAGTGAGCTCAAAGGAGAGAGAGCACAACCCCAACTGATATTACAGAGCACCAGCCGAGCTGAGTTCACTGAGTCTAAGTGGAAGTGAGCACTCGCCCAATTCAAAGAAATGAACCTGAATGCGAGTAAGCGGAAAAGCAATTGAGACTATTAAGCGCGTGCCTAATTAGAAGAATTAACCCTAATGGGGAGTAGGGAGAGCGAGTTCGAGTGAGTGACCGTGCGTGAGTAAGCGAACTCTCAATTGAAAGAAGTAAGCCCGAAAACAAGTGAATACGAACAAAATTGAGACTAATGAGTGCAGGACCCAATGAAGAAAGTGAGTCCTAGTGCAAGTAAGCACGAGCTAGATTGAAGCAATTGAGCATGATCATAAGTGAACGCGACCCTGTTTAAGACTAATGAGTGTGGTTTCGATTGAGTAAAGAAAGCTGGAGTGCAAGTAAGCGCTAGGATAATTGAGAGTAGTGAGTGCAAACCGAATTGTGAGAATTGAGAGCGAACGTAAGTGATACATACTGATACTAGTGAGCGCGATACCAATTAAAAAATAAGCTCGAGCACGAAACTGATTGATATTAGTGTGTGTGAGGACAATTGAGAGGACTGGGCCGAGGGAGAGTAAATGAGAGACTAATTGAGATTAGTGAGTGTGAGTATGAGTGAGAGAAATGAGTTCTAGAGTGAGTGAGATTGCGTCCAAGTGAAAGAAGTGAGTCTGACCTAAAGTGAATGAAAACCTAATTGAGATTTTTAAGCACCAATTATTGTATGAGAAGGTCTGGAAACACTAGTTTGCGGAAGGCCAATGGACACTTTTGAGTGCAAGAATAATTGAAAGAATTTAACCTGAGCGCGGGTAAACAAGAGCCCAATTGAGACTGATGAAAGAGCGAGCCCAATCGAAATAATTAAATCCAAACATGGGTGGCCGCGAGCTCAATTGAGAACAGTAAGCCAGAGTCCGGGTGAGACAAATGAGCATCTACTTAAGGAAGTGTTTTTGAGCATGAGCAATCCGAAATCTAATTTAGACTAGTTAGTGCGATGACAATTGAGAAAAGTAAGTCCAAGCAGGGCAAGTGTGAGCACAACTTAGATTATTGGGCCAGCCTAATTGAGAGAAATAGGACCAAGGGTAAGTGAGCAAGCTCCCAAATGAAGTAACTGAGGCTGAAAACGAGTGAATGAGAACTTAATTGCCATTAGTGATAGCGAATCTGAGTAAGTGAAGTGAGCTCTAGCACGAGTGAGCGGGATGTCATTTGAGACTAATGAGTGCAAGACTAATTGACAGAAATAAGCCCGATCCCGAGTAAACACGAACCTAATCGTAACTAATGAGCGCGAGCCTAATTGTAAGAATTGAGCTCAATTCAGACTAGTGAACGCGAGTCCGATTGAGTGAAGCGAGCTTAAGTGCTAGGAAGGATAAGCTAAACTGGGACTAGTGAACGTGAGCCCAATTGATATAATTGATCCGAACGCGAATCAACAGGTGATCAATTGAGACCAGTGTACGAGAGACGAGTTGAAAAATGTGAGTTCCCAGAACGCGAATCAGTGGGAGGTCAATTGGGACTAATGAGTGCGTGTCCGATTCAGAGAAGCAATTACGAGCCTGAGTGAGTTGGAGATCATTTGAAACTAGTGAGGGCGAGAGCAATTCAGACAAGTGAGCTCGAGGCAATTGAAAGAAGTGAGACCAAGCAGGAATGATGTGAAGGTCGAATTGAGGGAAGGGAGTCCTAGTTGGTGTGAGGTGAAGTCTATCTGAGATTTAGGAGCACCATCCAAGTTAGTAAAAGTAAAACTGAGCAGAAATGGTGCGTGTTCAATTGAAAGAAGTGAGCCCGAGGGCGTTTGAGCGTGAATCCTATTGAGAATAAGATGTACTAGCGCGAATGAAACAAGTGAGTCTCAGCTTGAGTGAGCGCAAGCCCAGTGCAAAGCGGCCAACTATGAACATTACAGGTAGGTCTTAACAAAGTATTCTATCACATACACTAGGTGTAACAAAGTATTCTATTACATATTTTTATACTCATACGGTAATGTTTTAGTTTAGTATGTATGATATTGAAAAATTGGTGTACTTCAAAAAAAGCCCTACATTTTAAAATGAAGCATGAAAAAATAATGCATAAAATTAAAATTATTCTGTTAATATGTGTTGTACTATTTGTATATATGTTGTAGCTATAGATGAAATTTTGCGTTCACCATCTGGAAAATAAATATTTCATATTTAGAATGCGTAAGTTACAAGGTTATTATTAGCAGGTAACACTAATAAGTCCCTATTCCCTGTTATCAAGAAATAAGTCCCTATTCATATTTCGAAAAGTAATAATAAGAAAATGACGTTTGTATCTACATGAACAGTACATATTTCATTACGTATAGATGTTTTCTTGTGTAGTAAAAGAATCCCTGATATTACACTTCACTTTCTCCTACAAATGTGCTCTGTTAGAAGGGTAATGTGTGGTCAGTTCTTCCGTTTCCCAATTGCCTCACGACACTGAAACAACACCGAAAAATCTGTCATCACTAGGAATAGAATTCGACAGCATTCATTCTAAGAACACATTTTTGTAACAAAAGAGTTTATTTCTAAATTTCCTTCGTATGTGGTAAAAATGAAACTATTATTATTTAGCATAAACATTCTATACTACTATTCACAGTTTCAAATACATATATACAGGCCGGTAGCCAGCCCAAAAATGTAAAGGAAGGGGGGCTGAAGTTAGGAGGGCCCGATCCAACTATATCAAAGTTTATCACCATATTATAGTTCATTTGCAAGCCTACCGTGAAAAGTTTAGGGGGGCCAGCGAAACTTTAGGGGGCCTAGACCCCCCTGGATACGGGACTGCAAATACATATATATAATTATTCCAAAATGCTATCTCTACTGGTTTACCTGTTTCCGTGAGGTTACAAAAGTCAAAGAGCGCTGGTGTTTTCAATGTGAAAACCCCACTTTTGTCAGCAGCGCGGCCAGTCTCCCGTCAGGGAAACAAACCGGCAAGGAGGAACCGATGTGGTGACCACACATTTTAACTAAGTTACTAGTGCCAAGCTGCACTGATATTCCTTGCTCGTTACAATCTCTTGTGCCACGAATTTCCTATTATTATTATTATTATTATTATTATTATTATTATTATTATTATTATTATTATTATTTCACACAGAAATTTGAAAATTAAATTAAATCTGTAAGTTTTACGTTCCACAGTTATGCCGGTTAGACTAAAGGAGACGGTGATGATAAGTAATGAATGACATGGTGGAACGAAGAAAGTGGGAGGAAACGGGAGAAACCCGAGAAAACCCATGCACACGGTGTTTGTTCACCACAAAGTTCACTTAGCGCGAGCTGGGATCAAACCAAGGACCCCATGCACCAGAGATGGACGCTCTACCACTAAGCCACTACGACCTCCACACAGGAAATTTATCTGCTATTACAATCGTCTACTAATTTATATTTGTATAACCAATCACCAGGTGTAAGACTGAAATATATGAGATGCAAGAGACACCCTGCTAGGTTTGAAAGTAACCACAAGAACTCCGAATGTAACTAGACGAATATACTAAAAGCAATAGGTTCAGCAAAGAAAATAAAGAGCGCCCACTCATTCTCAGTGCCATAAATCTGTCCTCGAAAAAGACGAGAGGGCTAGAAAATTTTATTCCACAGATGTGACATGGACAGAGTTTAAAAACCTGTTTTAAATGGCTAGCTCGAATTTCCCTGACGCTGCTAACACAAACAGAGAGAAACAGAGATCGCACTGTTGCAAATCTTCACATGAAAAAAGAGGGGGGAATGAATAACTTAATTGGAGGCTTTTAGTAAAATTATACGCTCATATAACGAATCCTTTATTATCGACCTGACTGCATGCAATTTTTTGTAAGGATTTGTTCATTGCTTGCTGAGAAAAACACAAAAAAAGTTCCAATGTTATTAGATAGGAGAAAACTCGACTCAGCGAAGAGGTACCAACCGCCTTAACTGGTTCTTGGGTTTCCTGAAAATCAGTTTCAGGCGCATAACCAGTAATTGCTTTTATTATTATTATTCAGGTTCTACAAACACTCACTCCCAATTAGGCTCACTTCTATCAATTGCCTCGCTCTCACTTGTCTCAATTGGACTCGTCGTCATTAAAAGTATTCTGGTTCTACAAACAAAATTCAGTTTTCTGAGAAGATCGGTTTTGGTTCCGAAACGATGAATATTTGTTTCTGAGAAAATCAGTTCTTTTTCTCGAATTGAAATTGACTGTTCTCGGAACATTGGTTTGGAATTACAAACAATAGATGCCGTTAACAATACTATTGGAACGCTAAACATAAATTTTAATTTTCGTTGGACACAAACTGAGTGTAAAACAGGAAAGAAACTGTAATGGAAATGCAAAGCCTGGTTCAGAAGAGAAAAACCTAAAAAATTGCAATACATGAAATACAGATACCATATTAGTTCTGAGATGCTGCTAATTAGTAATGGTTGATAGGTTGATAAGTGTTTAGCTCCCCGCTCAATGGCGATATATATATGGTCGTTGAATTATAACAGTGTAACAATCATTATCAATCCATTCTCTCTTATTCAATTCAGATGAAGCAATATTTTTAAACATTTGGTAATAGTCCTCATACGAAGTAGAGTTTTGATTATTAGTTATTTGAGTTCAGGAATTCACACAATGGTGAGAGATGGTCTGAGAGTCTCGATCGTCCAGAAATTTTAAGTTTTAAGAAAGTTAACACAATTTCAGGGAGCAAATACATAAAATTATTTGCATTTTGTATTCTTCTGCGAAAAACCCTCGGACCAAAAAGAGAAATCTAGGGTTCCCCAATGCTTGTCTTTATATTGCGAATCATTGCTTGATTTCGAATATCTGTCTTGGAAAGAGACAAGAAAAGGCTTAATTGCTTTATAGGTCTAAGGGGCCCTGAAAAGAATTTTTGCGGATACGTGTTAAGAAATTTTTGCAGGGGGTTTGATTTTGAAGTTTCACCACTGGATCAAAGACAAGTTAAATATTACTTAAGGCACACACTTTTTCTCATTTGTTGTGTATTAAACAAGTTCAGCTAAAATAATAAAGAATTATTTGAAATCAACTATATTTCAAGAACGATTAAATGTATTAGATTTGATAGCCATTGAAAATGGCATATTCAATACAATCTATACGGATACAAGAATAATAAATTTTGGAAAATTGAAATCCAGAAAATTGTCTTTATAACTTGAGCTTTTCAGTAACAAAGGAAACGAGAAATTATGCTAATTACCGTAATCGTATCATTGGAAAATACTATGTAAATTGCTTTAATGAAGCAAAAGAGTATACCTCTTTGTCAAAATCAAATCTGTATTAATGTTATACTTGAAGCTTATAAGTTTTATTCTGTTTCGACTTTTATGTTTCAACTGTAGTTGGCAAAACACACCTTGGGTATATGTCTTAGTTGCGTCTTGTGCTTATTTGATAACAATGCTATTAAATATTAAAACTGGAACTTTGCTCAGTATTAATCCAAAGTCAATTAGTTATAATTTCGTCATTTTTCGTTAATATGCGCAGGGAGACTACATATATTGAAGAAATTTGCAATTGTAACACTTATTTGAAGGATGTTTGTCCATTACAACTTATTACTCTTTTATTATCATTTTGACAGGGACACCAAAATATTGTTTGCTTGCACTTAAGAAATGTCTAGAACCGCCCCTGGAGAGACCAAGTTTGCTAATGCAACCTCCCTTACTTGTCCCGAAAGATTATATCATATGTAGCCACTTTTTCTTGAACAAGAATGTACAATCCCCTAGACGCCATATGTTAGACATATATGAACCAATTCTTAAAGCTTTCATTTGATTCTCCAAGTGATATGTAGTTAGCTTCAACCTGATTTTGATTTTGTTGGCTATCGTATTTTCAAATCTCATTGTCGTGAAGACTGAAACACCTCAGGTAACAGCTTAGAGTTGCTAGGCACATCTACTTTTGGTTCCCTGTAAATAAGTGGTAAATGTTTTTGCCTTCTGGACAATATATGTCTCATATGGTTTCTCTGCTGAAAATGAACGTTAATCTCCAAACATACAGACACAAAACGTCCCCAGTTTCAGGATAGTTTCAAAATTGATATAATTTCTTTTTTTCTTTTTAACACAATGCATAATATTATCACACACAGGTAGGATTTCTTGCGGGAACTCATTTGGTTTGGATCCCACGTTAAGTTGTATGTCCACGTCTCATACAGTTCCGCTACTGAAAGGGACGCTAAAATCAAATACAAAAATATTACCACCTGTTATATAATGCTATATTTTCCGTTATGCTATGCAACTAAGGAACGAGCCTTTCAATTATTAAGAAATATAAAGAAAATAATTCGGGCTGTCGCAAGAATAGGAAAATATACAACCTAATGCTTAAATACATTTGTAACTATACTTTTCATACCAATTTGAGGGTCTTGAATCCAGTGAAACTGTTTCAAAACGTTCCCGTTTAAGGGGTTAAGGGAAAAATAAATTAAAAATCGAGCTCTTTGAGTTATCGCTAATGACAATGGTAAAAGTATCCATACGTGATTGCATATCCAATTGCTCTTTGAACACCAATTTTAGGACGCTGAACACAACGGTAATAGTTTTATATATATATATATATATATATATATTTTTAATGCATCCCGAAAACAAATGGCCTCAAAGTTTGCTCTCAAATAGCTTTTTATTATCTGTAATTTACTAAGATTACATTCACCTGAAACAAAGACCAGTAAATTCAGAAAACACAAATTGTAACTTCAATTTAAAATTTGAATTGGGCACAGGAAACGACGTCTCTTTATTTGGTGGGGTGCTGACTGCCACGGGTGCTGACTGCCACAGCCAATTATTGGTGCTGATTGCCACGACTGGCGCTGAATGCCAATATCAAGGTGCTGACTGCCACGAAGGCGTGCTGACTGCCACGAGCCTGAGAGAAAGTTGCTATACGTAACATTACCGGACGCCAAGAAGCATGAAAGAAACATGATCCTTAGGATCGTGTTGTTCAGACCAACACCTAACAAAGGTAAACAAGTCTCTGTATGTACACTCATGTTCAAAATTATTGTCACATGATTATAAATATGTTTTTCTAGTAATACAATTTTATAACGTAGTCGCCCGGTATTTCTTATAATGTTAGTATGTGCATAATCGGTAAAGGCAAGTATGTGGTAAATTTCATGTCAAAAGAGCAGTAAATAAGAACAATAAAACGAAAATAAAATTTTCTTGTCCATTTAGTTACATTTTATTTTACTCATTATGATGTTCTTATTTATAATTCTTTTCCTATGAAATTTATCACTAATATAAATTTCCTGATTATACACATAAGTATTAAAAGTACTCTGCAAAATTATCAAATTATATTCTTACAAGAAGACAGTTATAGATATGCGACAATAATTTTGGACATGAGTGTACTTTCAGTTTTGTCAGGGAGCGATGCGTACAAAATTGGTACGATTTATGTATTCTCATTTGAACTCCCTATGTCAGCATGAACTGTGTACAGCTGTGCAAATTGTTTCGAGCAGCTCTTGAAAGTTCCCATCAAAAAAGCACTGCTGGCTGTACCTCACAAGGGAATTTCAGGAGAAAGCACTCGCCTGCAGAGAAACTAAGCATGCCATTTGAAGTTCCAATTATAACAAGCTAATAAAATTACTGTACGGTTGAGAACGGTTCGAGATATTCAATTTGGAAGTTTATATGAGAAAATGGGGATATACGCATTTATACGCGTTAAGTACAACACAATTAGTAACGAATATTGACATACAAATTGAAAGCTATCGGAAGTAACAGAAAAAAAAGTGTTTCGCAATAACTAACGGGTTTGTTAGATACAATTAGTCATTACATTGTTTACAATAATCATAGGTTAGAGATGAAAATTGATCACTGTTGTTGTTCTGTTTTATGAAGAAATGATACTCCCTTGCAGGCAAAATACTCCCTTGCACCATGAACATTTTATATGTGCAATTGTGTTGCATCCGTCAAGAGAACCAAAGCAAAAAGCAAATTCGACAAGTGATTCAAAAGTTATAGGCCTATAATTTGTTCTTAACCTGCCTTGCAGAACGCAAACTGAAACAGTCCAATGTATCGCGGTGATTGGAAGTGATTCGTATGGACACGAACTTTATTTGATTGTTTCGTTGGTACATTATAACGTCCAGATGAAGAAGATTCATACTATGTACAAATCGCCTGCCATAATCTTTGATTGATCGGAATCAAAACACATCAAATGGTTGCACAAATCGTGTGCAATTCTTTGGTATCTTCTCAACCATTAGGTCTTTGCCATCCGTCATGCAACTTGTAATGGACAATTTGTCTGTGAATGGACCCCAGTGATCAAGCAATAACAAGTTCAAACCATCAGGCTTCGCCATGGGTGAGAATACTTAACGCATTGAAAAGTCCATCCACTAATTTTCTCATATAAATTTCCAAGCTGAATATCTCGAACAGTTCTCAACGTACAGGAGTTTTATTACCTGTTGTAATCAGCATGAATTGGTCTTTCAAATGACATGCTTATTGCCTGCAGGCGACTGCTTCTCCCAAACTTCCCTTGTCAGCTGGCTTCAGACCATCATATCCATTAAATAATACAATAAAACAATTAATATAAACAATGAAATGTGCAAATTGTACATATAACAGAAAAGACAATCCCTTTATAAACATCCAAGTGTATGTCGTTCCACTTAGTGAGCAACTTTGTAACTTATAGGATGCCACATAGATTTGCTGTGATGATTACTAAATTAATCCCTACTAAATTAATTAATAATCATAAATTTAGTATGAGGGATTAATTCCTCTCTTTCCAAATACAGTTTCTCCCAGGCTCGTGGCAGTCAGCACGCCATCGTGGCAGTCAGCACCTTTATATTTGCAATCAGCAACAGTCGTGGCAGTCAGCACCAATAATTGGCTGTGGCAGTCAGCACCCGTGGCAATCAGCACCTATCCCTTTATTTTCCGTTGACTATCACATCTGGAAAGGTAGTTTCACACACTGACTTATAACCTTACTTTTCCTTGAGAAGATTATCACTCAGATCGTCAAAAGAGGATGTAATTAATTTCTTGATTCAATCACTACCATCCAAAACATTTATTCTGAGAATGAATTTAAAAGATCCATATAGGTAAATATTTCTAATTTCCTCGCACCGAGAATCCATCTAGTACACGATTTCGTGTGCTATTACATCAAAAACCAATTGTCTAAATTGTTCTTCTTTAGTTTCTCTTACAAGTATTTGAGATTCTCCACCGCTATCACAATAAGATTCATCGTATAAAATCTTTCTTTTCTTTCCCACGATCCAATGAAAGTATTGTCTCAATCCCAATGTTAGATTTATACTTTAACTCTCCTTAAGTATTTAGGTCATGTACAACATTCTTGTCTAAGGCAGACTTAAAGAGTTTTAATTTTATTCATTTCAGTATTAAAGGCGTTATATTTTGAGTGCAGAATATAACTTCTAAAATGGTTTAAAATTTCCCTCCAAATATTCAGTGAATCCAATGGTTAAAACTGAAAAAAAAGTTACTCCATTTGCTTCTTCTATACCACCATTAGACAAACTGTACTGGTTTTGTGTACTTTGCAAAGATGCAATTACTTCTGGTAAGTTTTCTGGTATAAGCTTCACTATGTCTACTCTTGCATACGCCATTGTTTCAGGAAGGCTACGAAAGATCACCAATCAGTGTTGTTTCTTTAAACAATCTTTGTGAGCTTGAAAATAGACAAGTAACAATTAGTAACGACATTAGAAGGGCAAGGAGGTGGGTGCCCCTCGCCGGGATCATCTGCCCCACAACTGCCTCCAGACATGTGCTGTAAGGTAACACAAGTAATATTAAAAAGCATTATTATTGATATACATAAAATCACCTTCCCTCTAAAAGTTTCTACGTCCCCGCACTTGTCACCCAAGAATTTAGAACAGGCGCACTGCTGGCAACATCAGAAAAGTCAATAAATTCTTATGTTTCCAATGGAGTAAACTTTATTCTTGTTACAAAAAGAAATGGTTTAGTTTAGTTCAATCTCCAGAAAAGAAATATAACATTAAAAGATAAAAAAATATTACGCCTCCCTCTCGAAGGGCTGGGCTCACCACATTTCTCAAGATTGTATCACCACCTTATGGGTGGACCTGATAATATACCTAGACCAAACGTTGATTGCACATTCAAACATACACAAACTGTACGTCATATTAATTGGAAACTCACTTTTTGAGCTTTTGAACACTTAAATTATTACCTCGGTTGGTTGAACTTGATTCAGCAAACTCAATTGTGGCATTAAGAGCAGGTATCTGGATAATCATATGACGTGATTGGTGTCACTTTTATGTATTCTATTTATAAATATCATATTATGGACTTGATTGTCAGGATACAGTCGTCCGGCGCCCTTTAGCTTATACATCCAAATTTTTGTCAATCTTCATGAGATAAGATAAATCACTACTAACAATACTGTGGCAAACAACATCAACATCAAGTTGTGGCAAACTACACCATGCCAAATTGAACGTAATTATTCTCCCGAGGGAAGGTTCATATTTCCTCACTATTTCTAAAAGTAAGGTTAATTTACTGAAGTCTCAAAATAAAATAAAAAAAGTGATTTTGTTTTTCACTAAGTGTTCTAATATTGGTTTGTGTATTATAAATCAATATTTCATTGAGAAAGTTATACTGTGGTGTAGGTCATTTATCCGGAAACGTCAGGAAGTATTATTGGGGCTTTCTAAAGGACAAAGTATTTGTGAAAAAAATACAAACAATACAGCAGATCAAGAACAATATTCTTACATAAGCACCGATACTCGGTCCAGAAGTGTTGATCCTTATCACGAATTATGTTCTACACGGAAGTCTACCTCAGATTATATTCCACACATAAGTGTAAACAATCTCCCATTCTTGGTCTTTGAGTGTGTGAAATGTCAATGGAAACTAATGATAAATTAAGAAGTTATTCATAGTTATAACTCCTTCTTGACTTTTGACCCACCCTGCATGGAGGTTTGGCACAATAGACGTTTCCATACTAATCATTTCCGTTGCGTTAATGTGTTACAATGTTTCAAGCGTATTAAAGTAACAAATGTTAAATTGACAAACATCTCAGATTAATATAGCTTTCTTTTTCTATTTGGACAAGTGTTGCTCAAGTGCAGTACTTTGATACTGATCTAAGCGTTTCTGAGAGTAAAATATGATGTCTAAATACAATTGAGGTAAAAAAAAAAGTCGTACTTTTCCTTTTGGATCACCCTGCGCCACTCCTGTTTATAACCCACTCCCACAATAATGAAAGTTCAGGTACGGATAATGCATATCTCCTTTGACCGGACTTTAATCCGAGATATGGGCATTTTGTACATATATCCCGAGATATCCGAGATACGGACATATATCCCGAGATATCCGAAAAACGGACATATATCCCGAGATATCTCGTTCTCGAGATATGGACATTTTTGTCGCATTGCGACAATTTTTCGGTGGTATTTATCTCCGAAACGAAACATTCCTATTCTAAAATTGCTTCTTTTCAAATGAAAATGAAATATTTCAGTTTAACGTCCCACGATTATTTTTTCGGCTAAGGAAGGCTCTGATTAATGCAAGTGACTGATGATGGAGGAATTGATGGAATGAGAAAGTAGGAGAAAACTGGAGTACAATGAGGAAACCCATGGAAAATTGTTTCTTTTGTCATTGTTTATCCTCACTTTGTGTTTGTCCCCAGGTCACGGAAACACCCTGCATATATATATATATATATAAGCCATTTGAGAAAGTTTTGCAACTCAATTTGCTACGCGTTGCAAAGATTGTATCGCAAAATGCAAGTAATTATTTACTTACTTAGTCGGTCCTCTTATACCATCACGAGTAGAGGTTTTACATAGAACTTTCCATTTGGGTCGATCTTTGGCAAGGATTTTTGCTTCATTTATCCCAAATCTTCTTTCCTTCAGAATTTTTCCTATCATTTCTTCCCACGTTTGCCTAGGTCTTCTTTCGGTTTCCTTGCCTCTGGTCTAGCCTGCCACACCCTTTTTGGTACCATTTCTTCTCCCATACGGTAAACATGTCCGAACCATCGTAGTTGTGTCGTTTCTATTGTGTGTTTTAAAGGCTCTATTTTTAGTCCCGTTCTGATAGTTTGATTGCTCATCCTGTCTCTCCTTCTTTTTCCCTCTATTTTTCTTAAATATTTCATTTCACTTGCCTGTAACTTACTGTGATGTTTGGTTGTCAGCGGCCATGATTAAATTCCGTATGTTAATGTTGGTATGTACTTTGTTTTGTACACAGTTAACTTTGTTGACTTTGATATCTCTTTTCTACTTATAAAGTTTTTTTTTAGAGGAAGGTATAGACTTCCTGTTGCTGCATTTCTATTGTTTATTTCTTCGTCTATTTTTCCACCATTCCTAATTACAGCTCCTAAATATTTGAAATGCGTTACTTGTTCTAAATCTTCACCTGCTAACTTTATTGTATGATTTTGTGTTTCTCTACTTATTTCCATAGTTTTTGTTTAGTTTACGCTGATTTTCATACTCCTTTTTTTCAAGTTCATTCTTCCATATGCAATTAATTATTTATGATCATAATTTATAATCGATCATCAGCATAGATATTCTGGCAGTATTGGCAGATCTCTTGCCGCAGCTGAGAATCTTCCATGCTCCTCAGTCTTCCGCGAACCTCTTCGTTTCCACGTACGATTTTTCTGTTTTGATATCGTAGAGCAATTGTATCCTCCTTCGTCTCTCTTTCTCCCTCTTTCCTTGGCGCGGGAGACCCGGGTTCGATTCCCGGCGCGAGCTCATGTGGTTCGGATTCCACGTTAATCAGTTGGTCCATGTCTCATATAGCCTCGCTGCTGAACGGGACGTAAAACTCAAAATCAATCAATCGATCAATTTCTCTCTTTCCTGCCACCATACCCTCTAGCACGTCCCTCAAGACATCGTTCCTTCTTTGCCATTGTCCCAACCAGTTTATATTCCTCTTCTTAATATTGTCTAATTTTTTTCTTTTCACCCCCAACATTTCTAAGACCTTCTCATTCGTTTTCCGTTCAATCCAGATAATTCTCTACATTCTTCTCCATACCCACATTTCGAAAGAAGTGAACTATTATTTGTTGATATATTATTATGTTTCCACATGACAGAACGGTTTTCTTTTAGATCTCACATATAGTCACAGTTCAATGACAAATGCATCTCTACAAGGACAACTGTCCATAATACTGTAGGACAATATCTTTTACAATTTAATATCATCTAGTATCTGAAAATGGTGTCTCAATTTGTTTTCGTAATGCTGGTACTATCTTTTTAAGTTAGGGAACAAACTAAGACACGAAATTTCAATCGCACCATTTTTTTTATGTTCTCTCTTTTCCAGTGGCGGCGTAAGGGCGGGGCGAGCGGTGCCCTCGCCCCGGGCCCCGCTTTGTGGGGGCCCCCGACGATAAATAAAAAATAATTAATAAGGAACTTTGTTAGCATGAGCCGTACATGGGTTGACAAGGTTTATAATCCACACCTTCCCTAAAAGGAAAAGCAATTAATTGTCAATCAATATTACACGAAACGACGGATGAAACAACAGAAATATCTGTCTAATAAAACTAATCAGTGCCGGATTTCCGTATAAGCTATACAAACTATAAGCTTCGGGCCTCACTCTCTTGCAGACCCGAAAGAAATTTAAAGAAAAAAACTGAATGTAGATTAAAAATAAATAAAATAGAAGTTTCAGTATCTTGGAGGCTCCCAAAGAAATTTAATTGAAAAATGTATGTGGTTTAAAATATGAATAAAATAAAAGTTTCACTTTGTTCAATAACCTCAGAGAAATTTAAAGGAAAAACCTGTGTAGATTAAAATATAATAAAAGAAAGTCAAAGTATATTGTGTTGTTTACATTCTAAGGTCTTATGATGCAAGTAATAGGATCCCATCTGCTAGCCTGCTTCCTAAACCATCACTGTTTATTTATTTATTCACATCAGTTCAAGAGAAGGACAGAAAAAAGGGATGAACGTAATGCTTTATTAGGGTACTAGCATTCCGTTGCTAACTGAAAGCCCTTTGGTGCACACGCTATAGTCGCAGATTCAGTTGTTTTTCTTCTTTTTCTTTTGTCCTTTACAAGTCGAATTTTCAGCGAACGAAAACCTTTTGCTAGCTGGTTTCCCCATTTCTGCTCTTGGCGTATGAAGTTACATTTCAGCCCACAAATTTAGAATGAAGAAAATGTTCAATAAGGAAAGAAGTGTTCAAATATTCAAAATACTTCAGCATTATATTTAATTCGACTCCTGATTGTTCTCATGTGGAACAGTTGTCACAAATCATTCGATTTGTTGACACAACGTGATTCTGTTCAAGTTCGGGAAGCATTTATTGATTTTATCTATGTCAAAGAAAAGACTGCTGAGAGTATTTCTGCTGAAATACTGAAGTAACCACAACGTAATAGGGTTGATATTAAGATTGAAAAGGTCAATCTTGTGATAAAATCAGCCTACAATGACTGGGCAATATTCTGGAGTTCAAACTTTGATACGGAATATAAGTCTTTTGGCCATTTTTGTTCCTTGCAAAAATAATTCATTGAACCTTATGGCTTACATGCTGCACGTTAACGTTCTGGCGAACACTTTTTTTTGGAGCAATGGAACGTTTTTGGTATTCTTCTTTAGATCTACTCACCGATGGAATGTGCTGCAAAATCACGTAAAGATTGGTCTGAAACGTAAAACTGACAGTAGATGTAGTTCAAAAACAAAAGCTTTGAAGGCACTTTCTAGTCAATTGGATGAAGTAATTAATCTGTTGGAAGGTCTGCGTGACATTTCGACTGAAACACTTGATACTAGAAGAGATGCTGTTCTTCTTCTTGCAAGCATCCAGTCATTTAACTTCATTCATCGCTTTACTATATTTCTGGTCTGCAGATTTGTTATATATTGATCGGATCCAAAAATACTCTTATTCAGTTACGGAGCTGGGTTGACACCATTGATACCTGGAGACTTGAGCTGGGCAAGGAAATCATATCTGCAGCTGAAGGAAGTTGCAGGGCATGGGACATAACTGTGAATACATACAGGAGAAAGAAATGCATGCCTGGAGAAGCAAAGAATGAACCCCTGACTGCACAGGCCAAAGTGAAGCGCTCTATCAATGGAATTCTTGATGAGATGAGACAACAAATGTATGATCATTTTACTTAGATGCATGACCTGAACGACAGATTTGGATTTCTGTGTTTTATGGACAACTTTGTGCAGCAGCTAGATGATGAGAGCGAGGAAAGGCTAAAAGCATGTTCCTCTGATTTGGCTTTGTTCTACCCGAATGACCTGGATGGCTTAGAATTATTTCAGGATTGTAAGGATATAATCCGTTCACTAAGGTGCTCAGAAAGCTAAAGAACAGTTTGACTTTTCCCCACAAGACACCCTGAAATATGTATCTTCAATGGAGCTTGAAATTTACTAAAGTTTGCCAACAGCTCTTCAAATTTTGATAACACTGCACGTATCTGTCGTATCGTGTGAAAGGTCTTTCAGGAAAATGAAATTGATAAAATCATACTTGCGTTCCAAAATGAATCAAGAAAGATTCACGAATGTGGACATTCTTCCTATCGAAAATGAATTAGCATCCACTTTGGATTTTGATAATATAGATGAGACTTTCGTTGCTACCAAAGCAAGGAAGGTATCATTCTGAATGTTGGTGGAACACAGGCTAATATGGTAGAGGAACTACTGTCGAAAGTAGTTTCATGTTTCAAGTAAAGGCAATAAAAATACAAAAGTACCAAAAAAATTAATAAAAAGCCGTTAAAATCTGTCAATTGACTGGTGATAGCTGGTAATGGAAAGTAGGATGGTATAACCCGTAGTAGAATTCTGTGCTTACATATTTAATCTATAATATATTCTCAATTAATCAATACATTCCGGATTTTTTGTTATAATATATTCTAATACTATGTTAGTAAGAGGTAATGGAAATAATCATAAGTGACAGAATATAAACATGACTGAATTACTCAATACAAAATAATATAATCATAAAACAAATGTGAAATCTGGAAACAATAGTAAAATAGACAAGCAGGAGAGAAATATTCTAGTGCTTAACTATTCATTTATACTTCGGCAAAAGTAGTGGGACTAAATAGATCGTACATTATCACTGGAGAAAAACCTAGTGAAAGATAAATGAAGAAGACACGCTGGAGAGAAATCTATTCTAGCCATTATTTACTTACACTGTAACCAATAACCGTGAAAATAAGTGCCTCCTACCATAAAAAATATACGGTTTACCGTTTTTCTAAAATAATGGTAGGAGACCGTTTTCCTGTCAGATGCTTGTGTCGGGCATGCGCATTGGAGAGAAAAAGCACATGTTCGAAGCGAGGATTCATGGCGCGTAGGTTCGGATGTGTTGTGCTTTGTTTTGTTTCTCTCTTTTGTTTGTTTGTGTTTAGTGTGTGGTTTTCTGGTGTGATATATACGGTATTACGGTTGAAGATATCCTGGAAATTCAATATTAAGCAAGGTAGTGTATGGGAAAGCACCATGTTAATATTTGAACTTTGTTCGGTGACAAACAAAACTTTAGTTGGCTATCGTGGCAAGCAGATCGCTCCAAAGTGCAACGATTCGAAACCAAGAAGCTGCTGGATGTATAAAGTCTTATGATAATGTAGCCAACTACGAGTGGTTTGTGAAGCTAGAATTAGAATCACAATGTTAAAAAAAAAAAAAAAAACTTTATAGGAAAAGTGTTTTGTAGTTTACCGTAACAGCATTACATAACTTGTGTTGCATCAACTGGAATTTTTCATGTTACAGAAACAAAAGTATACTGTCACTCATGTGTGCCCGAAGGAGGGGCAGGGGGTCGCTCCCCTAGCTAGTGAAAACGTATTAAATTTCTTAAAACAAATAAAAAATATCAGGGTATATAGTAACCAGGGAGTTGAGTCCCCTAGAAAATTTTCATCGGGCGTCCATGCTGTCATTATTTTTTCTGGATAAATAAATTGTTAATTTGAAAAATATTTCTGTAAATGTTTTTATCTTTAATTTTGTTCTGAGTACCTATAATCTGTTCTGGTGTCTTGTTAATACATTTGAGCGTTTAATAGTCTAAATATGATCAAGTTCGATACTCTGGAAGTTTGGTGACTTAAAAAAAAAAAAAAAAAAAAAACATTGATGCCACTGTTACATAATTATACAAACACATATTTATTAATTTGAGATAGCGGATACTGGATACTGTAGGCAGTGTTGTGAGAAGTCATATGGTTCTACACTTGTTTAGTCGTACTTCTGGTCATTCTAAGCTATGTTGTCGAGTGCCTGCTTGGCTATCTGAAACCGTAATAATGCGACTAATCGAATGAATCGCTGATTAGAATATTTGAGGTCTATTAGTCTACTGGTACTCATAGCGAAAATACATGCAATAAAGCTAGTCTTAACACTATAACAGAATATCGATTTATGAATATCTTAAAAGGGCATGGATGTTTGTTCCAACTACATCTTCAAAGCGTGCGAAAACAGCTATAAAATTCAAGATTTTTTTTTTTTTTTTTGTATGTAATATCGAATCCTTTTCTGGTGTTTTGTTCAATACATGACAAAATTAGTAATTTTGAAAAGAAAAAGCAATGTATGTTCAAGATGATATCAGAACAAGGGTTCGATATTACAAACTAAGAATTAATTTCAACTTTTATTCTTATGGATATTATGCACGTCGTAGGTGCAACGTTTCTTTCGTTCACTTTTGTTTTCTTTAGTTAAGTAGTTTTTAACAGCAGTGGACCAGTGTGCACTCTAATTGCATCCATCCAGCAAAAATTATTGCTAGCCAGTGTGTGATACAGTTTCCAGCAATTCGATGAAATTTGGGTCAATATATATTGACCAGCAAGAATTCTTACAGGATCTAGCAAGAGGGCACAGGTGTGTTATTACCGTAAATCTTGTACGGTAATAACACACCTGTGCTTTTTTTAAAAAAACGACCCTTAAATATTACGGTAAATTACCGTAAAATATACGGTACCAAATTTGTTTCTAAACACGGTCAATATTATTTTGCTTCTAAATATACGGTCTGCCGTTTTTATGAAAAAACGGTGGTCCGTAAAATTTAGGGTAATCGGATGGCAGCGAGAGTTGACGGTAATCGGTCAGTAAATTTAAGGCGAAATTTTTTACAGTGTAGTTCGGTAAAAAAAAGTGTTTAAATATTTTGTGTGATCACTGGACAGGAACCTAATGTTAAAGTGAATGGGGCTAATTGTAGAAGAAAAATCTAATCAAATAAAACCCAACTAGCATAAATTCAGACAGGGAGAAACTATGAATAAACTGACTCATATGAGAAATTTCACAGAAGAAACACGAAAGGCGAGAACTGAACAAAGAATTTTAGAAAACATAGAGCTTACATTTATAAATCGCATCGGTTAAATTATTATTTGCAATTTTTGCAATATCAGCTCATTGTTACATTTTGTAGGTAAATTTGTCGCTAAGTGTATTATTAAGAGCATTAATTCTGCTATTCCATCTAATTACAGTACGCATTGATACTAGGATAGTATAGGAGTAGGATAAGTTCTGGATTCTTGATTGTTAAGTTTTGTTTGTTCTTAAGATTATGTTATTTCTTTCGTGGGTTGTAGCGTTACACTTGTATCCCTAATCCTTTTTCTATCATGTCCTTTGTTTAAAAATGAATAAAAAAGAAAACGATATGCAATGATAGTCCTAGTCCAGTTTTATTTTTAGTTACCAGCCTGAAGGCGGTTCTAAGTAGTGATGAGCGCAAGAGTCTTGGTCTTGCAGTTTTTGCAAGAGTCTTGCATGCAAGACCAAGACCAAGACCAAGTGGTGCAAGACCAAGACCAAGACCAAGACCAAACCAAGACCAAGACTCTTGCGCAAGAGTCTTGCACAAGTATGGTACTACTTGATTTTTTATAGAATGTAAAAAGGAAGGAGAAAAAGCGTTACATCTTTCACGTGAACTTCTTGGCTCCAGTAAAAACACCGCTGGAGTGAATGTGTTCCCAGTAGTTTATGCAAACCATGTGAGTCGATCTGCTCCTGTAACATATAGCTATAGCATGTCGTTTTTTGAATTGGTTGTTCACGAGACGGCCGACAGCATAATTCTATGAATTGTTACCAGATATAATAACTTCAGTGTCTGATTTACTTTGGTCATCACTTGATCATTCACGACAGCCATGATTGGATTTTGAGAAATCATACGAAGAATAATTGTGTCCATAAGAAGTGGATAAGCAAAAATAAACTAGAGCATGTTATGGCCACGGTAGCTCAGTGGCAGAGCGATCACCTCTGGTACCTGGTTCAATCGCAGCTTGCGCTATGTGAACTTTTTTGGTGAACAAACACCCTGTGCGTGGGTTTTCCCGTTTCCTCGTACTTTCTTCATTCCACCATTTCTCATCATCACTGTTTCCCTTAGCTTCAGTGTAATAATCGTTGGACGTTAAAGTATATATTTCATTTCATTTCAACGGTTCAACATATTAGTGGTGTTCTTCTTCCAAAACTAAAGAAATGTAGTATTGAACATCGGCAATTCCGTACACCATAGGTGCCGACTACATGGGTATGGCCTTGGCTCTGAGGCTCAAGCATCCGTTGGAAATTTTTAATATGTGCTCATGAAAGTAATATTGAAATAACATTTTCATGACATTGACAAGAACTTGCAATGTTCGCATGTGACCGCAAGTTTGATTTCGTAGGTGGATGCTTATACGTTGAATAATTGTTTATAATATAACTTATAGCCTCCTTAGGTATACGGCATAGCTAGGATTCAACGATATAACATTATACAACAATAAATAATCTATATTCACAACTGAGATTGATTTCGTACTTATTTCAAATAACTTGAAATTTGATGCCGTTATTATGTATTTCTAATGTAGGTCAAAAGTATTTATATAAATTGAGTTTACACAAAAGACATAGACAGTTGAGTCGTTTTCAGTTTTCACTCAAATTATTCTAGAATATTGGGGCCGCGGTGGCTTAGTGGTAGAGCGTTCACCTCTGGTGCTTGGGGTCCAGCGTTCGATCCCAGCTCCCGCCAAGTGAACTTTGTGGTGGACATTTTGCCATTATTGGCAGGTCACTTGCTGCAGCTGAGAAGCTTCGATGACTGTGGTACTCAGCTACTCTCTTCGTCTTGACGTAGCAATTTTCTGTTTTAATATCTTTCTTCAACTACAGTCTCCTTCGCCCCCTCCCTCTAGCACGTCCCTCATAATACAGTTCCTCCTCAGCCAATGTCCTCTTTTTAATTACATCTAAAATTCTTCTTTTCTACCCTACTGCTAACTATTTCTAAAACTTTCACACTTGTTTTCCGTTCAACCCAGCTGATTCTCTCCTTTTTTCTCCATGCCCACATTTCGAAAGTCTAATTGTTTCATCGTTTTTGCATAATGTCCTTGTTTCTGCCCCATACAGTACATATTAGAATCACTAAAACAAAATTTCAATATTTAATTGGGAGTTTGTTCAATACAAAGATGAGCTAATCGTGGTTGGAAAGGAAACAATTTGACGCCTTTAGAGTGTAAAAATAATTTTGCAATTTATGGTATTTCAGTAATCTGTGCCGTTTTGATTTTCTTTCATGCGTCTCACTGTCAGGGGTAGCCTCTCCAGTTTGGGAACCAGTTGAGTATTGGATCTGTTAAAACATATAAAAATATTACGAAATGTTGTTATTTATCTTATAAGTAGTGAAGCGTGATCACCCATAGAAAAAAAAAGTAAAGGTCATTGCCTATGTTGTACAGTATCATCACACTTACACGAAGGTAAAATATATCACATTTAGAAACATACATTGTATTTCCCTCGCTATTGACGCAATGTAGAATTTATTATCCCTTATGTTCAGAGTAAAATTTACTTATGAAAAGCATAGATTTATTAAAAGCAAGACTTGCAAGACTTGCAAGACCAAGACTGGGTGTGCAAGACCAAGACCAAGACCGAGGGTTCCAGTGCAAGACCAAGACCAAGACCTCTTGTGCAAGACCAAGACTTGGTCTTGCATTTGCTCATCACTGGTTCTAAGTATTAAAAAAATAGACAGGGATTCTGAATGTCACCCCACTTGTTTATTATATATCAGATTAAAATGATCTAAACACACACACCAACGGGAAAGAGGGAGGAGTAAACAGAAAAAAAAATGATTATGTAAATGAATGTCAAAAATAGAAGTATATAAATCATGATTGTTAGAAAAGGGGCACCGGTCTACTTCACTGGCCCCGGGCCCCAGTTTGCCTTACGCCGCCACTGCTCTTTTCATATATCTTTTTCAAGCTCAGGTAAATCGGTCACGAATGACACATTTATTTGTTTCATAGCATTGGACCAGAGATATTGTCTATGCTGAGTCCTCTTATTTTCGATTGAACTATTGTTTGGTGAAGAACCTTCAGAAAGATAAGAAAGTGCACTTGATCAGACTAACATTTCTCCAATACCAGTTAGGCAATGAACGTTTCTGTGAAATTAAGTCCCATTCCGATACATGATATTTTAGTTCGTGAACTGCATTATTCCATTACTGGATTTCTTGGCGGCATTAAAGATTCAGCACTTAATAAAAGTCTTAAATATATGAACACATTAAAACTACCTACAAGCTTCGAGAATATGTAGAATAGCAAAGTTAACGATGTTTTATAAGATACATCTGGCATTACTTCTTCTCTGTTTTATTTTGATTGTCACACTCATTGGTTGATATTCAAAAATTATTTATTATTTCATGTACAATAAAGTAGTACCGTCAACTAAATAAATAATGATTTTCCACAGAGCCGAAAATGTTATTCAAAAATTGCCTGGATATAAATCTGTAAAACAACATATATATATATATATATATATATATATATATATATATATATATATATATATATATATATATATATATATATATAATTTAAAAGTATAACGGGCATAGTGTAATTTTTAACGTATAACCAACTCTCATTAGGGCACTTTATCATTTAATAAAATTGGATATTAAATGAGGCTATAAATGTTGCTGTTTTTTTCTGGATTCACATGCTAGCATAAGTACTAGCTGTTATTATGAATAACGTGTCATAATTTGTACTGTTCCGAAGTGAAAATTGCTTCATATTGCAACATGCTATATATCTTGGAGATATGTTTAAGCCTCGTGACCTAATTATATTATGAGTATGTTCTATTGATCCACATTAAGGTTCAAAACAAAGTGTGCAAAAAGACAAATAGAATGTTGCGTTTTAACAAACATACTATAATCAACATGTCAAGTTAAAATTACTGTAATGAAACTTCCATTTTGTTATTAACTGATGGAAAGATATTAATGTTTGTTTTTTTTCTCAAGGGCGTGGTAGGTAAAACATATATCCATGACCAAACTAAATGCTAGCAACGGTGACAGAAGAAACTGCACGAAGATCTGACGTAAGTATACTCTTTATCCTAAAGCTCCTTTTTCAGTGTATTGCGTAGAAGAAAAAAGAAAAGCTCGAACAGTCTTGAATTTTATACTAATTTCAAAGCACTCAGTCCAATAGGAATTTGGTCACTTGGACTTGAGCAGAATTCCAGATAAATAATCGCAAGTTGGAACATGTGAGCTGCTTCTAGTTCCAGTGCTAAACGTACATATGTCTGCATAAATTTCGAATTGTGTTTTATATATTAATTTGGGATCATAGAATCAAAACGAACTGTTTTTGAAATATATCCGTCCATAGGGTAACTTGGTCTTGGACGATTTTTTTAGAAAAAAAAATCTCAAATTTGAAATAATTCAGCTTATGCTCATTCCCATGATAAATGTTTCCATGCTTGGGTAATATTTTAATTGCGCTTTTAGTATTAATTTGGAAACGCTGAATCTAGTGATGGTACTTTTAAATACCTATCCATTTGCTAACTTGAACTACCTAGGACGTGGAAAAAATGACATCAAATTTGGGATATTTTAGCTGCAGCTCATACTAATGTTAAAGTGTATGTACTTATATATCCTTTTATCTACTAATTACATAACGCTGAATCCAATTGAACTATCGTGACCGGGGCTCGATGCCCGGCGAAAGCTCATGTGGTTCGAATTCCAAATTAATCAGTAGGTCCCGTCTCACATAGCCTCGCTGTTGAAAGTAATAATTAACTCAAAATCAAGTTAGGATATAAACCATTAAAGTTAGGATATAAATGTCTTTATGTCCAGTTTTCAGATCAGTTTCTCTTGACTTCATGTATGAATATGTTCAAAGATAATGCAAGCGTCTTCAAATTACAAAAAAAAAAGGTACAATTGGAAATTTACCAAACTGAGGGATTTTCTCCGATTAACAGTATTTTTTTTCACAAATCAGGACAGACATTCTTTTATTTTCAATCCAAAGAGAAAGTTATTAGAGCAACACAATAAGGTAACTGTTGATTGACGGGTAGTGTTGGAATGCTGAATTGTGGATCAAAATATTCATAATAGGAATGAACTGGGAAAAGAGAAAACTGTGTGTCAGAACAAAAATATTATTACTAAACAATTCAAGTAGAAATTGGATTTCTTGGTGGAATATCCTGGACAATATATGCAATTAAGGGATTGTTAATTATTAGTCGCCATAGCTTGTATTAATCCACAATTTGATGTGATGCAGGGGAGACAGAAGGGTGAACTCCGATCATACTGCAGCATTACAGAGGATTTTATCAAAAATTCTAGTAAAATATCTAGTAATGTGTTCAAATATTAACAATAGTGTTAGAATTCGAAAGATCAAAAGATAGACGAGTTTCATAAATGAACTATGTCTCAATGCACAATAAACTTTCGCAAGAGAAGCAGAAGTTAAATCTTTAATGTTAAGTCTTTGACGTTTAATATTTATACCTTTCAAGCTAATGGTGGCGGAAGGTGAATGCTACGTTATCAGTATAATAAAAAGAATCGTGGAATGCAATGTAGGAAAAAACGAATAAAACACTGAGAAAAATCACGTACACAATGCTCCCCGTCAAAAATTTTCATGGAGCAAAATCGACTCAGGTACTCCTCGCACAGAGATGAGATCTCTCATCATTGATCCATAGTGTCCCACTTCAGAGGAGGAATTGTGACTTTGATAGAAGTAGCAGTCGAGCAAATACTGTGTGTGATAAAGCAATGCACAAAAAATTTGAATTTGTATAGATTCATTCGTCCGCAAACAGTGAATTCTTTGATCTAGGTAAGTTGCATTCAACTGGTGGGAGTGATCTTCCAGGTTTCAAATTATCGATGATTCGCTGTCAAGTCAAGTCTTATTATTGTAGTTATTATTTACAGCCAAAAAGAGGGTGGTAGTAGGACAGTAAAATTAAAAAAAAATCCTTTTTGTTTTCAGGAGGCTGAAAACTACTATTCTAGGTTAATTGTAAGGAAACGCAAATTTCATGAATAATGTATTACCACGAGCAAAAATTAAATTAAACTTAATTAATTCACACTTCCAATTTCTCGCATCCTGCTACGTTAGACAACCAACAATGCAGTTAATTTTGGTTGAATGAGAACTAAGTAAGGCGTTCTACAAGTGCTCTAGTTTGTTCCAAAGATGTCAGTGTAGCAAACGACAAAAAAATTTAAAAATTTCCGTGCCTCTGTAAGGAATAAAAGATCAGGTAGAAGACACCATTTAGAATCTACAGAGTGATTGATATGAGATAGCCAGCAAGATATCTTATTTAACCTTAGACACACAAAAGGAAAATCGATGTTGATGAAACATTCATTTTATTTTACAAGCACAGCATTTTGTAAAATATCTTAATGTTTTACATTATTCGATTCAACGTTACCTTCACTTGTATTAGTTTTCAGTTTTAATATATCTACTAAAACTTTATATATATAAAACTATCATGTCGTGAGAGATGATTTGGATCTCATCTACGTTTTGCAACAATATTTTTATCCGCAGAACCATCACAGTTTTCTTTTTTTAATGTATTATTATTATGTAACATTTACATATTAAAACTAACAAGAATATTTTCCTGTGTTATATTATTGGTTTCCAGTGAGTTTAAAAAGTGCAATTGAAAAACAACAATCTAAGAAAGTAAAAACAATATATGCAGTGTGCGATGTTTATGCATCACGTTGAAACTCCCTCTCCTGGCATCAGCATTTATTCAAACCTCTCGTGAATGCATCGAACTACTAATAGACAAAAGTCATAAGAGTCCGAGAGACTAATTCAAAAATAAAATATAACAAAATAAACAACAGGTAACAAAATGGAAACTTGCTTGGAGCCTTTAGTGAGAAATATGTAACGAATTGGGTGTTGAACGTGAATGCATACATCAAACATAGGGACATCGAATCTGTAATATATATCATTAAGACTCTTGTTTATATGGCATGTCGTATTTTATTCTATAATCTTTTAACATGTTTAATTAAGTATAAACACATTCTGCCAATTAAACGTACAGTTTTTATTGTTCATATAAATGCATATTTCAATCATATTTAAATTTTATGTCGTAGTTGGGTCCGAGGTGATATAAAATCATATTAATAGTCATATTTTAGGCGAATTTTACTTATTGTTCCTAAACACAGTATCTATTAGTATTGTCAACAAGGTTATATGAGAAATATTCGAAGTTGTGTAGTAAGATGTGAAGAAATCAGTTTAAATAGGTCAACTGGTTGGTTGAGCTGGCATATCACCAATATGTTTGGGTAGAGAAATTGCTATCTCAACTTCTGTCTTCTCTGATTCTCTATTCCTCCTCCTTTGCAAAGATGCTAATTTCTTTGTTGTGTATCGATGTAAAATGTTTCCATCCACTCCAGAGGATACTTTAAATATACGGAAGACGGAAGTAGTACTGCTAAGTTGCTGGTAATCCACATTGATCACAATTAGAAATACGGCTCTGAAAAATTTTCTACGGATCACTTCATTAATATCTATCACCGGTATTTATGATAGGATCTGTATTTTTTCTTTATAAGGAATACACTGATATTCTTCGAGTATGAGAAATGTTTGACGAATTTTGGATTGACTATTGTCATAGAACATAGCATCAGGGAGTTTCAAGATGAATAATCAAGTGGTGTAGTATTGTTCAATTCTTTGTTATTTACTAGTAGTGTCATTTCAACGTTAACATCAGGGGAGAGACATAAATGCAAGTAACATTTTATGTTTTTATTAATATATTATTGTACTATTGCCTGAAATGTTGCTTTATATACATACAACCCAGGGTAATACGCCTCCATTCCTGCAGAATTAACGACATTCTTGTTTTTAGTTTATATTTTGCAATTATTAAAAGCATAACTGTATGAATATTTTCAGAAGTTCATAAAACATAGAAATAAGGATCCCATTAATGAATTATCTTATTATCTCCCAATTTTTATTTTTAACTAATATCGGCGCAGGAAGTGCAGAAAGACATGGATGAAGTTGAAGAAGAATATCATAATGTGCATAGTACTAAGGCTACAATGACAAGAAATCAAGAACAAAATGAAGAACTACAAAATAAGAAAAATGCATTATCCACTAAGCAGTTTCAAAACGAAGAAGTGCTGGACACAGAATCAATAGAGACAAACGTGAGTGTTATCAAACATTAATTCAGGAAGTAGTTAACCAATCATAGAACAAGATTATCAAGGTGATTTTTGCAGTGATTAAACTAGGTTTTAAGATTATTAAATACGAATGCATTTTTACATTACATCAACACCTTAGGGTTGACAAGCACCGTACTCGTAGGTTCTCCTATTTCCTCCCACTTTCTTCATTCTATCATTTCATTAATCTCTCATCATCACCGTCTCCTTTAGCCTAACCGGTAGAACCGTGGGACGTAAAGCTTAAATATTTCATTTCATTTTTTAATACCTTAGGATTTGATTTTAATTCCTTCCAGAATGCCGTTCCAGTTTCAAGAAAATTTTCACCATTGATATAATAGAAACGGGATGAATACCTTCCAGGATCAAACGAACTAGGGTTTTGAAAATGATTTTGATGGTAAACTCACTGCATTTTAAGGCAAAATGTGTACAAATAAAGGGTTTTGTAGTCGTAATGGTATGATTTCACAAACGAAATAAAAGTAAAATTATATCGTATATAACCGAAGTTTTTATTTTATTTTAGAACATAGTTGGTGACATTAGATTTGGCATTACTCTTTATTAAATTATCCGTCTTGACTGCGTGAATACGAGCAAATACAATTCAACTTTGGATAGCTTAGTGCAATAACTCGGGCCCAACATTACAAATCTAGCGTTCCATGTTCACTCGTAATTCATTAAGATCTCATGGTTTTGCTATCATAGACTTTGGATTTGAAATAACAGCACAAAGAGTAAGCTAAATAGTTAAACTTTTGTCAGACCACTAACAATTGCAGTTTTCAAAATTATCCTTGCTCCAAACTCTTCTCGCAATACGTAGATGATGGCGTCAGCAGAGAGACATGTGGCACTTTCTTGATGGAACCACATGTTCTCCAAATCAATTTCATCTAATTTTGGGTTCGAAAAACATTAACATATACTGAAATCACTCACTAGTCGCTGTCACTGATTCTTCTAACGTAAGAGTAATATATCTTTCAAATTGTTCAACGATTTGACGAACCGTAGCACAGAAGGGCAATTATGTGCCGCAAAGATTTCGTAAAGTACACGTTGATGACTCATGAAAGAGCGTCTATTTTCATAAAACTTTGGATAATAATTAAAGCAACAAAGTTTAACCATATAACTCTTACATAAAATCCCCAAAACAATAATAATATGTGAGTAAAAACATAAAACAATAAAATTAAAATAAAATGCACATTTTCACTTTAAAAGCAAGTATGATGACGTACGTGCAATCTTCAGGATTTATATTATTACTTGGAGGGCGAGTCTACCATAACATCAGGTAACCGCAGTTATGGTTATTCTGGCGCCTGCTCACTTTTCTGTGTTTTCATTTACAACGGATTCAGGAGCAACGCTGTGTTCTTGAAGAAAATAATTACCATATCTGACTGAAATGCTATACGATCTTGCAAATCTGAACGGTTCTACGATCCTCTAACCAAAAATGTGCGTGCTTTACAAAGAGAATGCATTAAATAATTTGTGAAGACCTAAAGGAAAATATAGATTTTGTCAGAATTGTTGTTGCATTTAGTAGATATAACATTGTCGAAAGCGTGCTCAAGAACATCGTAAAGAACAGAATACACAGATGATACTTGTGTATGGAGTGTCAACTGGCCGGCTCAAGTCCACTTTAATACCGTGCTTCCATTTCTTAAGACTTTCTTCATTCCACCACTTATATTTATTGTTCATTCTACTTTATTTATGGCCATCTCCTTTAGTATTAAATGTGGTCATAACTCTAGGTTTGTAGATTTCATTTATTCTTTTCTGTGTGTGTGTTTTACCAGGAAACTGAAATAAAATGTCTATAGAGGGAAAAAGGTGAGATTTTTCGACATAATTATCTATTTAATTTTAATTTCATTAGATAATAATCAACATATTTTATAGTATTTACTTTCAGCCGCAAAGAATAATTAATTGAAATGCTAACTTGCTTTATGTTACCAAGTTTCCTTATCCAACAATTAAAGCCGCCCATTTTTTTTCTAATTCTTACATCAGTCCGTTCATTTTTTAAAAAAAAAAGTTACTGAAAACAAACGTATAATACACGTGTGTGTGTGTGTGTTCTCCGACATCAAGGCTAAGTGACAGAGTGCTTACTTCTGCTGCGTGAGGTTCCTGGTTAGATCGCGGCTAAGTAAGTTTGTGGTGGACAACATCGTGTTCGTGAGTTTTCTCCGGGGTACTCCTGTTTCTTCGCGTATTCCATCAATTCTTCCATAATTATTCACTTGCTTTAATCCATGTCTCCCATAGCCTATAGGGCACAATCGTGGGACATTAAAAACATAAATATTTCATTTTCATTTCACGCCAAGAATCAATTACGTCTTTTGGTCTTTCTTTTAAGTATAAAGGTTCAAGTTACGCTCGTGTGTATTAATAAATAAGTTTTAGAAACATTTTTGAGTATTTAAGAATGCACAAATGATATTTCAATATGTTTTTAATATTGCGGGAAAGTATAAATAGTTTGCTTTTTCCTCTTCAAGAGATCAAATTAAATTTTCGGTGTTGACAAGAAGTAAAAATATTTTATTCTCTGACTTTATTATTTTCTTATGAAGATAATGTTAGTACTGCACTTGTATATTTAATTCATTGATTATATTATATGTATTATTTGTCAGGTAGTTTTGCAAAATAAGAACATTACAGAAAAATATTTTTGCAACTGAAAATAATATTGCACATTCCGTTGCTAATAGCACCAAGTAATTAAGGTTTCCGTTCTCTTGTAGGATAGTAGAATCGTATTTATATCGTATTCCGAATTTCTTCATTCATATAACTAACACTAATAAGAAATGTAATTAAATTTAAGTATTTTACTACTCAACAAAGTATTAGAAAACGGTAATGGGTAAAAATATAATCACAGCATGAATTTACTTAATAGCATGTAATAGGTTCTATAAAAACAGTTATAATTTCTTGTGCTATATTAGGACCTTTTCCAAAGACTTTACTTTTCAGTCCTTTAATGTGCAAGGTTTCTGTAAAAGTTCACACATTCAGGATCCTGTCAACAGAGGTATTTCCTTGATATAAGCTTAGGAAGGTTGAATATTTTTGTGGGAAATCACCCGGACTGCAAGTTGAGATGCTTAATTTTCCTGGTTAATGCTACTTTGGTTTGTAGTATGAATCTTCCATAAAGTCATTCTAAATGATAATCTTTGAGGTATATTTTATATAGTTACTCCTTAATGACCTTCAGTTTCCGTGTGGCTTTCCAGCCAAATCTTAATAAATTCCTTTGTGCTTCTCCGACAGTGATAGAAAATATATTGTGTTAATTTTAATTCCTTTTATTCTTAGAGGGTAATTTAGTCAGTTTGGTCATTGAAAAATAAAAAAAAATCACAAAACAACTAATAAAGCGGCAAATAGCCTATCCATCCGTCTCTTTGAAGATTTTATTTCGACAATTTCAAGATTTGCCATTTTCAGAAAGATCATATTTCAGTTAATATAAAGACTTGAGCCATGATATTTTCATGGATGATAATGCAGGTTAAATTAGGAATGGTGGTCATAACCAAAACTAACGATCTTTAGAGTAACGCCATTTTGTTCCTTCACTGACGAAATATTTCAAAGACCACTCTAAAGAGAATGATTCTTCAGTTCCAAAGACACTTCGCTTTGTTTCCAAGTTACCCTCTGTCAATTACGAGGGTCGCTATTTATACTTTGAGCCTAACAATGAAAAACTAACTTGTCATTGAAAATTGATTTATTGTTTTCCGAAACGTTCTCCTTTATGATAAAAACACTTTTGCATTCATTCGAACCATTTGTCAAAGCATTTTTTCCAATCTTCTTGAGACACCTCCATAATATGGCTTTTGAACGCACCAACGGCTTCTCCCGCCGACTTAAAACCTTTGTCCACACAATTTATTGTTGACATTCGGGAACATTATCTTGATGAAGAATGATCCGAAGGCACTTGTTTGTTTTCCATATTTGATCGAAGACCTCCGGCAAACAAATTATTCAGAGTTGACCGGTCTACGTTCCCCTAAGGCACAGTTGCCATACTGGGTTACATGCGTAGGATCGACACTGCGTAGCATCGAAACTGCGTAGCGTCGAAACTGCGTACGATCGAAACTGCGTACGACCGAAACTGCGTACGATCGAAACTACGTACGATCGAAACTGCGTACGATCGAAACTAAAACCGGCGTAGGATCGAAAACAGATAAGGTCATATGATCGAACAATAAAAAAACAATTATTTTATAATCACAGAATATTAAGTAATAGTATTTTTTGAAGTTATATAGGGAAAAACCGGAGTAGGATCAAAACTGTATACGACCGAAACTGCGTAGCGTCGAAACTGCGTAGGATCGAAACTGCGTAGCGTCGAAACTGCGTAGGATCGAAACTGCGTACGGTCGAAACTGCGTAGGATCGAAACTGCGTAGCGTCGAAACTGCGTAGGATCAAAACTGCGTACGATCGAAACTGCGTACGGACGAAACTGCGTACGATCGAAACTGCATAGAAACGAAACTGATAAATAAAATAGTGACAAATATAATTAAATAATCATACAGGGGTGTACCCAGGAAGTTTTTCTTGGGGGACTATGACTTATTCAGTAGGACCAAAAAAGCTAAGTCTTGTCTCAGCAGGGAGAAAGGAGAAGCCTCCCCCAAAAGCCACTACTTCTGATCAAGTTGGCAAATTCCTTGTTCAGAAGATTGCCGTTAAGTTCAATTGACTTAGCTTAACATTTTCTTAGTTACCTAGTTGCTGTGAATTGTCACTTCTTTTATAGACTTTGCAGGTGGCACAATCGAAGGTTCATGTAATTAGTTCAAGTTTTTGCTAGTTTGGGCTTCGTCCCAAATTTACTAACTTCCAGGGTTGTTTTGTTTAAAACAAAATATTTAAAACAAATGATTAAAACTTTTTTTTAAAACAATTGATTTTGTTTAAAACAAATTTTGTTTATGTTTTAAACATTTTGTTTTAAACACGTGTATTTTGAAGACTTGTCTTAAACATGTGTTTATTTGCATTTTATTTTATGTTCGTAAAAAAAATCTTCCAGAGCAAGAGAACTGTCCAAACGTGCTCCCCAATCAGAAGACTATTTTCTTCCCATGTGAATGGTTTGATTTCTCGTGGCTAGAGCAGGTCAATGTGGTGATCTACAATTTATTTTGTCTCTTTTCCCCCTTATTTTTAACGTATATTGTATTGTTTAAATGCTTCTCAGTTAACTTGCGAGAAAGTGTCGTAGTCGAAGGTTGGACTACTTATAGAACTGATATTAAAAAATAAATAAAATAATTATCACGGAAACAAACTGTTGTGTTGTATTCATTGCGACGTTGAGGTTCTGAAATTAAAATATCGCAAGCATTCGTTTGTACAGTACATGTTAGTTCTGTCTCCGTATAACATGGAATCGTTTAACATGGGTTGGTTATACGTGAAGAAAAGAAGGACATGATTTGGTACAAATTTATTAGAGTAACTCAAACTCATCAGGTAAGTAAACGATCAAACGAGTTTGTTGCAAAACGTGTAAGAAAGAAATGGGTGGTTTAGTTCCAAGAACGAAAATCATTATGAAAAAGGCAATGCTTGGTAAAAATGGAAACCCAAACAAATGGTAAAAATGTTGATCCGAAAATTGCTTCTGATGAATCTAAAGTCAGTGGTGTGGCTGAGATGCAACTGGAAACTTCAGGTAACAATTAATTTTGTATCAACAATATCTTTTTCATTATATTATGAAAATTTTATTTTGTACCTCTTCCCCACCACAGTTCTAAATTTTCTTTGAAACTTTACAACTTGGCATAGCTTGTATGAAGAGACCAGGTGAGAAACGCAAGGTATGGCAGTCGATCGTGTAACTAACCAAGTGTGATACTTATTATAACGTTAGTGCTGAACGTCAAGGTCTGGGACAATTTGATCTCAATTTATTTGTTTGTATGTATGTACCACGCTACAGGGTGCAATACAGTGAAACCTCCCTTAACGGACACCTCTATAATACGGACAGAGTTTTTTGTCCCGGCAAAATTATATGTTCTCTTACGGAACAAAACCCTCTCTTTAACGGACACTCTCAGATACGGACGCGGACAGTCCTTTTCCCCCCAAACGTTTCAATAACCCCTTCATAACGGACAGGAATAATTCTGCGATATATTACAGGAGACAGAAAAGTCTTCTCCCCACAAGTGTATCTATCATGAGTCTAGACCTGGTGAACCATCAAACAGAACAGCTTCAAGCTGAACTTGAAATTCTTCTTTGTTTATGCCCGCAATAAACTGTTTTCTGATGGAAATCCTAGAAAAACTTCAATAAGTAATAACACTCGTGCAGGGTCAGTCGTAAGGCCAAGAATTCCATGCAAAAGATCTTCCCTTCCCTAACAAATTTAGTCCTTTTTCATCTGGGCCTTGCATCTTTCCCGACAATTTCTTAAATAATAAAATATTGTTTGTTTTACAATAATATTTTCAACGAGCAATGTTTCCTCTCTTACTTTTTTTGGAAAAGCAACATTTTTCTTTTACGTATGATACTGGAACAAGTCTGGGTTTGGGGTTTTCCCGGCTTCCTTTTCACTTTTACCAAGAGGATATTCTTTGTGATTGGGACTGGGTCAATAAACATATGCACTTCAAATAACTTGCCTTTTCATCCATTCCGCGAAAGAACGAATATATTAACACATTCTCCAGTAATAATAATATTCAACAGAAATGAATTTCTCTCTCATCCCTCCCAGTAATTCAAATACGTACTAACTAGAGTATTTTCATATGGAATTTTCCGTATCTACGCTCATACATAATGCATTTTCCTATATATTACTGCATACAATTACCATTGTGAGAAATTAAATTTCTGTAACCTCTCTAACGGACACCTCTCAATAGCGGACAAAAATTCATGTCCCGTTGGTGTCTGTTATTCAGAGGTTTCACTGTATTCAGTCTTTTAACATTAATTTTTGAGGATAGAGACACGAGGCGTCGGAATTTGCTGTATAGATTTTGACTGCGATTCCACGTAAAATTTCAAAATTAGTGGGTCAGATCCCACTTTAAACAAAAAGCCCTGTCTCATATAGCCTTGCTACTGATGCAAGTTGTAATCAATCAAACTAAACAAACTAATTTTATATGTTTCGAACAAACTTGGGTTGCAGGATAAATTTGGCTTCAACTCAACATTTAGAGCACAAGGGACCCAAGTTCATTTTCAGAAAGGTTCACTTTTGCTCAGCAAACGTAATATCTTCGTAGCATAGGGTATGAAATAAATGAAACAAAAACCACGGGAAAGCGTGTGGACTAGAGTTTCATAGGACAACCGCTAGACAAGGGCGTTGACGGAATGGGGAGGAGAGCTAATTTTCCCTTCCCCCTCCTTGCTCATACATTTAAGATATTAACATTATACTTGTATTGTGTATGTTGCAGCGTTGGAATGATTAACAAGTCAAGCTCCGAATGTCATAGTCAATGATGCATAATTACGTTACATAAATGCAGAATGTGTCCAAAAGAATACATCGACGTAAAATGTCATATTTTCACAACCACGAATCCGAGATGAAAGAAAGAAAAACTACCTGAAAAAAAGGAATCTAGAATTTTGTATGATTGCCGCTAGATAGGGGCGTTCGTTTAGAAGTCATCCGTCTTCTACCCTGAATTTCAGATTTTTGGGGCAGTAATGCAGATTTAGAAACATTTTGCTTAGCAAAGTTCAACATTTAAAAATTGAAGTCCTTGCACCGAATAAATAGTCAGGTTCACTGTGTCATGATATATAACTTCGCGGGAACTTTGTGGAGAGTCTGAAAAGTGTACATTTCTTGAAAGCTTATAGTATAAACAATAAGAAAAACAATGTTTCCATTTCCTACGAGTGCTACGTGGACGCCATCTTGGATTTTACAAAATGGCTGACGTAAAAACAATTTTTGTTAATATCTGAGCTTTTAAACAACATAAAAATATAATTTTGAAAGATAAACATGCATTTTTCAGGCTAGGACCCCCTGTGGAGATTAACATGTGTAAATCCGATCTAAAACATGTAATACTTAGTTGTATCACGCAAACTAAAAACGACCGTTCAATCAATCTTGTTTATTTTAATAAGCGTTTTTTAGATTTAAAATTATATTATATTATCAGTTTATCAGAACACCCGCGATAAGAAGTTGATGAATCTTCTCAGTTCACATGGATACTGTATTCCTTATGACCGTACCCTACTTTTGGAAACTGCTTTGGCCAATGCTGTTGTAGAAAACACGCGACAGTTAGAAGGTGTGTATGTGCCACCATTCTTAAAGAAGGGTGCCTTTGTGTTCTTTGCAGTCGATAACACAGATTTTGCAGAGGACACTCCTGATGGGAAAGGAACAACACATGGAACTATAACTGCTGTATATCAGAGAGCAGATGTTCTTGGAGAGCCTGTTGCACCACCCTTGAAGATAACTGATACCCACACTTTATCTGTCATTCCATACCATGTACCTATAATGCACTGTGATAAGCCAAAAGCACGGCACACCCCGAGAACACAACACTTTGTCATAAGCCAGAATATATCAGGTTCCTACCAATCATTTCACTTTGGATGGATTGTTGCTACTGCTATGTCCAGATTGAAGCAAGAGAAAGCATCCAGCATTATTCCCGGGTGGGCAGGATACAACTCAATGTTGTCCGAAAGCAAGCAACTTACCCACGTCGGAGCCCTACCACTGCTACCAGAGCTGGCACACGAGTGGTCAACGCCACTGACTGTGATCATGCAAGCGAGTGAACTGAGGAAGTTGACTGTTGGTGAAGATCATCCTACTGTCATTTCATTTGACATGGCTCTGTATGAGAAGGTGGTCCAACTGCTAGATGCCAGACCTGACCTGAAACTCACAGTTGTCCCGCGACTGGGAGAGCTACATGCTGTTATGGCTGCCCTACGTGCTCTGGGCACCTCTATAGAGAGCTCAGGTATTGATGATGCGTGGATAGAAGCTGATGTGTATGGGTCTGCAACAACAAGGCAAATCTTGAAATGTACCCATTACAAGCGTGCTCCTCGTGCCCATACGTGTACATATATTGCTCTGTATGAAATGTTGCTGGATGAATTCTTCATTGATAATCCGAAGCTAAAGCAGGTGTGTTTGATGGCAACAGAGAGAGTTGAAGCTGCCTGTTCTGAGAGGAACAAGAACACAAAAAATGAGTCCGTGAAACAAGCAAACAACACACTACTTGAGGCCATCTTCACTAATGATTTAAGCACAAAGTTCCATACATGGATGAAACAGAGATCCAAAAATGCAATGTTTAAGTCAATGATGAACTACCTACAGCGAGTAGAAACAATTCTTATGTTTGTCGCTGCAACTCGGAATGCAGATCTTGAGCTTCATCTTCAAGCTGGAGAGCAGCTCAGCAAGCTCTTCTTTGCATTTGACTGGATCAAATACAAACGACTCTGGCCAAGATACATCACGGACATGCATGACCTTAGAAGCAATCATTCTCAAACATGGGCAGAACTGAAAGCAGGTAACATTTCAGTGACGAAAAATGATATCCCCTTTGTATCCATCGGAGCGGACCATGCATGCGAGCATCTGAACAAGCTCATGAAAATTCATTCTGGAATTGTCGGCATCTCGAACAATGCCAATGCTCTACAGAGATTCTTCATGGTTACACCTGAACTCTCCCGTGTTGTCAATGAGTTTACGAATCAGTTTGATGTAGACAGTGATAAAACCAGAGAGCATCATGAACTTGGGCCAAGTACAGTCAAGAAGCATTATCATGTTATAGACAAGATAAAGGAAGCAGTTTTGAAACACGGAAACCCATTTGCTGCTGTAGGTGACAATTTGTACAATATTATCACTCATACCTTCATCCCTGATGAGTATGTAAAAATGATCGTGAATGAAGATGAGAATGGCCATAAGGTGTACGAAGAATACGTGTCGGAGCGAATCAATGGGGATGTTAGTCTATGGGCACCAGTAAAGAAGGAGAACAACAAGATGTTTATGTCGGCAAATAAGAAAACCAAAGTACAACTCCGAGACAAGACTATGGATCTACAGGAGACCAGGAACTTATATGGCAGAATGATGGTCTTGGCAAGGTCACCAGAGACATTAATCAGAAAGAGGCAATTGAGAACTACGAATTCACTGTGACACCAAGAGTTCTTTTTGCTCCAGATGGTACAATCTTGCCATGCCTTGACAAGTCGAAACTGATCAGTCTCATCAACAATTTGGCAACAGCAGAAACATTAAAGGAAGATGTGCACCCAGAGGATTGGATGGACACAACATCAGATGCTCCAAGCCGTAGGATCGCCCTGGTAGATGGGATGGTTTTTCTTCAGAAGATGGCCAAAAAACCAGCAACGATGGCGACGGTCAAAGATCTCGGTGCTTCCTTCAATAGCAGTCTTATATCTCTCGTGGGAAATTATGATGAAATCATCCTTGTGTTTGATACATACAGAGAAGATTCTCTCAAAGGTGCTACTAGGGATAGAAGAAGGCAAGGAAAAGCACCAATTCAGTATCAGATCAGAGATGACACAAACATTAAACACATCCCAATGAACAGGTTTCTTTCACATGACAAGATAAAGGCAGACCTGACAAACTATCTTGCTGCTAAGATTCTAGAGTACAATAGTTCCTCACAAAAACTCATCATTACTTCTTCTTTAGGGCAACCAGGAGCAACAAAGATTTAGTGTTCGACGAAAACAGTCATGAAGAAGCAGACACACTGTTGATCTACCAAGCTATCCTGGCAACACAACGAAACTCGCCGGATGCAAAGATGGTTTTCTTTTCCCCAGATACTGATGTCTTGGTGTTAGTTATAGCTAACTATGACCTCATGCTGAAGAATACGTCGATTTCAATGGTCTCTGGAGTAATCGACATAGAGAAAATAAGAAGAGCCCTAGGGCCGGAAAGAGCAAAGGCTTTGCCAGCTTTCCATGCATTCACTGGAGCCGACAACACTGAACGGTTCTCTCGTATAGGTAAAGCAACCTGGCTGCAAGCTTTCATAAAAGCAAACCCAGATGTGATCAGTTCACTGCAGATGCTTTCAACAGAAGCAGAAGCGTCCGATACCATGTTGTCAAGTCTTGCCAGCTTCGACTGTGTAGCTTATTGCCCCAAAGGCATCTATATCGACAATATCATCGAACTACGATGGCATCTATTTTGCAAGCATATGGCAGAAAGTGACAAGCTACCTCCCACACTAGAAGCTCTCAAACAGCATGTCCTCAGAGTCCACATCCAAGCCAGGCTGTTGGGACGGACTAACATCGCTATGCAAGATCATCAGCTGGATCCCACGAAGAATGACTATCACAAAGATTTGGATGGCCAGTTGAAACCAACTATGACAGATATTCTTCCAGCACCAAAGGCAATAATTGAGATAATTAATTGTCAATGCAAAAAAAAAAAAAAAAAAAAAAACTGTTCTTCTGCAAGGTGTCCTTGCAGAGCAAATAAGCCTACGTTATCATGCATCGATCTTTGCCAGTGCGGCAGTGAGTGTACAAATGATGAAGACACACAAACACAGTATGAAACTGATGATGACAATGACGACGATGAATTGTAAAGACTCTGTAGTTGCTATAAAATTAAAAATATTAAACCCTGTGTTGTTGGTGTCAGGAAATTTATATAAAAAGCCATTTGATATAAATCAACATAGTTTGTGGCTTAATCTAGATCATTTATTTCGATACTATTGGATTCCCTAGTCCGGAAAATGCATGTTTATTTGTCAAAATTATATTTTTATGTTGTTTAGAAGCTCAGATATTAACAAAAATTGTTTTTACGTCAGCCATTTTGTAAAATCCAAGATGGCGCCCACGTAGGAGTCGTAGAAAATGGAAACATTGTTTTTCTTGTTGGTTATACTATAAGCTTTCAGAAAATGTACACTTTTCATACTCTCCAACAATTTCCGGCGAAATTACATAGTGAACCTGACTAAAATACGGATTTTGATCATTGGCCGTAAGGAGCTATAGGCCTATATTGCTTTCTTGTATATATATATATATATATATATATATATATATATATATATATATATATATATATATATATATTTTTACCCAAGGATTTCAAAGGCGGCTCTACTTTCGAGTTTCGGGCCTGCTTAAAATTCAGGAAATTGGACCTAAGCAACTTCCCAGTTTTAATCATCTGTATGTTCTTCGTATTTATTCGGTGTAATTACCTCAGGCTTATTCTGTTGGACTTTGCTTATCAAAAGATTTCTAAAACTGTCTTGCCGTCCCCAAAATCTGAAATGCAGGGTGCGGATGAGGGTGGTTGCCCTCCTGTTCCACTGACGCCCCTACTAGCGGTTGTCATATTAAACTATCCCACGCCTTTTCGCATGGTTTTAGTTACATTTGTTTTGGATTCTTGACTGCGAAGTATTATTTTTTGAAATAGAATTCATTTGCTGAGGAAAACTGAAGTTTATTGAAAATGGATTTGGATCTATTGTGCTCTGAACGCCCCAAATATTACCTTTCGTCAATAAATTTTTGACTCAAAAAACAACCAATTACATAGACTTGCAGAAAATATAAAGTTAGCACAATATGAAGTGTGCTTCAAACATTACTTTTCGAAAACGTAGCCCTATTATTATAAAATAATTTTATTAGCACCAGTGTTATGAAATAGTAATCAAATTTTGCAACAAAAATCTCACCCGCCTCCACGAAACGCTAGCTTAGCCCCTAAAGGCATAACTACAAAACTTTTAGAAGCGGTAGCACGAAATGATTTTCTTTATGGTTAAAATAACCGCACAACAGCATTTCTGGTAAAATTCTAGCCCTCATGTAACATGACACCATTTGCATTTGAAATTTCGAATACTAAGCAGAGATGTTCGCCATGATGCTTGATAGCACCATCTGATGTGTCAGACCACTTCCAAGTTTCATCATTCTCTCTCAACCCGTTCTCAACGCACAAGGATGGTGAGGACTTTTGTTTTGCCATGTATATTGATAGATTGTGTGAAACCTCTATAGTTGGTAAATTTTAAAATCTACCTTAAGAGCTTACTATATCCAAGAAAATACTTACTGTATGAGAGTCACTGGCAAGAGGGTGTAATAAAAGGGGTCGTTATATGAAATAAGTTGAGAATTACTAATCTATACGGAAATGTTCTGTACCCAACACTGTGTAGTCTTAAAGAGAATAAAATAAATGAAAAGATCGGTTGAAAGAGCAAAAAGTCTTAATAAATACGTGATTACACGATTTTGAAATATGTTTAAAATCATATTTTAAACTGTTCAAAATGTTTAAAACATGTACTTTTTCGTGTGTGTTTTAAAACATCTTTAAAACATTTTAAACACTTTTTTCATGTTTTAAACACGCGCTTTGTTCTTTTTTTTAAAAACTGTATTTTTTCCAACCCTGCTAACTTTTGACCAAGTTGGAAAATTAGAATGCGTTGTTGCCAACATTTATTTAAAATACTTCCGTTTCTTTCAATTGACATTTGGATTAACATTTTCTTACTTACCCAGTTGCTGGATTTTCAATTTCTTTATGAACTTGACAATTGGCACAATTGAATGTTTATATAATCAGTTTAGTTTTAAGTAGGTGGGAATTTGTCGCCAGATACAAAATTTCTCATCCTACGGCCTCGCGCCTCATAAACCTACTAACATACCAAAATTCCTAGTTTTTATTTCGATTTCAATTACGGTACCTAAAATATGAGATTTTGTACATCCAAAAAGTCTATTTAAATTACACAGTTTTTTTGTCTCTTTAAAGCTGCTAAAAGTGGAAAAATATTCACTTTTGGAAATTTTCTATATAGTCCCAGGAGGCTAAAAACTTTGCCAAATTTAATCGTTGTAGTTCTACTGGAAGTGCCTATACTGTAAAAAATCGTTGTATTATTTCAACGACATGCCTATGTGTTAGCACGATTGTGTTAAAATATAACACAAACAAGTGGTTAGAACAACTCACTCTCCGTTCGGAGTTGTGTGTCAAATGCCGCTAGTTGAAATGACACAGCCTGTGTGTTAAATTAACACAAGTGTAGAATCTTCGGTGTTGTTTTCTGCGTGATTGCCAAATATGTTGGGTATCTAATTATAAAGGCTTATGAACTGAAGCTGCAGGCAAACACAGTAGAAAGAAGTACTTAAACAAATCCAAGTATGCGCAAAATTTCAAAATACAAACCGCGCGATGTGTTTTCAATTGTTTTACAAAATGTTTCTGAAGAAACCATAACAGCACAAGATGTGCTAGGCATGTACCATTTAGGTGTTCTAAATTCATCTCCCACATTTGATGCATTTATTGCTTCTTTTTCAAAGCGGTTGTGTACTAGAAGCAACAAACGCATCAACTTTATTAGATGGCAACTGGCGCCGATCATTTGAAAGTGAATATGGGAGAACTATAAAATGAAGTAAATAGACAGTCGTCATTTTGTTATAAAATTAGGTCTACAAGGCGAGCAGATTTTATCCCGAACGGTTATCGTCGAATATATGCGGGTTAAAGGAGCACTCTGATTAGCCAAATTCAAAAGACCTTAAGAATTTATTCCTTTACAAGCGACGGTTTCTTCATCGCATCCGTGGCCAAGTCGGAAGAGCACGCGGCTAGTAATTGAAAGGTTGGTGGTTCCTACCCCTCCCTTCTACAATTTTTCGGTGGCTTGATGAATTCAGAAGAGGCCGGACATAGCTTAAAGATGAAGAGAGAGCAACGGCAACAGCTGTGTCAGATGAAAACATTGCCGATGTGAAACAAATGATTCGAGAAAATCCTCGAACAACTTTCAAGGATATTGAATCTACAGTGAACGTTGGATCGCCAGCCAGAACAAAAATTCTTCATGATCATCTTCGGCTCAGGAAGGTTTCATCTCGTTGGGTGCCTCACACTTTGACTGAACAGCAGAAACGCATGCGTGTGGAATGGTGTGAAGAAATGCTTGCAAGATTTGATGGAGGCAATTCTCGACACGTCTCTGACATTGTTACTGGTGATGAGACTTGGATCTATCAATTTCACCCTGAAAATAAACGCCAGTCTACAGTTTGGACATTTCCAGACGAAAATCCACCCACGAAAGTGAAGCGACCGCGATGTGGGGGAAGAAGATGGTCGCAACTTTCTTCTCCAAATCTGGCCATGTTGCAACTGTTCCACTTGAAGAACAAAGGACTGTTACTGTTCAGTGGCACACCACTGTTTGCCTAACAAAAGTGTCTAAGAACTTCCATCCAGAAACTTCCAGAAGCTTCGGGAACGGCGTCCAAGAACTGGATTGCGTGGGATCCTGCTTCATCATGACAACGCGTCCGCACACACGTCCAACATCACAATTCAGTTTTTAGAATCTACGGAGGTCAAACTTATGACTCATCCGCCGTATAGCTTTGACCTCGCCCAGTGTGATTTTTTTATGTTCCCCAGGTTCAAAGATCGCATGCGTGGGAAGAGATTTTGCAGCCCTGAAGAAGCTGTAGTGGCTTACGAGAATCAACTTTCAAAACTTGAAGAAAAATACTGTCAACAGTGCTTCCAAGAGTGGTTTTCAAGGATGCAAAAGTGTATACAGTGTAATGGTGAATACTTTGATAAAATGTAAGTGTTAAATTGATTTTAAGTATGTAAGTTATTTCACATCTCAAAACTTTCGTAGTGTCCCTCATATATTAGGGTGGGCCGAAAAAATATTTTTTTTCTTTGTTTGAAACGCTATACTGCGGAAAACTTGCCCCTATGGTAGATTAATAAAATGCAAAAGAAATATGTCTCTTTTTTTACGTCTGGCGGTAGCGTAACGACCCTAAACCTTGAAAAAAATATACGATTTTCGTAACTTTTCCAATACATGGAGAAAATTCAGATAACTTCTATAACAAGTTCCTATAGTCATATTTCAATAGAGAAAATTATAGAAAAGGTAAATAAATGTATAAGGAATACATTTTACAATTTATTAGCAGCGTATTACACTTATAAAAACACTTAAAAAAGACAAATTTCCATTGAAATAGACCTTTTTCCTGATTGTGTAATACTTAAGTTTGTAATGAAATACAGTCTTTTACTTTTCTTTAGTTTCTTTTGTTAGTTTGAAAAATGATTTGTTTGAAAACTTGGCATTAAATATCTTATAAAACCATCCCTGGAATTGAAACCGATAACTTTTTGTGACGCCTCAGTTACCAGCTACACGCATCGTTCTAATGCGTTGGTGTGACACGGGAATTTATCAAAGTTCCACTCAGCCTCTGTTTCACCTGATTGGACCTTAGACCAAATCTCGTGATCGGTAAATTTCCGCAGCAAAGGCTGAGGTGAAAGTGTAACAGTGTTCCAGTGAATCATTTCGGTGTAGTCTCTAGCTAGGAAATTGTTCTTAGGTAGTTGGAAACTCCTTATTGACTTCCTCTTAGAAGTTAAGTTTCTAGCCTTTGTAATTCTTCTGAACCCTAAGTCTGTTATCCCTTACGTGATCCGGGGTTTTCGGGGTATTTTTCAGACTTTCAGTCAAGCAGCTACTGCATCGCCTCTACTTATCCTAGGATCATCGCTCATACCTAATTCTCTTCAGAATGAAGCTGGCTTTCAAATGGTATCACTTGCATGCCCATATAATATACCAGAAGAGGGAAAATTGATGCGAAAGGGAAAATTTCGGAGGAAGAACTTTTTAACACTTTGGGCCCCTCTCGAGCGGCCCTGTGTGAACGTAGAGATCTCAAAAAAATCTGATAAATAGTACTTGGTAGACTGAATGTGTGTGCCAAATTTCAAGTTTCTATCTTGAATACTAAGGGTGGGAAAAATTTTATCAAGAATCCCCACAATGCCCCAAATTATCGCAAAAGACCATGATCTCAGGTAAAAAACAGAGGCGTCATTTAGGGGAGGGCAGGGAGGGGCATTTGCCCCCCCTGAGTTTGGGATGTATATAGATTTTATCTATAGAATAGTAGTAAATCAATGGAAAACGCGAAATTTTACTTATATCAAGGGGTCTTGCACCCCCCAAGCAAAATCTGAAATGACGCTCCTGGTAAAAAATTTCCTGAGACATCCCTAATTACCCTAGGGTCATGTTTCGCCCATCATTCTCTTCAGAATAGAACTGCTTTTCAGACGGTATGACTCACATGTTTCCATCATGTATCTAAGGCGGGAAAATCCCGAAGAAAGGGATTTTTTGGTCTAATTATCCCTTTTTTCAACATTTAGCCCCTCTTAACCCCCTTGTTTTAACGCAGAAATCTGGAAAAAAAGTCTGGTAAATACTACTCGGTGGGCTGAATGTTTGTGAACAATTTCAATCTTCTACGTGCAAAAATAACCACGCCAAAAAAAAATACCGAAAATGTCCAATATTCCTTTATACAGAAGTATATTTTTACAAAAATTCCCTGAGACATCCCTAATTACCCTAGAGACATATTTCGCCCATCATTCTCTTAGAATAGAACTGCCTTTCAGACGGTATGAGGCACGTGTCTCCATCATGTATCTAAGGCGGGAAAATCCCGAAGAAAGGGATTTTCTGTTAAAAATATCCCTTTTTAAAACTCTTTGCCCCTCTGGATCCCCCCTGTTTTAACGCAGAAATCTGAAAAAATATCTGGTAAATACTACTCGGTAGACTGAATGTTTGTGCAAAATTTCAATCTTCTACGTGCAAAAATAAGCCCGCCAAAAAATAATGAACATAGGCTTAATAAGAGAAAATATATATTTTAAAATTATGACGTCATCTCCTCCTATGTCTGGACGCAGGAAGGTGTGAAACCATACGTAAGGTCTTCTACAATGCCCCAGGACTTGAAAAACAAAACAAAAATTGGCAACGTCTTGAGCGGTCATTCACCTACCTCCTCCTCAATAAGAAAAAATGTGACAATAAGCCTATACCAGATTCAGTTGGTAAGTGCTACTCTGCAACAGGCTCGCAAACAGAGGGGAGTAAAGAGGGACTGGTCCCCCTAAATTTTTCATGTCCCCTCCAGACCTCAATACAAAATGCACAATTTAGATATTTGTAAGAGAATTTTTAATGACTTAGCCCCTCCTAACATATTCATGGACCCCAAAGCTCTGTGGCTGGTCTCGAGCCTGCTCTGCAAGTGGTGTATCAACGGGCGGACGTTAGAAGGGTGTAGTCAAAACGTTTTTAGAAATGAAGAGATCGATCGAAGTAAGAATTATATATTTTTTAGACTGAGTCTAGTGTTATGCAGGAACGCATTTGGCGCTAGCTTAATTTTTGTAAAGTATATTTTTATTTACGTAAATTCATTGAGCGGAACAGGGCTCATAGCGAGTCACTTTTTTAACCCTTTCACAGAGGAAGTCGACTTTTGTCGACAGAACCAAATTTCCTTAACATTCGAATGTCGACTATAGTCGACGTGTTAAAATTTGTTTGTCCGTATCTTGGCTTTGTCGAGAGTAGTCGCCAAAGTTGTACCGTTCATTTTTGTTTGTGTTCTATTGTTTTCGATAAACAATAGAAATCACACAGAAAACCTTTGGCGACTACAATCGACAAACCCAAGATACAGACAAATTTTAACACGTCGACTATAATCGACATTCGCAGGTTAGGGAAATTTTTTTCCGTCGCCTTCCACAGTGAAAGGGTTAAACTAAAATTTACTTTTTTCAAGTTCCTCACTAAAAGTTACTTTTTTTTTTCAAATTTGTCACTAAAAGTTACTTTTTTTGAGAGGTAAAGTGACTTTTTCGTGTGATTTATGTTTCGCATTGGCAGTTTTCTAAGAAAAAAAAATATAAAAACAAATGGAAAAAAGCAGAAACTTGTTACTCATTACTCTTCTGAAAGCTTCAGTACTTGCTGCCACATGGGAAATAGTCAGTTTTATTCTCACTTCAGCTTCTATTCTTTCTAAGGCACAGTGGACGGTTGGTGAATGCTTAAGCTCTCAAAGTGAGGTTGAGAGCTCTTCTGTGTCTATTCTTCCTTCTATCATAATAATCTTTTAGTTTTCTCTCGTAATAGTTAATGCCCCATTCAACGTTGTGCGTGTGTGTTTGTGTGGTTCATCATGTTCGTCTTGTGCTATGCTTCTTGTATGTTCTTCTTAAGAGTAGGTGATGAATTCGAATATTTCACGTTTTTGAGAACTCTTAATGCGAAGTTAAATATAATGTCTGGGATGAACGAATTCGGAAATAGGCCAGAACTGGTTTCACTTACTCAGAAGCTTTTTACATCTGCTAGTCTTCTTACCGTAACTACAAAGCATACTTTGAAAACCTAAGAAAGGAGGAAGCTCAAAAAGAAGAAGTAAAGAAGAAAGAAAAGAACAAACAAAGAGAGAGGTGTTGGAGAAATTGACAAAGGAAAAAGAGGCATGATGAGATTTTAGTCACTTTTTCGTGTGCTTTTGGCCATCTTTGGTCACTTTTCAACTATTTACAAGAGATCAGACCACTATGAGCCCTGGGATTATTAAAATTAGGGTATATTAAAGAAGACAAAACAGACAGATACAACATATTTGTAAATTGAAAAACTGAATTTCTGGAAAATAACTAAATCAATGAATAATTGCTTATGAAAGATATTCAGAGCCAATAACGTAGCTAGGAAGTGGCAGGAACAGGGATTAAGAGATCAAATAATATTACAACAATTAACGTTAATAACAGCGTTAGAATATTAAAATAATGAAATTGGAACTATGTACAGTATTAATTACTAAACGAATGTGATTTCAGCATGGGACGAGGGAATTTTTTCCCAATTAATATTAAAAAAAATAACCCACTAAAACTTGCTGGGGTGAATAAATTGAAATAATAGCAGAATTTTGCAAAATAATTAGACTACAATAATTCGTATGTAATGAATTCACATGTAACTACTGGGTAAAATAGTGGAGGTTAATTCCTAATACAGTGAAACCTCTCTTAACGGGCATCTTTCAATAGTGGACATCTTCGTAAGAGGACAAACTTTCTTATTCTTCCATGCCATAAATATGTGTGGTGTTGTGTTATAAAAAAGAGAGAACCCTTCCTTTTAGGGACACCTCTCATTTACGGACAAATAATCCGTTCCATCGGTGTCCGTTTTGAGAGGTTTCACTGTATTACTTAGTTTAATAATAATAATAATAATAATAATAAAATAAATGCTCAAATGTGTGAACTTACTTTATTGAACCTACCACTGCGAAGAGCTGATATTACTATTATTATTATTATTATTATTATTATTATTATTATTATTATTATTAGTAGTAGTAGTAGTAGTAGTAGTAGTAGTAGTAGTAGTAGTAGTAGTAGTAGTATTGCAATAGTTGCGTAACAATATATACTGTTTTCTTGTTTGAGTTTGTTTAAAAGTTATATCACTATTCTGAGAGCACACCCCCTTTTATTTTGAACCCCCCTCAAGTAAACATTTCTGGCGTACTTACTGTCTTCAGGCAAATCACTGCCTACCTCTTTTGACAGGAGAGTTTCTGCATTTGTATATTTTGAACAAGATGGCTGTGAAAATAAATTAACATTGAACTGAGTTCTTTTATGTTCAAACAAATTCCTTCCATGTCTTTGGGTAATCTCTTTTGTACCGTTACACTTCCAATATTACCTGTGCCAATATTTCTTTCGGGGTATACAAGAATTTAATTTAATGATGGGTATTTTTTTTTCAGTTTTTCACAGTTATAGATAATGGACACAGGGAATTCACAGACCTCAGTATTAGTGACCTTTTGGCTATTGCAGTCAAATGTTATTATGCACTTACATGCAAAGACATCAAACAGTAAAAAACAGTTTCTTTTGAAATGTTCAACTCTTCTTTTGAACCTTTCCTTATCCCGCTTAAACTACTTCATAAGATTATGATAACTTACCTGGTATGCATTTATTAACTGAACAGTTCTGTAAGACGTTGCTGTTGGTATTGAAGCTTTATCAAACACAGATTCAACTTGTGTGCCACAATATTCGAAACTTAAGAAAAACTAACTGACCTGCTGTTTGTTTTCACTACTAAGTTGTAATGTTAATGAAAGAAAACGCTTAAGAAGATCTTCATAAGTTGGAAGTTTATTCAATGATAACTCTTTTGGGTTGCCAAATAACGGGCAGTAAAACTGGCTGCGAGTAATTTTCTTGTAAACAGCCACGACACAGTGGTTAATATAATGAAATCACTAAACAGTTTGTAGGTTTCAATCAGTCATATATTTCAAAATGTCATTTTTTGTATATAAAAAGTATTTTTATAAGTGTAATACGCTACTAATAAATTGTGAAATGTATTCCTTTTCCATTTATTTATTTTTTCTATAATTTTCTCTATTGATATATTACTATAGGTACTTTTTATAGAAGTTATTTGAATTTTCTCAATGTATTCAAAAAGTTATGAAAATCGTATATTTTTTTCAAAGTCTAGGGTCGTTGCGTACCGTCATACGTAAACAAGAAAATATATTTCTTTTGCATTTTATTTATCTACCATAGAGGCAAGTTTTCCGCAGTGTAGCGTTTAAAAGAAAAAATATTTTTTTTTTCGGTGCACTCATATATAGAAAAATATATACAGTATGGCACTACATTCATTGTACAAAAGCAGAGGAGTTATTCCTGAGAGTAAAACAAACAAAAACGTTCCAATAAACGTAGGGCGAAAACCCCATCATTTACGTGTTATAGGCTGCCAAAAACATGAAAAAATGAATTTTAAAGGTCCATAGCTCCAAAACTATGGGACCTACCGCAGTCGGGTCAAGACTTAACTTAGGAACTAGTATGTGCCCTATCCAAAAATGCGTGTGTCAGAATCCTGAGGTGCTTCCACAACAATTTTTATAGAGGGAGTTTAACTACGGGCCTATGATATAAAGTATTCTCCAACTACCTCCATAAAAATTGTTGCGTGAGTACCTTAGGAATCTAAAACATGTATTTTTCGATAGAGCACATACTAGTTCCTTAGTGAAGTCTTGACTCGACAACAGTAGATCCCATAGTTTTGGAGCTATGGACCTTTAGAATTCATTTTTTCATGTTTTTGGCAGCCTATAACACGTAAATGATGGGGTTTTCGCCCTACGTTTTTTTGTGAAAAACATATATGCAAAACAATAGACAGAACCTATCACATTTTTGTAGTATTCACGAATTATAAGTCAAGAGTAATTGTTCTGATCATCATTACATTTTGTTGCCAATCTTGACTTTGGCAACACATCAAACCTTAGTTACCCATTTCTACCCCACTTTCCCCTATATAAAAATTACTTTAATATCCTTTTTCATTCATACATTACAATATACGTCGCAATTTCCTTCATATACTACTTCATAATATATATAATATATAAAGCCTGCCATATTTTTTTCCATGATAATACGGGACACCTTCGATCTCTTCCCCCACTTAAAGAACTTTACAACGCAATACATTTTTTGGAAACATCTGTGAAGGGTTTTGGGAAATTCGTTGGGGAAGAGGGGGAGGAAGTGGGGTTCTAAGAATTTCAAAAAAATGGGCGTATCTCCAAATCACTTATCATGTCAACAGACGTATAGTCAGGCATAACCAGATTGTTCAAATTATTGAAAGACATTGCGCGTTAAGAGGCTATCAGACGGGTAAAGAGCTAGAGTTTGATATTGAGAATGTACAGTTGAAACAAGACCTAATTGTTGAGAATAACTGTGTTAGTATGTAATTGACATTATCATTACGTTTGAAGGAAATGACATGGATGTAAGGGCAAAAGAAGAGAAAATAACTAAGTATGAAAGACTTAAACATTAGGTCCATGATAACAAGCGATTTGAGGTTCTCCCCTTGGTCATAGGATCCAGGGGATCTAAAACACATGTTTGCAAGAAACGTGTTTACAAAACTTGGGGTGCCTAAATTCACCCAAAAGAAAATTGCTTTTGCTGCTTTGAAGTCTAACAATTGAAATGTTAAATTGCCATTTTCATTATGTTAGTGAATGTATATTTTATGTGGATTTTTTTAAAAAAATTAAGGGACATTTCAATTTATTTTACTTTAATACGTATTTGAATTATGAGTAGGGATGCGCACGAGACAAGATTTGTGGCTGTCTTGTCTCGAAAATGTGCTGTAAAAGTGATGTCTCGACTCGAAAAATGTATATTTCTCTATTAGAAGAACCGTGTCTCGACTCGAATATTGTAAGGAAAATAAATCCTGTCTCGACGCGTCTCGTGCGCATCCCTAATTATGAGCAATGATGCCGAATGTAATTGGCTATGGTAAATATTGTAAATATGTTTTTTTACACTGCAAATATGGTTAATTATATTGTAAATTTTATTATTTTTTTAATTGACTGGTTTCGTGAACAATATTTTATTAATGTGGTGAATGTAATGCTTTTTTAAATGAGAAAAGGAAATATGAATTGCACAACTTTTATGTGGAATTTGTGTGTGAGAGGAATACTTTGTACATTTTGAAAATTATTGACAGGCTTTTCAACATTACATTTTGATCGGGAAGAAAAATGTCATTTTCAAAATTTTTCGCAACTAGGACTACGTTATTTTAGGAAATATTGGTAACTTTAACAATAATTATTATACGTCCAGAACGGTTTGAATTATCAAATTGCTGTAAACAGTATTATGATCCTCACAACCTTTAAAAAGAATCTACGTAATTAGACATGGTACGTATCTAAGCACTATTTTTTTTTCCGAAATAGTCCTTGGAAATGCAATTTTCAATTCCTTGCAACTGTTCTGTCCGTCTTACTTCAGTTATTAGTATTGTAGAGGCCTCCAAAATTTTCACGTTCCTGAATATTGGTGATGCTGTAGCGTCCTCGGTTTGCAATAATGAACAACAAGTTTGGTTTGGTTTGTGTTTGCTTTGAATGTAGATTTGAAATTTATAATAACCTGACGTAGTGCCATTAAAAAAATAACTTTGTGATGGGTTGGCAACACTGTTAATTTGGTGGTATTGAAGAGTATGCCAGAAAATGTCACCCTGCTGATATTTGTATGTGCAAAATCCCAGCGTTATATATCTATTCGCATAAAAGTTATAAAGGCGTATCAAGATGAATAGTTCACCCCATATCCGAACACAAAGATGCCGCCTGTCGACAAACACAGACTTTTACGTGGGAATGGCTGACCCCACGATTTTTGTGTCCAATAATTTATATAACCTACATGGTTTCATTTAGATTCTTCCGTCCGAGTCCAGATACATCCCTTGTTAGTAAAATTAATTTTCAAGCTTATAAGAGTAAATGGTACTTAAGATGCATTAAAGTGCTTTTTTCGTGATTTTCGGTGATGCAGCGATGTGGATAAATATTTTTGTACGATGCCGCTAGTGTGCCATCTTTATATTTGTCATGTCGGTGCTACTATATTGGACTTAAAAAATGTTGTTTTTTTTTAAATAAATTGAAGAGGGGTTATTTTGAGATATTCAAGGTCAAAGGTTAAGGCGTTGATGAAACTTGATATATAAGCTCCTTTCTACTAACTTTATTAAAGATATCGTAGTCTGGAAGAAAACGTAGACTATATAGACTTTTTGGTGCGCATCTTGCGGGGAGGGGAGAAAGAGGGGAAGGAAAAGGTTAAAAACGGAAAAGGGGGTAAGAAGTAATGAAAAATTATAATATCTTACGAGGTGGGGTGATGTATAGAATACTGTCTCTTTCAGCAGCGACTCTATGTAAGACGTGGATCTACTCCACCGCAGATCGAACTCGGGAGAATGTCTGTCGAGACACTTATGTTAGGAAGATTAAACTTAATATATGAGTTCCTTCTAGGTAAATTCATCAAGGACATAATAGTCTGGGAAAGACTGTAGTAGGCCTATATTTAATTTTATTGGGTGCGGATCCTAGGGCGGGGTTCAATGGGGAGTGGTTTAAACTTTGTCAAAAATAAAATATTTCCGGAAGGAGAAATTAAGTTCAAGTATACCTTGAGACCTTCCTATAACTATATTTCCCTGTGCACACCGGGCATCTCAGCTAGTATTTCATAAATGAATGTCAATGCTCACACGTGTTTAGTTTAAATATTACCATTCGATATTGGTGCTGACTTTCTGTTTTCTGGTTCAATGCCGTGTACAGGCCTGCCGAATAAAGTTCCGTTCAATTTTGTTATGTCTCATGATGGAGACATATTTCTGAGCCTACATTTACTTACCTAATAATGACCTAACCACAATTTGTAAATAGAAAATGCACTAGAGAGAGTTTGCGAAAAGATCGTTTCTATTACTCAACACATCCCGTTTAAATATGTCATATACCTAGGCAGTGGCGTACCGAAGAGGGGGGTTTGTAACCCCTCCCATTGAGTCCTTTATATACTACAGGTCAGTTCATCCAAGATGGTTTACAGAGCTGATAACGAGCACAGCGTAGGAGAAGGAACCAGAAGTCAGTAGCCCGTAAATCCAGTAGTGAGTCACGTACACCGCCAAAATTTAACGTGAGCCCCCCCCCAAGTTTCTGGGCTGGTCCAGAGAATGAATGGCCTACATAGTACTGTCTACGGGAGGGATAGGCTACCAAATTTCAGCTTTCGTTCTCCCATAGTTAATGTGATATAGGCGCCGAAAATTTGGGGGGTAACTTCACCAGAGCCTCCCAACTTTCTGGGCTACTCGAGATAAAGATCGATGAGCTAACAAATTTCATCTTTTGGGCCAATATAGTTAATAAGGTGTGAAAACCAAAGTTTTGGGGCGTTAACTTAACGTGAGCCCTTAACTTTTTGGGCAAGTTGAGATAATGGGTGTACCAGGTACTAAACTTCATGGGCCTTCCAACCCATTATTATTTAGCATTTGGGGTACTCAAGGAACACAGATACAGGGTCTCCAAATGTGAAACTGAAAATGCAATCTTTAAGTTTTATGTCCGACTGTCATCCTGGGTAGACTAAAGGAGACGCAGATGATGAGAATAAGTGAAATGGTGAAATGAAAGAGTTGTGGGAAAGGGAAACTCCGAGAAAACCCTCACACACGGTGTTTGTTCACCACAAACCCCACTTTGCGCAAGTTGGTATAGAACCATGGGGCCCCGCATCATGTGTGAACCCTCTGCCACTAAGCCACTGCGGCCCAGAAGTCCTCGAGACGAGACACATAGGCGTATACCTAACGTGTAATTTGTTCGTAGCGGGAATTTCTGTTATGGTATAGTTAATTACATACAATGAAAAACCGAAAATGTGATGTGGACAATCGCGACCGAAAATGTAATGTGGACAATCTGGAACAAGCAATAAACAATCTGCGTGATTTGTTTTAGATTTCGGAAAATAGGTTCTGCCAGATTTACGCTTATCGACTGTAATCGTTTATTTATTTATTTATTTATTTATTTGGGAGGGAAGCAAAGTATAATACATTTCAGTCATTACACATGCAAAGAGATGTTTTATGGTAATTGTTTTTTGCTGAAATATAACTTCGGTATCTTTTATACGTGTTTAGGAGCTGAGATTATTATCTAATAATTATAAGGAAGATACAAGTTTTTTTTTCTTAGGAAGTTACAAGTTTTTCACCTTCGTACAACAATTCATGTTTAATAGGCGCAGGGGTGTAGCCAAAGGGGGGCCCATCGGGGCCATTCCCCCCAAATGGTTTCCTGGCCCCCCCAAATGACCAGCTTTTAAAACATCATAGTAAAATTATCTCGCTTCATTCATTTAAAAGTAACAAAGTTTATTGACAATTAATAATTTATGGTAAAATAGTATGGAGAAATATTGTTTTTCTATACCGATCGAAAAATAGTATAGTATCTCTTCCTTATACCGATCGAAAATTAGGATACTTTTTGACACCTGATTACACAATTTACTGCGATTTATATTTGACAGTTTGAAGACAAACGTCTTACCAAGGTACTACAAATACAGCCATAAAACAAAGGTACTAAACTGATTTGTAAGTACAGTATATTTTTATATGCCTTAACGAGTGTTTTTAAAAGACATAGAGGATGGAAAATTAGGTGAGAAACAATGCTTTTATTCAATTTGGATTTCATTCGCTCTCTTTTATTTCTACTCAGTGTAATAAAATAATTATGTGTTTTTTTAAGTCACGAATAATAGATAAATATTTTTGTCAGGAAACAATAAAGAAATTAAGTGAAATTTCAAAGAAAATCAATCTTGTGTAGATAGGTTCTGTATAGGGCCTACAAGGTCTTAAATCCTAACTATATATAAAACTACATGAGCTGACATAAATTATTGAGCACTTCCTTTTGGGGTACAATGATTAAATTTGACATGATTGTACCTTTCCGGAACTAACCCACAGGAAAATTGTCAAAAGTGAATATTTTTAATTTTAGGGGGTCTAAAGAGGGGATAAAAAATTTCCCCATGTTATTTAAATGGACCTTTTTTTGACTTATAATCTCAGGTTTTAGGTACTTAGAATTGGAATAGAAACTTGAAATTCGGTATGCTTACATATTTTCGTTAGCACTACCTAAGTAAATCAGTACAAGTAAAAAATTCCGACCTTAGAGTGGTTTTATAGGGAACTGAAAAATCTTTCCCATGTTATTTATATGGGAAACCTTTTACACCCTCAAATTATCGAGCACTTCCTGCAGGGCTACAATGATTAAATTTGACATGATTATAGCTTTTTGGGACAAACCTACAGGAAAATTTCCAATGGTGAATATTTTTAATTTTTAGGGGGTCTAAAGAGGGGATGAAGAATTTCCCCATGTTATTTAAATGAGACTTTTTCTGGACCTAAAATCTCATGTTTTAGGTACTTAGAATTGGAATAAAAACTTCAAATTCGGTATGCTTGTACGTTTTCGTTAGCTTTACCTAAGTGAATCATCAGAAATGAAAATTTCTAACCGTGAAGTGGTTTCATGGGGAACTGAAAAATCTTTCCAATGTTATTTATATGGGACGTCTTCTATACCCCAAAATGTTTAGGCACTTCCGGCAAGATTAGAATGATGAAATTTGGAATGATTATAGCCTTCCAGGGCTAACAGACAGAAAAATTGCCAAAAGTAAAAAATTCCAACTTTAGAGTGGTTTTATAGGGAACTGAAAAATCTTTCCCATGTTATTTATATGGGACACCTTTTACACCCTCAAATTATTGAGCTCTTCCTGCAGGGCTACAATGATTAAATTTGACATGATTATAGCTTTTCGGGACAAACCCACAGGAAAATTGCCAAAGGTGAATATTTTTTAATTTTTAGGGGGTCTAAAGAGGGGATGAAGAATTTCCCCATGTTATTTAAAAGAGACTTTTTCTGGACCTATAATCTCATGTTTTAGGTACATAGAATTGGAATAGAAACTTCAAATTCGGTATGCTTGTACGTTTTCGTTAGCTTTACCTAATTGCATCATCAGAAATGAAAATTTCTAACCGTGAAGTGGTTTCATGGGGAACTGAAAAATCTTTCCAATGTTATTTATATGGGACGTCTTCTATACCCCAAAATGTTTAGGCACTTCCGGCAAGATTAGAATGATGAAATTTGGCATGATTGTAGCCTTCCAGGACTAACAGACAGAAAAATTGCCAAAAGTAAAAAATTCCAACTTTAGAGTGGTTTTATAGGGAACTTAAAAATCTTTCCCATGTTATTTATATGGGACACCTTTTACACCCTCAAATTATTGAGCACTTCCTGCAGGGCTACAATGATTAAATTTGACATGAATATAGCTTTTCGGGACAAACCCACAGGAAAATTGCCAAAAGTGAATATATTTAATTTTTAGGGGGTCTAAAGAGGGGATGAAGAATTTCCCCATGTTCTTTAAATGAGACTTTTTCTGGACCTATAATCTCATGTTTTAGGTACATAGAATTGGAATAAAAACTTCAAATTCGGTATGCTTGTACGTTTTCGTTAGCATTACCTAATTGCATCATCAGAAATGAAAATTTCTAACCGTGAAGTGGTTTCATGGGGAACTGAAAAATCTTTCCAATGTTATTTATATGGGACGTCTTCTATACCCCAAAATGTTTAGGCACTTCCGGCAAGATTAGAATGATGAAATTTGGCATGATTGTAGCCTTCCAGGACTAACAGACAGAAAAATTGCCAAAAGTAAAAAATTCCAACTTTAGAGTGGTTTTATAAGGAATTGATAAATCTTTCCCATGTTATTTATATGGGACACCTTTTAAACCCTCAAATTATCGAGCACTTCCTGCAGGGCTACAATGATTAAATTTGACATGATTATAGCTTTTCGGGACAAACCCACAGGAAAATTGCCAAAGGTGAATATTTTTAATTTTTAGGGGGTCTAAAGAGGGGATGAAGAATTTCCCCATGTTATTTAAATGAGACTTTTTCTGGACCTATAATCTCATGTTTTAGGTACATAGAATTGGAATAAAAACTTCAAATTCGGTATGCTTGTACGTTTTCGTTAGCTTTACCTATGTGAATCATCAGAAATGAAAATTTCTAACCGTGAAGTGGTTTCATGGGGAACTGAAAAATCTTTCCAATGTTATTTATATGGGACGTCTTCTATACCCCAAAATGTTTAGGCACTTCCGGCAAGATTAGAATGATGAAATTTGGCATGATTGTAGCCTTCCAGGACTAACAGACAGAAAAATTGCCAAAAGTAAAAAAATTCCAACTTTAGAGTGGTTTTATAGGGAACTGAAAAATCTTTCCAATGTTATTTATATGGGACGTCTTCTGAGTGACGTATTCGCTCACGGCCTACTGTACGTCGCACTTGGACGTGTCCGATCAAGGGATTCAGTTGTATTACTGGTTCAGTCTGAAAGAATAATTGAAGGAACCGCTTTTGTAAAGAATGTTGTATACCCACAACTTCTACGATAGTTCCTTTTAGTGAGTGATAGCTATGGAATTACCCAGGGAACAACACCATTGGACTTTAATTTCGGAGTATGATGCATGTCTGCTGAAAAATTCCTTTTCACTTATACTTGATGGTAACATAAGAGTCTACGCAAAAAGAAATCCCTTTAAGCTTCTTTATGGAGAATGCTTGGTGCCTGTCCAAATACAAATCATATTGAACTTCATTTTCACACTATGATACGAACCTTCCCAGACACAAATACCACTTACGTTCCAGTTTTTTTTAGTATACGAAAGACATGACGAAGTAAAAGCTTTCATTCAAAGGAGTATGCGTGTAGCAGGATACCACAGGGGTGGTGTGGAAATACTACAAAGTTACAAGAAAAAGAATCGACCTTTGTCTTACAAATATGCAAGAGTTATGGTCAAACAAAAATCCCAGTTTTCTTTTTTGAAAATTATAAATAAGAAATAAAACCTCTGAAAATGAGAATCCAACATCATCATTCATTATATAATAAGTCGATAAATTGTGGTTGACAAAACAAAGGTTGCTATAAAAAATAAACTGTGAGTTATTAAGCAGAGTATTAAGGAGCAAAGGATGATAAATATGAGATCTGGGGATGTTGGGCCGATTTAAGGAAACATTAAGAATAAATGCACGAACATATGACATGCGAGGCCGCAGGCCGAGCAAATACGGGGGTCTGGGGCTAGTTTAAATATAAAGGTATCCAAGAAAAGTTTTGTTGCTTTTTCACCCACCACCTTCGAACATCGATATGTCACCTAACCTGGAAGATCAAAAATAGTCCCCATCAGCATCGACGACCTTCTGAAAACGTTCTGGAAGGCCATGCAATCCATCGCGGTAGAACTTGGTGGGCCGTGAAACGAAGACAGTATCAGGTGCATTTTGGACTTTTACTAGGGATTTGAACTGGCGTCCTCTAAGGTGATTGTCCAAAGAATGGAACAGGTGATAATCGGACGGTGCAATACCCGGGGAATATAGTGGTTGCAATATTGTTTCCCATCCAAGGCGGAAAATGGTAACCTGAGTCATCCTAGCCACGTGGGACTTAGCGTTGTCCCGTAAACGAGGACCCATTTGCAATTCAGAAGTGATGGCTTCAGAGTTTTGAGTTTTTGTTGATCACAGCTCAACTGCTGACAGTACACAGTTGCATTGGTACACTGACCAGCTGGTAGCAGTTCCCGATGCATGATGCACCAAACACACAGAAGGAACTTGTCCTGGTACAGTGCTGGTTTCTGCTGTTTTGAAATCGGTTCATGGGATGCTAACCAATGATGACGGCGCCGTGGAGCTTCGTATAGGACCCACTTTTTATCACATGTCAACACCCTGCCCAGAAATGGCTCCGAAACAGTAAATAAACACAGGCGATTGCCGCGTTGCCTTCTGGCCCGGAGTCAAAATATGAGACCCATCGACCCAACTTGTAGTGCTTTACAAGTTGATGGATGTGCTGCCGAATAGTTTCACCACATACTGAATTGTAGTCCCAGTTCCTCTTTGTACATGTGTTGGTCTTCTGGCACGTGGTGTTTTCGGGTGTTTCGTCATAGTTCTTTAACTTATTAAACCATCCCTGCAATGTTCGCGTCGTCACGACACCCTCACCAAAGACCTGGAGTATCTTCTGTACCGCTACAGGGGCGTTTGACTTCCATTTGAAGTCGTTCAGCATACATGCTCTTATGACGCTCTGTGGATGTCCCATGTTCCCTCTGTCTTTACGCAAGTTCACGGTGTTTCTGAATTGCCATAACCAGGTAGTATGTTGGATACATCCACACCAACAACTGACGTTCGCCTTATCTCCACTCGCATTCAACTCACAATGTGAGGTCCAATTGAACACAGACCTCCACGAAAAGGGACAGAACTTTCTTGGTTACCTTTATAGTTATGCACAAAAGTATAGCGTTTGGTCCCGGGCAGTAGTTCTTGATTAAGCATAATAAAAACTATCTTGAAAATAATTTATGGATAATAATAATAATAATAATAATAATAATAATAATAATAATAATAATAATAATAATAATAATAATAATAATAATAATAAGCTAAAATAGTGTTTTTAGTCTTCCAGAAGGAAACCAAAATTTTCCTTTCTTTCAGGCCTCAAAAACACTAGCAGCAACAGTTTTTTTTGGCTTTGTACATTGTAGCTGGCCCCCCTCACAAACGGCGGGCCCCCCCTACACAAACCTGCTGGCTACACCCCTGAATAGGCGTATAGAAGGGGCTCATGCCCAAAACATTGGGACTCCATTTCTGGGACCCCATGGTGGGGACCCGGTTCCTGACCACCACTGTGCTGAGGGGAATCGGATCTCTCCAACGTCACCATCTGTATGCAACAACTCCATGCTTAAACGAGAAATAGAGTGGACTCGAGCCCAACATTTCGGAACCACATTTTCTGGAGCTTCGAGGCCAGGGCCCAATTTCTGACATTACCGCTTTCGTTAATCGACCCTGACCTTTCAAACGCTAACACTATAGTACAACACCATGTTAAATAGGCAAATAAAAGAGACCTCAACCCAAACTTTTGGGATCTCATTTCTGGAGTCTCAGGTCCCGGAGCTTTCCAACACCACAATATATATCCAATAACTCCATGCTTAAAAGAAAAATAGAATGAAGCCAAGCTCAAAATTTCGGGACACCATTTTTGGACGTTTGAGACAAGGGCCCAATTTCTGACGTTAACACTGTGCTCAGACGACCCGAACATTTCCAACTTCACCACAAACATACAATTCCATGTTTAATAGGCGTATAGAAAGAACCCGCGCCCAAAACTTCGGGACCCCATTTTTCTGGAGCCGAATGGCTGGGGCCCGGTTTCTGATATCACCACTGTGCTCGGGAGACCCGGACTTTTCCAATGCCACCATCTGCATCCACTAACTCCATGTCTAACACGGCTTCCCCATTGTAGGAGGATTTTGATGAATTTTCTGCAGGTTCTTTACAACTATTTACAACGTTTCAAACTATTCATAAGAAATGAAATTTCAATACATTAGAAACTATGTTCTTTTAAAATGTTCAAAATGGATGAGAGCATTGATTTCCAGTAAGAATTGTAAACTTTCGTAATTTTATTCTCTATTTGAATAGTAGTTTAATTTCGAATCTTTTACGGTTAAAAATATTTTTGTGAAATGTAACGGAATACATTGAAATGCTCCTACTCCCACGGGTACGTGTTCCAATTATAAATCGATTTAAAGGTTCAGTGTACAAATGAGAAACTCCCAAAGCGAAGTACAATATTGTAACGTTGTTGACATACATATGAATAACTGGTGATTAGGTCGTTAAGCTGTACATAAAATCATATAAATTTTCATTCATATTACGCAGACAAGTGCACACAGAAGAGCATATGAATCTTTATCTGACTTTTGTTTCTCTAACTTTCTGACAGCCTTTAGAAATAATATCTTTACAATCGAAATATTCGTTAAACATTATTATTATTCTTATCCTTCAATATTCATCATACATCATATTCTTCATTACTTTAAATTCTTCATATTACATAACTATTTTACATTATATTCCGTCGAAGCTGTTTCAAAGTTAGTATTACACTTCTGACATAGTCATCATTACAAATCATAATTGATTCTCAATCCATACGCCTGTAACTTGTCCATCCTACCTGCAGTGTGGATCCTACGCAGTTTCGATCCTAAGCAGTTTCGACCGTACGCAGTTTCGATCGTACGCAGTTTCGACGCTACGCAGTTTCGACCGTACGCAGTTTCGACGCTACGCAGTTTCGATCCTACGCAGTTTTGACGCTACGCAGTTTCGACCGTACGCAGTTTCGATCCTACGCAGTTTAGGTCGTGTGGAGTCCATGAATATAACCCTAATTTATAGCTGCACAGGTTAAACAAATTAAAGAGAGAGAAAATATATATATATATTTGAGCGCATGATTAAAACTTAAATTATTTCAGGGCAACTGCGTAGGATCGAAACTGCGTACGGTCGAAACTGCGTAGCGTCGAAACTGCGTAGGATCGAAACTGCGTACGATCGAAACTGCGTACGATCGAAACAGGTTTTGAGCTGAATTTTTCGATCGTACGCAGTTTCGATGCTACGCAGTGTCGATCCTACGCCGCATTCCCGCCACACGACCAGTTATCTCGAAAAACAGCGACCAGTTTTTTTTTTTTTTTTCGATGTGCTTCGAGCACAAACAACTTTTGTTGGATTTGGTTCATCTTGGTGGACCTATACAGACGACTGCTGTTTACGTTCCGGCTTATATGCATATATCCATGACTCGTCATCTGTTACAATCTTATATACGTCTTTTGAAGCACCAGCCCAATGAAGCATTGTATTTATTGAGCATTTGTGTGCACCACGAGCTTCTCTTTGAGTTTCTCTTAAATTATGAGGGATCCAGCGAGAACAAACTTTTCTCACTGCTAAATGATCATGCAATATTTTATATGTGCTGGTGGAACTAAAGCCTAGGGTTGCCTCAATCACACAGTATGCCACAAGACGATCTTGCAGTATTTGTATTTGCGCAGCAGCAGCAATGTTTATTTATTTATTTATTTATTTTTTGAATAACAACTGATTTTGGACCACATTCGCGAATTTCGTCAATAAGAAAATGGGACCAAGAGTAAAATCGTTAAGCCATATTTTAACAGTGCCAAAGGATGGGGTAAATGTGGAGGTAAGTTGATCGATGCACTCTTGTCTTAATAATACACGTCGAAAATCGTAAGAAATCAACGCACGAAAATTTTTCACGAGTTAATTCGATTTTTCTGTTGTTAGGCAATCTGCAAGTCAATGTAAAAAACACAAATAAAGCTATTGACAAAATATTTAAAGTACTTTGTGGTCAACAATGTCAAACGTTTCTATGCAAACAAAAATAGTGCCTAGCTACAATCAGTGTTGCCAAATAGTAGCCCTCGTACACTGATTGCGCACTGAATTGCTACAACCTGCCTAATACTTTGTTGGTCCAACTTTTGCTCGAAGGACGGCCTGGACACGGCGCGGCATGAATTCTGCAAGTTCCTGATATATTTACACGGGGATCTGACATTACATATTTCTGAGGGCATCCCACAATGAGCCCAGAGATATAGATGCAGGAGACATGGCGCAAACAGCTCGTTCCAAGACATCCCATAAGTATTCTATGGGAATAAATCCGATGAGTTAGTGGGCCAATTCATGCAGCTCTGTCGAATATTCCTTAAGCCAAGCAAGTACATTCCTGGCTAGGTGGCACCGTGCATTGTCGTCCTGGAAATTGGGTAGAAGTTTTGCGTTGTAGGGTATACGTAACCCCTAACACCTGCAGACACACAAGAGATGTCACGCTGTGTTTCATGCACGCTAACGGTCCCAGTCCATGCCAACAGAAGCATCCCCAAACCATCCAGCTGCCCACACCTGTCTGTACAGTTTGCCTCCCTGTTCTCTCTTGCATTTATTCTTTCCTCTTTTGTCAAGTTCAATGAAACTTAAGAAATTCTTTAGAGCACTGTGACATTTCTATACAGAATGTTTAATTAGAAACCAAACCAAAAGTATCAAAATTAAATCATTTCTCCATTGTGTTTAAAATGTTTCTAATTTGTTACATTATCTTGACAATTTGGTACATGTACAAACGGATGTACGTGAGGAAAGGCGTAACAAACTAGCACACATATAGGTAAAATTATACGCTCATGGAATATAACACATATCACGAGTGCATAACATCCCATTGTGCACTGCCGCATTTTCATTTCTGACAAATGTTCATAAGAAACTAGGTTCCTTTTGTTGCTTAAAAATCCAAATATCAAGAGATATGGAGGACATTTATTTTTATACAACTAATACATTGGTTTCAAACTAAACTGTTAACGCTGGATAGGCATCCGATAACTTTAAGAAGTAATAGAAAACAATGAAAATTGTCATCTCTTTACATGTTATGCTTTTGTCTCCGCACCGAAAGCAACATTGTTGCTTGTAATGACATCCCGCAAAGACGTCTGAAACTTTTGAAATCAATTTTGCAGCATATTTAGTACCTACCTCGGGCCAGTTTTCAATCATCATTTTGACAGAAGGATTTGTTCTAAGGGAACTATGGGTATTATTATTATTATTATTATTATTATTATTATTATTATTATTATTATTATTATTATTATTATTATTATTATTATTATTATTATTATTAAGCATTCTAACTTTTAGGAGGTTTTGGGATCAATCAGGCATTTTTTTTTTTTTTAGGTTTAGATTCAAATTTTTTTTCATGTTTCTCGATCTTCAGCTTCCTCTTTTAACTCAAAATAATTTCTTATAGTTTTTCAAATTATCTATTAGTTGCGTTCTCTTCTTCCTATTCCTCTTCTCCTTCCATCTTTCCTTCTATGGAGGTATGAAGAATACAATTTCTTCGCAAGATGTGCCCAATCCAATTGGTCTTTGTAAGAAGGCTGCTGGATAAAACTATACTCTTCTATCTATTCGTTTTTAAACATCTTTGTTTGTTTCTCTGTCCATTTTATCTTCACCGTCTTCCTCGAAATACCACATTTCGAAGCTCTCTAAGTATTTCTACTCTAACTTTCGTAATGTCCAAGTCTCTGAACGATGCATTCAAATGCCCCATATATAGCACTTGGCCAGCGTCTTATTTAGTCTAATATTAAGTCTGCTAGATAAATGCAATCTTACCTTGTTGAATGCTTATTCGGTTATGACAAACCTTGAGCTGATCTTTTTTGGTACAATAAATGTCTCTCGTCAAAATACTTCCCAGATACTTGGAGTGATTAACCTCTTCAAGTTTTCTTTGTTCTACTTTACTGTTGAGTATAACAAACTAGAATAATGCAAGGAATGGAGTATCTCAGGAGCACGTAAGCATAGAAAAAAAAATGAAATTTTGTGTATAAACTGCTCATTAAAAATTGCAGACACTAATATGATATTTTTCAAAATGTTGGTCTTAAGATTGAGAGGCAAATTTTATTTTTTTTACCAAATGAAAATCGACATTTTTGTTGTTTACAGTTGCATAGCGGAAAACATCAGTTTGAAATGAGTTTTGAAACATGGTTACTACCTACCTCAAGGATTTATTTTTTTTTATCATGTCCTATTGATTAGTAGGAGAATTTAAAGGGATAGATGAGTTAAACATTTATATGAAAAGTACAGTATTAAATCAATGATACAATTACATTTTAATTGAAGTGCATCTTCTGAATGGAGATAAAATATTTTCCAATACCCTAATCTTCCCATACAAAAACGGGCATTTCAAATAGTAAAACAATAAAATATTTAGTTTGTCATGAGAGCGATACCGAAGAGTTTAAATCACTTTGAAACGTATGCATGAACAGCCGAGAAAAGGATGTCCAAATTCCCCCCTAACTTGCTAAGTAGCGACAACTTTAAGAAGATTGCTGTAAAGTGAAGAGAGCAATGCTTTAAGTGAGTATTTTTAAACGTATTTTTATACAGTATTATGCTTACTGTAATTTATGCATGAATGTAGAATATGAAGTGACTTACATCCCATCTATGTACCTCACGTCTTTGTTGAAGTTTTTAGTTCGTGTGTTGGAATGTAAAGTCTTATTTTATTCTTGACTGGAAGGAACACATTTAGAAGTAAAGGTATAGAAAAATAGGGTATACGTTAAAAAGGATGTCAATAATATACCAATTTTTGTCTTCTATGTAAGAAAACAGTAATTAATCGCTGACTGAAAGTTCTATTAGAGCACCGTTTTCAAGGAACACATATCCATAGCATTGGGAAAACACTGAGCTGTGAAGCTTGTCAGCTCAAGAGGGTATATAATGAACGTTACGTTGAAAGATGAAAGTATTTAGAATCATTTGCTTAAAAAAGAAGCATTACATAATAAAACATGTATATTTTCACATATCTAAGAAACGTATTTGAATCGGACAGAATTAAAAGGATATATATGTCATTTAAATATAATGAAACATATTCCCTTTCAACAATGACCGATTTTTTTCTTGGTTGATTGTATTACTTTGCAATACATGCAATTAGAAAAAATAACATAAATGTCCAGATTGAAAACTTTGAAAATCTTGGGTTTTAATTTTTATGGCTATTGCAGAACATACTAGAAGATGATATTTCAAAACTAAATGATAAGATTCATAACTGCGCACGAGCCATTGATCACCATGGGAACGAGATCGAGGAGTTGAAGTTACTTCTTACCGAAGTGAAGGTAAGTGTAAATAGCCTAAAAAAGAATATTGTAAACTCGTAGAATAGCTTATAATATTGACACCTTGTACTATTGATAATATTAAATTATAGTATACATCCTATCGCGTAACTGTGCTTTGTGTTTAGGTTGAGATACGTATGATCATTCTTCACACTATACATATTATAAACATATTAAGTAGTAGTAACTACACATTATGCCTTTATGCTAATAAGGAAAATTAAATAAGTCTTTTACTAGATTTTTATTCGTCTTTCATTATCAAAATTTATGGACATCGTATCATGGATGAAGTAAGACTATGCAAGACATGAACCATCAGCTTAACATGGAATCTGAACCACTGATCTTCTACTGAGAATTTAGCCAAGTTCTTCCGTTGCAAAGGCGAATACGCAAACCATATGACCATGATGGAATTGTAATATATTTCAATTAAGCTCCACGTTAAGGGGCTGCATACGTACTTTTATAACTACTAAAACATTTACGACCATATCAACCCCAATCGTTTTACAGATTTAACTTGATTTTCATAACTTACTATGACGCAAAATTAAATGCGACGTAAAATTAAATTTATAAAGTGTGAGATATGTAACTTTAATTTTTTTGCTGTACCTGACTGTGAACAAAAACTTGTGGGAAGCAGAAAACAGCTTTATACATACTTTTGAACAAGGTGTCTGATAGGGTAAGACATATAGTATTCATGAGGATTGAATGAGTTCGTGACTGCGATGTTTATGAAGTCAAGTTTAATAGTTGTTATTTGTATTTCGCACTGTTGTTATCAATCCGGGAATATTATAGGAATTCCTATCGTAAAATGATACAGCAGAAAATAAAATACTAAGTATGTTGAGTTTACATTCCTCTAATTCGTAACATAAAATTATTCAGTAAGTTTCTCTTAAATACAATATATTTTTGGTTCTTATAATTCCAAATGGAAAAATCGTAATTCCTATGCAAATGAATGAAAAACTTTATACAATGCAAATATTATCATGTATGATTCATATTTCCGGTGGAGTGCTTACCTTACATAAAAAGTCGAGCACTGTCTCAGATTGAAATTTAAATTTAGCTACCTCTTCTTTGAACGTGATGCTGGAAAAGGGCGTTTGATAGATTATTAATTATTTGATCGATGAATCTAACACAGTTACAAAATGTAATATTGATAAGTACACATAAGTTAGGATTTGGTAATATTTTACCATTCAAAGGTGCTTACACTTGATTACTACAGTTAAAATCTTGCCAATAGATATGAGATGAGTGCAAATTCACACCTAAATTATTATATTGCCTCAGTAAGTAAATGCTTTATCGGTTCAACTATGACTTCTTTATACTTTAACTAAAGAAATTTATTTTTTCTTTCGAAAGTTAAACTACATGCGATTCTATTGTTTTTTTGTCTCTTAATCTATATTATAAAACTGAAAGTGACTATTTTTGTGACTCTTAATCTCTGAAACCGCATGACCGATCTCGCTCAAATTTCTGACGTAAATCCGGTTCTGGCCTAGGAGTACTTTTAGGTATTCCCTTTAACGGTAGACCTTAGGGGAGGAGGAGTAGAGGAAACTATAAAAAAATAAACAAAACTACATAACTCTTGAACTCTTGAGTCGATATTGATCAAACTTTCAACATAGATGAGGTATGGACCTGGAATCTTTTCTATCATTTCACTTTGACAGAGCAGGAGGGGGAGGAGAGGGAGATAAACTGAAATCAACATGTATAAAAATAAAAGTGAGTATATTCATAAGTTAATAAGTCTTGAACCACCCGATCGATGTCAATCAATTCTTATATAGACGAGATTTAAACATGGAAAGTTTTTTTTATCATTTCACTTTGACGGTAAATCTAAAGGGAGAAGGAGGGGAAATATATGAAAATAAATAAAACTTAACAAATCTTGAAGCACCCGACCGATCTCGATAAATCTTTCAACGTAGACAAGGTTTGGGTCTGGAATGTTTTCGTCATTTCATTTTTAAGATGCACCTTAGGTAAGAGGAGGAGGGATATATATATATATATATATATATATATATATATATATATATATATATATATATATATATATATATATATATATATATATATATATTAAAAATAAAAATAAAAGTGACTGTCTTTGTTACTTCATTACGCTTAAACCATAAAACCAATCTCAACAAAATATTCTACATAGATGAGATTCGGATTTGGGATGGTTATTATTAAATCACTTTTACGGTAGAGCTCAGGGGAGTGGGATGGAAGGGGAGATTTCTATAAAAATAATTACAAATAATAATGTTTTAACTACCCGACCGATCTCGATCAAATTTTCAACATAAATGAGGTTCGCGACTGAAAGTTTGTTTTTATATTATCACGTTGACTGTAGAACCTAGGGGGGAGGAGGGGGAGATTTATCAAGTATATATAAAAGTAAATAAAACTTAACTCTTGAACCATCCAAGTATCTTAATCAAATTTTCAACATAGTTGACATTTAGGCCTGGAATAATTTATGTCATTTAACTTTAACAGTGCAACGTAGGGGTTGAGGGAGATATATATGTAAAAAACACAAATCAAAGTGACTGTCTTTGTGACTTGATCACTCTTGAACCATTCGACCGATCGGGGCGATCAAATTTTCAACATAGATGAAATTCGGGCCTAGGATGGTACTTATCTATTAACTTTGATGATAGAACTTAGGGGAGGGAGAGAAAAAGTTAAAAATAAATAAAACTTAATAAATATTCAACCAAACGATCAATCTGGATCAAATTTTTAACATAGATGAGGTTCTGACCTGAGGTGTTCTTTTATCATTTCACTTTGACAGTAGAAGTAATTGGAGGGTGATAGGAAGGGAGATATATAAAAGTAAATAAAAATTAATAACTCTTGAACCACTGGACCGATCTCGATCAAATTTACAACCTAGGTGAAGTTTAAACCTGAGATTTTTTTATCATATCACTTTGACAGTGTAAGTTAAAGGTGGGGAGGGAAGAGACATTTAAAAATTATCGAAAATGACCTGTATTAGTGTCGAGTCCGGTTCTCGGTGTCGCTAAGATGAACTGTGACACTTCTGATGCCGTTTAAGTTCAAATTCAGCACCTCAATTTGGACGAGGGAAGGGGGAAATATATAAAAATGATCGAAATAAAAAATATCAGTGTCAAATTAATAGCTTTTGGGGTCACTGAGATAAACAATGACATGTCCGATGTCGTGCCCCGTAACATGGGGAGGGGAGGGGAATACATAAAAATCATCGAAAATGACCGACATCAAAGAGAGCTTTAGCAATAGTAAAAATGACTGACTATGGGAACATATTACTATTTTTTTTTAATTTAACCCAGCGAAGTGGGTAATTGATGCTAATTAGTTTCTATTACAAATTACACTTAACAGAATTCGACAGTGATACAAACACAGAAACTTTAAAACCGTTATAAGTTTTATTTAAGTGGAATTCGTACCACCTATCAGAAGCACATCATTATCAGCACGCAAACGTCTTAGACCATTTTTAAAAATTATTGTATTAATTAAAATAATTATATCTAAACAGAATTGCAAAGGACAGTAGTTAAAAATTAAGTTATGTGGCAGTAGAAATACATAAAACTAAAGAATTAATATAACAGATATGAAATATCACTATACCCTTAAATGTAAATAAATGCAACTGAAGTTACGTAATGATTAAATATGGTAAGGTAATAATTGTTAAAATTTATTTTTCAAACAGATCATTCAAGTGTTCGACAACATAATTTCTTCTTTAGCTTGTGTGAACTTTTACCTTCGAGTCGTTTCAAAAAAAAAAAAAAAAAAAAAAAATGCAACTATTAGATGTACAGAGAGGTGAGTATTTTGAGATCTAAAGAATCGTAATATCAAGAAGCCAGTTTACTACTTGATGTTCTCTGAAAGGAAACCAAGAAAAATCTTTAAACATAATACAGCCTGTGCGAAGATACGGAAAATACAGCTCACAAGTTGGCTAAAATAGGACCATATGGAAGAAAAATTTAAACACAATATTAGTAATGGCAGATGATATACTGTTGACAACACGGTCAATGAGGTGAATAACTACTGTGAATTTGATATAAACGTTCAAGAAACATTACCATAAAAGCCAGCCATGAAAGGAATAAAGTCGGCTTACATGTATTTCTGCTAACGAGAGAATTGACGCAGAAAGCCACAATCTAGAACTAACTAGTGTTAAGTATAGATCACTGTGAGGTAAAGAAACACAAGTGATTGACAGCTAGTAGTGTACTGATTACTTTAATTAATGGTTCCCCGCAACAGTGGCTCAGCAGTAGACCGCTTACCTATGAGGTACTTTGTTCGATCCCCGGCCAAGTAAGTTTGTCGTAGATAGTTTTCTCAGAGTGCTCCAGTTTCCTTCCACATTTTCATTCCACGAATTATGCCAGCATAATTCACTTGCCTAAATTACCTGTCCCCCTTAGCCTAACAGGCATAAACGTGGAATGTTAAACTAAAAGATTTAATTTCTTTTTTCATTTCATTTTACAATTAATGGTTCTCGTATATGATTATATGAAGGATTGATGTCAGATTAAAAATAGATTTCTAAGTGTTTAAGTTGATAAATCTATTGGTAGGAAACAATAAATCAAGTGAAATGGTGGAGTGAAAATCTGCAAACAAAATAATATTATTTTTGCGATACTACTCTAGTAGCAAGAAACTTTCGGCCAGTTGGCACTTGCTTGGCTCTTGGCTTTCTACGCTTGCACTTGAAACTCATGCTTCCATACAATCTGCTTTTTGTTGTACTTGCAAGCCATGCTTTAGATTCTTCGCAAAGCATCATAGCATCATTGGCCGTTCATTGGCTATTGACTTGACTTGACTTGTAAAACGCTTGCGTCAAGCTTGAATGGAACACTGAAGGCAAGGTTGCTCCCATGGAACTTCGTTACTGTAACCCAGCTTGCGGTATGCTTGTTGTTTTCCAATCAAGCTGGTTTACAGCAAGCCGTTTGCAAGTTGTCTCTGCTACTAGGGTAAATTGGAAACTATTAAGTTGTTTGAAAGCAAAGCACTTAGGTTGAATTGAGTTGATTTTGAGTTTAGCATCTTTTTCAGCAGTGAGGCTATATGAGACATGGACCTACTGATTAACGTGGAATCCGAACCACTTAAGCTCGCGTCACGAATCGAATCCGGGTTTGCCACGCCAAAGACGCGTACACTAACCACTTAGCCACGGATGAGCAAATGAACCACTCGGCTAAAGCGATCAGTAGCGTGTGCAGAAGTGGTGCAAGCAACACTAATATCATCAGTATACATTTGAACATTTAACTTTTGAAAATCATGTTAAGTTTCACTGTGGAAATGAACTAATTTATAAAGAGCGATTCTAATGCTAGACAAATAGAGAGTATTGAAAGAGTACACCCCTCGCAAATATCTCTTCTTTCTGGAAGAGCTATGAAGAGGTGACGACAATTTATTTTCAGGCGGAGTAGTAATTTGTGTATAATCTAAAGGTAATAGGAAAGTCGTATGCCTGTAGAACAGAAAATAAACAGTGGTGGAACAGACTGGAAAAAGTTCCTCCATAAGCTACTGCAATAACATCTGCATTCAAGCATTTCAATAAAATATGAGATGATAACCCTTAATTTTGAAACAAACTGTATAAATCTTAATGATTGGATGCAAGGCAGGTTGGAAGGGACTTATAATTTTGTGAATGATATGATGAAATCGATTGGCCATAATATTGGTAAAAATCTTGAGACCCATCTTAAGCAGCGTGCCAAGTCGATTAGACTGAACGGGTGATGAAGCATCTCTTTAGGGAAGATAATTATAATCCCCTGATTCTGCAAAACTCATCCACCTGCAAAAATTCGTTATTCGTCTCACACCGAAAAGGAAAACCAACATCGAGGAATTCTTCATAAAATACATAAAATATCTCCTAACGGGAAAAACATGTGGCTTGCTTGTGTGAAGCACTGCCTGTACATTAAAAATAGTAATGGCTTGTGAAAGGTGAGTACCGCCATTATAAGGAATCTGAGAAAATTATCGTTGAAAGGAGACTGGTGTTATTGTAAAATTGGAAGGATAATCGGCATATGTCTTAGAACAGTATATGTAAAATTCATTAATGGTTGTTGTGGTATCAGTAAGTAAAGAACCATTAGAGCCATAAACGCTGTCTGTTTATGTGCTTTGAACTTTGTATAATATAAAGTATAAGCACAAAGTACTTACTTTCAAAGTACTTTGTGCTTACTTTCAAAGTATAAACACAAAGCACTTAAGTTTTGTATCGTGGAAATATTGACAGGGGTTTCTTGTTTAACATATTGTGTGATATCACCAGGTCAACAGCGCTGCCAAACCAACACAAATCTATATTTTTCAAATAACGCCACAGTAGGTTTTTGATATCTCGAATTTACATATATATCGAAAACAAACAATATTATGCTTGCTATTCAGTGTTGCAGACTAACGACGCTACAATATTACGAACATTCAAATTTTGGAAGCCACACAGCAATAATAACAAAAGTGAAACTGACGGTTCAATGCACATCCGAAGCACTTCAGCATCTAATACTATGATCATGTTATGATGGATTTCAGTCTAAATAAGGGACTGAAAAATTAACTTTCTAAAAGCATTTTATTCTAAAAAGTACTTAAACAAGTACGTCATCTAATTGCATAAATGACTTTCAGTAGATGTGAAGATCGTGATTCCATTTATTGCAAATTGATACTTCAAACCGTTCTGGAAATAAGGTAAATAATGCTGAAGTTTATATTACTGCTTAAAATTGAGTAATTCCGAGAACTTGTAATTTTACTTACCAAAACATTTTGTTGTAATATCATAGAAACTAAGTAAATCAAAAAGTGTTTTTTAAAATTCCCATAAATACACCATTCTAAGCTATATATCAAATTTAACCTCTTTTAAAAATATTTCCGAACTTTGAAATATCAAATGATTGTTATATTTATTGAAAACTATCTAAGTAATTGGATTGGTGTTGATCTAAACACTGTTAGGAAATATTTTTAAGTCCAAGTTTCAATTCCGTGTAACTTTGTCTCTACTATTTCGAAATACGTAATGCGATTACCATAGCATTCTACATTGAGGTACTTTGAATGTCCGTTACCAAGTCGGTATCACTTGCATTTTTACTGTTGTATAACCCTCCAAAATTTTTAATTGTTTCTCGATGTTTGTGATACTGCAACGAGATTTGTATACAACACTTTATGATAAATGTGGAATTGTAAGTTTTCGTTTCACGTTTGAAATATGCAATAATAACGTAATGTCATTAAAACAATATGTTGGGCTGGTTGCACTGTTAATCTGGTGGTATCACATAGCCAGTCACATAATGCTCCCTATTAATGTTTGCACAATACTATATAGGTAAATTCAGCATTTTGTATTCACTAAACTCGTATCAAGGTAAATGGTCCACCTTGTATAAAAACGGATATATATGTATAAGCAAGTACAATATAATATAAAAATGTAAGTCGGTAGGTTTCTAAAGTCATTGCTTTATGATAAATTAAGTTAAGCAAGTACTTATGTTATTAAGATAGACAAATTCTTTGCTGCTGCTTAGCACTCTTTTTATGTTCATTAGTTTCTGCTTTCGTGAACTTTCATGAAGTCGGCTAATATGTCTAAATGAACTTGTATGCTATAATATAAATGTTTACAATTCTAGGAGCTAAGGCCCAAACAATCTGAAATAATCAATATAGTTGAGGAAAGTGATGCAACACAGTGTTTGCAGACCAGAGAAGAGATCAGAAATGGTACGTCGAAGTCCTACCTTCCAATCTTCAGATGTTTGAAAGACCTGAGTCAATATTTCACAGAATATTTTTCCCGGTCTACTCTTCACGGTCTCCAGTATTTGGGGGAAGAAAGGTCATCATGTTCTGAGAGGTGCGTATGGCATCGTTCTATGGGTGCCGTTTACTTATATAATATTTATTTAACATTTTATACTAAAATCACATATTAATGCATGTTGAAGAATCAAGATTATTTTATGTGAAAGAAAGGATGGTTGTAAGCGTTTTATCAATAGATGTGAGGTTTCACTCAAAACAAAAGAATAGTAATCACATAACAATATTTTTATGAGGTTTGCAAACTTATAGAAGTTTAAGAAAACCATTTGGTCAAGTAATCTACAAGTTGTATGTGTTTCTAAGAGACTAAACTACTAAATGCAATAACCTCTGCATTAATATTCGTAAGTTTAATTTCATGTGAATACAAATAATGCTTCCTACATGCTATTTCTCTACAGATCGTTAGTTGAATTCAAACATGAACGGGAATTAAGGAATTATCTGGCATAATATTGTGTTAGCTTATTTGAATTGTGAAAATAAAATACAAATGTTTTATATTGTAACTATCGCGTGCTTATGCTTACAAATGTGCTTGCGTTTACAAACATTTTAGACGTGCTTTTATTTATGAACAACAGCCACGTACACTTTATTATAGAGTACTAAAGTTGCAGACGACGGAGACAACAACAAAACCACCAGTAACACGACAAAAAAATCAGTGCCGCCAACACATTGGAGAGCTCATATAACCAAAAAGATTTTATAGACAGCTATTAGGCCGTGTCCAAAAGATACAAGTGCACATTTGAAGTACGCTTATTTCCGGAAGTGACGTCACCTAGTGTGCGTCAAAAGGTCCAAGTTCACAAGTGTGCGAGTGCATAGTGCGTAGTGTGCGAGGATGTACACTACGTTAGTATACTTGTGTGCTTAATATGGCGATTTCTCGTAGAATGACCTAATAAAATTTTAATAGGCATATTCTTAATATTTTTGTTTAAGTAAATATATTTGTGGACTGATTTTATAATAATTTACTTGATAAACATACAAGTTAGTGATTTTACAAGTCGAATATAAAAATATTACGCAAATAACAAATGTATTTACGTTATGTTCTTTGAGTATGCAATAGAATTTAAAATAGTATAGGGAAAACAAACAAATAGTTTCTTTAATAATGCTATAAAGACATTTGTGCTTAAATATTACATGGTTTATGTAGCTTAATTGAAATAGTTGCACTATCGGTAATGCGGCTATTTGCACGTAAATGACAAATTTTAATGGTGTATGAATATATTAAGTTCTAGCATAGTATACATAGATTATTCATTTCTCTATAGCTACAGCTACAACCGCAGCCGCAAATGTTAATTCATAGACACATAAGCCTAATTTTATAGTTTTGATTCTAAACGAATTCCTTTCAACGATACCATATTTCCTTGCACTTGAGAGAGACCCCAGACAGCAATTTAAACTTGCTGCAAGTTGCCACAAACTTGCTGTCGCAAGGTCAATTAGCTTGCCGCAAGCTATGCTATGCAAGCCAATTAGCTTGCCCTAAGCTTGTGGCAAGCTAGTTAGTTACATCTGGGCAAGGCTTGGGGCAAGCTTGTCTTCACAAGTTAAACACAAGTCAAATTATCTCAAACGCAAGCCAATTATAAGCGTATTCTCATCAATGGCAAGCTTTAATTAGCTTATTGCAAGCGAAACACACGCCAAACAAGTTATATGGAAGCTTGCAGTAATCGAATTTAGATAATACAGTATGAAATCAGAATAATTTAACCGTGTGACTAAATCTATGGTACAATATATTATCCTCTCAACTTCCCAATTATTGAAGCAAATGCACAACCGTGAAAACACCCAAGTCTCCGATCCGCTTCTGCAAAACATCAAAATAAGCATAATTGTTACGTTGTAATTGTGACAAGCAACGCGCCGGTGCTTCTTACAAATATCTAGTATGTTGCTATATTAGCCGCGAGTACTTGAAATTTCTACCTTTTTATTTAAAAACGCAGAAAAATGTTTATACTTTAAACACAGCGTTCAAATAAAGTTTATACTGTAAGTTAAATTTGAAGTTTATATTAAAATATCTCCAACAGTTGTGTATTCTTTCGCGAAATAAGTAGGCTCAAACCTGCTGCCATCTATGTTCACATTTATGCTTTATACATAAATACTACAATTCGTTATGCCTCATGGTTACCGAAATATGAGGAAATAAAGAGCGACATTATAGGTACGTGGGACTAGAGTACTAGACGGCACAATTAAAAGAAAATATTTAAGTTTGTCCTTTATTGAAGCTGAATGCTAACAAGACGCTAACAACGCGAACACTACCTTGTCGCCGAAAGTTAAGAGGTCAGCGTCACGTGCTTTTTGAGAACAACTGAAAATCGAACGCGCGCTGGCTTTTTACTTCAGTCTAAAGAAAAGCGTCTCGCAAGTGAAGCGTGGGTTGCCCGAACTACAGCTTGCGCTAAGCAGAAATAAGCTTTTGTGTATAAGCCAAAGCGAAATAAAATCAAATAAAAGCGGCAGGCAAGCTTGCGGCAAGCAAACATGCTGTCTGGGACTGTAATATACCAATTACCGTACAATGTGTATTTTTGACAGGTACCGAAAAGTGAAATACAGATCAAAAATTCCTTTCTCCACATTTATCAAAGATTTCACAAATTACTTCTGGTAAGTCTTTCTATGGCCATTTCATTTTTTTTATTCTTCGATTTAGCGATTGGATCTCTTGGTTCCTTTTTTAACAACTTACCTCTTCACCCATATACTGTATATAAGGTAGTAGGTAGGTTGGTTCCTTTTTGTACCAAAGTATAATATTTAATTCACATAATATTGACGAGCGAGTGTTAGCGAGTGAAGGCTGGTTGGAACCCCGCAGAGCACTTTCTTTTCCGTCTTTGTTACGAATCGGTTCATTGAACGATTCATTGAAACAAATGTCCAAAGTAAAGACTTGCCTTCCTCTTAATTCATAAAATCCCATTACTGTACCCAGTATTAAAAGATTATGAACAATAATTTCTTCCGTATAGTTAAACAATGAGAGCCATTACATTACATACTGTATTTTTTCATAAAACCGTCTCTTAATTTTCATAAAATTCTTATTATATTTTTAGTAGTTTATTTTACGTTTATATTTGGACGAGGGGATTTGTTTCGTTACTGAATAACCATTTTCGCAGTGGGAAGCATGTAGGAGAGTATATTTCAAGAGAGATGTAGGGCGCCGAAAGCGTAGTAAAATGCACGTAAATGTTGAAGTGTATACAATATACAGAACTCCATTCAAGCAGGCTTATAAGATAGTAATCTCACTTTTTTTTTTTTTGTTATTTTTACCATACTACTTTCATTAGGGTTATTCGCCTTGAGTATGTATTATCCTTATAAATTGGTATTTCATAGCGACATAATAGCTTTTTTCTGTAATTTTGGTCCTCATGTTGTTCAACTTTACCATTTCTTTCCTTGTCATCCTTCTATGTGTTAACTTTTGCTGTAGATTAAGAATACGGAGACACTATTTCGATGATTTCCAGGTAAAATCAATAAATTCACAGTGAAAGAATAACATCTAAGGAACTTCAATATTAGCGCAATATGGTAGAAAGAGTTCAATCAGTATGCCTGAACTCAAAGAATACAGTAGAACTACAGCAATTATACTGTCATTGTTGTGAAATCTACCGTACAGGAAGCAATTATACTCAGTATCAACCCTCTCCCAAAGTAGTTTTGTGCCACATTATTGTAAATACCGCTCCCCTCGGTGTCATAACGCTCTTGCACGTTGCCTACTTTCAGTTGCAATAAAATTCCTAAACTAATTCGCAAAAGTGTCTTCAGCGCCCTAATCACCAGTGCTACTCTTCTTTCGGGAGATTATTAAATATTCCCTCCGCAAGCATGCCTAATAAAGTAGAATATCGCCAATAGTTTAGTGTTTTTATGCCGTTACGAGTTTATTGTGCACATAAGACAACGCACACATATATTATATATGTATTGCATTTATGCTCCGCTCTTGTTAATCTGCGCGTGAAATACCCAAAATGACAAATATTTGCAGGCACGGCAAAGCTGAAACTGTTGGCATACATGAAAAAAACTCTTAAATCATTTTATGGTTACCTCATATAGTCAATCTGTACGGTTTATTTATCTTTAATATAACTGGAAAATCATTCATCTAAAGAAAAAAAAAGCATGCTAATTTTTTCTAGTACGCGAAATTCTCCCTTCTTTTGTCATCAATGTTCCATATTCCACCACAACGAGGCGCTGTAAGCAAGTGCTGATCAAAAGCTAATTTTACGAAGTGTACACTATTTAGTGTGCACTCCATTTGTAGACTTCGAGTGTGCATCCTTCCGTCGTGATTGTGAAACGTTGATTTTCACGAATTTTTCTGAACGAGTTCATCAGTGACCACTCATGGCTCTTCGTCATGAATGTTTGCTCGTCCAATTTTAAATCAACGAACCCCTTCAGGAACACCTCCTTCATTCATCACACCTCTTCCATGCACAGCACAAAGTTTCTGATGAATAGCTGCTGCCGAGTATTGTTTTGCCGTAAGGAAACGTATAACAGGTCGCACCCTACACTTGGCGTAGTTTTCTATTGCAGCACACATTTTGAGACCATACAAAAGTGGAAATAGTGATCAGACAACCTTCACTCTACCACGGCTGGATGCAGACTGATCTACCGCGCACACCTGTGCAAAGATGGTAGCGCTGTCCTTTCTACTTCACGCACAATGACCAATCGGAGGTTACTTTCTGAACGCGCCTCGTATTTGTATTGTTAGTTATCATACAATGCATTCCTAGCGTCGTAGTATAGAACTTAATGAAGATATATTTCAGTATTAGCTTCTCATCAATTAAGTAACAATATTCTCATAGAGCGTTAATTTTTACTGTAGGTTTACGAATTAATTGCGTTTGTCCATTTTCTTGAAAACTATGCATATTTTACACTCACACATACGATCTTCTTCATCACTATAAGATCGATTGATTCATATATCTTTCCCTTTCGATCTTTGATTTTCCCATTACATGCAAATAATATGCTAGCATTACAAGTGATATGTGTGTATCATAGATAGAATTGTAACTGTCATTGTATGAAGTACAATGTGTACGTCACTGTTAGGAGTATTACATCATTATTGTGAATAAACAACTACAATAGATGCAATCTGCTACGTCTCATAATATGTTTTTCATGTATAGTAAACAAACAAATAACATAATTCAATATAATGAAAGCTATCAATTACATGAGATTCGCAACAAACGACATCCTTTAACGGCATAAAAATTTGATTTTTTTTTTAAATTTCTCGTAAACTATTCATCCAAATTTACCAATTTTGTTCATCTTGATGTTTATTGATTAATATTATGTCTCACTTTGGGACAAGATTGAACTTAACAACATTTAAAGCTTAACAGGTTACTAAAATTTTGGACCACGAGGCCTCTTGAAAAAATATCCGATCATAGTCCCGGGAAACCAATACACTCATCTGACGTTTACTTTCTTCTAATCCCCTTAAAACTAATTCTCTCCAGCTTCCACGCACCGAATTTTGTATCCTTTCTCTTGCTGGAAACAGACCTGGAACCCCGCATCGGGATGACTGACAAGAGCATTCGTCGCGTTGCACTAGACCTCCTCTCTGGTGCGAAAGCGAGTTACTTACTGATACCTTTGGAGGCAAAAGTCTTGCGAGGAGACTAGGTAGACTGGGCACGCTATACCTGGAAAGTAGGGAGCTTGGCGAAAAATCGAAATATTGGGTTGTGTTAAAAAGAACAATCACATGAATTGCATGAATGGAATCATTATTGTAGCGCAATATTCTGGGCTTTCAAGTCCACATACCTGGTCATTTCGGGCTAGTAGCGTCACGTAAACAACAGGAAACGTCTGAAGTGAGACCCTTTGTATCTGTGCTTCCTTCCTGTATGCACTCATGTTGCACACTGCTTCGGCAAGAGAACAACACAATTTACATCTGTTTGATGTTGCTACGCACACCGTGGCCTTCTCTGGGTCTTCGGAAGCTTTGTCAATCCTTGGCGATGTATCTACAGAGTTGATTGTGACTCTGTTCTTTCATCCTATCCGTACCCACATGTCTTTCTTTTATTTTAGTCTTGCCGAAACCTCAGAAGAGCACGCAAGATAACCATTCTCAGCAACAGAAGATTCAAATGAAAGTAACGTCAATTGCAGGCTAAAACCACCATGAACCCCTTTTCATGACGCAAAATTTGGTAAACGCACACAATGTATTTTTTTTCAAATACAAAGAATATCGGATACCTTTTTCACAGGCCTCGTATACCTCTTTAACCATTCTGTGTAAGGAAGTATTTTTAATGGCATAGTTAAATAGTTGGTGAGGATACAATTCAAGACTCGTTTCATATTAACATGTAGATTGGTTATTGTGCAACACCAATTATTATGCTTACATAAAAAAAGCTATTTTTGATTATTTAGATCATATAAAGGTAGCCAAGAAAGTAATGTCGCTTTCCCCCACCAACTTCGAACATCGGTATGTCACCTAGATCAAAAAATAGTCCCCATCACCATCGACGACCTTCTGTCAACGTTCTGAAAAGTCATGGATTCTATCGCGTTAGACCTTGGTGGGTAGTGAAGCGAAGAAAGTATCAAGTGCATTTTATACCTATACAAGGGATTTGAACTGGTAGTCCTTTAAAGTGATTGTACAAGGAATGGAAAAGGTGATAATCGGACGGTGCAATGTCCAGCAGTATAGCGCATGCAATAGTGTTTCCCATCCAATGCGTAGAATGGTGTCATGTGCCATCCTAGCAACGTGGGGTTTAGCGTTGTCCTGTAATAAGGGTATCCCTTTGTGATTCGGAAGTGCTGGCACCAAAGTTTTGAGTTTTTCTTGGACACGGCTACACTGCTGACAGTACACAGTTGCATTGATGCTATGACCAGCTGGTAGCAGTTTCAGATGCACGATGCAGCTAGCAGTCCACCAAAGACATAAGAGAACCTTCTTCTGGTGCAGTGCCTGTTTCGGCTCTTTCGGAACCGGTTCATGGGAAACTAGCCAATGATGATGGTGCAACGGAGCTTCGTATAGGACCCACTTTTCATCACATGTCAACATCCTGTCAGAAATGACTCCTTCTTCAACGAGATAGCAAAGACACACAGGTGTTTGCTCGCGTTGCCATCTGGCCCGGAGTAAAATCATGTGAGACTCATCGACCGAACTTGTAGTGCTTCCCAAGTTGATGGAGATGCTGCCGAATGGTTTCTTCACTCACACCTAATTGTAGTCCCAGTTCCTCACATGTCTGGCCACTGTTCGTCTCGATTGCTGCCTGAAGATCATAATTTTGTACATGTGTTGGTCTTCCGGAACGTGGTGCGTCTTCGAGTGTTTCGTCACCGTCGTTAAACTTGTTAACCACTGACAACACCGTTACCAAAGGCTGGCATATCTTCCTCTCCGCTGAAGCGGCGTTTGAGCCCGGTTTGAACTCGTACAGCATACAGGCCGCCCATATGACGCTCTGTGAAGGTCATATGTTCACTCTGTCTTTACGAAAGTTCACTGCGTGACTGAACTCCCACAACCACGTAGTATGTTGGGTATATCCACACCAACAACTGACTTTAGCCTTACCTTCATTCAACTCACTGTGTGAGGGCCAATTGAACACTAACCTCCACAGAAAGAGACAGAACATTCTTGGTTACCTTTATTCTATGCCCTCACCTTCTTTGTATCTTCTTGTCTAGCTCATCGAAATACGTCGACTGTTATTTCTGTCATATTGAATTTGTTAATAATCTTAATAATATTGTATAATTATTCAGAAACATATGATTCAGTTTGCTATTAAACATTTTACAATGTATGTGCTATATCTCTTAGTAATCTAACTTTCAGATTCAAAATCTAACTGTAAGTATTCTGACTTACTATAAACTATTACTATACCCATTAGGTTAGGTTCAAATTAAGTTTTATTAACTTATTTTAAAGTAGATTTTTTTATGTAATTACATTTATTCTTTATGGTATCTTCTTTTTTCTTTTAGATTATTTTGGATATTATGCTTGTGCCTCAGCTTTACTATGTGTATTCTTCTTATTATGAATTTGTGCCATAAGTTTGATTCTTCAAGGATAATTCTAGTGGAATCCAACGTTTCTATAGAAACAATCCCATTTCCTGCTGTGACTGTTTGTAGTGATTACAAACTGAATAATACGAGAATAAATATTTCACATATGCGAGACGTATATTACACCGAAGATGGGTATCTTAATTTAAAACTTTACAGAGATAATCCACCGGATGTAGAGTAAGTACCTATTATTTTGCATTTAACACAGACATTCAAACCAGGGGTAAGAAATAAAATGTCTGAAGTAAAATTTCAGTACTTTGTGTATTCCAACCTTACACGTATCACTAATTTACACTTTTAACTTGATATATTATGGAAAATGCATATTTAAATATTTTTCATCACCGTAGGCAATGCTCTTTATTATAGGTTCTTAGAATCAATTTAAGCTATAATAGTACCTAAGATGGGAATTGAGGGTAAATCGTTGATTCAACAAAATAACTTTTTTTTAAAAAAAATGTATTAAACTATCTTTTTTTTTTAAATTAAAGTTTGCCATTTACATCGTCTTACGATTCACCAATTGCCATTCCAATAAACAGTAGTAATTATTTACTCTCAGCAAAATACCCGGTAAATTTCTGCCTACGTATAGGGCAACACAAGTTCGATTCCTAGTGGGTGTGAACGTAAACTTTTATTATTGAATCTTATCTCCAACGTGGCTCTGAGCCTCACCCAAAACCTCTTAGCCACAAATTGAGTCTATTTAAAAGAAATATACACTACAATCTAGGGAAGTAAATCTGCCGGAGAAAACTGTTTACTAAATTAATCAAGAAAGTATGGAGCTTTCCTTTTTAACTAACAGGGGTATGAAGCACTTGTCGGAAATTTAGGGTTATAATTAGGATAAAGCGAACAGGTTGCGAAAAGAAGATGGAGCGAGATTTGCATAATGAAATTGAACTGGTGTTGTCAGTGTAAATTTACTCATCGATCCTCCAGTAGTGAATCTACGAAATCATGGAAACGGTTCTTGTATCTACGCTAGATTGGCTCTCTTGTGGTATTTTACTGAACGTATGATGAGTAAACCGAGACTTCATACAGTATTCAGTAGTAAGTTACTGGACGTGGAGGATGCACAGACTTTCCCCTTCATTATTGACTCATTTCAACTTCAAGTTTTGGAGGCTGATTGTAAGGTCTGTGAAAAGAATAGGTCCTACACTATTTTCCCCAACAATCAGCATTTTTGTGCAACAGATAGCGGATATCGCAATTTTCTGGAGTTTGGTTAGTATTAGTGGTGATTTTGAAACGTTAAAAATACCCAACGTATTAGATCAAAATCGAAAATGTAAATTTATAATAAAACATTCTTTTCAAAACGCAGGGGAAGGTAATTCTTATTCACGTAAATTTAACATCATTCCTGTCTCACGTAAAGAATTATTTACACCTTATTACAACGTAAATAAAATACGTTGTCAAGGAACACATTTCAAAGCACCGTAAAGGAGGGACAATTAAACCGTCCCCTGCACTTGATTGATTTTAACTCAAATGTGAAGATGATTATGAACCTCTAAAGAAAACATGAGCCCCATTACATCAGATCCAATCATTTTGGGGAAAGTTATCTAAGAAAATTATTTTAGTAACGTAGATCCAAAGTTAAAGCATTTCACTCTCTTTTACGAGTACCTGATTATCCTTGGTGGACTTCAATCCCAACCAGTGGGAATCATTTATATGCAGTGAAGAAAATATAGGGCAACACTATGTTTTATGCAAACCAATTGGTGTAAGTTTTATGCGGGTTATACTAGAAAATTATTTTGTATTGTTTATATAAAAATGCTACACCAGGTTTCGTTAAAATCGAACAAATATTGCGAAAGTAAAAATAAGCCGAGGGACAGACAAACAAAGTCGGATAGAGTTGAATTGGAGAAGCTTCGCTACAATTGCTTATTATTATTATTATTATTATTATTATTATTATTATTATTATTATTATTATTATTATTATTATTATTATTATTATGTAAACTGAAACATGTATGCTTCAGTTTACCTGATTTTTTGTATGGTAGTTCTTATGTGTACTTATATAAGACACTTGCTAGATCCAAAATTGAATTTGGTTCATTCGTTTGGAACAGTTTGTCTAATATACTTGTTAACAATCTCGAAGCAGTACAGAAATGTTTTATACGACTGCTGTGTCATAAAATGAAAAAAAAGACTACTATGCACACATGAATATTGGTTAACTTTTTGGGGACTTCAATCTCTAGCAGAAAGAATAATTTTTATGACTAAATACTTTATTCAAATGGTATTGGGTAATAAATATAATAGTGATTACTGCTTGGAAAATACAGGAATAAGAGTGCCGAGTTATAGTGTAAGAAGTCATTCGACATTTGTAGTACTAAATTCAAAACGTGAAATATTGAGAAGAGTGACAATGTCTTACAACAGTTTAAAATGAGCATATGTTGTGACTAATAATAGAACAATTATTTTATTTATTTATATATATTTTTACAAAAAAAAATAAACTGGACGGTGTTATGCATTAATTAACGAAGGGCCAAAACATGGTTCCGAGATATTGAAAGAAACACGAACATGTTACAATTACTGTCCAGTTCTTGGAGCTTTTTTGAATAGCTTTTCTGAACGTTTAAGCCAATAGTAGGATTACAAAAAAAAAAAATACATTATTTACATTGTCTCCTACACACTAATGCAAAAATCTCGAAAATCGAAAAATAGCGCTTGGTCAATTGATGCATAATATCGTCCAACTGTTTTAACTTTATGACAAGGGTCTTGATTTTATTGTTATTATGTATCTTCAGAATATATTTAGTTATGACATTTTATTCAAAGAACCCATATTTTTTGTTCAAATGTGACAATAGGTAACCAGGATATTTTTCATAGGGGATATGAAATTTTAAGCAAGGTTTGCTCATTCTTTAAACGATATTTGAATCAAGCTTTAATTTCCATAGTTCTGTAAATAGTGTTTTATGATATTTACTGTATCTATTTTAATCTTGTTTTATATTCAGCTTAAATCTTATAATGTGAATATATTAACCTTCTGGCAAAGGCCTTAAACTGCTAATATTGATCCTATACCACAAATTTTCTGGTCTGTTTTAAGTTATTGTATAATGGTCTTAACATAGTGCTGTATTTTTGCCAATGAGCTGTTCACAGGACTGAAAATAAAGTTATTATTATTATTATTATTATTATTATTATTATTATTATTATTATTATTATTATTATTATTATTATTATTGGCAAGTCAAAATTGTGGTATTGTTCATAATGACCATAATAAGTAAAATGTGTATTTATCGTCACGTAACTCATACATTAAACGTCTGTCATTACTCTGAAATTGTTGATATAAATGCAAAGATATATTTAATATATTATGAAAAAAACAAAAAAAACAAATAGAGAGCTATAGAGAGAACAGAAAGAAAAACATACACCCTTTATTTTCTATAGATGTGAATGCATGACCATTTTAACACAATTTAGTGCTCTGTTAAGTTCCAAGGCTTACAACGCTAAAGATTTGTGTATCTTCCAATAGTCCTGGTAAGTCAGGATTCATAGCGGGAGCTTGCTAAAGAATACGTTAAGTCTGCCCTGTACAGTTATTTGCAAATAAATGGAGTTCTTCAACTTCACGGAGCTGTACTCTAATGGATTTATTTATTTCGAACTTAAATACGTAAGAGCAATGTCAGGCAGTAGCACTTTTGAGTTTTCTATGTATTAGTTGATATATTAATCTTTCATTATACTACATCTCCAATGAAATATTTAGGTAACTGGAAAAGTATTTGTAAGTCAATAAAACTTTTCTTTACTTCCAGTCTTGGTTTCTTAAGCCTTCTGCGCTCAATATGCCAAGAATACTACTATTCTAAGTTCTTTGAGAATTTGCCAGGCGATATTAATGTTTCTGAAGGATTACGAAAGGTAAATTAAAGTATCACTTTTTAAATATTATTTTCTAAATATCATTGTATCGTGTGATCAGAGATAACACTGTTGTTTTAGAACTCTTCCGAAATTCCAAAGTGTACGCCAGGTGGAATAACCTGTCATTACATTTCAGTTTACCGCCCCTTTCAGTACCAAACCTATCTAAGACGTGAATCTACTACTTACCGTGCATCCGAAACCATACGAGCTCCCGCCAGGAATCAACACTGGGTTTCTCGCACTGAAGATATGGACGCTATTCATATAAACACGAAAGAGTTCTTCAGGTGAAATTACGTTTAAGGAAAGTTTACAAAATTGCTAAAGGTGAAAATAAAGGAAATAAGTTTATCCACATTTCCAATGTTGTTATTATTATGTAATTTTCACAGAGCAGTGATATTCTTAAGCATCCAGTCAAGTTCAAGAGGAATTAAAGGTCAATGTTTCCCAGTCATGAAGATGAGTCAATAACTAAACTATAACACTCAGTGATTAATTGTACTGTAGTTTCATTACATACCTTTTTACAAAAGTATGCTTCCGAAATTAACACTTGAAATCATGGTCACCTCATAACAATGAAAAGTGATTTTATTACATTTTATTTATTAATTCAATATGCTTTACACAATGTTTAAAATACACCATGAAATAGATTGAATTGATGAAAATACTATGATTCCACAAAATAATAATTTGTAAAGATAGAAGAAGCAGTTTACCATCTTGCAAATTAGCAGAGTTTTATACTCACTTAAATTCATTTCATCTGTCTCTTTCTCACAGTCTCCCTGTAATTCTAATTCTTAAATATATAATTAACAAAGCTTACCCAAAATTTTCCCTAGGTATGGCCTTCATCTTTCTATTTTCTATTTCAGGCTTAACAATCATAATAAGTATTATTGATTAAAATTTAAAAGGCGAATACTTTCTTTCAACTAGATGCAAATGGTAATGACGAAATTCTGTCTTATATCAACCTCTTAGAGTCACCGGCATAATATATGTTGATAGAATAAAATGTAATGATGGAGGACTATCATCATTTAAAAAATAATCAAAGTATTCTTCAGTTCTATCTGATAAAAAAATCCTTGGTTCAGATGAGACGCTTCCATGTTTTTCATGCATTCTTGTTAGCTAAGCTACGTTTATTAATCTCAATTGTACCATTCTACTTGGTACTAATGAACTGCCCGTTACGAGTGAGTAATATCATAAACCCAGCAAAATGAAAACTCCATTACATTTTCAATTGAAATAACCGCTGTCTGCCAGCACATACCTTTATCATCGCTCAGCAAATGATTTGACTCAGTGGTAAAGAAAGTCTGGAGCCTCAGTCATATTCTGTACCGCTCAATCATCACGGAAGGTCTTTCCTATAATGACGTGTTCAAGATATGGGGAAAGAAGGTTGAGACGTCAGAAGTATATGTTGGCTGAGAAAAAATTTCATACTTCAACTCACGAAGAGTCTATAAGGAGAGATAATTCCGCATGCATTGTTTGAAAAACTTGAAGACACGTTGTCTTGCAGTCACGTTGTCAGAGTTCAGCGCTGTATCGATCCGTAATGATGTTTTCGTCTTGACGGAAAATTCCATGATGGATCAATCCCACAAAAGATCATCATAACCGTAGCAACTTCTTTAACGGTTTTGGAAACCATCGTCGACTTTGATCGACATCCAATTACAACCCTAAGCGCTTGTTGTTGTCATACCAGATCATGTTTTTTTTTATCAAAAACCGCAATATGATTCAGGAAATTACTGCTTATTCCCTACACTCAGAGAAATACACACATCCAAAAACCGATACTTGTTGGCCAATCAATTCTTGTAGCACCACGACTCCAACTTTCTCACGTTACCGATTACACGGAGCCGCTGAAAGACAGTGATATAGTGTATGCCTAAGTCGTCAACAATGGCATGGAGCTGCAAACGACAGTTGTATATCACATGTCTAAGTCGTCTACAATAGCATGGAGCCGCCGAATGACCGTGGTGTGGTGCATGCCTAACTCCTCAGCAATGGCATGGAGCCACCGAACGACAGTGATATGGTGTATGCCTAACTAGTCAGTAATGGCATTTAAACACAAAACATCAGTGGTATGGTGTATGACTAACTCGTCAGAAGTGGCGTGGAGCCGCCGATCGACAATAGTATGTTGTACCTAACTCGTCAGCAATTGCATGGAGCCGTCAAACGACAGTGGCATGGCGTATTGCTAGCTCATCTGTAGTGGCATACGATGTTTGCCTAGCTCATCTGGAATGGCGTGGATAATTTTCTCGGAGGTCTATTTGCAAGGCATTCCTGAAGATCTTATCCGAACATGGTGTTTATTCGGTGCACACAGGGCTTTCTACACGATTGTGTCCTGCATTGTACAGTTTTAAATAGCTCTGCTCAACAATACACTACTTCCAGATTATCTGGTTACCCAACCTGTTTGCTGGTCGTGTACTGAGTTTGTGACGTTAGACACCTGATCATATTCTATTGCATTAATAATTTGCTTCTAGTCCTACTTAGGCTGAGTATTGAAAGTTGGAGAAAACTATATAAGCAGGAATAGGTTATCTTACCTCGATTTCACCCAATGTATTTGGACAAGAGTGCGGAGAAATTGTAGATGACCTTTTTCTATATAAATCTTTCTTAACTTGACGAACGTGTTTCTAAATATGGAGGTTAGCATCAAGCGCTAGTCAAGCTCTTTATACAAGACTTGAAACGACTATTCATAAGGAATAACAATACTAAGTAATATTTACTGTACTGACTATTCATGTATGTCTTCTTTTATCCGAAGAAACACAGTCATGAGAACTAATGCCAGGCTGGCGCACTGAATCTATACAACATAGTATTTTACAGAATGTCAATAAGACATTATGCATTTTTGTCTCTAATACAAAAGAGCAGAAAAATGTAAACATGAAATAAATAGTAGAAACCATTCCTCTCAGTAGATTCTCAAGAATTAATAAGTTATTACAAGGATAGTACAATACGAAGATTTTCGGCCGAGGTTATAAAAGTGCCCTGAACCACCATACGTTTGCCTCGCTCTGACAGAATGCATACAAACTTCATGTCAGAGTCGTAGATAATTTAAAAGAATTTAAGCCCTTCAAGCTTGCTCATTTTATTTGCTACTTTTCTTTCGAAAAAACTGAGGTAAGAATAGTTTACCGATTTAATAAACATTGATAGAGCTACGTATGACATCACCGGGGCGAAAATTAAGAACTGATGTCGATTCCAGGACTTCCAGTATTTTTGTGGAGCAACTCCCTTTGTTTTACCTGTATTGTCTAGGAGAATTACACATAAGCAATTACTCTCTTAACTAAGATCATTGGGTTGATAAAACCAAGGAAGTGTTGCGTTATTTAGGTTAGTGAGATTTGCTGTAGGCCTTTATTAGACTACAATGAATTGTCATTAAAACTCTAGTTGAAACGAAGCCTAGTTGCAAACATTTCAACTATATGTTAGGCTAGTAGGTTTGCCTCGGTTAGGTTTGCCGTTCACCTAAATAAGATTAGTTATAATCGAGCAAGTTATTTGATCTGGTTTTAGTTCTTTCTACTTATTTTAAAAATCCAAACGTATGTTTCTAATGTATTTGTCATAAGTCCCTATTCAGACAAACTCTCTATCCAATTTAGTTACTCCACGCTTATTTACTGCTATGAAAGTCAAGAAAGGACAGCGTGCTGTATACCCTTTGCAGTTTTTCTAATAAAATGAATGTGGCATCACAGTATTATGTTGTTCCACATGGAACAACAATGTCAGCTGTTACTATAACCTACTGATAATAACTTGTTTGACTGCACCACCATCTCCGAAACCTGCCCATTTTGGAAAGAAATTGCGTGTAAAAGGAAATGGGTATAAGGAGAGGTGGGGTCTTTTTAATCGTATTATGAAGAATAGTTTTTCAGACATAGTCTGTGTGTGTTCCACATCATGCGAATTGCTACGTGCTCGTTTTAATTGTCGTAATTATTTAAGTATTCTTGAGATTATTACAAAGTGTTAACCGCATACTTCACTACTATCCATTTCATAAAGATAGGCCCCTGACTTCGTGGTGCTGCCATGACGTTCAGTCAAAACTTATATTGCATTGTCGTACCTTGTTGGAATTGCTGGAATGTTGTCTTTTCAATACTTAAGACATAAAAATTTTCTTTGTACTATGTAGTGAGAAAAAAATAAAAATTAATGAAAAAGTGCGTATTTTTTCGTACTTTTTTGGTAGATCGATGTTTATAGGACTATATCTCAGAAAAGAGATCACGTGAAATAATTTCCTGTGTATAATATGTAGATGCATCCATTAACTGTAAGTTGTGAAAAATTCAAGTTTCATCACTTGATACTTTTTGTGTAATTAAAACAAATGTACGACGCTCTGATCTCCTTTACCATGGTAGGTAGAGAAACGTACAAAACACTGTTCGAAAATTCGGAAGTCTAATGTTCCAAATATTTGAATCTATTAACAAAAAAGCTTTAGTTGGTAGAGTATTTATTTTTTAAAAAAAAAATTTTTACTTCAACATATTCTCTGCGTTAAGCGGTGAGCCATGTTGCAGCCCAACCTTTAAATTCCCCGCGCTTGTATGAAGATACAGCATACAGTAAGTGGAAGTGCGGCACCGCTGTCGTACAGTGTTGTCGCGTTCAGGAAGCCTGTAGCGCGAAGCCTACTTCATAAAGAATGTAATAGGAAAAAATATTTATTATAATCTTTCACATCATAAAAATAATAATAATGCATTACACATCTCAATGTAATAAAATAAAACGTTGAAGCAAAACATCCAAAAACTCATCTCTTAATCTATTTACTTCATTCACTTTCATAATAGGTTTGTTGACTCATCGTTGCTCCTGCTATCTTACTGAACACTTATTAACAACGGCTCCATTTCTACCTCAAGATCTATCAGTATACACTTTCCAGCTTAGGAACATGTTAAAGGTTAAAAAGAAATATAGCCTTGGCAATCACGTGTTACCCAAGTTCTGCGATCAATTCCCCTGCCGAATGTACAGTAACACAGAATGGGTCCTTTGTTTTCTTTCAACGAAAGAAAACAATACAATGAGTAGCTGACGAGGGCTGTATTTGCGTCGAATCACGTCGCACTGATTACGTCTTCAACACTTCCCTTCGGTTCGTAGGCGTCAAAAACTTACACACGCATATATATATATATATATATATATATATATATATATATATATATATATATATATATATATATATATATATATTACTTTACGAGCGGCGGTATTACAAAAAGAAGAGGCAAAATTTTTAGCGATAATAGAATTGCAGAACTGATGAATGACTCCGACTCAGACGGTTATGAGTTAGTAATGAATAGTAATGACATTGATTATTCTGTGCTCAGTGGCGTATTCGCGAGTGAACAAGGTAGTAACTCGGTTTCAAGTGAACCTGAGGCTGCGCCGGGAAAGAGAGAAAAAAACGTGTCGTTCCTATTCAAAGACAGATTCTGATGTAGCTTGGAGCGATAAAATTCAAGTAAACGCAAAACCCCTGTTTAGTGGTGTCCCGGGAATTGATCAAAATGCTGGACTATCTACAGAGTATTCCGCATATAAAGTGTTTCAGCTGTTTTTACCGATGAAGTTTTATAGTAAAAAAGAAGTTGAGTTGATTTTGAATTGAACGTCCTGTTCAGCAGTGAGGCTATATGAGACGTGGACCTACTGATAAACGTGGAATCCAAACTACAAATACGTAGCATCCGCAAGGTGAAAGGAAGTTTTTAATAAATATTACGTTTATTGCAGGAATGCAAATAACCACTCGCCCGGGGCGAGTATTTAATATCATATGTAAGTTAAGTAAATTATTTTTATTATGTGATGTGGGCTAGTAACTTTCTTTCTTGGGCGAGTAAACTTTTGTTGCTTATTTGCATCCCTGGTTTATTGCCTGATATATAAAGTTGGACTTTGCGTGGGAAAGTGCTTCGAAATGTACAACACTAAAGAGACGTACTGGGACTCCTAGATCTGAAAACAGATTTTCTGTGAAGTGTATACTCAATATTACATATCAACTAAGGTTGTGTCGTATAAAAAAGTTTATGCTTGTATTTGTTTCTGTGCAAGTGTATTTTGTACTGCGTGTGTAAGTGAAAAACTGACAGAAAGCAACAAAGGAGGTGGGCTGATAAGGGCCATTTTTCGCCCATCAGGCCCGAGATGTGAAATGCATGGTTTTCAATAGTATACCTCATAAAAATAAGAAAACAAATATATTTTAACGGAAAGCGCTATAAGTGAGAGGTAAAAAAATAAACAAAGAGGTAAGTCTTGTGTTAATGAAGGAACGTAAACACTAATGTCATGAGTTGTAATCCGAGAAAGCAATAGTAAATAGAACACTAACGGCAAGAATAAGAAGAATGAAGTCTACTACGACTATGAGATCAATATATTACATCGGAAATAATCAAGCATAGATAATAATCAGACAGCTGGAGACACTTGTAGCTAGTTTGCAGACTAGGCATCGTGCTTGCTGTAGTCATCCGAATCGCCACTGGACCATTCTGCAGGCACCATCTTGTAGTGTATGAGTATATTCTAGACTTGGTTTCTTAACTGCGGTGGTATTGTGGCGCCAGTAAGCCAGAAACCATAGTACGGAAGCAACATGGGCACAATATCTGACGAGCCGTGCGCCTACTTTACATTGACAGTACCATTGTATGTGTGCGATGTTGTTTTGCTCTGTTTTGATCCAAATATTATAGGTTTTAAATCTTATGTGTCGTGATCGTAACTGAACTCGGAGAACAGAAGCATCGTCATGATGTACCTCTTATGTACAGAGAGTACATTCCTTCGTCACTTAAGTGCTCGTGAGTGTAAGATTGGCTATATATATATATATGGGGGTGGGGGTGTTTGTGGGAATGGGTATGTATTAACTTGGATCGGACACATCAGGTAGTTATTGTTGGTCGTTGTTTTTCATCTTTCCCTTAGTATTGCAATATAGCGTATCAATGAATTCCCATAGGTACTTCATTGACGCGTGGTATGTATGATTCTTCGATATATATATATATATATATATATATATATATATATATATATATATATATATATATATATATATATTGCAGAAATTCATGCCATTCTGCGACTGGTTTTCCTGCTCGCACTTTTACTCATACCACTTTCAGAAATGACACGCTTTCTCAATACTCCATAACGTGCTGTCTCTATTTTTGCTGCCCTACACACACATCCGCGCAAACAATACATTTTCTTCATATATTTTATTGACATGCTGAGCATGTATTTTCAGTCACAATCGGTAAATAACATCAGAGCTGAAGTCTCCAGTTGAACTCGTACATTGCAGCGTATAAACGGTAGTCATCGCTCTATACTCTCGCGCAATACATTTTGTTCTCTAATAGGTAGAAGGACACACTGAACCAAAATCAATTAGTACTCATATCAAAGGTTACACAGCGTTATATTATGACGAGTCAGATTTATTTTGGTTCATCGACTCCTTCTTCCTAAAAGCCTCCATCAAAGACAGCAAACATTACCAAAATGTCGCAAAACGCTGAAACGAACTCTTTTTGGGCACTCATTTCTATGACTTACTATTTTCTTTATCACGTATCTATTATGTTTACATATGCAACATATCTTCTAGTATACAAATACATTGCAAACTTGTCGGAATCGGACACTTCATTTTTCAGTTGTCTGATGGGCGAAAAATGGCCCTTATCCGCCCACCTCCTTTTTGAGGACCATCACATGCAAATCCAAACAAAATAAGAGTTCGTTTTTCTAATTTTGAACACTTGGCACATTTACTGTATATCCTGTTAATTTCTAAGAAATTGGTTCAAAATCTGTGGAGACATAAAATTTTAAAAATATCTAAAAAGTGCCGGACAGTGTGCATGACAAGTTTAAATACCCGTCCGGCTGAGAGTGTATAGCGCCAGGAAAATGTGGCAACGTAGCACTCCGTATAAACTGCGATAGGAAAGTGCGCAAAGCTGAGAAAATCATAATGTCATATTTGTGATTGTTTATCTTTTAAAACAAGTCAAAACAGTTTGGTTGAAAAAGCTACTTTAAGATCTTTCTAAAAGTTTTTTTCAGATTGTAAATACACCGCAGCAATTCAGAGATAATGATGTCTCACTTTTTACTGAATAACAAGAAAATTACTATGTGTTGAGTAATGAAATTTTCAGAACTTACAGGTAATATATGCATCTACATATCATGCACAGGAAATTATTTCATGTTATTTCCTTTCCGAGATATAGTCCTATAAACATTGATTTACCAAAAAAGTACGAAAAAGTACGCACTTTTTCATTAATTTCTATTTTTTTTCTCACTACACAGTACAAAGAAAATTTTTATGTCTTAAGTATTGAAAAGACAACATTCCAACAATTCCAACGAGGTACGACAATGTAATATAAGTTTTGACTGGACGTCACGGCAGCACCGCCAAGTCAGGGGCCTATCTTTATGAAATGGATAGTAATTAGTCGATTGCAGTTTCAGCTGCTGACACTTAAAAATATTCAAAAATCGTACGACAGAGCATACTTCCATACACCGGATGTTTCTTGCATATTAGCAGAGCCCACTACGAAGTGTCTATACTTATGTCTACTCTAACACTAACATTTCTGATCTGCAAGTGGTTTTACTACACGACACAGATGCGAACTTTTCAAATTTCTGTACTGCTGGACATAAATTGCAAACGGAACTTAATTTCAGGATATATTTTGTATTTAACATTATACGTTTTATTTTCATATATTTTTTAAAGATAGTAACATTTAGTCACTATTTTCATCTGTCTGAAAGTAGTGGATTTTAAACTAAAATATATCGTCACTATTTTGCAAAACAAATAGAAAACTGACAAATTAAACAAAAATTCAGGAGAAAGGAAAATAGCTTGACTTCTGTATACATTGCTCATTTCCAAATTATATATGAATCATAACAACTGTAAACTTATAAAGATGTTACTGTATAATGAGTTACACAAATTTCAGGAAAATTAGGAACTTTTGCCACATGTACTTCGCTGCTAGATTTGTTTTTTTCTTTCTAAATTGTCTACGTACCAGGGAAGCAAGAAAGTTCGTGCGCTTTTATACTATGGAAGAAAACTGTCAATTACAGGGTTTTAACGGTTTGTTTATTCGGCAAAATAGCCTCCATTTGCTTCTACAACCTTCTCCCAGCGCTCAACAAGCTTGTAAATGCCAGTTTTGTAGAATATTTGTTCCCGAGACTCGGAAAACTCAGCAACTGCAACTTGTTCAGTCTTGAACTGCCTGCCACGCATAAAGTTGTCTATGGCCAAGAATAAATGTCAATCCGAAGGGGCGACATCTGGGGAGTAGGGAGGATGAGATACAAGCTCCCAACCAAGTTCTGAGATTACTTCCAGCGCCTGTTTTGCGGTGTGAGGGCACGCGTTGTCCTGGTTATAGAGCACACCTCTTTTGTTTACTAGTGCTGGCTGTTTCTGGGTCAGTTTGGTGGCTACCGTTCTCAGTTGTGTTGAGTACACATCTTTGGTAATTGTCTTACCACGTTCCAAGAATTCGTAGTGCACGATACCGTTTGTAGTCCTCCAAATACAGAGCATAACCTTGTGTTGATGGATGTTCGGTTTTGCAGTCAAAGGCTTCGGATCATTCGGTGATAGCCAATGGTATGTCCGTTTTTTATTGTCATACATGACCCACTTCTCGTCACAAGTTATTATACGGTCCAAAATTGGACAGATTTTGTGTCTCGTCAACAAAAACGAACAGATATTCAGTCTTAGAACTTGGCTCACAGCGGTCAGCTCGTGAGAGACCCACTGACCCAGTTTTCAGGTCTTCCCCAACTGATGCAGGCTTACCCGAATAATTTTCCTGCTTACCTCGAATCGGTGAGCAAGTTCCTCGCAAGTTTGACTGGAATAATCTTCAATAAAGGCCTTCAGGTGGTCCATATCCACTGATTTAGACCTCCCAGAGCGAGGCTTATCTTGAAAGGTCTCGTCACCAGTTGAAAAGGTCTGGAACTATTTTTGTGCTGTACATTTACTTATTACACCCTCTCTGAGCGCAACACATATTTTTCTAACTGCTTCTGCACAATTTGTTCCCAATTTAAACTCGTAAAGCAAACAAGCTCTAAAAACTTCATTTGACACTGGCATGATCACGAGCGATTTTTACACACTACACTGACAAATGCGTTGTTATATTCACCGTAGCTGATGCGTCAATGAATAAGCTTTCCCAAACAGTCAAAACTTTCATGCTACGGGGACAGATGTCGCCGCAGCAGCCAAATGGAAGCGGGAGTGGTTCAAAAGCGCACGAACTTTCTTGCTTCCCTGGTAGTTGCCTCTGTTTTGCATAACACGTTTTTAAGACCAAGTACATAGGTATCTGGTACAGTAGTGAAAAGAAACTACTGAACTGCAATTATTATTGACAACCTGCATTTACCAACAGGGATGCTCTTTACATACTAACTATAAAGATACAATAGTGAGCGAAATAAAAAAAAATAATAACGTAAACGTTAAAAGATAAGGTTGTACTACCGTGGAGAAAAGTGTATTATCACTTGTATTTTACATTACCTTTAACGTCAGGCAACCAACCAAACTTTTCTGGTTGGTTGACTAACGCTGAAAGATATGCAAGATTCAGGTGGTAATGCACTTTTGTGCGCGGTAGAACAATTATGCTACTGAACTTGTTGCTGTTATAAAACATTGCTAACAGCATTTTGCTGATAACTGTTATCTCATAACAATAATCAGTGACGTATTCATCAGGATCATCTTCGTCTCTGTCATCTAAGCAGCCTCTTCCTGAAGTACAATTGGGCATGTTCTTGTGCTCTTGATAGAATTCAATGGGAGTGATCATTTTATCACACAGTCTTGTTAAATCTCTGTATTTGGCATCAGAAATTTTCAGCTTCTGTTGGTAAGCCTTCTCAATACTTTGAGCATTATTGTAGTGGCGCTTAAGAGAGATGGTGAATTATTTTTCCACTGAGTACCAAAACGTAATACTGTTGTTGCCTTTTGCAAACCACAAGCCTCGGATTTCAGACCATCTGATTCTGTTGCTACTGCTATCCTCGATGTTCCTTCCCACCACACTGTTTTGTACATTTTTCCAGCTCAGGAAATCAGAACATTCAATCTTCATCACTACGAATGGTTTCGGATTTGCTCATTCATGTGATATCACAGTGGGCCACTGAGAAGAGGCTAATACATTCCTGTTCTTAATAAAACTGAAAATAGTGCTGGGCACTGTTTCAGCACTCATATACGTGTGACCTGTTAGAATAAATTTGAGCCGAATGGTCTTAATACTCTCAAAATCTTGGACTGTGTGATGCAGCATGCTAATCATAGTTTGATTTTTATTTTGTCTGGGACAGTTGACGCAATAAAGGGTGATGATATTGTCTTGAGCTTGCTTATGTTGCAGTTCATTGCCAACAATTTGACACGCATGACACAATTTCACATATACCTCTTGTACCATTTACTTCACCCCACAGGTAACACGCTCCCTTCGTGCTTTTGTTTTCATACACTGTAAAATTGTTGTAATACGCATACCACCTTGAGTAATACATAAGGTGTTGTGAGAACGCGTTGAAGATCAAAACTCACAACTATTAACTGCTCACCTTCTTTACAAACAGAAATGTTCGTTTTTTATTCCTGATTATTCATGATAAAAAGAAACAACTGTAAAGTGAAAGAGAAAAAGCTAAGCAAAACAGGGCCACCGGTAAGTGGTAGTTATCCCCTTTTTGCAGGTTACGAAGTTATAATGATAATATGCAAAAACGAGACACCTACCACTTATAACCTTTTTACAGAACCACAGTCTATCTTTGTGTCAGTTATACTCCTAGCTATCTATGGATTGGTTGGGTTCTTGTTATAATCGTTTTGCATGATGATGGGGTCTTTAATTTCAAGTTCCAAAATGCTGTTATCTCAATTTCTTCAAAAATATCAGTTACTTTTTTTTTTTTTTTTTTTTTTGCAAAATACCGACGATATATTAAATGTAAAATATTTAACGGACAAACTCTAAATTATATGTTTTATTTCAATTCATTAGTATATAACGGATGGACACATGATCTGTAATAACACATACGAAGAAGAAAATTTGCAAAGTGAAAAAAATACATTTGTTCATTGACTAAAACTGTTTTCAAGGAAAATAGTATACACTGTTGCCTCACTACTACATCAAGAATCTAATGTGCATACCTCAATGAACGCTCGATGTTATAAGAGACTTCTATAATTTATAATATCCAGGGAGTAATGTTTGGCGAGAAATTATAGTTTTGTGTATCTTCTTCTGGTACACTATTAAAAATACCTTCCTAAATTTGAGGCACATTTTCTTATCTGTGCATGAAAAAAAAAACTCTTCCTAGAAATGATATTTAGAAATTGTCATTGATAAGAAATGTAGAATAGGTTTGAATTTAATTATTTGCAGATTAGCGTCCCTTTCAGCATCAATACTTTGTGCAAATTTTAAATTAGAGCTTAACATCTAATCTAACCACTTGAGATTTCATTGAGTCCTGATTTATACAGACTCTCGCATTTTCCTTTTACTTCTACTTTAAATGCAAAGTATTTTCCTCAAGAATTTTGTTTCAAATACTTTCAGGATGTTAAAAGTCAATCTTGAGTTGTCGTCGCACCGACACTGAAGTATACAAATTTCTTTTATGCATGGCGTTGAAACATTAGTTTATAATGTTTGTTGTTGGTATGGCAATATTGCAAATATTACTGAACTTGAAAAGGTACTTTATTCTGGTTTCCTCATTATAGACTCATATTTCTAAGAGAAGATTGTATCGATGAATATATATATATATATATATATATATATATATATATATATATATATATATATATATATATATAAAGTTTCCAAAATTTGAGAAAATATTTTTAACTGTGTATCAGGTCAGATCATTTGTTGCTAAACGGTAGTGAAGAGGAAATCAGCGTTACTTTGATCTATCCGGAACTTTAGATCCAACTAACGCACACATTTAGCGAAGGGTGGTGAAACAGAATATAAAAAAACATCTTTCCTGTAGAATGTTTGTCTTAAACAGCTACTGTATTAATTACACAGGTTCACAAGATTAATAATACACCAGAGGTTTTCCAATGGCATGTAAGAACATGTAAGCATTTCGTTTCTTAAGTAGAGTGTGGGTAAAGTCTTGGTTAGAAAGTGTCAACGCTTTAAAAGTATGCTATTATAATTGTTTTAATACTTTGCTGTAAAAATGTAGATTTTAATTCGACAAATAAGATCTGTGTACGCCTGACGTAATTCCACCAATGAGTAAAAATATATTGTTTTAAGAAATGAGTTTGCGGTTAGGTTAAACAACTTCCGTAATGGCTTTGTAATTCTCAAAATGGTAAGTTAAACATTGGACAAATGAAAATTTATAATTTAAATGTATTTCTTTTGTTTATTTAGTTTATTTTATTTCGCTATTTTCTTGCAGCTTTATGAGTATAAATCAGATGACGGATTTTATTCAACAGATGAGGTCTTAACACCGTTTGGATATTGTAAGACATTTAACATGTTAGCACCTGAAGATATGTTCACTAATGACACGTAAGTTTGTAAACATTATATTATCACATTTGTTCAAAGTGATAGTGTAAATTAGATATGTGAAATCTAATGATATTATTATGAGGATGATAGTTGTCTAAAACCTACTTTCCTAAAGCAAATTATTCTATCTTTTTCTTCAATTTTCAATAACGAGAGAGAAAAATTCTTAATTTTAATATACAAATACTAGATTTGAAGTAAAAAAATAGGACAATTGAAAAAAATGAACAGAAAGCTGGATTCTAGAAATATCCATTAGATCTAAACCTAGTTGTCCTAATTGGTTGTAAGAATTGTTCATATTTAAGTTTGTCATACTTCATTTAAACTTAAAACACTATGGAATTATTTGCCTGATTTGTATAATTCTTTCTTGCTTGCAAATTTCAATAACAAGTGCATGAGGCATTGCAAAAAATCCCTGTTATATCTTATTAACTTAATAGAAAAACAATATTCACAGTGTTTTGGCTGTATTTGTCTCTATTTTACCGTTGCACAAGCTTAACTTGTAATTGTCCATACCATGCACATCACAAGAAGCATCTATGAAAATAAATTCTCCATTTTATTCTGTACCTGCGCGGTGTGCGGTTTGTTATTCTTTTTAAGTTGTAGGACCATTGGCACGTTAATGTATTTAAACCCGTGGCCTCAGTCGTAGACGTAAGTTAACTGTTTATTATACTTTGCAATCTGTGAATAGGTTAGCAGTATTTACAACTAAGACTCGATCTCAGTTCCTCCTTTTACATATCTTCAATAAAAATTTAATATTCCTCATTCAGAGGGTTACTTTTTGTTTTCTCAATAATCGATTAGGTTATGCTTCCAATCTCTAGATGGTCTAGATTACTCTCATATGTCTGAGAATGTTTAGTGCACAAATACTCCAGTTATCTCCTCCAATCGGTTTTTGACAACACTATGGTTGAGATCCAACATATTAATGTTTCATGTATTCATTTATTATACTTTCTTTTCACCGGGATTGACTCGAACACGCAAGCAAAACCTGAATTTACTTTCATATTAGAAACAGATATACTGGAAAGCTATGACGATCTTCAATCGCACCTAGCCGGACTGTTCTCTAAAATCTCTAAAAATTGATATAAACTATTACCTCCAAATCGTTCATTGGTATATGTCTTCAGATATTCTGAGCCTGTTTGAATACACCTTAATTGTCCTTTAAGTTAATTACCCTTTCCTTTAACTTCTGAGGTAAAAAGAAATCAACCAAGTTATGGTTAATTTAAACAATATATTTGCTTTCGATAAAAGTATGTATCTAACTAAAAAAGACAAAGATAATTCACAACTCATATTACTTCATTTCACATTTCGAACTTAATGGACTGACTTTCTATTTCTGAGCTAAAAGAGTTACGGTTGCATTACCTCCTTCATTTCTACTTTAAAATTTCCCTAATGTTACATTTATTTCCTTATATAACATAATTTGTTCCCTTGTATACAAGTAATATGCATAAATTCGGTTGCTGTAAACTCTACGTAATTTCAGTGTTTAAAAAAGATCCTAATATAAACAAAAAAGTAGTTGAATTAGTGATAGATAGGGTATTCTCCAAGCCGCTGCTAAACGCTTCATAATTATGCAATAAGGTGGGCTGAAAACAACTTTTTTTTTTTTTTTTTTTGAATTTCGATTGGCCGGTTTGCTGAAAAGTTGCCTTGTGTTACTAGTGGTCAACACAGAGAATTTGGATTTTTTGGTTAACTCCTTCCTTTGCCTCATAGGACTTAAACATTTTTATAGCTGTTGCTATGCAACCCACATGACACTATGAAGAAAGTTTAGCTGCATAACTATAACCTTCGGTCTGAAAATAAAACGCAAGATAAAAGTGAGATGCGATGTTGTTCCTATGTAGTTAAATTTATAATCAATCAGACGAAAAAATTATATTGATGTTTTCAAAACACATTATGAATATACAATCATAAAATTTTATTGATAAACCTTCCCTTGCAGCACGTAGCTTGTTTCGGCACATATACTCCGAAACTACCCAGATTCCACTTCGAGGAGGTCACTACAAATCGAGTTCCATTCGCCCAGTGACTTTCTTCAGTTGTTTGGCTGATTTATATTAGATAATCCTGCTTGGAGTCAAATTTAAATATTTTTTCGAGACTCTAAATTTGCCCGAATAAAGCCATCTTTTCGATTCGCTCCACACCACATTGATGCTGACGCTTCTGTAGCTATTTTTATCATCCTCTGCACACCTTCCGTATGGCAGGGAAAACAGAATTTCCTCAGAAACGGTAGGCTCCTGTCGGTAACCATTGACAACAAGTTTTCCGGATGGGCAAAGTAAGCATTGGAACTAACAACAGTATACAGGATTCTTTTAATTACTCTGGAAGAAAGGATGCAGATGGAGCGAGTAGCCACAAGTGTCGCATCCTGTTGGTGAGGGAAGAATTTCGCTTTATTTCAAACCATACTTGTGCGTATACATACTTTGCTGACATACTGTGCAAGTCAACGAAATGCTTTTTCGGGATTTTCGGTGCTAATATATAATTGAAGAATGCGAGAAGCTGTCTTCAATCATCGGAATATGACAATTCATCTAGGCTTTTCTTTAGATGGTTTGGCGGACACAAACCCTCTGAAACGGCTCGGCAAATGTCCAAAAGCTATTGCTGATCCTTACCCAAATCTTTTAACACCATTTTGTCAGGTCAGCAGGCGCTGAAAGACACAGACCCTTAGACTGTGTAATTGATTATAGAACAATGCTTTACATACGTATTATTATTGTAGTGTACCATGTTGTAGGCAAGTATATATTTTCTATTATTGCACAGCCGATTTAAAAATTACTTCATATCAGATTACTTGATTAAAATTTTCTTTATAACACAAACGGGTCTAAAAGAAATTGTTCACGATATACGTGAAAAAAGCTGCAATGTAAGATTCACTACATATTTTTCACGATATATATGAAAAACATGAATTAAAACATAAAAATACATTTTTTGTCTAATCTATTGCAACTTTTAAGCCCATAGGAACAATATCAAATCTCACTTTTTTTTTTTTTTTTTTTTAAGCCTTAGAACACTTTAGTGTGAAAAGAACCGAAGATTATTGTTATAGCTGTGCAGCACCATTTTCTTGTAGTGTCGTACGGGTTGTATAGTTGGAGCTATAAAAAATATTAAAGTCGCATGAGGCAAAGGAAGGGTTTGACTAAAATAAAATCCAAATTTTCTGTGTAGACTACCACTAACACGAAGCAACTTTTCCACAATACGGCCAATTGAAATTTAAAAAAAAAAAATCAAGTTCCTTTTCAACCCACCCTATTATGCAACGTTGCCAGACAGTTCCAAGTTGTTAATGGTGCCAGATACTAATGGAAGTAATCATGCAATTCTGCTTGATTAATTTTCAGAGAAACAATAGTTTTAGTTTTTCTTTCTTTATCAATCTTTAAAATTAGTTGTGAAAAATATTTCTGTAAAAAAAATACTGTAAGATATGTATGTATATATAATCCCAAAAGCAAGAACTTGCTATGGAATAAACTTACTACTGAATTTAATTTAATAACATTTATTTATTATTATTATTATTATTATTATTATTATTATTATTATTATTATTTTTTTTACGAGTGTCTTATTATATAGCAGTGGTTTTAAGTTTTCGCTCAAATAAAGTGTAGACGACATCAAGGATGCAGGAACGTTTGCTTCGGGACCACATCTGAAGTGTTATCAATTTCGAAGTCGTAACGACAGTGAAATTACTATCATTAGGCCCTATTAAAATATTCGCAGCAATATAAAACTAGTACTATTAAACTATCAGTATTGTCCTACTTCCTGCCTAGTCTTAGAGCAACGCCGTGAAGCATGCAGTATACTTTGTTCAAGCCTTATTCCGTAACTGTTTTTGCTAAGTTTGTGGATAACACATACAGAGCAAGAAATGCATCAATTAATGTATCTGAAGTGACGATTATCACAAACTGAAATACAAATCTAATGTTGTGTTGAACCAAAGCGCTAGGGAATACCCCTTAGCCAAGTGTCTTTGTGTGGTAGAATCTCAGTCTTATCATAACTATTGTTGTAGTTCTCTCAAAATATAATGGCGTATTTCGTTAATAACTTTTTGGTTGTCTAAGGTAAGCCAATCAAACTTATTAAATCTAAATGCACTAATACTCTCTCGCCAGTTTATTTTGTTTGAATTCATGTCAGTAATGTTATCTCATACAGTTTATCTTCCTGTAAGTCTTGTAAATTAACAATTCGTAAGACTTTAATGTCATTTTCCGTGTAATTATGATGTCTTTATTTATATATTAGTATGGAATATATTTTAAAATGTTCCTTTTTAACACAAAAATCTAAAGTTGGGTAATCATCTTTCAATCCAGTATATTAAATAGATAACCAATCTTTAATTATTTCATCTATTATATATTACATTGTTTAATCTGTTAAATGCTTATTAAACAGAGGAGGAAGAACCACTTTGCATTCTTCACTTTCGACTAAAATGATGTCCTCAAATCTAACTTTTATCTGCTCCATCTTCTCAGTTTTATATCCCTCAATTATTTCTAGTTGTTTCAAACCAATAACCGTTGTTTTTCCTTAATATTTCAAAGTTAGCAGTGGAAGAAAAGAAAAGTGAAAAAGTTAGAGATAGACAAAAAAAATTTTAAAAACTAATACCAGTGGAGAATACTCCAAGAGCATTGCCAGAACAAACTTGAAAAGAATGGAGAGATGGAGCGGGAAGGAAAACTGTGATTTTTCCTACATGTCAAAGTAAATCTTTTTAGCCACACACTCTTCTGTTTCTTGCAATATATAAATAAATAAATAAATAAATAAATAAATAAATAAATAAATAAATAAATATCATCTCTCTATGACATACGGTTCCCGAGATATGGCTCCTTAAATCTCCCGCAATTCGAACATTTTTGACCAATGTCTGTTGAACGGTGGCCAGTAGTCGGTACTATTTGGTACTATTTGGTACCAAAATATTCATCATTCTCTTAGGTATTGATCAATACCAATATAATCTCTCTCTGACTTATGGTTCCCGAGCTATGACTTCTTAAATCTCCTGAAATCAGAACTATTTTTTGACCAATATCTCGGGAACGGTAAGTCATAGAGAGATGATATAAGTATTAAACAATATCTAAGAGGATGGTAAATACTTTGATACCAATATTAACTGGTTGCCACTGGCCAAACCAGTGGCCACCGGTTCCTATTATGTACCAAAATGTTCACAATTCCTTTAGGTAATGATCAACATCAATATCATCTCTGTATAACTTATGGTTCCCGAGATATGGCTTCTTAAATCTCCGGAAATTGGACAATTATTTGGCCAATATCTCGGAAACGGTAAGAGTGACGAAAAAATCCATCACTTTCTCAAATAGTTTTTGATACTCTTTCGAGTGAAGGGGTCAAAATTGAAAAACAACCGTAAATAACAGACAGACAGACACACATACACAGAGAATTCAGCAATCAACGTTTTAAGTTCATGAAAAATTAAAGATAAACATTTTTGATACTGTTTATGCGGGATGAGGTAATACGTAATGAACTTCTGTCAATATTCGTCTCCTTCAGGCTTGAAAAGCCTTCGGCGCCAGGTAGTCAAGGAGATTAAAAATACGAGTCTGGCACCAGGGACGTTCCCTGGGGATGGGTCCTGGCGGTCTGGACCCCCCAGCACCCCGAAAGTTCGACTTTTGTGTAAATTTAAACTAATTTAAGGGACAATTTAAGAATTTTAATATAAAATACCCTCATATTGAGTTTGGACCCCCCGAAATAAAATCCTGCGTACGTTACTGTCTGGCGCCTAAATAATTTAAATCCAAAAAATGTAGGCCCATGTATGAAATTGTATTATTATGGAACCTAGTATTGAGAACTGGTGCCTAGGTGAGAAGAAAAATTTCCAAACACTTATCTTGTTTGTGATGCTCTTTCAGCAGCCTAACCATCTGTCTGCCTCCATTTACTACAGCTTTCTTCAGCTCCAAACCACTTCAGTGAAAACAAAAGCATATTCCTTGTAGAAATATAATACGATTCTTATAGCATTAAGAAAAGATTAGCTGTAGCAACCTTGCGGTGACTAATTGCTAGTATGTACAGTAAATAGTAGAAACAATGTAAGAATGCAGTATGATAAGGATTTATTTCAGGTGCATTAAGAGCTTTTTAGTACAGGTAGTGTTTATTTGTAGCCGTAGTGTAATAGCATGGAGATTCAGGACAAATCTTCAAAATAAAGAAAATTTATAATATGGTGATTTAGATATTCGCAATCTAGGCGTGATTTAATTCGAACTTATATAGTACTTAGACTCCTAGGGACTTATGCAGAGTCGTTTTGACGTATGATTAGCGTCATACTAAAGGCCTGACTACTGCACGAAACATATGTTAGTCGAACTTTTTACTATGACACTAATCGCGGGTCAGAATGACTCTGCATAAGGCATCTAATGTTTTTGATGTAATACAATAATAAAGTAATCCTGCATACTTATACAGGGTGTTAATGAACTATATCGACATATTTTAAGAGGTAATTCCTCACATCAAGATAAGAGAAAAGTTCATATGGACCTATGGCGAAAAGCGCATAGTTTAAGAGCTAGGGCTGTCCAAAATATCGAAAAAGCCAAATTTCAAGAGGCCCTATTTCGAATTCGAGAGACTGGATGGTAGTATTTATCAGCATAAAGGAAGTCACGCATACTCAATACAAAAGTGCATATTTCATTAATGTTCAACGGGTGTACAGATTATTAGCTGCAGAGTGAAATTCCCAGGCATGCCATCGACCGAATTTTGAGATATGCTCTGACTTTATGATTGGTCCAAAGTAGGCAAACGATAAGTCTTGATAACAGTGAACACGGAATCCTTTGGCGGGATGTCGGAAATGTTAAGGATCGTCAGCAGCACGGTATCTTGTACTCGAGAAAACGCACAGTGAGATGTTTTCTTTCACCCTTATAAGTGAAGAAATCGAGAAATATACACTGTTAAAAATACTTTCTTAAAACTGAGAAACAGTTTCTTACCTGTGCTCCGAGAATATCTTTTCTTAGAAACAAGAGTTTGAAACTCTCATTAATGAGAAATGAAGAAAAGTAGAGGAGGTTGTATAAAGCGAAACGAGAAAATATAATGTTACTTCCCTTATGAATGAGAATTGTCAAATCTCGTTTCTAAGAAAATATTGTCTCGGTGCACAGATAAGAAACGGTTCCTCAAATTTAATCAATTATTTTTAACAGTGAACCGTGACTAAATACATATCATCACACGTTAAACCGAACACAAAGAAATATGGAGCTGTCGGTTCCTAACACTTCCAATTTCCCTCCGAAGCATCGGATGTCCATTATTGTCAAGGTTTACTTACTGCCTCCTTTTTACTCTTCTTGAAATGAGGGTGTATCTGAAAACTCTATTGAAACCATCTGCACCTATTGGCAACTGATTAAATATGCACTTTTGGATTGTGTATGCGTGGCTTCCTTTACGCTGATAACAACCACCATCCACAGTCTCTCGAATTCGAAATAGGACCTCTTGAAATTTGGCTTTTTCGCAATTTTGGACAGCCCTAGCTCTGAAACTATGCACTTCTCGCCACAGGTCCATATAAACTTTTTATCTTATTTTGATGTGAGGAATCACCACTTAGTGGTTGTCGGGTAGTCCATTAACACCCTGTATATATAAAATTGAAAATCACTGTTTGTGACTCTAAATATCCTGAACCACCTGACCGATCTCGATCAAATTTGTAACGTGGATGAGGTTCAAGGCTGGTCTATTTTTAGGCTATTCACTTTGAAGGTAGAACTGAGGGGAGGGGAAAAAGGAAGTGGTATAAAATAAATAAAACTTAATAACTCCTGAACCACTCGACCGACCTTGATCAAATTTTCAACGTAGATGAGGTTTAGGCCTAGGATCGTTTTTGTGATTTCAATTTGACGGAGCAACGTAGGGGAGGAGACGGAGGGGGAAATATATAAAAATCAATCTATATAAGACTGAAAGTGATTTTTTTTTTTTTTTTTTTTTTTTGTAACTTAATAACTCTTGAACTATCTGACCGATCTCAATCAAATTTTCAAAATGCATGAGGTTCGGATGTCGAAACATTTTTGTAATTTCACTTTAACGGTAGATCCTATTAGAGTGGGATGGGAGAGGACGCATAAATAAAAACTAATAAAACTTAATAACTTTCGAACTACCCAACCAATGTCGATCAAATTTTCAACATATATAAGGGTCGGAACTTGGTTTTTCTATCGTTTCACTTTGATGAGCCAACCTAGGGTTGGAGGAGGGGGAGATATATGTAAAAATAAAATAAAAATGACCGCCTTTGTGACTTCATCACTCTTGAACCACCCGACCAATTTCAATCAAATTTTCAACATACATGAGTATGGGGCAGGGATTACTTTAGGCTATCCACTTTGACGCTGCAATGTAGGTGAGGGCGAGGGGGAGAGAAATTTAAAAATGATCAAAATGGCCCATATTAGTGTTGAATCCATAGTTTTTGGAGTCGACGAGAGAAACAGTGACACTTCTGATGCTGTTTCAATCCAAGTTCAGCCCTGATAGTTGGAGAGGAAGAGGATACAACGTAGGGAAAGTGTATAAACATTTTAAACTAATCGAAAATTAGTAATATTAGTGTCGAAACCGTAGTCTTAGGAGTAGCTGATCTTAACAGAAAAAATTCTGATGAAGTGTGCCGCAGCACGGAATAGGAGGAGAGCAGCTATATATAATAATGATCGAAAATGACCAATATATATATATATATATATATATATATATATATATATATATATATATGTGTGTGTGTGTGTGTGTGTGTGCGTGTGTGTGTGTTTGTGTTTGTGTGTAGATAGTCGAGAATGACTGATATTAGTGTTGAATCTATAGTTCTTGGAGTCGCACAGATGATCAATGATCTTTCTGATGCCTTTTAAATTGATGCCATTAAAAACGAAAAGAGCAAATTTCACGGATACTAAACACATGAGATACTAAGTTGTGCATTTGAACATTCATTTCAACCCAGCGAAGCGATTAATGTATGCTAGTATGTATCTAAAATACTTGTAATGATAAACATCACAAATGACCTTTAATGTATTTTAAATCAGCAATGACTGAGATTTCTTTAATTTTCTGGACAAAAACTATAATTTGTTGATGCATTTTCTGCCTTGGTACACTAGTATCACCAGCGATTATTATGTTTATTGAACTAGTTACGCGAGTTAATTAAGAGGAAGTAATGCTGATAGAAATGAATCCCAAAGTAAAGTTCGGGTAGGAAAATGTTTGTCCACGACCTTTCACGTCGAGATTTTAATGAAACAAGGAGATGCGTTGTCGCCACTATTATTTAACTTTGTTCTGGAATACGCTATAAGGAAAATCAAAGATAACAACCAGGGCCTAGAGTTGAACGGTATTCACCAGGTTATGGCATATGCTGACGATATAAATTTAATAGGGAATTATTGGAGAACAATAGAAAGAAATGCAGAGATCTTATTAAACGCTTGCAGGGACATGGGTTTAGAAGTAAATGCAGACAAAACTAAATACATGGAAGTGCGTCGGGACCGTAATACGGCAAATTGTGGATGTGTTAAAATATTAAATAATACTTTTGATAAAGTGAATAGTATCAAATATCTATGATCAGCATTAACATATTCACGAAGAAATTAAATGTCGACTAAAAGCAGGGAATTCGTCTTACTATTCGGTTCAAAAACTCTTGTCGTCGCGAATTCTATCGAGGAATCTCAAGCTTAAAATATACAAAACGATAATGATCCTGTTGTTCTGTATAGTTGCGAAACATGGTCGCTTATTCTGAGGGAAGAACATAGACTGAAAGTATTTGAGAACAAGATCCTAAGACGAATATTCAGACAGAAGAGGAATGGGAATGGGGAATGGCGGAAACTTCATAATGAGGAACTACATAATTTATACCGTTAGTCAAACATTGTTATTGTCGTCAAGTCTAGCAGGCGTAGGTGCGCGGGTTATGTAGCTAGAATGGAGGAAAGTAGAAACGCTTGCAAAGTCTTGACTGGAAGACCAATCGGAAAATGACCATTAGGAAGACCTAGGAGCAAATGGGAGGACAATATTAAGATGGATCTCCCAGAGATTGGAATACGAATTAGAAACTGGATACAGTTAGCTAAAAATTGAAGTCAGTGGAGAGCTTTTGTGAACATGGCTTGAACCTGCGGGTTCCATAGGCCATAGAGTTAGTTAGTTAGTTAGTTAATGCTGATAGTTGTCCAAAGGATTTCATATTTTCACATGATAATTACCGAACCCACACGTCACACGTTACTGCCGCCAAATTAATCTACCCTTGGTTAGTGGTTTAATAATCTATATATTAGAAGGCTAAGTTTATATGTTTGTCTCCAATCCTTTCAACAATGACATCTCGGAAACCATAAGTGCTAGAAACGTGGCCTTTTGCTGGTCGATTCCAAATTTTGAGTAGATTGTCCAGTTCTAATTGAATATTAACAAAAAACGGGATCGTTTTTTCTTTATTACGTTTTTTAGGGGCACACTGGGAGTTTTATAATTTTAAAAACGTAATGTATCGTATCATATGTGTTATACATTCCAACACAACACAGTTGTATACAGGGATTGCGTATTCCTCAGGCGTTTGTTTCATGGCCAAATGATAATTAGAAACGAAGGATAACCATTTCTTCAGTCTAAGATGAATCTTTATTGTTTGCAGTGATTTGTCCAACGAACACCATATATCACTGACGTTATAATTAATTGTGTATCTAATGTAGTTGTTTGTTACATACTGCATGCAAAAAGAAAGAAAACACTGATCATACATTAATTAGATACTTAACGGGAAGTATACTCAATCTTTCATATGGTGCAAGATATTGACAAAATAATCGTCAAATTTCCGCTTTATTGCACCCCTTGCCCATTTTTATCAAGACGTCTTTCACTGTGTCTGTAAAGGGACATGTACAGATATTGTGAGGAATGACAACGAGATTCATGCACATATGTGAATGATGCACTGTGTAGAGAGCACAAGTTCAGCTATTGTATCACTATACTGGACGTGCGGATTCAAGAAAACTGATTGAACATATAAACTTCAATATCTAAATTCTATATTAGTGTTTCCTAGCCTAAGTGATTAAAATTAGTTTTTTTTCCAGCATAATATATCCATTTAAAAAGCGACTGCCTCGAGTATATAATTGGAATCTAGAAGATGGTTATAGCAATGATGCTGTGGCAGAAAATTGCTTTCATCGAAAAGTTTACCCAACATGCGCTACGTTTGCTTTCATTTTTTTCCTCGAAATCGAAGATGGAGTAAGTGAACTAGCTTGTTTGCAATCTAGTGGGAAATACCAGGTATCTATAAAACATATTATTGTGTACGACAATTTAAAGAAACAAAATATTTAATTGAAATGGAAAATGTATGTAAAGTAGGCAATGGATGAAGTGGAGGCAGTTTGAATATTCTTTAGGATTCATAATCCAATAGAAAATTTAAAGTGTCTTGATTTCTACAATGCAAATGACCGGCTATGACTTTTAAAAATAGGAAGAGGCACAAAGAATGTGTAAGAATGTTGACATGACGAGAAGATCATACAAATACTGCCGAATTCTCTTCCGGGTAAGGAAGTGCTATTTTGAGGCCGGGACTCTGTGAGTCGGCTTATTCATCATCGATAATTTCTAATTCTGTCAGCCAGAGGTTCTGTTCGTCACTATTACCAAAAAAATAAGTGATCATGTATTGTCTAGCCTAGCCTTAAAAGCCATACCAGTCCTCGAAATTCTCTGTAATTATTCAATTATATTTCTTATTTTCTGAACATAAGATTATTAAATTCTTGTTCTAAATCATCTTTGTGTTGTTGCATTCTATAGCTGAATTTTAAATTCAACGTTTGTAGTCAATTCTAAGCTACGTTTTCTACTCCCCCAGAGTGCATTTATTTAGATTACTTCTTGGAGGAACTGCGTGGATGTCAATGTCATTCAGCAATTTCATGTGTGGGAATGGTCTGCGGTTCACAGCCCGGACAAAATGTCTCCGTTTGGTATTCCACCGGGAGGTTTCTAACCACCTTTCCCGTCTCAAAAACGGTCACGTTTAAAATAGATTGCAAACCTATTTGAGGTTTCAGCAGCATAGATGTATGCATTCAGTAGATATTTTATGATACCGTGTTGCTCTAATTTAGTACCGTAAACACAATACGTTTTTGACTTCATTGGATAACAATCACAATTTTGAAATTCTTCCACCATAGCTCCTGAGCCCCTCAGGTCTTGATATTCGGTTAGTGTTACACTCCAAACAGCAAATAAAATTCCAGGGGGTTAAGCAGTAGTTGAGAATTTTTTTTAGTACAATACCGATTACAATGTATTTTATATACTAAAAGTGAAACATATATTGCTGTCCCTTCGTCGGTGATGAGGACAACTCAGAATTTAGTATGCATCTTCTATTTTCAATATTCACTGCATAACTAGCAATAGTTAAGTTGGCTCTCGACTATGTGATTCAGCCCTAACTTCTTCGTGTCTTATCTTCAAAGACTTGCAAAACGTTTTAAGAAGCTCTTAGAATGTCTCTAGTGAGCATGTCATCGTAAAGGGCATTTTGGTGAGGTGATATAGCTACAGAAATAGGACTGTCTCAGCGTTGTCTGCTTACTCAATGGGTATGTCGCAAGTCAAGAAAATGAGTGTGTTGACACACCAGCCAAGACTTCATCATTCGCAGATATTATATTGGAGGACGCTCTTCCGTCCTTCGATTTCTGTAGTTATTTAGTTCAAGAGAAGCGCTCTGACAAGCGGACTGGCAGCAGTCCACATGCTGTTGAATTTGTTTTGGGCAATTTGTAAACATCATTGTGTTCTGTTCACCGTAATGAAGTGATCCTAGTACACTTACGAATCTCATACAGTCCTATTTAGCGTGTGTCATTTACGTTGTCCATCGTCAATGTTGTTTCATGTCGACAAATATTTTGTATATTTCTTATTTAATTCCAAGAATACCATTGAGAATGTTAAGACTGACTAATAATGTTTTTTTTTTTTCAGGTTTTAGTGATAATTATGTCGTTAGTGCCCTATTGTTGAGTATGTTCTTGAGATTAAATTGACTAGCTTACCTTCTATGACACGGGAGGGTCCCACAAGTTGTAGCTGAAACCTGATTGTCACATAGCATGTCTGATAGAGCATCATGAGAAATGAAAACGATCAAAATTTAAGATGCTATGGACCAGAAGGGTAGGAGCTACAGGGTTTCAAAATTTAAATAAAAATGGAATCTTTGAGATTTACGTCCCATGGTTATGCCGGTTAAGCTAAAGGAGACGCTGATTATGAGAAATGAGTGAAATGGTGGAATGAAGAAAGTGGGAGGAAACGGTAGAACCCCGAGAAAACACACGCACATGGTGTTTGTCCACCACAAAGTTCACTTGGCGGGGGCTTTCAAAATTTAAATATTCCAAAATATATATCATGCAAATATATAGTACGGTTTAAGTAAATATCTTAAAAACTGTTAAAGCAATCAAAACAAAAGTTGCGCAATATAATAAGAACAAAATGCGCTATTGAAAACCACAAACAGCGTTGCCATAAGTGAATCAGTGTTGCCAACGCAGCATAAAATATTTTGTTTGAAATAGCGCCATACACAAATGTGCACAGATTTAAAATGCACCATTTATCACTAAACATAACAGTGGAGTGTAATGGTACACTGTTGCATACTGTTGGTGCTACTTGTGCTGAAAATGTACAATGGAGAAGTCTGATATGTGGCAACAAAGGGCAATAAAGGAATCTGGGTCTCATACTATGAATTTAGTTCAAATGCATAATATCGATAGATAACAAAGCAAAATGTGAGCATTGTCACAAAATATTGATGCATTTGGAAAACGAAATTGAGTGATGCCATTTTTACGTTCTGGACGGGATCTATAGTGTAAAGTTGGAACCGAACCATTATGAAAGAGAAAGATAACAGTGAAATATAAGGTAAAAATACAACAAAAACATGTCCGAGGCGGGATTGAAACCTGCGATCCCTAATGTATCAGTTGTCTAGCCTTCTAGACCACACGGCTATCCGGGCCGATTAAAAACGAAATGAGGTAATAATAAATAATTATATTTCCAATGTGAATATGGTAATATTACAGTGTACAAACATAATCATATGGTATGTAGGAGAGGAAGTAAAAGAATATGTCACTTAACACGAAAGACAGAAACCAAGAAAGTACTCTTCCAAGTATTGATAAGATAACCTGGAGCACCAGTTTTACAGAATTAGAAAACACGAGTTACTTTTTTCGCGTGTATCATATTGTATTCGGGAGTTGTCTGCTTATTCACCGGAGTTACGGAAGTGTAATGCAGATCCCTCGCTTTTTTCTAGAGCATTCCTTTATTACTCTCTGTTGCCACATTTTAGATTTCTCCATTGTACATTTTCAGCACATATAGCTCCAACAGTGTGCAACACTGTACCACTATACTTCACTGTTATGTTTAGTGATAATAGTGCATTTGAAATCTGTGCACATTTGTATATGGTGCTATTTCAAAGAAAAGATTTTTATGCTGCGTTGGCAACACTGCTTCACATACGGCAATGCTGTTTACGGGTTTCGATAGGGTATTTTGTTCTCAATATATTGTGCAACTTTTGTTTTGATTGCTTCAACGGTTTTCAAGATATTTACTTTAAACGTACATAATTCCATGATATAATTTTTTTGATATTCAAATTTTGAAGCCTCGTATATCCTATCCTTCTGGTCCATAGCATCTTAAATTTTGCTCATTTTCATTTCTCATGATGCTCTATCAGATGTGTTGTGTGGCAATCAGATTCCAGCGACAACTTGTGGGACCCTCCCGTGTGAGGATTTTTTTTAAAATATTCAGTTTACTTTATTATTGTAAATAGTATATTTATATTTTGTGCTCCAAATTTTCTATTTTGTATTTTATCATTTTAACTTTATCAAGATCTTGCTTTTAGTTCCGTAGATCCATTGATTTTATTCTGGTTATTTCATCGATCTGATATCAGATTTACATTTTTTTTAAATCCTAGTTTTCATCATTTTATATTAAGAGTTTACATATATGTAAGGAAAATGTAGTAGCCATTGGGAACTAAAAACGTTAACGTTACACATACAATCAATCAATCAAATAAAATATTTACTTGGATCAATATCCCTGCTTCAAATTAGTAAATAAGAAAATTAATCCATATACAATCTTTCATATTGATATTTTAAATTTGATTTTATTTTTTAGGTAATGGTTCACAATCCTTGGGAATTTCCTACAATGGAAAATGCTTTGTCTTTGGAAATAGATAAAACAACATATATATCTATAAAACCATCCATGACAGTAAATGATGATCAGATCAGTAAATACTCAAAAGAGCAACGTAATTGCTTCACTCAAAGTGAGAGAAAGTTACAATTCTTTCAAATATACACGAAGAGAAACTGTGAATTCGAATGCTTGGTGAAGCGAACTATGAAGAGATGTGGATGCGTGATGTTCTATATGCCACGTAAGTTGCCATATTCAAAAGTATTTCGTATATATATATTTACAGTGGCGGATCCAGGATATGATCAAGTGACGGAGTAAACCATAGTTTAGCCGGTACAGACCCCCTTGGATCCGCGCCTGTTACATATATATATACAATGTATCATCTTAAACATAATTTGTACTCCATTTAACTGACGAATACAAAAATAATTAGTTTTGCAATTAGATTAATTTGTTGTATATATATATATATATATATATATATATATATATATATATATATATATATATATATATATATCAGGAGTAAATGCATTGATTAACCCCTGATTTACTCATCATGCGAAATGCAAAACTGATATGGGAGAAAGGGATCTTCAATGTTTTCTATTTTCTCCATTCTTCAAAACTATTGGGTGTAGAACGTCGACAGTTAGTTTCAGGAAAAAAAATGAGTTTGAATATATTTTTGCCTTTGACCAGTTCTTCAAACATATTTGGCCTAGAACCTTAAAATTTTGTACAAATATTATACTTACACACTACAATGTAAATGATGTAAAAATTTACAAATGCAGTCCCTTAGGGAGTAAGGAATATTGGGTAATTTTGCATTCCCCATATTTTAGGGGTGATTAAATGTTATCTTTTATAGAAGTATTTTCCTTGCACACTAAGTTGTGATTAATGCCGGAGTTTCCCAAATGCCATCGTTAAAAGTGTAAGCGTAGCTTGAATAGTTGTATTGCTTTTACCATATCCTCTGTAGTACTAGGTGCAGAATTTTAAATCGTATATCAATAATTTTCTTAAGTCTAGGCCGCAGATTGACTAATATTTTGCAAAATGGAAGGGTAGGAATATTTTTTATTTTTATTTATTTATTTGTATTTTGTTAACGTTTTTCCTTTTTATTCTTTTCAATCTTTTCCTGTGAGACTATGTAAGAGACAGGACGTATGCTACACACACATTTAATAAGGAAGCATCCATAATATGGAAGATTTACTTAATTGTTGTCATACAGCACAACTACTTCACAATACTCTGCAAAACTGCATATTACTTACAAGCAACGTACAGAACAAGGCAGGATCAGATCCGACTCAAACTTCGCCCAGAGGACACATAATAGAAAAGAAGAAAAGTACCAAATTGGAGCTGCCCCCATCCAGAAACACCAAGGATATGCTCCGCAACATAACGCACCACGGGACAATATAAGGTAAACATCGCAAGATACCCATTTATGTCGAAAACAAAAAGAATGGGCAGCACCAGGATGATATCAACATATTTGATATGCTATAACACTGACTTGGAGGCCATCTTGGAAGCCGCGATCTTGGATATAACGTAAGTTATTGAAATGAGAAGCGGGGTGTATGATATATCGATGTAAGGTAAAACGCAAAAGGAAAACCAATGATATAACCGCGATATACATATGTGTAATGGTGTGGACGGGACGAAGTGTGGAAGACTCGAGCAAAACAAACGTGTATTCGAAGGACAGAATAATAGGTCAAGACTTATCATCTTGGATTGGTGATCAAAAGCACGACCTACCTGGGAATGAAGCCCACATTTTGTACGTTTCTTGTTCAATTTTCTTGCTGTTTCGTGTAAACAAAGGACATTTCGGCCCACGTTTGTTTAAATAACACTATCTGAAACAAAGTGTGTACGGATGAGAAAGCCTAGCCATGTTCTAGCTTACATTTCTTTTCCTTTGCGCGGTTTGCTACACTGTTTTGCGACGGTCCTAAACAGTCACAATTTGAGAGAAAGGCAGCGTTCTGCATTGATTCGATTGCTCGATGAGTTGTTGCAGTCTCCCACGAGAAGGCTAGTTTATCACAGAATGAAACGACTCGAATTGATTCTACTGGTTTCGAGAGTCTCATCCGCATTCACTTTTGTTACATCGTGGTTGTTCAAGATCTCTAGCATGTGTTCAGTTGCTTGTCGTTCGTCCACTGTCGGTTCTGTCGATTAGACGTACACTTGTTTTGGAAGTACGCTTTGCATCAGTAACAACACATTGAGAGGGTTCGCCATTGCAGCTCTACATTGGTGTTTGTAGATGAACGATATTGCGGACTACATTCACTACACAGAATATTGCGTATTTTGGCTTGTGTATGCCACAAACACACTATCACTTCTCACTGGCCGGCCCCTACTATCACGTTCACTTCGTTCCATATGTGCAAGTGAAACCAGTAGACACAATTCGAGTCCTCTCATTTTGTGGTAAATTAGCCTTCTAGTGGGAGACTGAAACAACTCATGGAACACATCAAGTCAATGTAGAACGTTGCCTTTCCCTCATATTGTGACTGTTTGGGACAGTAGTGAAACGGTGTAGCAAGCCGCGAAAAGGAAAAGAAATGTAAACTGGAACATGGCTAGGCTTTCTCATCCGTACACACTTTGTTTCAGATAGTGTCGTAAACAAACGTAGGTCGAAATGTCCTTTGTTTACACGGAACAGCAAGAAAATTGAAAAAGAAACGTACAAAACGTTGTCCGAGAGTGGGCTTCATTCCCAGATAGGTCGTGCTTTTGATCACCAATCCAAGATGATATCTCCTACACTCCACAGTTACTTGTCGCGTACAATTGTCGTGGGGTCTTGCCCTATTATTCTGTCCTTCGAATACACGTTTGTTTTGCTCGAGCCTTCCACACTTCGTACCGTCCACACCATTACACAAATGTTTTTCACGGTTACACCATTGGTTTTCCTTTTGCATTTTACCTTACATTGATATATCACACACCCCGCTTCTCATTTCAATACCTTAGGCTATATCCAAGATCGCGGCTTTCAAGATGGTCTCCAAGTCAGTGTTATAGCATATCAAATATGTTTATATCATCCTGGTGCTGCCCATTCTTTTCGTTTTCGACATAAATGGGTATCTTGCGATGTTTACCTTATATCATATTATCCCGTGGTGCGTTATGTTGCGAAGCATATCTCTGGTGTTTCTGGATGGGGGCAGCTCCAATTTGGCATTTTTCTTCTTTTCTATTATGTGTCCTCTGGGCGAAGTTTGAGTCGGATCTGATCCTGCCTTGTTCTGTACGTTGCTTGCTAGACATACTCGGCAGACAAAAGGCACAGAAGATCAATTTGGCTGTGCTCTGGTACAGTAAGGGACACTTCTGGATGGTACACCTATATGAAAATTTACGGCAAAAATGTACCATCCAGAAGTGTCTCTTACTGTAGAAACCGTACTGCTTGCAGCGTAATAGTTAGTTTGCAATAAAGTATTTTTAACGTTGGAAAGATTTTATTAACGCTTAGCATGTTATTATTATTGAAACATTAGAATTGTTATTTGGTGTAATGATATATGTGCTTTTAAAATAAACATTCTTTTAGTTCAATCTTAGCCCGTAGTTACTTACAAGAGACAGAATGCTTGATTTTAATGGTTTAAATCTGAGAGGTTGCATACGGATACTTTTCACTGGTTACAGTCTTGATATAGATTTATTGCTCTCCAAGAAAATCCACATAAATCAAGAGAAATGCTGAAAAAAACCCTGGACGCACAACACAAAGAAGCTGATTGAAACGAAGATGTTGCAAATCTTAATAATGAATCAATTTGTTGTTTCACATTCGATCTTTGACACATTTAGGGACAGCAAGATTTCTATTACTTCTCTCTTACTCTTATAGATGACAGAAAAGTATAAATTCTGGTTGACTGCAACGAGTAACACACAAAGTTTCAATTTCATCCGCATGTGTAATTGGCAGCAACTTTTTAATAGTAGAAAGTGAAATTTAAAATAGCTGTCGTTAGGTACATCGTTATCTTGAAGACTTAACGGCTTTATTGCACGAAGAAGATTGCTCAAGATAGTTTCCCATGTTATCTATTGCATAACAATAATAATAATAATAATAATAATAATAATAATAATAATAATAATAATAATAATAATAATAATAATAATAACTCTATGGCCTATGAAATCCTGAGTTTCAATACTACGTTCACAAAAATTCTCAATTGGTATCTGTCCTTAGCCAATTGGATCCAATTTCTACTTGTATTCCCGTTTCCACGAGATTCATCTTAATGTTGTCCTCTCATTTGCATCTGGGACTGTTTATTGGTGTTCTCCTATTGGGTTTCCAGTTAAAACTACGGAAGTGTTCCTACTTTTTTCCATTCTAGCTACATGACGTGCCCAACTAAGCCTCCTAAACTTGACTACTCTAGCAATGTTTGGTAAATAGTTTAAATTATGCAGTTCATCGTTATGAAGTTTTCTGTCATTCCTTGTTTTCGTCCCACTTGGGTCCCAATGTTAGAGTCAGAATTTTATTCCCAAACACTTGCAGCCTGCATTCTTTCCTTAGAGTAAGCAACCATGTCGGGCAATTATAGAGTACAATAACCATGATTATCGTTTCATACATTTTAAGTTACAAATTCCTCAACATAATTAGCGAAGACAATCGATTTGAATGAATCATAACACGAGTTCCCTGCTTCCAGTTGACATTCATTTTTTTCCTGCGTGTAGTTTTGGTTTGTTAATTTGGGTCCTAGATATTTGAAAGGCTCCACTCTGGCGTAAATATTATTTAATATTTGATTCATCAATAATTGATGTATTACGATTCCAGAAAATTTCCGTATTTAGTTTTCTCTGCATTTATATCTACTTCCAAACCCACGTCTATGTCCATTTTACAGACGTTCTCAGAAACAAAACCTCTGTATTTCATGTATTTTCATTATATTAAACCTTATCATATTTATAATAATAATAATAATAATAATAATAATAATAATAATAATAATAATAATATACCAACATCTTAATGGGTAATTATAAATTACGTCTATGTGTCTCTTCACGGGATAACTCTTGAACGAAGGACAAATCATTATTATTATTATTATTATCATTATCGTTATCATTATTATTATTATTATTATTATTATTATTATTATTATTATTATTATTATTATTATTATTATTATTATTAGCCTTCTTTCAAAGTTATCCTTTGCAGTAACGGACAGACGTAAGCCACCGTTACCCGTTAGGATGTTAGCGGATTGACTCTATTAACGAAATCATCCGAAATAATTGATCTAGCTAACTAGTGCAGAAAGAAAATACACACATAATCCAGAAATTGATTTTCGTAAAGGAATTACTGTGCGGTTTCATTTAGGAATCATGTTATGCTACAGTCTTTAAAGAGACGTTTTCTAGTAAAATACTAGCAGAATTATAAAACGTTTTCGGAAAATTTCGCCGGAGAAAACACACCTCCAAAATAAACTACCCCTTATAGATGTGCTCTTAAAAGATGACTTATGCCATACGTTAGGGCCATTAATGAAATATTTCTTAATAAAGTATCAACAAATCACATGAGTCGTATTTGAAAATTTGGTCTAGATGGGTAGGGTAGATCAAGAGTTAATAAGTATTATTTATGTTGATGTATCTTTCTCTCCCCCGCCCCTACAATGTACCGTCAAAGTGAAAAGACAAAAACTATCCCAGATCCGTGCATCATCTACGTTGAAAATTTGATCGAGATCGATCGGGTGGTTCAAGAGATATGAAGTAACAAACGTATACTTTCACTTTTATTTTTCATACATATAAAGTTCAATTTTAGAGAAACTGAATAATACGCTGAATTGAAGGCTATATGGAAAGAAGGGCTAATCGACATTTTACATTTTTTTCAGAAGAAACTATTTGCAATACTGATGGATCCTTCCCTTCCATGCATAGCTCTTTTTTCTTCTGTAAGTTTCTCTTTTCTTCGAGTCACTTTTATCACACTATTTTTATTATATTTAATATTTAGAAGTACAAACTAGCATCAATAAGTGGTGTCCATATAAGCTTCTTTTTCTCTCAAAATTGCAATGAGTCTCCTTTTTTCATGTACACCTTGTTATGTGAACTGATTAAGACAACGGCACAGAATGAACAAAGATGTTTCTTTATTTCTAGATGAGAAGAACGCTTCATACTGTCCAGATTTATCTTGCTATGCTCTTTGGGTAAAAGGTAAGTAAAATCGTAACTAGTAATGTCATTTGTTCTAGTTACAAACACATTATTTATGTTTGTGGTACACTTATAATGACTAGATTTATAATTTTGAATTAATATAAGGATGATAGAACTTTCACACTTCTTTTCACACACAAAAAAACTATACTGCCTCCTACAGACTGTCAAGAAATTGAATACAAATCCTTACGTTCCTTGGGTCTGCGTACAAGAAACATCTATTTTCCCTTCATTCTGTTATGGAGATACTTCCGCAATACTTCAATAGAAATAGTTCTTCTGTAAAATGCTGCCAAGTAAATATACAACTGCCATGTAGGAATTAATCATAAAATATGGCAGAAAAGGAGATAAAAGTCAAAAACTGTCATACTACGTGTTCCAGATTTAAGGCTGTAAAGATTACACAATCAACATAACAGTAACAGAAACAAACGAAGTTAATCACAGTCATGCGTACTTGATGTAGTGGATAGCTTCAAAGACCTGTATGACACTGTCCCTTTTGACATAGGTTCGAATCCAGTCTGCAAAAAGTACTTATTTTTTTAAAAAATAAATCATTTGCCTTTTATTGATAATGAGCACTCATGTATGTGCTTCAAAATTTATATAAGTTATGTAAGATAATACATATTAAAAAAAAATCTAATCTATTTCATTTTTTCTCTGATATATACTTTTAAGCAGAAAACAGTGTGGACACTGGTATATCTTAGATACCATTTCTTTAGTATTTCGCACATGGGGAGCCATTGTAGAAGAAAATAACTGTTCATTAAATTATATCAATACTTGCAAAATTGTCCATTCTGAGCACGAGAAGAATAACATGTAATACATATAAAATCGAAAATTTAAACATTGTAGAAATTTTGTAGAAATTATTTCCTTTTCTCCCTTAAGATTCAGAATTTCTAAATCACATATTTTTACTGACAAGGGAACCTTCCGAAAATTATAGTTGCAGTGAAAGATATGGCCTATGCCAATTGAAAGAGCTGTAACAGAAATGAGCATTCCCAAAAAATTAGCTGCCCATAGCAATAGGTTCAAGAAATATAAGAGGTGGAAGTTCGGGAAACAGCAAAGTTGGACAAGGGGGAAAAGTGCAAAAAAGGGGGGCACGGCAAAATACAATGCTGGCAAGTGATGCATAGAAAGGGACTTGCCACACTAGGGAACAAATGGAGGCCACCAGTAGGATTAACAGTGTTGCCAACTGCAATAAAAAGTACATGTTTTGCAAAGAGCACTATATGAATTGAGTGCAATATTCAGTGTCATGTAGAACATAAGATATGGCGTGTATAATCAGTGGTACAATCTAACAAAAGAAAATAGAAAAAACAGAAGTACGAAAAATACGGAAAAGACGAAGTTGGCCATAGTGCGCCACATTTGATCACGAGCTGTGCATATTAGAATGGACAAAACAAGAAGCACCGACTATGCAGGAAACCGACGTACCCAGAGTCGAAAAGAAAAACGAGTTCCAAAGTTGGCAGCACTGGCCATGAACATCCAGACAAGTCTAATATTGTCAAGCCACTCGCTTTACAAAAAGAAAATTCCGTTAACAGGCATCACTCGGAATGCATCAATGCTAGAGTGATTGAGGCAATGCCAAGTCGGGGAACATGAAATGGTTGGGTTGAGCCAACAACCTATAATAGAAGTAAACATTATGTCATGATTGGGTCGTATGTGGGAATATACAGGGTGTCCCACCAAACTTTGTGACCTGAAATATTTGAGAAACGAACAAAAATGTGACGGATCCAGTTGTGCAGGAATGTACCAATATCAGGGGATGATAAAAGTCTGTGAGAAGCAAGTGCCCCCAGGATCCCCATCATAGGGCCCCAGGAGCCAACTTCAAACTTTCAAATGGCAACAGGGATCGAGTGGTACCTCTCTCGATAGATCATGGAATGTGCAACAACACATATAGGAAACATTTGCTATATGAAGCATGTTTTTCAAAATGGCCGCCACAAATATATGTTGTGTCTTAACATGGCATCGAACATTGTGATCTCAAATTGCTGCGAAGCGAAAAGAGATGTTGCAAATCCAATTGCACAGGAAGGTACTCATGTCGAGGGCCAAGAAAACTTTGTAAGAAGCAAGTCCCCAGGGTCCCCATCATAAGGCTCGAGGGGTCAACCGCAACATTTCAAATGGGAACAGGGGGCGGATGATATTTCTCTGGATAGATACAACACCGCCTTTAAGAAACATTTGCCATATGAAGCCGGGTTTCAAAATGGCCGCCAAAAATGCACGTTGTTCTTGTCACCGAGCAGATATTTTTGGCGGCCATTTTGAAATCCCATATAGTAAATATTTCTGATATGCGTTGTTGCATATTCCATGATTTATCGAAAGAAATATAACTCGACCGAGGGTGCTATTTGAAAGTTTGAAGTTGGCCCCTGGGACCCTATGATGGGGGACTTGGGGGCACTTGCGTCTCACAGAAGTTTCTCGCCCGCTGACATGGGTACATTCCTGCACAACTGGATGTGTAACATTTTTTTTCGCTTTGAAACTATTTCAGTCGCAGAGTTAGGTGGGACACTCTGGATACATCATATAGGCGGTGGTAATACTGCAGACAGCAACACACAGCACATCAAGCCTTTGATTATGTTTGCTTTATACTGGTGTGGATATGTGATAGAAAGACCACCAAAGGTTCCGACACCTCTAGAGTACTGTTTTGAGACATTCACAGGCGATCATTGTACCATGTATGACAGATTGAATTGAAGCTGTGCTCACTGCAAATGTATCTTCTGTTTGGACCATTGCCTCATCGAACAATTGCACGTACAATGTGCACGAGCATGTACAAATGATGCGAAGGCTAATGCCTCTTGTCGGAATTTTCTTTTTGTGAAGCGAGTGGACTAACTATATTAGAATTGTCTGGATTTTCGTGGCCAGTGCTGCCAACTTTGGAACTCGTTTTTCTTTTTGACTCTAGGTACGTCGGTTTCCTGCATAGTTGGTGCTTCTTGTTTTTTTTCATTCTAATATGCACAGCTCGTGATCAAATGTGGCGCATTATGGGCAACTTCGTCTTTTCCCTATTTTTCGTACTTCTGTTTTTTTCTATTCTCTTTTGTTAGATTGTACCACTGATTATACACGTCATATCTTATGTTCAACATGACACTGAATATTGCACTCACTACATATAGTGCTCTTTGCAAAACATGTACATTTTATTGCAGTTGGCAACACTGTTAACCCCACTGCTGGCCTTCATTTGTTCCCTATTGTGGCAAGTCTCTTTCTATACATCACTTGCCAGCATTGTATTTTGCCGTGCCCCCCTTTTTTGCACTTTTCCCCCTTGTCCAACTTTGCTGTTTCCCGAACTTCCACCCCTTATATTTCTTGAATCTAATGCTATGGGCAGCTAATTTTTTGGGAATGCTCATCTCTGTTACAGCTCTTTCAATTTGCATAGGACACATCTTTCACTACAACTATCATTTTCGGAAGGTTCCCTTGTGAGCTTATTGTGTATCGGAAAGTTTCGGCACTTTCCGATTAAAGAATGAAAAAATGAATAACTTAAAAATTTTCCTGTTTTCTTTTTTAGGAGCAGAGTTCTAGAAAGCGCTGAGAGATTTATACCCTGACTGAAATTAAGAGTTTATATACCTTAATTGACTCTTAATCACCTAAGGATATATAAGGAAAATCGAAATGACTGTTTTTCGGGTTTCGGTTTTTCCGGTTTTTATAAAACCGGTTTTGCATATCCCTAATAAATATATATATTATATATATATATATATATATATATATATATATATATATATATATATATATATATATATATATATATATATATATATATATATTGATTTCGTGGAAACAGGAGCATTCTCTCCAATTTTTCGGTGTCTTCCCTTTCGCCCTTTTCACGTTTCGCCTGGTTTCATTACTTCAGGCTATGATGCTAAGATAGTGTATGTTAATTTGATTGTAAGGCGAAACAGGCATTCCCGTTTTTCCTTTTCCCGTTTGACCTTACACTAGAGAAGGGAATTTTCAAATTATGATAGGGAAATTCAGTGTCATTTTGCAAACCATTTGTAAGGCTAGTAGTATTTTAGTTTGAACGAATAGAACATTGTATAATCAAAGTAAGTGCTCAGGGTAAAGTATTATTTGCGTCACTGTTTAATAAATTACTCATGCAGCAATGTATTTGTACCTCAAATATGAAGAAGATAGCTACGGAAGAACCAACATCAACAGTTACTAAAATATAAAGGTAAGTATATAGTAACAGTTGTAATAAGGTATAAGTAATTTTGACACTGAAGCAATTTTGACAAGATGTAATTTCATAGATTGATGCTGTTTCATATTATATCTACATAGAAACTTGATATGCTATTTTGGGTGTGATAATAAAATTTATATTCTTGTAAGATATTTGAATTTAATTTATCTGAAATAGAAAAGAGGTTGCAGTTGAGAATACAATAAGTCCCTCTTTGTTACAGATACGGAGTGAACATTCCTTTGTATATTATGAGGCCAAACGGGAAAAGACCAAACGGGAATTCCCGTTCCGTCTTAAGATAACATCCTTATCGGTTGTCTGTCAAAATATGTTTTGAGGGCATAAGGCGAAACGGGAAAAGGCCAAATGGGCATAAATCAATTTTTCACGTTTCTTATCCCTGTAGTTTGGTTTCACCGACAATAAGATAGTCACTTCTCGTTTGCGCTGCTGCTGTTTGAATGTTTCTATTCCTGTGTGTTCTGAGCATGTTTGTGGCCATTGTGACCATACTTTTGAGCAATGTAATCGTTTTGATACCTGGGTGTTCTGACCGTTGGACGACGTGACTAGGTCCCCAAAAAATATACCTGTGAATGTTGTGACAAATATAACATATGAAGCTTCAACATGTCATGATTCTCATTATATATAATACCACTCTGTAATTTGATGTTATAATTAGACATCGGATTTTTATGCGCTTTAGCCTCGTGAAATATGCATAAAACTATGCAGTTAAATATGTTAAAATATGCACTTATAATGCAGTAAAAGAGAGCATTTTCAAAGACGCAGCAAAGTTGTTAAAATCTTGCACGTGAAATATAACAAAGTTTTCGTTTTTAAGGATTTACTCTTTTCAAGCATATCACAAGACGCTTCTCTTCATTTTTTGATGTGAGTTTGTGACATTTGTAACCAAAAATTATCTCTTAACAGCTATAGATGTTATTGGACAATATTTGTAGACAGGAGCAAATTTAGTATCTACATTTTCTAGCAACTTGAAATTTTACTCTCGAAGGATTTTCCTATGAGCTGAATAAATTTGTATTATGAGTTTCTGGCAATAACATACGTCATTTTCCTTTCCACAGAGTGCCCGAATTTACAGAAACTGACTGGAGTTCGTGCTGAACTTCATCTAGAGCTAAGCGTTCACTGAGCAATATTTTTCGCGTCGCTTGTTTCTGAACTGATGTTGACACGATATTGCAATGTCTTCATCATTATCAGATTTCTTTTAACGTCTTGGCAATTGTAAACGTCTTTGCTCTGCTGATCGGTTGCTACCATTACTGGTCCTCCATAAACTAAGGATTCCTTCATCGTCCGTTGCAAAAAGCTATTCTGTTTCATAAACATCTAACAGACAATACAAACTAAAACAGCATTTATTCCATGCTATAAGCATCCATCTGAAATAAACACTTATAGAATTTACTGAATATGCTAGTCAGCACTATAATGTGCATATATCTGACCTTTATAATATGCATTTATTTCCACAATAAAATTTCAAATTAAAGCTGTATTGTTGTTGTTAGAAACCCCTACTAACAAGGGACATGACCCAATTGTCCGGCTCCGATTCCAATGACATTTCTCTAGCTGATAGAGGACATATATGTATTATTTGTGACGACAGAAATTTTTGCCATCGTGCATGTTTTCTATTTTTTTTTTTTTTATAATTTATAAGAGTTGTGATGTGGTTATTAGAGATTACTGCAGAAGTCCCTTACTAACCTTTGTAAACGGAGCGTTAATGAAAAAACATTCATGTAAATACATATAAGGCCTAGGGGGGAGTTGTATGGTAGGTATGAACTTGACCATCTTGAAATCCGCCATTTTGAATTAAGGTCAAGTTTTATTAAATGGAAATAGGGTAATATGATACATAATTTCGAGCTAGAATTTAATCACGAAGACAATGGTGAAGTTAGTTTGGAGATACACACATTTGGGGGAAAGTTATAGGCATTTAATTGTTCACTTACTACGTGCGAAAGTCCCTTACCTCCGCTTTTAACCCGCGTATTAATGAGCGTACGCGCCTGTGGCGTGGGAGTCCCGGGTTCGATTCTCGGCGGGAGCTCAAGTGGTTCGGAGTCCACGTTAATCAGTAGGTCCGCGTCTCATATAGCCTCGCTGCTGAACGGGACGTTAAACTCAAAATCAACTCAACAACGCGTATTAATGATAATAAGTGGATAAACTCTTCGGTAATACATATTATGCCTAGAGGGAAGTGATACGGTAAGGTTATCCTTGACGGCAGCCATCTTCAAATCCGCTATTTTGAATTAAAGTGAAGTTTGAAAGATGTAAACCATAGAATGTGACCTCATTTTAATAGCAAATTTTCCCAAAAAGCCAATGGTATGCTTATTTTTGTTCTATAATTAACCAGTGTGAATTTAGGACTGCTTCTAATGTGCACCAAACGTCCATTATTCGATCTTTCAAATTGGCAAACACTCCTAATTTTCACCCCACGTTCTAAGATTCCAACTGGCACTTTGCAGTTGTTGCCATGGTTCATGTTTTCTCTATTTATTACATTTTTTAAGAGTTGGGATTTGTCAGTTCGTGAATAGTGTTGGGATAAGCATCCAGCAATCTTTCTGAATTTTGAAGACTTGCAATGTAATTATTTATTTTAAAGGAGAATACATGAAGAACCTATTGCCCTATGTGACGTAAAGAAATACAAATGAAATTAAAACAAATTGGTGTTATAAGAACACAAAATTATCAGGAAATGTAGCCTACATGTTCCGCAATCTACAATCTAAAATATTTTTAAATAATACAACATTTAAGAAACAGCAGCAATGCTAGAAAATATCAAAGAGGCATTATATGACTGTTCCCACAACATTGTCTGTAGCATGAACATAATATGAAAACAGGTAACTTGTTTATAAAGAGGTGTAACTTAATTGAGTGCCCGATCAATACTAATTATAAAGTTTACAATCATGAACCATCGACAACAATCGCTAGAAAACGAATGACTTTTTTGTCTGACTAGCTAAAAAAATGGCCATAGAACATACATAAATAAATATACAATAAAGAAATAAATATAAAACAAAACAAAAGACCCTTGATTTACACAACAATCATATTTCGTTTTCCTTTTTCAAGTGACTTTCCATTTGATTTTTCGTATCATCCTATACACAAGCTACGTCTTCGGTATTACCTGAATACAAAGTTGGAGTTGTTTCGTTGTGCGATGATTCATGTCAGTAAACGAGTTTTTGAATGGCAGGTATAGGAAATAAATAATTAAATGGCAAGTCTTCAAAATTCAGAAAGATTGCTGGATGCTTATCCCAACACTATTCATGAACTAACAAATCACAACTCTTACAAAAAATGTAATAAATTTAGAAAACACGAGCCATCGCAACAACTGCAAAGTGGCAGTTGGGCTCTTAAAACATGCGGTGAAAATTAGGAGTGCTTCCAATTTGAAAGATCGAATAATGGACGTTTGGTGCACATTAGAAGCAGTCCTAAATTCACACTGGTTAATTATAGAACAAAAATAAGCATACCATTGGCTTTTTGGAAAAATTTGCTATTAAAATGAAGTGTCACATTCTGTAGTTTTCATTTTTCAAACTTCACTTTAATTCAAAATGGCGGATTTCAAGGTGGCTTCCATCAAGGATATCCTTACCGTATCACTTCCCTCTAGGCATAATATGTATTACCGAAGAGTTTATCCACTTATTATCATTAATACGCGGGTTAGAAGCGGAGGTAAGGGACTTTCGCACGTAGTAAGTGAACAATTAAATGACTATAACTTTTCCCCAAATGGGTGTATCTCAAAACTAGCTTCACCATTGTCTTTCTGATTAAATTCTAGCCCGAAATTATGTATCATATTACCCTATTTTTATTTAAAAAACTTGATCTTAATTCAAAATGGCGGATTTCAAGATGGCTGCGGTCAAGTTCATACCTACCATACAACTTCCCCCTAGGCCTTATATGTATCTACATGAATGTTTTTTTTCATTAACGCTCCGTTTACAAAGGTTAGTAAGGGACTTCTGCAGTAATCTCTAATAACCACATCACAACTCTTAAAAATTATAAAAAAAATAGAAAACATGCACGATGGCAAAAATTTCTGTCATCACAAATAATACATATATGTCCTTTATCAGCTAGAAAAATTTCATTGAAATCGGAGCCGGACAATTGGGTGATGTCCCTTGTAAGTTTAAGGGAAAAGCATATATGCAAACAAAATATGCATTTGTATAAAAATCCGATGTCTAGTTAAAATACACTGAATTGGATAATTAAACTTTACAAACTCTATATCTGTACCTGAGAGCATGAAGTGATTAAGTCACAAATCCTTGTTTACCAGAAAAGATCAAAAACATTGACTTAAGCATTAAATACATATTGTACATACTACATTAAATACTTGATTAATTACGTCATCAACCCGTATAGAACAAAATATATATAACCATTCGTTGCAGACCTTCGAAAGGTGTATAAAACTAGTTTTAACTTATTTTCACCAAAATTGGACTTACACACTTCATGCTCTCAAGTACAAATATTATCAAATAAAATGTATATAATTTTATGAATTTAATTATAATATATAATTTCTAGCATTCCAATCCAGAATATTGGCAGAATGTGACTGTAAACATGCATGTACTGAAATTCAATATGGAGCAGTAATTCAAGATATTTACTTCAAAAACTCGATGAATTATTCAATTAGAAGGTAAGTTGGAACTCTACAAGTGAGAGGATTATTTCAAAACTTAATGTGTGTGAAAATAATATTGATGTACTCTACATACTCTGGTCTCTATATGTTCGAGTATTTTTATCATGGGTTGTTTCGTGTTAATTCAACCAATATTTTTTTTTATTTTTGGTTTAATGACGCCTACGATTTTATACATGTTTATTTACACAAACTGTAAACATCACATAAATATAGCATGTAAATGTTATGCTATGTGTAGTATCTATCATAAAATATATAAAGTAACGTATGTTACTGTAACACATTTTAGCAGCTTCTTGAGCAAGAAACATTATATAGGATCTAATTTAAACTACTACACTTGGAAACATGAATATTTTGACCAAATAAGCGTTGACTATCCGAAATATTAACATTTCTATTACTGTGAAATATGTTTTATATTTTATTTTATTTTTATAATCATAATGAATGATCACCAATTATAATATATTGTGAAGGGTAATTGCAACGGACTTTCGTACAATTAGCGTTCTGATATTCGTCTAATAAGAGCTTCTTCGTGGCTAAGTAGTTAGCATAATTACCTTTGGCGTGGAAGACCCGGGATCGATTCCCGGCAGAGCTAATGTGGTTCGGATTCCATGTTAATCAGTAGGTCTGGTCTCATATAGCCTCATTGTGAAAGGGACTTAAATTCAAAATCATCTCACCTCACATTCGTCTAATAACAAACTGAAAGTTGGTGATTAACGTGTAAACAATTTCAATCTTAAAGTAAGCTCAGTAGATTTAATTATTAAAGGTTATAGATGTGAAATTAGAAGACATAGCTATACGTTAAGTAAACATGACACTAAATTGCGATCACATAGACAAATGTCTGTAAAACTGAAAATGAGATTTGTGTCTTGAGACATAGAAAAAAGTAACACAAACTATACCTTTGAAAAAAAAAAATTCAAAAAGGTCAACAATCCCAAATTCTTAAATGGAAAAATTATTAGTTCGATAGCTGCACTTAGGGTCACTCTGTACAAATTCTTATCGAAATTACTCCGGTGAACTCATCGAGTCGAGGTCGAACTTGGCATCCTGGTAAAACTTGACCTACTATAAGAGCGTGTAATATTATGTTGTTCAGCCTTAAGATTCCCAATTCATGGACGGTCAAATTTTCGATATGAAAACCCATGTAGTTGTAACCACAGGGGCCGAACCTCGGAAGTAGATTCCTGTCCCCCAGAATATTGTTATCTTAGTTTGCGTCTTTATCTTAGATTTCTGACAACCAAACACATAAAACTTGAATGGGACTTACCAACGCTATGCAGAAATCGGCTCTACCGGTTGTCAACTAGCAAAAATAAAGCTTTTGACAAATAATATTTGTATAAAATAATCACAGTGTCCAACACAAAAGAAAGTAAATGAAAAAGACAAACATGATACATACTAGTGTATGGAACCCCTATTGTTGTGCAAATTGCATTCTCAAATTGCATTTTTTGGGGGAAGGCAACGTTGCGGAGATAGGAAAAGCTCTCTATTTATTCACACATTCTATGGAATTGTATCTGCATAAAGAATCGATGAAGAAATATTGTTAAGTGAATAACATTTTTATTAAAAACTAGCTGAACCTTCGCTCTCTACTAAGCGCATCGTTCTGTTATGACCTTGAATATCCTTCCCACTGTGCATGTCTCCTTACTCACACAAGTAAAGGATAGGAGACTCACAAAAGAAGTGAATTGCTATGCATGGATGTTGGAATGAGTTTGTAGCAAATTTGTTGAAGTAACACAATATCAAGTGGAAACATTTTTGTCTAATAAATCCATATCCGTTAGAGTACGTCTCATTGTGTCTCTTGAGGCCTTTGAAGTTGCCAGCATGCAATAAGTTTTGCCACTCAGATTTAAGCTAAGCGCCTGCAATGTCAGTGAACCCGCTGTACACATCTTATCTACTGGTTGCCTAACATCGTAGTTTCGGCCTGCAACAATGTTAATCTTACAGACTCAAAACGGCCCATAAAATGTTGAGTAGAACAATAACGACACGGTTTTTGGAAATTTGAATGAGAACTGGACAAACTACACAAAATTTGGAATCGACCAATGAAAAAGGAACGTTTCTTGAACTTGTGTTTTTTGAGATCTCTTTGTCGAGAGCATTGCGGACAAATATGTAAACATAATTTTAATATATAGATATTTGATTGTATAAAATGCTTATATGTAAAACCTTCATTCAACTTGTCACTCCGAACTTCCATACATTAAAAAAAGCAAATACAACATTTATTTCAGAGTCGGTAATAGAAAATAACTTTTAAAAAATAAGCGACAACTGATCCGTAGATTTCTTTTCTTCTATTTTGCTGTAAGCTAATCAGTGGTGTCATTCCGTGGCAAAGACATTGTTGTTTTATGTGTAAAATTTAACAAATTCTCAATATAAAATTTGTTTATTGTTGTTATCTACAGAGTGATTATAAATGATTCATCAGAATCAAAAGCTTATTATACAATACGTTTGTGCTAATGATGAAACGAAAGAACATATTTGGATGTTTAACTTCCCGTATTCGAATATTAGCTGGTGGTGACAGTGATCCTCTATTCCAAAATTGTGTCCATGCACCAGAAACCATTATGTGTTCTGGAATATGGGTAGTGTTTTTCCGTTCTTACCGTACTGCATGCATTTCGTAGACAGTTTTCAACTGTACTGCAGAGTCATCAAAGTATTCTGAAATGGTATCGACAGTTTAAGGGTACTAAATGCCTGTGTAAATGTATAAACACAGGATGTTCAATCATTTAAATGAAACAGTGGAGCGATGTAGGGCGATTTCCTCCATATTGTTCAGTTGTGATTGTTTCCACAAATAGTAGGGCCGCGGTGGCTCAGTGGTTATACGTTCGTGAGACTTCTTGCTAGTAACATCGTCTCTCGCTCGCTGACCGTTTGTGTTGTAACAAACGACAAGTCACGAAATTAGTTTGTGTATTTTGTTAATATCCTAATGATATTTAACTTTTTCTTAGTGTTTTGGATCTTCATATATTATTTTTTCTTTACGAAGTGATTTTTGTGGTGGTTGTACGACGAAAATTTAACATTAGTTGCTTGCGTGAGAATACTTTACTTATAAATTTTGGCTAAGTAAGTCACAAGCCTACTTCCATTTTTATATATGAATAAATACGAAACACATTCAAATTAATAATTGATCAAATTCGTAGCAAAGAACTGGATTACATAAGGAAACAACTGTATATTAAGCTAGTCAGCAAGGTGCTATGTGAACGAATTCTCTCTTCAACTAATGGTGAAGTGAAATACACTGATATTGACAAGGAACATTTGGTTCCTATTGATCTCGTTGACAACAGTTTTACAGTCGTGAAAGTGTCTTTGTGCCCCATGGCACTTAGTAATCAACAGTTAACACGAGATTTTTTTTTAATATGGTGAATTACAGTCAATCCTAGACGAACACTATTCTGCGGAGCATGTGTGTCACCCGTACCGGACATAAATTAATTAAAATGAAGTTTAAACAAAATATTTATTACAGTGTGTGGTTTACAGCTATTTTGTAATTACTTAGGACAAATCAAAACTTGCGCGTTGTGTAATTCACAGGACGATTTTGTTCAAGAGTGCTCCCTCAAAAAAGGTCCACAATTCAAAGTTAATCTGAAAGTTCGAAGTTTCCGACCACCAGTGCTTCGTATACTTCATAATCTTCCGCACGAAAAAGATTCTTTGCACACTAATCACTTCACGGAATTTCCTCTGATTACTTCTGCTCGAACTGGTGCTTCTTCAAGTCATATTGTTCCAGCAGTTGAAACATCCCACGATCCTGACATTCGCCCCGACCTACCTATGGAAAGAGTTCGTTCTACTGACCCAGAAGTTCTTGCCCCTCTGGAAACTACTACAGCACCCCATCTAATCTTGATCCCAAGCCCCAGGAAATAATCCAGGAAGGACAACTTGCTCAGGTAGATGACCAACTGTCAGTTCAGGATTTAAAAGTTGATCGGAGTGCTCCCATGGACCATGATAATCAACCTGACGTGCAATTGGTAGCAGACTCAAACATCACCCTTGACAGGAATGTACTCCCACTTACCAGTGACTGCCAGTAAATCCGATCTCAGTGCCCCTGTATACGAAAAACGTAAACTTTCCAAACTAAAGGCAAATGTTACTGGAGTTTCAAAGAATTCTAAAGGAGTCCGTACTTCAGATGTTACCCAAGTTTCAGGTGGACGAACTCGGGCCACTTTGAAAAGGTTGAAAGCTGGTACTCCGTTGGGAACGACTTATAATTATCTTCCTTGTTATATTGTGGTCTCGATTTCAGCCATTTATGCAGTGTTTACCATTTCGTTTCACTCTATTTTTGTTTCTGTTTATCTTTATGTATAGCTTTAGTTTTGCCACCATTAACTTAAATGGATTTATATCTCCTGTTAAACAAGAAGCATTAAAAGATTTTATTTACAAAACGGATATTAATGTGTTGTTCGCTCAAGAAGTAGTCCTTCAAAAGTTTGGTTATCTTTCAAATCATACATGCTATTCTCGTTTTACGGAGAATGGGCTAGGTATAGCTATCATCTATCGTAGTGATCTAGAGTTTAAGGCCGTTAATGATCACCCAAATAAACGAATCTCCGTTCTGATGTTTCAACATATCAAATTATGTAATATCATTTATAAGTACTCTAGTATACTTATAAATCTCCACACTTGCGAGAACCAGTTCTTGATATAGACTCTGGCTTGATTGCCCGAAGCAATTTAGACCTCATGACTGTTAGAGCAGTTTATCGCCGTTACATACAGACACAACACTTCGTCACTCCTCATAATCAATTGAAAGATCCACATCTTCTGTGCAGTATAAACAAAAACATTTGGCAAAACTATTTGGTTATCTTAGCTTCATAAACTAGTATGCACTTTTCTTAATTATCAATTGTTATCTATATTTTAACCAATTTGTTTTGTATCGACTGAATAACAGCCCAATGTAATGACCATAAACTCTTTGCAATAATTTGATTGTCTTACCTTCATAACACTTGTGTTTACTATTCATCATTGTCAATTGTTTCTTCTTTATCTTTTAAATTTTGTTCTTTCAATTTTTTAAAATTTACTTTCCTATATCGTTTTAAACCACATTGCTTCTGTATTAGTTTTGAAACTGTCCAATGTCACTGTAATTAAATTGTCAATAAAGCCTTTGAAGAAAGTGATAGAGCCTTCACCTCTGGTGCATGGGGTCCCGGATTCAAACCCTGCTCCGGTCAAGTGAACTTTTTGATGGACAAACACCATGTGCGTGGGTTTCCTCGGGGTTCTCCCGTTTCCTCCCACTTTCTTCATTCCACCACTTCGTTCATTTCTCATCATCACCGTCTTCTTTAGCCTATCCAGCATATTCGTAGGACGTAAAACTCAAAGATATCATTTAGTTTTTTTTTTGTTTCCAAAAATCCAATAACTAAATATTACAACTTGATGTAGCATCATGCCATTAGCACTTTGAAGTGACTACCTATCGCTATCTAAACAAGAAACTCTCACGCCGTTGGATTGGTTAATGTGCTTAAGATGACTTAGGAGTTTTTCCATGACCTTCTTTGATAGTTTGTAATTTTCCTTTTGAGTTGAGTTTATTTTGAGTTTAACGTTCCTTTCAGCAGCGAGGGTATATGAGATCTGGACCTACTAATTAACGTGAAATCCGAACCACATGAGCTCCTAGCGAGAATCGAACCCGGGTCTCCCACGCCAAATTTTCCTTTTGATGGCATTTGACAAACGCAGTGTATTCCTCAACTACCATCAACTTCTGGAACCAATGAGTTAAAGATCGCATTACGGCCATTAGTAGCGATATCCGGGGGGGGGGCGGGAACTAGTCCACATGTGGGGGGAAACTAGTCTACCGGATAGTTGTTTCCGTTTGACGAAAGAAAGCCGCACCCAGAATTTGTGGCAGTATGTCTAATACTTGAATAGCTTCTGTATATTTTTTTACTTATAAGCCTTCATTTTTTGTGTTAAACATTTTAATACAGTTATTTTTCAAGCTATTAATCACTTATAATCACCCATTACTTACGTATTTGGTGTATTCACTTTCTGATTATCTATTTCGTATTGTGCAATTATTTTTAACCTTAATACCACTCTACTATTCTATATTTTTTCAATTACTTGTGACACTAAGTGTTCTACATGCATGTATAAAAATTCAATTTTTTTATTTCCCCATTATTTTTTATTGATCCGTTTCTATTTATTCATTCACTTGGGTAATCTTCCTAAGTACTTAAGTAATCTTACTTGTGATAAAATTAAATGCATGTTATATATCATATTTTAGTCAGTAGTATTTGAATACATTGTTAATGATTAAATATGAACTATATTTTCAAAGTAAACAATGATAAACAATAATCATCTATTTTAAGAGTTAGTCTTCTATTCCATCCCAAATAATAACCGATATTCCTTCAACAAATAAATTGAAAGCCTTGATAAATTATGTTAATAAAATCTTCATCTTAATGATTTCTGTGGCACAACTATTTTGTTAGGATAAAGACAAATATTTTTATTATTCATAATTTATTTTACAGTAAGGGTGCTATAGTGACTTATTACGAAAACGAAGAGATCGTAAAGAAAATAAGAACCGAGTCTTACAGCTTGACCGATTTCTTAGGTAAGTGGTTATTTCTATTATAATTGTACTATCTAAATCAGTGGATACCCGACAATGTTTCTTACAACCACAGCTTAGCCACTAAAGAAAATATTATATTACCCGTAACTCCTAAACTCTAAATATAGTGCATACTGTACACATGTATTAGGTGTACCGGTTAACAATGCAGAGTAATAGTAAGCAGAGAAAACACGTTAATCGCAAGTTTTATTCAAAGTAATGACCATTACTAGTTACATATTTCTTAGTTACATGTTTGTCACATTTGTTTAGCTAATTGAGGAGTGTATTTCCAAAACATGCTAAATCCGTTTGGTAAAATTTTTCAGAAAGGGCAGAAAACTGTATCTCTGTACATTGAAACACTATCGCAGCGTTTCCCAACCGGTGTGCCGTGAATGAGCCGCTGGTGTGCCGCAAGAAATTGAAACAAAATGATTAATTTTATAGCATTCAAATTGTAAGACGTAGGGAAAAATGTATATTTGTATTGCACATTACTTTGTTATTGTTATGACCATTATTGCTTCTTTATTGTTGAAGACTAATTCGTAGCTTGAAAATTTAAAATATCATTCAATCCTTTCGACAAATTACTTACATTTGTGTTTTAAAAATAAAAGAGATTTGTTTGTTCGTTCGTTATTTAGTGATCTTCATTCTTAGTAAAAGGTTGGATACAGTTTTCGAAAAGGAAGCGTATTTTTAATAACCTGAGTCCAACATTTCGTTGCAGTTGTTTTCTGTTTTTAATTTAGAATGAAAAATAAGCATAGTGATTTGCCACAGGGAAAATCCGGTGATCGAGCTTTCTTTTCTGTGCGAAGGAGATCAGTAATCAAAGAAAAAATACCAGTGTGTTTTACATTTACAAATAATAATATCTATAAGTGTGCCGCGAGAATCCATGTTACACCCGTAGTGTGCCGCAAGTTGAAAAAGGTTGGGAAACTCTGCACTATCGCAACGATACGAAAAACCAGTTATGGATTCTAGAAAGAGGATTATGCTGGCAAAATTTTAAAAATATCAAAGAACTAGAAGTTAGGGTTTTGAAACAATTTCATTGGTTCATTGCATGTTTTGGAAACAAACTTGGCGTTCAGCATGTTTCGTAAACAATAGTATATTTTGACACTAAAGAGACGATGTATTAAACTATGACTTCACAAAGAGTTTAATTCTTTATACAAAGTTACAAAATGTATGGAATGCATACCAGAATCTTTCGGTTGTTTAATGTGGTTACCATTTTTCTTTCTTATGTGGCAGAAGATTATTTAACATTTTTTCATGTTAACGTACATATCATTTAAATGAGAATTATTAAGAATATTTTCTTTACGTGAACACTCCGTAGCCAAATATTTTAAAACAGGTGTAATATAATAAGTTCTTTCAAATGTTTAATAAACAACATTCTCCGCACTTCCATGCGTTAGTCTTCTTCAACATAGAAATCAACATTGCCATCTGCATTCGGGTTACAAACTTTAAGACAGTCCTTGCGACACTCCGTTGTGTGCCACGTGAGGTCCATTTCTTGTAACAAATTCTTTACGTCCCTAACTTTGTCTTCACTAGCACTTGTGGTGCGTCTAACTGTTTCAAATCAAGAGATGATTTTATATAGTTCTGTTTAAAAATTCTATGTTCAGAACTTGCAATAGAATACAAGGGTTTGAAGGTAGTTATATTCTGTGATGGATCTTCCAACGACAGTACTTTTGCATTTGCGATGTTGAAGCCCTTGTTACTCTTCAGAACTTTATGTGCACAATCTTTCCATTGTTGTACCATTACGGTTTTCCCAACAATACGAAGGGTACCAATTTCTGATAAAACTTTGTCATATTCTGCAGGGTGCACTATTGTTTCAATTTTTCTTAAGCGTTTATCAACGTGCCTTAATTCCCTATCAGCAGGCAAATAAGAATGACCCTGCATCTGAAAGTACCATTCGAACTGTAACTTTTTCTTCGAACAGAGGCCATTAACTCTTCATCAATTCCATCAAACTTCCTTCCAAAGTAATTGTAGTGAGCACTCTGTTAAGAAAATGTAACAAACATGATACAATTTCATTGCAACCATTGCATGTTCGGTTTCCAGCCAACGAAAAAAATGAACATTTTCTTTCTTAAGCCAGCCATTTTATAATGAAAAACTACTCCGAATATGTACCCCAGCTGTTGTTAGTAATAAGCCTATCCTGTCCTATCTGTCCTATTGACGTCTTCGAAAGAGGTTGATTTTGCATGAAGTCGAAATTTACGTAATTGTATTATCTGGCCTATGATTCGATTCTTGACAAAAACTCTTTCTTCGAGCTCTCTGGACCATATACCTAACTACAAGTTTCTGTCTATCATCTTCAATAGCATACATTTTGTACCATGAAACTGGATCTAGAATATTTAGGAAATAAATTATTTTCGTATTTCGCATGTTTTGGCACTGTGATATTCCAAACAAAATATACCACAGATGTTTTGACAAAAAATAAATACAAAATTTAACGTAAGAAGTTCCATATTATACTCTTCCATATTCAATTGAAAATCGGACATTTTTTTGGATTTAGCATCTTTTGGAAATACACTCCTCTATCCTTGAATACCATCCCAATATAGCTTTGTTTATTCATAGGAAAAACATTCAGAGACCCATTTTTCTACTTTGTACGTTCTGAAGTGTTGCTTAGATATTGCGTGTGGCATCAATCAGAACTAGTGGTAATCCAATGGCGCAAGGTTTAGTGAATACGCGGTTTGGTTAATGTTTTCCGGTCATGATACCTTAACCTGGCCTTTCTGATTTTGAAGTGTGCTAATATGCTATCATGAAGCAAAGTTAAATTGCTTTGCCGTATCTTGTGACCTATTGCGGCCGTTTTACAGACAAAGCTTTTTTTAAAAATTGATTATTTGTTCATTAAAATTAACGGCTTCGCCCGGTTTCATAGCTCATAATGCACTGCACATTTCTCATCTTACATACAATATTAAAAGCAATGTCTTCTTTATGAAGTTTTTCCACCTTGTAGTCGAGGTTGAATGTTGACCTAGACAATACCATGATTTCGTGCATTTAGGCTTTTCAATATAAGATTTTTTATCACCAGCCACTATTCTATGCAGAAATAACTTCCTTTCTGTCGTTGAAGCAACAGTTTAGTAATAACTTCCCGGTTCCCATTTCTATTTTGATCATTTAATCTAGTACTCAGTTTCCTACATTTTTTTTTTGTAATATATATTTTGGAAAGGATCAAAATTGTTTGCTTTGAAAGTTCTAATCTTCTGGCAAGGGGCTTTAGAGTTTGGCATGCGTTTTCATATATTATTCTTTATGAGTGTTTGTCTTAAAACTTTCTCGGGTGGCATGGCCATTCTTTGTCTTCAACATCGAAACGATCGCTTTCAAAGCGTTCACAAATATATTGAGTTGGAGTATGTCGAAGAAGTACACAATATCCTCCATCAGCACTTCTGTTCAAAATGAAGTAAAGAAATTTTACTTTCCACAAATGCTATTTTTGGCACGAATGTACACTTGTTTTAGCGTGCAAATATTTACGATGTTCAGACCTTCGTGCCATCTTACTTATTAGGTATATAGTTTGTTGTCACTGCAACAAAATATCATACATATCACATCTCATCTATAGCACTCTACTCTAAATCTACCCACTGTCTACCCACACTTGGGATGCTCTAGGGAGACATGTTACCGAGCGTTTACCTCCACCCAGTACTCTTTCAGACCTCTGACGGGCCCTCAAGTGGAGTGGCAGGCCATGCCACAAGAGCTGCTTGGTAATCTTGTTTCCAGTATGATAAGTCGACATCAGTCGAGTATTTCTGTTCGAGGAGGGCATATTCCATACTAATGTCTATAGGAATATTCTACTGTACTCTTCTTTGGTGTATTTCGGACATAAGTATCAAGATTGGATATGTCTGCTTTTCATATTCGTCATGTATGACACACTGTTTCTGAACTAGACTCCCTATGAATACAATGACTATAATATTACTTCAATTATTGTATTTCTAATTCCAACCGACACTCATACAATCTAGTATATTCAAGTCTTAAGTGACTTTATAATTCGTGCTTAAGTTTTCGATATCAATGTATTAGTTATTACATTTTTGTTCGATTTTCCAGTGTTTCATCTTCTTATTATTTTCCCACTCATGTGTTTTTTTTACTCTATCATTACTTAAAACGTATGGTACTACAAGCGGAAACTCAAGTCAGAATTAATATTTCTAACATACTGTACACATTGTACGAACTGCAAGAAAAATGAATTATATTAACACGATTGAAAAGAGTTCATTCCAACCTTACTACACTATACTTAACACTTTCACGTAATATTATGATGTGACCTAATACTTTATTATTTTTGTGTATTTTCCTTTTCCAAAACTGGGATATTTATAAGATCATACAGTGTCCATAAGCTCAATATGAACTACTTTGGTAGAATTGGGTTTCTGTCGAAAATATTTTCTTCTTGGTAAATCCTAATAAGGTATCCATTTTAGTAGTATATATAATGCATATTGTAGGTAAATGATCAATGGTAATGTAATTATGGGAATATCTTGCGCTGAAAATCATTTTGTGAGTAGTGTTAGTCCTTAAAATTTGAATTTTCGTCAATATCTACATCAGAAAATGTATAAAATGAAACTAAGCAAGGATAACGTGGAAACTCTTGAACAACTACGACAGCAAGTTTTTAATTTAGAAGACAACAGAAATAACTTGTATGAAACCATCTCGAACTTACTAAAATAAAGAAAATTTTAGGAAGCCAGCGAACCTCATCCAGTGCTTATTACAAACATATAATATAAACTTACTGGTTACTGTTTTAAAGTTCGTTGATTTGAAGTTTACTATCTGTTTTAAGAAATAGTACTTCATGAAATATCGACCTTCATTTAACGTAAGACCTGAACCACATGTACTTTTGTCTGGAAGCGGATGCGGATATGCAGAAGTTAAACTTGGTTATCTTTGTACTTAACTGCAGTTTAACATGACAATAGCACAGACTTTAATGATATAGCAATGAAAAGCAATGTCAAATTTGATTTTGAGTATTTCATTTCTGCTACATCCAGACTTTATTGATATCTATATTCAACTATATGTAAATTTGTGATGAACTTTATGAAGTTGAAGGCAATACATTAGACAACGGAAGAATGAAATTAAGAAAAATGCAATGGTATATATTGGGTAGTCTAAAATATACACCCATAGTCACCGGTATCTCATTCTAAATGTCAAAGAAAGACGAAAAATACAATATGGCCTTTTAACCTTTGCTGCATTGTTTCACCGTTCGGCTCTGAAAAATATATAACGATGCGGTAACAACGTATGACACACTACAAGATATGTCCAACAGAGGAGTGTACTAGAGGAGACCTCGTGCATCGTCTTCTAATAAACAGTGCTTCTATTGCAACTACAAGCTTTTTTTGAGTATGTTGTGTTATATCTACATCATATCTACATAATATATATGTGGTGTTCCTGAAGTAATTCTCCTTTGTGTTTCCTATTGTTATGTGTGTTTAGTAGCCATTTTGCATAAATTTCCCATTATGAGTTGTATTCGCTGGAACGTTCTTCGTATCAACTTTGGCAAAGTAAGTCAAAAGCTAACATCTATTTTCATACAAGAATTGGTACAAAGTAGATTTAAATTATCCATTAATCAAGTGCATTGTATTTGAATAGACTTTATTCGCAAAACTCTTTACCTTAAGTTGGTAAATAAAACGCTATGTTAAGGATGATTCACAACACGACTCATGATGAGGTCAGATGCACTGATGACAATGATGAGCATATGCTAATATTAATTGGCTCTACAATAGTGTTACAGTAGTTAAAGTGGAACTCACTTATCATCAGTGAACAAAAGTTTTGTCGTAATGTGCTGATACAGTCAATCGTCGATGAATAGTAATCAGTGAATTATAGACATGTGCTGCAATATTTTGCTCCACACTTATACATAAATAAATCTAAGTATACCATGAAAAATACATTGCAATACGCATTATTCCAAACACAATAGAATGTAGAGCTAGCGGTCCCTAACAGTTCCGACTTCCCGCCAAAACATTATGGGCCTTATGCAGAATCGTTCTGACGCTTGATTAGTGCCATACTAAAGAGTTCGAGTAACGTATGTTTCCTGTACTAGTCATGCCTTTAGTATGTCGCTAATCATACTTCAAAACAACTCCGCATAAGGCTGTATGTGTCCACTGTTGACAAGGCTTGGCTTTAGCATACGGAGCTTGGTGTTACACCAGTATGAGTACTCGTGCAATTACTAAATTACTTCTTGTATCCAATAAATTAATAATATTCTGAGGATTGTGTTTTAAGTTACTGCAACTAATATCAGTTTAACAGAACGCTAATATAGATTAACATCAATTTATGACACGAGTTTTGAAACCTTAAAATGCCATTCGACCATTGAAGTTTCATAGACTGGAAAGAGTAGAGAGCAAAATAATTTAATTCACTAACAAATGAATATTTTTGTCACATTTGGCAAACTACAAAGAAATAAATGATTGGAAAAATCGCATTTTATTATTTTCTTTTTAATTTAATTTAAAGTATGTAATTAAGTTGCATTCCACATGTAACGCCTTTAAGCTTTCATCAAGCTATTTGGCTAAATTAGTGAAAATATCAGTAGAAAAGTAAGCATATTGTTTATTTGAAATAACTTTAAATGCCGACGTTCGTATAAGTTGAATGAAATGAGCATTGAGTTTTTATTTCTTCATTGTTAATGTTCTCAAGATTTTTTTCATTGATTAAACTATATAATACTATTTATGTGAAAGAAGCGAGATACAATTCAAAGAACGTCATTTATTTTGCAGCTAACTGTGGTGGAATTCTAAGCTTATTTCTTGGATTCAGTGTTGTCAGTCTTGTGGAAATCTTCTACTTTGTGGTAATCAAACTAATTTGCAACATAAGAAGAATTCGAAGACGGAGATGAGCTTTGACAAGTCTGCGTTAACACACTGACCGCTACGTGAGCCTTATATGGCTGACAGCAATTTGGTCGATGAAACCCCGTGAGCCACCCCTGGCTCACGCTTTTAGTTGTCTTTGAGATATTTTTAGAAACCCTATGACTCATGTAAGCAGTTGCTGTGCATGGGAGATGATGAATTAAATTTTGAATGTTAATGCTTATTAGAATTCGTACTTGGCTACAATGAGAACAGTTGAAAAGCGAAACTCAATTCCTTTGTTTTCTAGAATGAATCCTGCTCTTATTCGACTTTGAAGGAACAATTAACAATTATGTTGCACTGATACAAGCATAATGCTGCTAGCCGTCCCATTGCCCGCTGGATAGAGTGATTGACGTATAACGCCCAAGGTACCCGAATCGATTCATAGGCTATTTTAGACATCTTCATTTTTCAAGTTTATATATAAGAGGGACGAGAGATGTGATTTTACGTGATGATCTTAGTACGAAAGAATATTTCATGCACATTTTCGTCTTTCCCCTACTTTTTCTTTATCAATGCATTGGTGAAGTCATGACAGCATCCCCCAAATTTCTTCCCCCAAAGTAGAATAAGTTCAGAATTCAGTACTTGGCTACATTGAGAACAGTTCAAAAATTAAGTTGAACTTTGTTTCATTCAGCAGGATGTTGTTTGTTTACGTATTTCTTTGCAAGGTGGTTTGCTTCTTGCGTGTTATTTACAGAACAATTAACCTTGAACTATCTTTAAATTAACTTTGAATTGTTTGAATTATATTGTAATACTTTACTTGTGTACCGCGAGTGGCTCACGGTGCCTAGAGGTAAATGTGTAATTCTTGTTCTCCGTGAGCCATATGTAGACAACAATTAGCACGAGAGCTACTAGTGGCATCAGGTGACCATATTACAAATATTTGTAAGCGCTCTAGGTACAAGTCGAAATTCGGCTTGGACTGTCAGAGTGTTTCTGTCTAGATTATGGTAATTAGTTCTTTTATATTGCCAGGATTATTTTAAAATAAAGAAGAAGAATCTTTGAGGGTTATGTCTTGAATTTAGTTTTTTCAGTCTAACAGAATTCATTTCCCTTGTGATAATAAAAGAGCTTAAAGCAAACTTCGCAAAAATGTAAGTGGAGAGGATTTAGAAAGCTAGGACATTTATTTTTTATCAACAGTCGTAAATAACAAGAAATTGAAAGAATTATAAAGAACACAACTGAAGTTAGGGAAAGAATTGTGTTTATGTGTTTTCAAATAAATGAAATATTAGACTCACCGTACAATTTATTGTAGAGTCACCTTGGGTGGATTAAAATACGTACTATTATCTTAGAGTTGTCTAGACACATGTTAATTAGATAACCTATGGTCTGTCAAGACCACGTTGAATCTTTTGCGAGTTTTGCTTATGCTTTTCCTCACTGAAAATCTCTTAATTTAGTCATTTATTCGTGATTGCAAAGCCTAAACCAGGGGTGTGCAACTTGGAATAGTGGGCTGGCCAATCACAGAGCACTAAATGGTGATGCGGGCCTCACTGTAGGTGTATCATTTGTACGACAATTGAATAAAATAGTATTAAATGATGGAACATGTTCATCGTAATTTTCATCACAATAACACAAAACAACTGTCATACTGGTAGCCATAATATTTACTCACTAAATAGGAGCAGAATAATGTATTTAGAACTTTGTCGGTAAATCTAACAATCCTTATACCGAGGGAAATTTCCCCCAAGTACCTGCGCTTGTCAAGTGCTTGTCTTCAGGGCGTTACCACGTTTCGCACTGTGTGATCGATGAAAAATTTCCAATTTCACTCTTAACAGGTTTTGTAAAAAAGAAAAAAAAATATTAATTATTGTTTTCAATAACTGACCAGCAGGCCGGAAGACAGGGTTAGGCGGGCCACATATAGCCCGTAGGCCAGCTGTTGTACACGACTGGCCTAACGATAGTTAAGATTTTTTTTATTCTAATATAATACTGTCGTTGTCATTGGATCAAATTGATCCAATATATTCCAATCAAAAATTTTCTTGTACGCCTTATATCTGGAGAATTACATATAGTGTAGCCAAACCCAAACTATAGCTGAACTCAGTATGATATGCTTATTCCGCAGAAAATACGAAAACTCGATTTAGGAGCCGTTCAAAAACTTTGTGGTCCTTCATCCAAAAGCTAATTAATGGTCAAGATCTCAATATTTTGATCCGCTTTTTTGTTTTCCTAAACTTTTTGTTTTTGGAATATATATTTGTCTAACATCTCATTATGATAATGAATAAAATAATGAATTGAAGAAAGCGGAAAGAAGCAGAAAAACTCCGAGAAAACTCTCACACACGGTGTTTGTCCACAACAAAGGCCACTTGATAAAAATCTGCGATCAAACCAGAGAATTCGCGCGCAAGATGTGAGTCTCAGAAATATTTATGTTCCATAACCATAAAACAGAATATCAACTATCACTTACGCATTTTTAAGTTCTTACTTTCAATTTCATCCGGAAACTAACATTCATACAACGTCAGAACATGGCATGTGCTAGAAAATTCACACCTAAGTTGTATGGAACAATTAGGTATATCAGAGCTAGTCACTTCCAAGTTACAGAAAATGCTTTCTAAAAATGCTCTCTCTTTCTCTCTCTCTTTCCATATACATCAACAAAAATTTCATTACTTTTATAATGTGTGTAAAAATATGTATTTCCATTTGATCCTTTAATCTCCAAATTTGTCACTTCTAACGTTTAAATAAATAAATACATAAATAAATATAGTTACTCATTAATTTATCTAACTAAATAGTAAAACGTAATTAAGTGGAATCAAGACGAATTTAAGATTAATAAGTGTTTTGATAATGATGAGTCAAAGTGAAAACAGTACAAGAGTTACTTTTCCTAATGATGCCCTAGGAAAGTATTTACTTGAGATATGATAAATTCAATCAGCATTGATGGAAGGTGACATTTTCCTTTTATAGAAAGAAAATGATTTTGGGACTTACTATTAGTTGAAGCTTTAAGCGAATCATGTATCTTGATACGCATGATAAACTATATGATACAACATTTACGAAAGTTAGTTATAAAATATTTTCTAACATATAGTCCAGAGTGGATATAAAATTGGTTGTGTTTCTTACATTTTATGTATACATAGCAAAAACTTGTTTTTCCTAATAACTAACATAATGATATATTTGGTATCACATTGAAGAGGAGTTTGACGTATCACCTTTCTTTAAAAATGACATCACCTGGTGAAGGTGAACAAGATACGTTTGTATGTAAAAATAAAATACATAATACTGAGTTATTATTTCATTTAATGAAATGCAATGTATTGTAATGTAGTGCGAATACAATGTACAAATAATGGAGATGTTTTAAAATAAATGAAGGACTTTTTTTAAGTAACAATCTCTCTTACTAGCGTGGTCTGCGTGTGAAAACAAATTCACTCCTAGAACTTTTGTAGTTCGAACATAAGCGCGGCAGTGGATGTTTACCCCCACTTAAACTTGTGATGTATGTATGTTCACATTTCAACATGTCACAAAAATCAGTCAATATGTCACGTGTAGTATGTAATAAGAACAATTTTAATTATATATAATGGCAGTGTTCTCTTCTTAAGTATTGTGGTATGTCTTCTTTCCATTAAATTATTATATATTTATTTGTTCGCTCAAGGATAAGCAGTACTGTTTCGTAAGTTGTATATAGGAAATTTATTCACATATAATGTATTTATGCAATTTTAAACGTAAACCTAGGATTGTACATGCATTCTTACTTAATGTGTGATGTATATAAATAATACCATGTTGTTTATCCTGTTAACTTACGTACAACTTTTGTGCAATTCTGAACATGCATATTCTCACTTAAGTTTGTATATATATATATAAGTATCAAAATACGTAACAGTCTTCTCATGTAGTGTATATAAATACACATTTGCTCACATATATTATGTACTGTAATCATAATCAGGAGAGTTCATGTTTAATGCTGACTTAAAGTTTAGTGTAATTGCAAAGAAAAGTACCCGCTTGAAAAGGTATTTTACATTTGGCATGCACTAGTCCAACAATACGTAACACGGACCCTCTTTAAACTAATTGTTGAAAATGGTCCTCATGAAAATCGATATATGTTTGCAATCGTTGCTTTTGTTCTGGAGAAAATCTCACAGGTTGCAAATACAAAAGCGTTATTTTGGATATGATTGGTGGTAAAAAACATTGTTTGGTTAAATAAATAGTTACATTATTACCTTAAAAAATGCTTAGTTTTATTAGTTGAAAGCTGTATGCCACTTTGCTCAAAACCCTATGCTACTAAATAGTGACTCACATGATTTTTTAGTGATAAGTCAATAGAATATTATAGTTTGGGAAATTAGGGTTATATTATTGAACATCATTTTATCTTTTTTTTTATGGAAAGATAAAGTGAATATAATGAAACGTTCTTGAAACACTTACAATTTCCGGTTAACAACAGGATTACCTTCTTTAAAGCTATAAATATGTGTCAGCAGACTCGCGAGTAGTTTAAGAGTTAGACGGAATATTGGACAATTCCTGTCATCCATCAAAATTAAGGTGGCAGATTTGTTACTGTCTTCTGTGAAATTACAAATCAAAAATGTTTCCGAGACAAGGTGTAAAGTTTTAAAGATTTTGTATTTCGTGTAAGTACAATTGAGGCGTAGTGGTACAGTGATAAAGTTCTCTCTTGTGGTAGTAGGAGCCCTTGGTTTGATATTGGATTATATAAATTCCTGGTAACAAGATCGTGTTCTTCGGTCTGTCTGTTTTCTCTCAACGTCTTCATACCACCAATAATTTAATTATCATTAATTTTCATAACTGGGCTCTGTGGTGAACAAATACCGTGTTTCTGGGTTTTCTCGAGGTTCTCCCATTTCCTCCCACTTTACTCATTCCACCATATTATTCATTTCTCATCATCACCGTCTTCTTTAGCCTAGCCGGAATAACCGTAAAACGTAACACTTAAAGATTTCATTTTCATTCACTTTCATTAGAAATTCGTATCCTTTTGTTTAGGAAGTGTAACCATGGGGCTCTAAATTAAAGATTTCATTTCATTTTTTTTTCTGTAAGGAGAAAATATAACTTTAAATTTATTCGTTGTTTAAAGTGTAGATAACATATTTTGGCTTTCAATTCTATCTTCAATAAACACTTCGATTAAAAATACATAAAACTGTTATTTTAATGGGATCACAACTATTAGACGTGGGAAATCTCATACTTTTAGAATCATTCCGGTGAAGGTTGGTTGTGAATAAATTTTCAGAAATGTGAATCTGAAGGAACAAAATAAAGGTTTGTATTGTTTTTCGCCATTCATCAGATACCTGAAACTGTTGTGCGTAGGTTTGTGCAAACATCCTGGTTGACTCATTTGGCTAATGATAAAACTGAATCTACCGAAATGAGATCATGAAGAGAAAAAGAGGGCTTGACACTTTATGGTTTACAAGAGATTTCTGATAGTATTGGGAGTGAGAATTCCTCTTCTCTACAACGGCTTTCGTGAAGTCTATGCAAGTAAGGTGGAGTTTTATAAGCTGTACACCCTAAGGGAAACGAAAAAGAAGATTTTAATATTTTTCAACTTAAGAGGCACATCACGGCGAAATTAAAATACCGCTAATTTTACGGTAATTGTGTGATATGTTGAAATAGATCAAAGATAATCGAAAAGTGGAACAAGAGCTCCCTAGGCAATATTATTTTATATGATATACCGTTACCAATATTCAGTTATCTGCTTTCGATTTCCAGAATTTAGAAAATCAGCATTTATTTTCGCGTTTCTAAATGGCTGCGAACGGAAAGCTATTAGGTTTGACTCGTGATAACGGTACCTCATGCAAAATAATATTATCTAGCGCGCTCTTGTTCCACATTTCGATTATATTTTATGTATTTGAAGACATCCCATAATTACTGTAAGATTAGCGGCATTTTAATTTCGCAGTGATTAGTCCTCTTAAATTAGACCTCTGAAACTGTTGTTATCTTCAGATTCAAGATTATTGGTCAACACAACCTTACAAAGCACATCTTCAAAGTAGAATAACGTAGTCTGAAGAAATTTATTTTTGTATTTTTTAAAAAATTATTATTATTAATATTATTCCGTTCCCTATATTCTCTTGTTCGTGATTAGCGTAGGGGACTGAAATTACGTGTAACTCTTGTATATAAGCCCTAATCTAAAAACAAGACTGGACCATGAGAAATGAATTTCCTTGATTTTTTTTTTTAATTTTAGGGGAGAATGACTAACTTGTATGACAAATTTGTTTCATCACGCATGTTGGAAGATTTTTTTTTTTTTTTTTGCAAACACAGTTGTAGCAACTTGCTGTCCAACTTAACGACCTTGGTATTACGGTGGAAAATGTCATGTGATTATTCTGCTGTCGTGATTGGCGGACGTAACCAACTTGCATGAAAGAACACATACACGAAAAATTTGCATGAAGAAGAGCAAAATCATCATGCAAATTTACATAAGATTTTGAAAGCTTTCAACATGCATAAACGAAGGCACACACGTTTAACTTGCCTGTGGTTTTATCATTTTTCATGCATGTCGGACGGTTTCTTCATACATGTGTATGCGTGTATGGATCTATAAACAGTTGTTGTGGTTCCATTGGAATAAATGTTTTATTTAATTTTAATGCAAGTTCTTCACTGAAAGTAGAATTGAAAGCCTAAATGGACTATCTACATTTTAAACAACAGAGGAATTTGAAGTTATATATGTATCCTTACGAAGAAAATGAAACATTTATTTTATTATCCCACAGTTACACCTTTTAAGCTAAAGGATGCAAATTTATAATGAAAGTGAATGATGATGAAAAGATTCGTGGAATGAAAATGCGGGAGGAACCGAGAGAACTCCGAGAAGATCAAAAAGCATTATACTATCTATGATAAACTTATATAACCCAATAACAAAGCAGGGTTTCTCGTACCATAGATGAGCACTCTATCACTGTACTACCACGCCTCAACTATACTTACGGGAATACAAAATCTTTTAACTTTTAAACATTGTCTGAATAAAAATGACGTATTTTCACAGAAGACAGTAGCAAGTCTAGTACCTTAATTTTGGTTTAAGACAGGAATTGTCTAATATTTCATCCAACTTCTAAAATACCTGCGTTTTTTCTGATAATTTTTCGATTCGGTACTGATACTTGGTGCCGTTTCTCTTTAAATTTTAATTCAGAGAAGCTGGTTGAACCTAGGTGTAATTGCTCCAGCCATTTTTGGTGCCATTTATTTTCAATTAGGAGAAAATGGTTTGAGTAATGTTCAAGTACCCCAGCCACTTTGCTGTGTACTAACTTTTAAATGGGATCAGCAGTAATTCTAAGAATTTGTAACTAATTTTGACACTGATCCAACACTAATTTCTGAGGTCTTATTTTTTTTTTTTTTTTTCAATTCGGAAAAAGTGGTTGTACCAGTGTGTATTTGGTCCAGCAACTTTTGTTGTGTACTAATTTCTGAAGAAGAGCAGCACGAATTCTGGGAATCGACACTAATTGAAACTAATTTATCAATAATTTCCGGCGCAAAAAAAAAAAAAAAAAATGAATTCGCAGAAAGAAATTTGACGAACTTCACGGACGCGTTAATGTTTTACATATTATTAACATTAGGAAGGCAATCACCTAAACAAAAGTAGTTCAGAATATTTAAACTGACACTTATACTGGTTCCTTAAATAGAAATCACTTTGAATATAACGTTGAGAACAATATTAATAAAGGGTAAAGCCCTAAAAAAAATAATATTTTTAGATATGATTAGGAATTATGTTCTTACATACAAATATTTTATAGAAATATTTCGTTTGAATTTTAGCGCCTTGAGAAAATTTATGTATTATGTTGGACTTAACGGATTTTATCTTAACAATAGCTTAAGAAAACTTTCAAATTCCTTTAAAACATACTTTTCCCTATATTTCTTTGTTTCTTAAGATCAAGAAAATTGGGTTTAGAAGCTACTTCAATTTCAAATACAGTGTCATTACTTTTTACAGAAACGTCCAATTACGTTCAAAATCTAAACACTTTACTCAGGATACTCCTTATCATAATGTTGATATGAAGAGGTACTCTATCTTGAAGCAACTACATTAGAAATGACTGACTTGTAATATTCCAATTATTGGTCAGAGGCCCAAGTAGGTCCAAAATACTGGTTTAGAAGATAATTAACTAAAAACGTAGCAGAGTTTTCAAAAAGGCTAACTTTGAAGCCTTTTTTTTATCTGGATCTAATAGGTTTAGACTATAACGCTTCAGCCATGGATATCAGGTATTAAGAATTCATTTTAAGGAAAAAAAAATACACAAATCTTGAGAGAAAAGTGGATTTAACGGGGTTTAGCATAACAGGCCTTACTTGACCACGATTAAGTCTAGAATTACCATTTAAACGACAAATGTTGCGTTGATGGTGTATGTTTTAAGTTGCAGTCTTTTTTAGGTTTCAAGACCTAATTGAATATCTAATTAAAGTAATAACAGGAGTCAAACCCTAAAACACGCATATCTAACTCTACAGTCAAAAAGGGGCCCCGGTGGCTCAGTGGTAGAGCGTTCACCACTGGTGCTTGCGGTCCCGGGTTCGATCCCAGCTCCCGCTAAGTGAGCTTTGTGGTAGACAAACACCGTATGCATGGGTTTTCTCGGGGTTCTCCCGTTTCCTCCCACTTTCTTCATTCCACCATTTCATTCATTACTCATCATCACCGTCTCCTTTAGCCTAACCGGCATAAGCGTGGGACGTAAAACTCAAAGATTTCATTTTATTCTACAGTCTAAAAGCTCTGCTATAAGAGAGTTCTAGTACTTGGACTTTACTGCTAAAGTAAGATTTTTTTCAACCCCAGAAAAAAAAATAATTTATTAATTTGTTCTTTTCTTTTATTGATTCAAACTTCTGTATTGACGTCTCACACTCTCAGTACTGCTCAGTATATCTAGTGTATGAAGAGTTTAAATGAAGTATTGAGTTTAATAATTCGCTTTCCCGTATTGCAGACTGAAGGATTGTGTCTAAAATTCGAGTTATATAACTATGATGTAATAAGAATCGGAACAGAGGGTGAGAGAGAAACCGACAAGTTTTGAGAAGAACTGAAATAATGTTGCCTACTTCAACTCGCCTAGCCTATTTTTGAACGAGGGTCGATTTGCAGCAAATAAGAGAATATTATCTATATTAAATGATGGGGTGAATCGTAGTCGTCTCTGGTGGGGAGAGTAGGGGGGCGGAATATTTTATTTTAATTTTTTTTTTTTAATAATGACTGAATAACACAAAAATAATAATATTTATTTGGAATATAATATTCAGGCTGTGAAACGATTATAACATATAGGTCTGCTTCAGGGGGCGCGGTGGCGCAGTGGTAGAACGTTCATCTCTGGTGCTTGGGATCCTTGGTTCGATCCCACATCTCGCAGTGTGAACTTTGTGGTGAATAAACACCATGCTTGGGGGTTTTCTCGGAGTTCTCTCGTTTCTTGACACTTTCTTTCATTCCACCATTTCATTAATTTCTCATCTTCACCGTCTCCTTTAGCCTAATCAGCATTAACCGGCATAACCGTTGTAAAACTCCGAGATTTCATTTCATTTCATTTGATAGACTATACTTCAGGGCGTCCGTGAAGGTAAGCAGAAAGATAACGACTGGAATCGAAGATAATAAACAGGTTGGGCCAGGTAATACCATTTAATTAACTTTCTTTGATGTCCCCCCAAATTTTACATGCCAGAAACACCAGTGGGGATAATGGTAGCTCAGTGGTAGAGCGCTTATTTCTGGTGCTTGGGGTCCCCGGTCCAGTAAGTTGGTGGTGGACAACATTGTCTCCGTAGGTTTTTCCGGCGAACTTCCATTTCCTCCCACCTGCTCATTCCAACAATTCTTCCATCATCATTCGCTTCCTTTAACCGTCTCCTTTATCCTAATAGGCACAATCTTGGGACGCAGGGGTAAAACTGGACATGAAAAGATAGGGGAACGGTAGGTCCCCACGCGTTCCCCCTCACTTTTACGTGTGGTAGGACGTTAAGCTTTAATATTTCATTTCATTTATTTTTTTTTATTTTTTATTTTATTTATTTTTTATTTTTATTTTATTTTATTTTTTTTTTTTTTTGAAGTTAGATGACACGTGTATCTAAGGATTAATGTGAGATTCAAAGCTCATTTGCTCTCACTGTCAATAGGACTGCCATGAGGAAAATCTGCCTACGCTGGTAGCTGCTACTGCCTCCAAATATGGTTATCCACTTGCTTTAATTATGTTGCCGTAATTTCGAAAGAAAGACAATTGTTTTGAGTTCAAAACACTGCAGTTTTAAGCTCACTTGATTTTCTTGCAAGATAAAGAAAAATACAGTCAATTCGAGTTGCATTCTTTAAAATTTTTTGAGATATTATTTAGATAAAAAATTTTCTAACAAATGTAAGTGCAGTAATACAGGGTCGTATCCAGAAGTAGTAGGACTGATTTTTTCCCGCGCCCGCCGAGCAATGCAGGGGGGGCTGCAAGGCCAGATGTTATAGAGGGGAGCATTGGGGACAGGTGTCAACCGGCTAGTAGAGGCAATATACGGTTTGACCCGGAAATAATTGCAACACAAATGGTTTTTTCGTCTATCACTTCCAAATAGCGTTGCTAATAATATATTCAAAATCCGCTTTCGTAATGCTTGGGGAAAGTCCGCCATCTTGGATTCAATATGGCGGCCACACCGAGACATCGACTCACACTTAAATGACAATATCTACTCACAGATTTAAGCTGAAAACTTCGTTCCTGTGCCATTTTCAAGATAATAGCATACCTTAAGGGATGCAAGTTTGCATGCCTCTATGTACCACCACCATATTGAAAAATGGCGGCGATTATTAAAAATATAGTTTATTTCTCAATTGGTAATAATGTTTTATTGGCAGATAACTCAGAAACTAACACAGATATGCAGAAATATCTTGAAATAAACGTAAAAGTTCATGATCTTAGCTTTCCAACGAGGGTACTTATGTTCGCTTATCTTACAAAGTAAAGGAGCTAGTCGAATTTATGTGGCACTGGGTGTGCGATTTTCGATAATATGACTTTTTTCTCAGGTTCCTGCAGGAAGCTAAGTAGACGCAGTATACGGATTGACCAGTAAATAATTGCAACACAAATAATTTTTAAACCAGGATTTCTAACAAGGTGTATTTAGCTACATCTTCTACTCACCTCCTTGGGGAAAGTCCTTCGAAATTTCGTTGAAATATGACTTCTGAGATTTCGTTCAGATGTCGCTGAAGATCGCGATAATCCATCATTGAAATGAAAGAAGATGTCAAAAATTGCTCAAAATAACGATATTTCTTCAGTCCTTGTTATGGTTAACGCTACATGTCTATTTGAAAGGCAAGAATTAAAACAGTGTAGCAACCTTTTCACTGAAAAAATTGTCCTCGTCTTTACAAAGTTTACACCGTTTTCCACATTATCACAAGTTTCTTCCAGGCAATTGTCACTAATTTATATTAGTAATAGATCACGTTTCTGGCATGAATACTTCATGTCTCTATTGTTTTCATGTATGTATATATATAATGGATAACAATTAAAACAGTGTAGCTATCTAATCATTAAAATGAATGATCATCTTCATAAAATTCTAGAATTTCTTTACACATTGCACAAGTTTCTCTCACATAATGCCCACATTCAATGTACAAACTATATCTACTTTGCACCGCATACGTGTATGTTCATACCTTATATGCATATTCAATACATAAAAACTACATTAATAACTAAAACTAATAATTTTCATTTTCAAAAACTTCAGTTTTGTCTCACATTATCAAAATATTTAACCAGAAACTGGTCACAAATTGATGTACAAAACTGTCCATACTCCTTGCATCAACAAACCATACTGACATAGTTTTCTGCGGATATGTATATTTAGTAAATGGCATATAAGCAGCACACCAACCAGCATAGAGATATTTCATTGAAGAGGATGAGTAGGGATGCAGCTGATACAAAAAAAAAAAAAAAAAACTTGATTTCTTAACATTATGTCAGCCGTTCCGAACTGAAGAGGAACTTATTAATATTACGAACGGTTTAACTGCCCAAGATCGTGTCAATGTTGGTAAAGCAAAATGTGTTGGACAAAATATTTTACTGAAAATGAAGGAAAATTCGTCAGACTCATTCATATTTTCGAAGAAGGATAAAGCCATTACAATGGCAGACAAGAAATCCATACATACGATTACCGGATCAATCAGTATGGAACATAATAAGCTTTTCCAAAGATTAGCAATTGTTGCTATGAGAGGAAACATGAATCTAGAAGACGTTTTCTCCTATGAGCTTTGTTCTGTTCCAAGAACTTTATTTGAAGGTTATGAGAATCTACGACCAGCAAATAAATCAGCATTGGCTAATGCTTTATGGAAAATGACAAGTTCACCTTCAAATACACCAACGTCTTGTAAATATGTGATTGACGGTGGGTGGTTGCTCCACCAGGTCAATTGGCCAGTGAATCATACATTCAAAACAGTATTTGAGTCCTACGTTTCTTACATGAAGACACACTTCAGTGACGCTTCAGTTATTTTCGATGGTTACATTAGTGGTGCATCGATAAAGGATTGCACACATCTAAGGAGAACTCGAGGTTTGAGCGCTCCTGAAGTGCTCCTTTCTCCAGAAATGAAACTTTCTATGAAAAGGGAGAGACTAATTCGAAAATTGGGTTTGGAGCTTTCTGCTGTTGGATTTCAAGTTTTGTATTCAGACAGGGATGCTGACACACTGATAGTCAACACAGCTATTCAAGAATCACGAAACCAAGATACTTGTGTTGTTGGAAATGATACTGATCTACTCATTCTTCTCCTAAGTCTATCACCGTCAAACACGAATGCTTTGTTTCATAAAACTGAAACTAGGCTTTAGGACATTAAATCTACGAAAACACACCTTGGCGAACTCTGTAACAATTTTCTATGTATCCATGTATTTCTTGGTTGTGATACAACATCACGATTTTTTGGAAAAGGAAAACAAGTGGCATTACAACCAGATAATTCCGATGAGGCCTTTAAGAAATCCATCTCTATTTTTAATTCTAAAAATGCCTTTAAAGAAGAAATTATTCATGCTGGAGAACAGGCAACAGCAAGGCTGTACAAATGTAAGGAAGATGAAACTCTTGCTGCTTTAAGAATAAGAATGTTTTCTAGCAAAATCAGTACAGCAACAGATTTTGTACGACCAGAAAACCTTCTCCCCACTCCTGATGCACTTAAATATCATTCTCTGCGTGTTTACTACCAAATCATGGAATGGAAAAGTCTATCCTCTCAAATGCTACCAGAAGATTGGGGATGACGACTACATAAGGGAATGTATTTTCCAGTGATGATGGACATGAAACCTGCTCCTGATAATATACTGGAAATCATTCATTGTAATTGTCATGGAAATTGTATAAGCATGAAGTGTTCTTGCAAGAAGTATGGTCTGTTATGTACATCATTTTATGGACAGTGTCTGGAACAAACTTGTGATAATGCAGAAAGGGAATCAGAACATTCTGACAATGAAGACGACTTGTTTTAGTAATTAGGTTGGTGTGCTGCTTATTTGCCATTTACTAAATATACATATCCGCAGAAAACTATGTCAGTATGGTGTGTTAATTCAAGGAGTATGGACAGTTTTGTACATCAATTTGTGACCAGTTTCTGGTTAAATATTTTGATAATGTGAGACAAAACTGAAGTTTTTGAAAATGAAAATTATTAGTTTTAGTTATTAATGTAGTTTTTATGTATTGAATATGCATATAAGGTATGAACATACAAGTATGCGGTGCAAAGTAGATATAGTTTGTACATTGAATGTGGGCATTATGTGAGAGAAACTTGTGCAATGTGTAAAGAAATTCTAGAATTTTATGAAGATGATCATTCATTTTAATGATTAGATAGCTACACTGTTTTAATTGTTATCCATTATATATATACATACATGAAAACAATAGAGACATGAAGTATTCATGCCAGAAACGTGATCTATTACTAATATAAATTAGTGACAATTGCCTGGAAGAAACTTGTGATAATGTGGAAAACGGTGTAAACTTTGTAAAGACGAGGACAATTTTTTAAGTGAAGAGGTTGCTACACTGTTTTAATTCTTGCCTTTCAAATAGACATGTAGCGTTAACCATAACAAGGACTGAAGAAATATCGTTATTTTGAGCAATTTTTCATATCTTCTTTCATTTCAATGATGGATTATCGCGATCTGCAGCGACATCTGAACGAAATCTCAGAAGTCATATTTCAACGAAATTTCGAAGGACTTTCCCCAAGGAGGTGAGTAGAAGATGTAGCTAAATACACCTTGTTACAAATCCTGGTTTAAAAATTATTTGTGTTGCAATTATTTACTGGTCAATCCGTATACTGCGTCTACTTAGCTTCCTGCAGGAACCTGAGAAAAAAAGTCATATTATCGAAAATCGCACACCCAGTGCCACATAAATTCGACTAGCTCCGTTACTTTGTAAGATAAGCGAACATAAGTACCCTCGTTGGAAAGCTAAGATCATGAGCTTTTACGTTTATTTTAAGACATTTCTGCATATCTCTGTTAGTTTCTGAGTTATTTGCCAATAAAACATTATTACCAATTGAGAAATAAACTATATTTTTAATAATCGCCGCCATTTTTCAATATGGCGGTGGTACATAGAGGCATGCAAACTTGCATCCCTTAAGGTATGCTATTATCTTGAAAATGGCGCAGGAACGAAGTTTTCAGCTTAAATCTGTGAGTAGATATTGTCATTTAAGTGTGAGTCGATGTCTCGGTGTGGCCGCCATATTGAATCCAAGATGGCGGACTTTCCCCAAGCATTACGAAAGCGGATTTTGAATATATTATTAGCAACGCTATTTGGAAGTGATAGACAAAAAAACCATTTGTGTTGCAATTATTTCCGGGTTAGGCCATTTTTTCTCGTTTGTTTCTTCTACTAGGCGGCAGTCGCCTGGGTGTGTTAGTTAAGTGTGGACCACTGTGTTAGTGACCTTCACCACAAATTCACTTGACCGAGGGTCGAACCAGGGACCCCATTCATCAGAGGTAAGCGCTGTACAACAGTCACCACGCCTCCAGTTTCATTCCGAAGTAGTTTGTACAAAGCCAAGTAATGCAAGGCAAAATTTTCGTTTTATTTTTAGATACTGGATACCACACGCTCATTTTGCGGTATGATGTAGTAACGCAAATTTTGTGGTTTGCAAACATCTGTTATCTGCCCCTTTTATCAAAGACTCACCAGCACAATTATTTTACAATATTTTCTGTTGCGTTGAGACTCGCAAATTTTGTGAAGACTGATATGTAATTATGCCTCTTGTTATGAACAGCAAACCACATTGAGTTAAATATCATAATTACCCATTTCCAAATATTTAATTTGAACAACGTAATTGGGTGGTGTTATGCAACAACCATTCAACCCACAACGAGTCAGTTTTGTGGAAATTTCAGTTATAGGTTCCTCGACCCCATAAAATATTACCGTATGTGGGTAGATGGCAGACCGTTCACAAACGTGTTACCAGGATTTTTTTTTAGTATATTCCTTACATATGTTCGAACCCTCCACTAGGGTTATTATTTTTAATTTTGTGGATTGACTGGTTGTTGTATAACACCGCCTAATTTTTAAAATGAAATCAAATTGTCATGATAATTCTGAATTTGCAAATTGCCTGCACACTAGCGCCTCTATTGGTGACAGTGAGGAAGGCAGCGCATGAAACTGAGCTGCAATTATTAAATATTAGGAATTATCATTACTCACACACTGTGCTGTTCTTTCATAATAATAATAATAATAATAATAATAATAATAATAATAATAATAATAATAATAATAATAATAATAATAACTGTACTCTGTAACCTCACAATTGTGAATTGCTGGAAGTCACTGAATCACATATTGTGACAACGGAACTAGTTTGCGTCACTTTATACGTTCGTTCTGTCGTGTAGGAATGACACATCATGACAACTGAACTGTTTACAACACTTGAAACGTTCACTTTGTTCATGCGAGTCACTTCAACTTTTCATTCCAGAAGGAATGTTTGTTGTTGCTAGTGCGCGCGAAAATGATGGATGACTCAAGTGAAAATAATTATTGATGTAAAATAATTTTTAGTGAAGGTAAGTATGTATTGCCTAAGTGCAATTTGCCCTAAATGTGTTACTTACTAACATTATTTCAAAGTAGTTACAAGGGTTTTCGAGAAGCCACATGGATTGTGTGTTTTTTGTAGTATTGGAGCCTGTGAAGCTGTTTAGTAAGTCTGCTATCCAAGTATCATTATTTTTTTAATAGTTCTTTTTTTATAGCATACTTCTCAGGTTTTCAATTATCAATAGCTTGTTTACTTGCTATAATCTATTGAAATTGAAAATCGTTAAAAGTATTCATTAAAATGGTTGGTAATTGCTCCTTATAAGAAAACTAAAAAAAAAAAAAAAAAAAAAAAAAAAAAAAAAAAACTTGTTACTCTCCAGTTTCAGACAACGTGAGACGAGAACCGACAATTTTAGGTGGAATCCAAATACTCTAATGCGTTCAAAGACCAAGGCTTTCTCACTGGGTATCGAATCTAGAACCTCTTGTAACAAAGGCACGCGTTAGCCACTAGACTAGTGAGAAGGGAAGGAAAAGGCATACGAAATGTTTGGTGACAACAGACGGAAGCAAGCAGTCGCAATGATCGTCATTTAAGAAACGGCTTCATTCACATTGCGGAAAATTAAAAAAAAAAATGTTCGATTCCTGGTGGGAGCAATTTGAACTTTGAACGTCTTAAACAGGTTCAAATTCCATCTTAAACTTTAGGTGTATGTCTTATATAACCTTGATGTTGGAAAAAAATGCTAAGTTTCAACAAATAAGAAGAAACAGTTGACAGGAATACCGGTAGTAGAGTTTTCCCTAAATATCAATCCAAATTTTTGTTCTATTACATAAAGATCATCAAAGAGTAAGTCGGTAACTGGTCTAAATGCTTCTGATACCTTGCCTTATCGATTAAAATATAAGCCTTTTTTTATTTATTCGTTTTCTCATTTTCTGGCAGTCTTTGGGAATGAATGTTTGGGAGTTTCTACGACTTATGTGTTGAAAGGAAACGTTTTTAATCCACGTACATTTCGACTTTTTTCATCTCTCAACAGAACGAGTCCCATCCAGAAAGATTTTTTTTTTTCAGCTTATGTAAGAAGTGCAATAACATGTACATTTTACCATTTCCGTTACCCTGAAAATAGTCAGAGGTGGCTAGTGAGGGAAGTCAGACAAATAAAATATTAAGTTGTATAGCGTCAAGCTGAGGAAATAAAAGTTGCCTAGTGTATCAATTATTATACAAAACAACTGTTGCATTAGGTAAGTTTTCTTCCCTTTGTTTGAGTCGATAAAACTGTATTTTTACTTCTGTGACTTCCCTCACGAGCAACCTCTGGATGTATTTGTTCCCATTTGTTGAAGGTTAGCGTTTATCCTTACTACCAGAGCTATATGAGGTGTGGGTCTATACTTTAAGATGGAACAAATTTACTGTTATTCACTTAATAAACTTTCTGCAGTGAAACCGCATAGCGTAATTACTAACGCTCTCATCTTTGATGCGAGCGGTCCTTGGTTCGATTGCTGGTGGTGGTGGTCACGATGGTGCTGGTGGGGACACTAGGTCCAAAAAGTGTAAAAGAATTTTTCAGGAGAGCCATCGTGAGTGAGGTTTTCCTGAGTTTTTCCTAATTCATATCAGGAAAATGTCGGGATGATACCTAACATACAGGTCCCGGCCACTCACTTCCTTCATTTTCCTCGGATAGTGTGATCGCCGAGGGACGTCATCCCTCAAAACGTGACGGGCTAACATGGCCTTAGATGACGAAAGCCAAGAAATCTAATTCCTAATCCTAAACTTCAACCACGGATCAAACCTAGAATCCATGTACCAAAGGTGCTTCCACTAGTCAGTAATAAAGCTGAAGATATACTTCAGTGTATCTTCGTGATCAAGTAGCTACCCAAGTGCTTCCTGTGTAAATGATGGCCGGTTTGATTCCTCTTGGCTGCTTACCGTGGATAGAAATCCAGTAGAGGTTCAGTCCCACTTCAAGCAGAAGATTACGTCTAAAATAGCCTCAACATTGGAAAGTCATTTAAACTTCAATCGTCCAATGGAACTGGACATTGAGTGGGTCACGATGGTTTAATAATAATTGTACGTTTATCTTTGTTGTGAAATATCTCAAGTTCTATCAAGCCTCATGGTCAGTATTGCAACCAGACTGTTCTTCCGTAATTCTTCCGTTTACTCCTACTTTCAGCAATAAACCACTTTTTCGTCAGGGTGCTCTTGCAGAAGATGAAATAAAAAGGAAATTATATATTTTTGTTTGGAACAACAACCCACTGCTGTTCCCTTTAAGCTGAAGGGAACTGATGAGCGAAACAAGTGAACGATTTGAAAAAAAAAACGCATGGAAAAAAATGTAGAAAGGAACAGGAAAACTCTGTTTTGTCCACAATAAACTCACAAATCTTCCATTCGATCCAGAGACCCTTCGCACTAGAGATGAACGTTCCATCATCAAGTATATATATGAACGTTCCATCAGCAAACAATAAAAATTTTAACAAGTGATTGTGCTGAAATAAATGTTTTGTGTTGAACAGTGAACAAAGGAAGTTATGACGACAGATTGGGCTGGAATGCATGTTAATGCAGAATGACAAACGAAGGAAATTGTAACAAGAAACTACCGGAAGAGATGTTAGTACTGAATAGTAATCGAATAAAATCGGAGCGACAGATTGTGCTGGAAGAGATATTAGTGCTGAAAAATAAACGTAGAAAATTGTGGCAGTCAATAGTGCTGGAATAAGTGTTAGTGTTGAACAGCTAACCAAGGATATTGTAACATCGGATTTTACTTTAAGTGAGTTGGTGCAGGATGATCCATTAATAAAGTGGTGTTACACAGAATGTGAAATGCCATTTAGCAGACGGGACAAAAGAAAAAAAAATATCATTAGTTGTTTAGTTTCCCTGTTTAATTCTAGACCAACATAGTTCTATTGGGCTGTACGAGTAAAAGAAAAACAAGTGCTTCAGAGCGTTTGTATCAAATAAAAGCATGTGTTTCATAAAAAAGAAAAAAAGGTTCAAGATATGAGAGTTTGGTTCGTTCTGTATGCATAAGCTTCAACTTTACTTTGTGCTTGTGCTTCTCGTGATTGAATCAGATGCTTCAATATGTGCCACGTGACTATTTACTCTGAATCTCTCATGGGGCACAGTGGTAGAGTGCTTCCTTTAGGTGAGTGAGGTCTCTGTTTCGAACCCCAGCCAAGTACGTTTGTGGGGGACAACTTCGTGGCCTTCCATTTTTCATTCTACCCATTATCCATCATCATTAACTTGTTTTAATCATCGTCTCTCTTCGTGTAACAGGCATAATCGTGCAACATTAACTCACAGATTTCATGCTTTTCAAATATCTTAATTAATTTCAGAGTTGTACGAATAAATGTCCGCACCAAAAAAAAATGAAACTTTTTATTTTCGCGAACTTTATTGCCTGGAATTTTTTTCCTTTTTTTTTAAATAGGCCTATTTATTTTTTATTTATTTTCTTTTTCGGGAAGACAGGACAGCACGTTCGATTTTATTTCGGGGGCGCTGGGGCTCAGTGGTAGAGCGTTCACCTCTGGTGCTTGGGGTCCCGGGTTCGATTCCAGCCCTCGCCAAGTGTACTTTGTGGAGGACAAACACCGTGCTTGTGGGTTTTCTCTGGGTTCTCCCGTTTCCTCCCACTTTCTTTGTTCCACCATTTCACTCATCTCTCATCATCACCGTCTCCTTTAGCTTAACCGGCATAACCGTGGGACGTAAAACTTAAAGATTTCATTTTATTTTTTAAAAATTTTATTTCCCCATTATTACACAAATCGACATTTAATTGCTGCATTCTGAAGATAAAATCTAGAAAAAAATCAAGGATCTATGAAAATCCTTTATTAGATGTGAAAGAAACTATGTAAATTGGTAGATGCTCTGAGTTTTTTAGTACTGACAAACTAATGTTCAACAATAAAAATATTTCAGTGAAAAGTCAGCAATAACTATTCAGAAAATGTAGTAGATTTCGTGGAACAAAATTATAATTTAAAATATACGAATAGACTAACACATCATTATAACTGTATACATGGTGGGCGAAAATTCAGGAAGAGGTTATAACTATGAATAACTTTTTTTTTTTAAAAAATATCATTAGTTTTCATTGATATTTCACAGCTTTAAAGAGCAAGGACGGAAGATTGTTTACATTTATATGTGAAATATAATCTCAGGTATGTGTCCGCCATTATGGGCCTCACAGTTACGGTCTCTGTGTAGCACATGATTCATGACAGGTGTCAGCACTTCCAGGGGCGGCTTTAGGATATTTTTTATACCCTAGCCGAAAACCTTGTCTTTGCCCCCATAATCTCCTTCTCTCCCAAACAAAAACCAAAGTAAAACCTTGTCACTCCTGACATTTTCAGTTCACCATCACATTGTTACCATTTGTTTAAACAGAATAAAATGAAACTTACTTCTCTCCAGGGCCGGATTAAGGGAGGGGCTTAGGGAGGATGTAGCTCCGGGCCTCCAGCTGAACGGGGGCCTCCACTCTGATCAAAATCTCAGCTGGCTGTCTAAAAAGAATCATACAAGATACAGTAATCATCATAAGATAAATAATAATAATAATATTAAACATAATCCCTTAGCGTTCCTACTGTACTTTTACATGAATGTAGTAGTCGAAATCAGCAGGGGCCACATATTTTTTCTAGCCCCGAGCCTCCGCATGGGTTTATCCGTCCCTGCTCTTCTCTCTATGGTACTAATAAGTAATCAATAAGCCAATATATTTTTTAAATTTATTTATGTGGTATTTGGAATGAAGTTTTACTAATATAACCATAGGGCAACAGGACATTAAAGCTTTATTATAACACAAACCATGTCGATGAACATTGTAAATATAAAACAAAAGATGGTTTTAATTGTTTCTAAAAGGATTCCATAGAAAACGTGATTAGTGACTGCAATATGTCCAAAAAAGTAATTTTTGCCTGTTAAGAGGTATACTGTAAACAGTTTTGTGTTCTAAACAATTTATACCTTAATAATTAATCTAAACTAGTAATAGAAAATTTATACTTACATATAATGTTTGATTGGAGTAGCTTACCACAGAAAAATCAGTTCTTTTTGCACCAGTGTGAAAAACTATAAATCTTGAAGTGGGAATACGAGTATCTTATGTGGAAATTTTAGATCAGTGACATTTCTGCGAGCATCCGTAGTCTGAATATTCAGATAATGGAGGAGATCGTCTTTAGTCATAGTATGCCCAGTGGGAACACGGAAACGTACTATGGGCAGATATATGTTCCCCTGCTCCATATAAGTGAGCAGTAATCGATCTTGGGTGATCCTACTTTTCATTAACTTCCTGTTACTAAATATGTAGGGCGCTGGCACACATACGTTTTGGCTAATGTTGATATACCGCACGTAAAAAATATGCCTGCCGTTCCGCCCTAAGCAGCCACCTAGGTTGTCTACACTGAGAAAAAAATGTAGATGGCGTACTTAAAAAGATAGGTTACATGCGTAATTTCTGTAGTTTTTGGACTCAACGTACAGCAGATGCATAACTGAAAACATAAGTTTTATAATATTTTCTGTATAAGTGTTCCATCTATACGTACATTCCGTATGAAACAATATAGGCGGTCAGGATCTCACATAGAAATTGACGTATATAACATATAGCTGACGAAGGTAATATAAGTATATGTATGTGATATACAGAAAACTGTTAGATGTCAGACATCCTACACCGGCATGATGTAACATCTAAGGGCAGAGCTTATGTGGCATACGGGTAACGTATGCTCCGTACTGATTTCTATAGCAAGCAAGAGGATACCGTATATTTGTACAATATACCGCTGTCCGGAGAACGGATTTTTCTCAGTGTATATGGACATGCCGGCCCTGAGCACTTCTGGTCCGAGGGCTCCTATTTTTGCACGAATATTTTCCTTGAGCTGCTGCATTGTTTGTGGTTTGTTCAGGCACACCTTGTTCCAGTGGCGTAGCACACTTTTGCGGGCCCCCGCAAAGTATAGAGAAGGGGCCCTAGTTGTAAAGCCGACAGAAGTAAGGTTGAAGTTCTACTTCTTTACATCTTTATTCATCGCAAGACTTCGGGGCCCCCCGCACTGCGGGGGTTGCGGGGGCAGCTGCTACGCCACTGCCTTGTTCCCCAGAGAGTGCCACAAAAAAATAATCTAGCGGAGTCAGATCAGGCGAACGGGAATCATGTGCTACACAGAATCGGCTGAGTGGTAGAGTGCTTACATTTCGTGTATTCGGTCCCTGGTTCGATCCCCGACAAAAAAGTAAGTTTATGGTGGGCAGCATCGTATCTGTATTTTTATCTGCGTTCTCGCATTTCCTTCCACATTCTAATTTCACCAATTCTTCCATCATCATTCACTTAACCTAAAGGGCATAATCGTGGGACGTTAAACTGAAAGAAAAGATTTGAAGTTTGGATATTTGTAACGGCTTAACAATGGAAGTTCCTCTGTTGTCTTTTGCCCGACAAGAATTCTCGGGCCATCACTCCCCAAGCAAAAACTAGGATGTACTTGAGAGCAAACTGGAGAGGATTACCTCCGCTTCGAGTCTCCTCACAACAATGCATTCCTCATCTCTCTCCAATCCCCAATCAGAAACTTTAGTGTTGCAATCTATGTATTATTACATTTAAGATTTACTAATGACATGATATTTTTCTCATTTAATATTAAAACTGGAGGTGGTAGCAGATTTCTATCACTTTTCGTTTTAGTAGAAAGGGTATAATATCGGTGGAACATATCTTCGGACGGGTTATCCTTGACAGAAAACGGTTTAACGTTGTATATTACTATTTTTACTCTATAGGGATCAATGTGAAAACCTGAAATGGTTGATTACTACCACTTCCGGTTTAAGTTTCACATTCATCACTGAACTTGATTCTAAATTTTTGACTCCTTATTTTGGCTAAAGTTGATGCTGCTCAATCAAGTAATTCTTGAGATTTCATATCTCCCGGACGGACACATGGACAGACAGACAGTAAATACATGAAGGAGTTTATTGGTAAATCAAACTCTTTCAAAATTAATACAATCTTGGAAGTAAATATTTTTTTCTTTTTATTTCTTTTCCTATTCAAGGAACCTTTCGGTTAATCCTAGTCAGCGATCAGCACGAAATCTGACAGAAAAAACATTTCTTTCTGACGGACACATATTTTTGATTTTTAAGATATCTAATCAAAAATATTTCAAAGGTATACCTAATTCTTTGATTTTCATGATTATTGTTGCGGGAGGGCACTGTGGCTCAATGGTAGAATGCTTACGTCCGGTACATGGGTCTATGGTTCGATTCCCGGCCAAGTAAATTTGTGACCGTCAACATCGTGTCCTTGTGTTTTCTCAGGTATTTTTGTTCCCTCCTACATCATAATTCCACTAAATTTTTCATCATCTTGCACTTGCCTTAATCATTCGTCTCCGTTAGACTACAGGGCATATTTATGGGACGTTAAACTCAAAGATTTCTTCAAGCTACTTGTTGATGGAAATTTGATTACACTGGACTCACTGAATCGTCTCTGAACAACTTTTCGCAATGTCAAACCCGAGTCAAATCGTTTTCTCACATCCTGAAGCGATGAATTTATCAGATTCGTAAAAATCGTAAGGAAAATTGTTTACGAACACAAAACCGAAAATCAGAATGTTAAAGATATCCTTCCCTCATTTAAACGGAATTTATTATGTTTCTACGTATTATACCAATTCATTGATGTAGAAGTTCGATTATGATTACTTATGAACCAGAAACATACGCGTCTTATATTTCTGACACTTCTACAGCAAGTGAACGACTACTGTCATGCCAAGTTTAATCCCGATCGAATGAGTTCGTGAATGGGATTTCGTTTCCGATAATATGACACATAATTTGACCGTCCATACCTCGAAAATGAAAAATCTGCAGAACGTAATATTCAATATGTTCATTTATATATTCAGACTTTTATCACCTTGCCAAGTTTGATCCCGATTGGATGACTTCGGTTGATGTAGAATAAATAGTGTACTAGTACTTTCAAAAAAATAAATAAATAAAATATGCAAACAAACAACAACAACAACAAAAAAAAAAACACACAAATGATAAAAATCTCGGCTCGACCTAAGTACAGTAGGTGCTCTTTAATTCGGCACGTTTGAGACCGTGCCATGCCGGATTAGCGATTCTGCCGGATGATTGAATGTCAGTACACTTTCTGCTGTTATTGATAGTTTACTGATATACCAAAGACATGTCGCTCTATATAAAAATGAAAATGATTTAAAACTGTTAGAAGCGTGTTTATGCACATCCTAAGTTCTATAAGCATCTGAAGAATTCGTGCTGAGTGAGTACGTAATTCGGTACAAGAGTGAAAACTGCACTGAAATCAAAACTGACAATCAAGTTAAACGCTGAATGAATGTGCAGCGGAGTGATGTAATCTGGTGGCTATGAGACAAAAGATCAAATCCATTTGAAAAACAAATGCAAGCGGCTCAATTGGTGTCGGATTATGGAATGTGCCGAACCGCATGATGTTGGATTAAAGAGCGCCTACTGTACTAATGATTTAACCGTCTGGAAATGTCGTCAATTATATACAGAGTGTCTCAAAAGTCCCCTGACATAGGGTTACTCTGTATCAGAGTTACAACAAAATGTAAGAGGAAAAATCATCTCAAAATATGATGTTTTCAATCTAAGGTGAATCATTTTTTTTTATTCGGCTGTACATTATTCATGTTAAATGAAAATGCAACGTTGCCATTTAGCTGGACCGACAACATAAGTGAATAAAGTTACTGTTTGAAAGGGGGCTGGCCATCGACATGTTAGTGAAAAATACAGTAACTTCACTCACTTATATTGTTGGTCCAGCTAAATGGCAACGTTGCATTTTCATTTAACGTTGGGCGCATAAAGAGTGTACAAACCTAACGGATTGTACGATTTAAAAAATACCGTCACTTTAGATTGAAAACATTACATTTGGAGATGTTATTTTTCCTTTTATATTTTGTTGTAATTCTGATAAAAGCAGAGTTACTCTTTGGCAGCGTACTTTTGAGACATCCTGTATATATATAGAGAGTGTGTGTCCATAAAGTCCCTTGCCGCTACATGTACTTTCGAAATGACTGCGAATCTGAAAAATCGCAAAAACACGTCCGTCATTTTTTGTGAGGGGCTCTTATTTTGAGGTATAGATATTTTGCCTAAAGTTTCAAGTCACTATATTGACCCCATCTAAAATGGCGGTGGTTCACATTTCGTGTCCATAAACTCTGTTGCCACCCCATATAGATCTGGGTCAATATGAAACGACTGCTAATATGAGAAAACGTAAAAACACGTCTGTCATTATTTAAAGCGGTTGCAATTGTGTACTATAAAAGTTACAAAAGAGACCCCCCCCCAATAGGGGTACAGGTGTAAACCTCTCTACACACTGGTAATACTAATCCCTTTTTCTGATGTCGATATTTTCGCAACTCTATATTCCCACTTTTGACATAACCATTCAGTAAAACCTTGCTCTTTTGGCAATACAGTATAACAGCAAAATAGGCCTTCGTTTCCCAAACTAGGGACAACATGTACAGAAATAAAGTCTCCACCCAATAACTCATTATTTTCTTGATTTACAAACGTATTTACGATACTTACACCCTGCCTACAAATCACAAAAACGTAGAAGAACCACATTTGCAAGTCATAGATATCTAAAAGTCATCAAACGTCTTCACTCCGAAATTTGATTTCACCACTAATTTAGATGTCGGCAACCTAGCAAATTTCGAACTTACAGCAAAAGATATTTCGTTGAACATGTTCAAATTATTCGCCATTTGAAATGTCAAGTTTACCCTCGTACCCCTATTTGGAGAAGGGGTCGGGGTTAGAATTTTTCAACACACAATTGCAATCCCTTAAAATAATGACCTACATGTTTTTACGTTTTCTCATATTCGCAGTCGTTTCATCGATACATGGGAGGTCAACAGAATTTATGGACACGAAATGTGAACCACCGCTATTTTAGATGGGGTCAACATAGCGACTTGAAAATATTTCGTCAAAATATTTCTCTTGTCAGGACTTTTCCAACGATATATTACTCGACCCCATTTGCCATTTGAAATTTTCAAGTAGACATTTCGTACCCCTATATGAGGGTCGATCTTTTACAGCTCAAAATTAAAGCCCCTCACAATAATGACGGAAGTGTTTTTGCGTTTGGTCATATTCACAGTCGTTTCGAAGAGATACACAGAGCGGCAACGAACTTTATGGACACCTTTTATATATATACACTAGCCTTTGGCTAGCTGGAGTCTCCGCCCCCAGACCTTCACGTTTGCTCGGCTTAAACCCACAATTCTACAAAATTTCAAGTTTCTTTTCTTATTTCAACATCTGAAAGATAAGATTTTGTCTCCCAAGAAAACGCTCATTTAAAAATATGGAAATTTCCTTAGCCCCTTTTAGGCCCCCTAAACATTAAAACTATTCACTTTTAGTAATTATCTTGAGGGTTAGTCCCGGAAGGTTACAATCATGCCAAATTTCATCATTCTAATCCTGGTGGAAGTGTCTCAACATTTTGGGGGTAGAAGATTTGCCATATATGCAACATGGGAAAGATTTTTCAGTTAACCATACAACCGCTCTAAACTTGGAAATCTTTATTTTCAGTATTTCTTTTTAAATAATCCGATAGAAAATGTACAAGAATACCGAATTTCAAATTTATATTCCAAATACAAATAACTAAAATATGAGATTATATATCCCAAAAAGACCCATTTATATAACAGGGGAAATTTCTTCATCCCCCTTTTAGACCCTCTGAAACTTAAAAGTATTCACTTTTGGTAATATATGTATTCCTTTGCGCTAACAAATGGTCGAACGTAAATATGAAATTACATTGACCAATAGCGAGATAAATCTGTCAAACTGCGGAATAAACAGTACATGCCGAACGTTGTTATTGCATTCTTTATCGAGTGTTGGCTGTTCCACTGAGGTTAATGGCTATTAAATTCCTGTAATCTTTGTGACAATAATGTCACTGGACTGCAGAAAATATTTGTAGTTAAGGAAGAATTCAACACATATTTTCAGTTCGTAAACATTCATCTCGAATTTCGATTAAAATAGCTTGGAAGATTTTCTTCTTATTATTATTTTCTTTACGAAGGTAATTTCAATGCAACGTTTACTAAAGTCCATTGTATGGAATGCATATGAAATGCGATGTATCATTTGTCAAGAATTTCAAGTAGACGAGAGGATCTTGCAAAACATCCTTCAAGTAGGTAGCCACAACTCTAATTCATGCTACTATTTTTTTTTATTTATTTATTTTAGGTGATACGGTTTGTTTCAAAGATTAACCTTATATGATATGTACGTAAACTTCAGTATTTTCGTCAAGGGGCGCTATGACTTACTGGTAGAGTCCTTAACGCTGGTATATGGGGTCCATGGTTCGGTGCTTTTTTAAGTAAGTTTGTGGTGGACAACATCCTGTTCGTGGGTTTCCTTGGGACGATCTCGTTTCTTCTCGCATTGTAATTCCACCAATTCATCATTCACTTGCGTTAATCATCGTCTCCCTTAACCTAAAGAGCATGGTCGTGAGACGTTAAACTGAATTATTTCATTTTTCGATATTTTCGTAGATGCAAGACACACTTATTCTTTACATTACGGACAGACGGATTTGTGTAGCGTTATGTCTCGGGATTGGAAACATAGATAACCACTGCTACTGTTTTGAGATTTTAAAACAGATATAAACCAGTTGAGAATGCTAGAAAATCATTGCCAGAACGAACTTAGAAAGAATGGAGAGATGGATTGGGAAGGATAACTATAATCTTTCCTACATGTTAAAGTAAATCTTTTTTTTCCTCACCTTCTCTTGCTCGCAAAAATTTGAGTAATATCATCTCTCTATGACTTACAGTTCACGAGATATGGCTCCTTTAATCTCACAAAATATGAACTTTTTGGCCAATATCCGGGGAACGGTGGCCAGTTGGCCAATGGCCACCTTTTGCTATTTAGTACCAAAATATTCACCATCTTCTTAGGTATTGATCAACGCCAATATAATCTCTCTTTAGCTTGTGTTTCCCGAGAAATTGCTCCTTATATCTTTCGAAATTCGAGCAGTAAGAGTGATTCAAAAAATTCCATCACTTTCTCAGATGGTTTTTGATGCTCTTACTAAATATAGGGCTCAAAATTAAAAATTTGCATATAACAGACAGACAGACAGACGGACACACAGACATAGAAAAGTCAGTAACGAACTTTTTAAAGTTCGTTGAACATGTTCATTCAATTACCAGTATTTCTGCAATTAACTCGTAATATTAAGCAAAAACACAGACCTTTTTATTTATCTCTTCATAGAAGCGAACGAGGGATTACCCATGAGAAGTACATGCATAACAATTCAGCAAATTATAACTATAATAATAATAATAATAATAATAATAATAATAATAATAATAATAATAATAATAATAATAATAATAATAATAATAATAATAACGGTGATTTTAATAATTCTTGTTTCTTTTCATTGCAAACTATGGAAATTACCAGAAAATTTGTTTAGTTGACAGGAACTCGACAAATTCATCATGAGTAAGTCGAAGCTAGAGATCAAGGAAAACTTTATGTTCTGCTTGGAGCAGAGACTGGAAAAACCTAATGGACTTCAAGCCTGTGCTCATCTAAAGGTAAGGTTTTCACCATTAAATGTAATATGTTTACATTCGTAAGATACCTTCAGTTACTGGGAGCAAACGTAATGTATTGAGCAATTTATACTAAGTGAAACTATCAATGATCAACATTATACATTGATATACAACATCTGATTAAAAGAGCAGAACACTTGTTTCATATCAACCCTCATTGAAAAATGTAACGCATTTATTTTTAAAGTGTGTCTCGTTAGTCTTTCTAAATAGCGAATAGTTTTGTTTTTATTTGATATATTTTTAAGGAGATTGGTTTACAATATATATATATATATGTTGTGTGTGTCCGTAAGAGAGACACAATATCTCAAGAACTACAGTATGCGGGAAAACAAACAGTACTGAAATTCGCGTAAGGATTGCGCGCAGGTGCAATGTGGTATGACCTGTGAGTGTGACACGTGTGCTTAGTTATGTATGGACTAGTGGTGGGCACAAAAACCGGGTTTTTGGTTTTCGGTTTTTAGGAAAACCGAAACCATTTTTTTGAAAATTTAAAAAACGGCTTTTCGCCGAAACCGTTTCTCACCAAAACCGGTTCGTTTTTCACCGGATCCGTTTTTCCTTTCAAAACTGGTTCTATTTCTGACCAGAATAGCGCTTCGTTGTTCTCCGGAAACCGATTTCGTTTCCACATAAGTAGTTTTATGTGTTTTCGGAAACAGTTTTCACCGAAACTAGTTTCGGTGAAAAGCGAACCGTTTTTTTTGAGAAAACCGATTTTGGAGCAAAAGAACTGGTTTTGGAGAAAACCGAAACGGGTTTGGGTAAAAACGAACTGGCTTTGTAGAAAACCGAAATGTCGGTTTTCGAATTTGGCTTTTTCTAGAAACCGGTTTCCGGTGTTTATAAAAACCGGTTTTGCTCATACCTAGTGTGGACTAACGTAGAGTGCAGTTGGTGCGAAGTTAATGTTCCTCTCAACAGAGGAGAAAATATTTATTCTTAAGCACTATTTCTCCTATACGATGTGGGGCAACATCTCACCACACTTCTACTGTATTGCTCTGGAGCTGTACGATATGAAGATGAAGATTTCATCAGCAACATACTGTTCAGTGATGAAAGCCATGTGTACCTTGAGCACTGCATCAATCGACAGTTGATTATTGAGTCATTCTTGCATGATTTGCATGCTTTTTGCCACACCGAAAATCTGTCGTTACAACAACAATTGACACAAAAAGACGAAACTACTGACCACACTTTAAGCGAGTCAATTGTCCTTCTGCCCACAAGATATTGGACATCGCTTGATTTTCAGTTAAACGGATTTTCCATATTCATCCCACTCCCCTGACCTCACGGCTCCAGATGCCTACATATGAGGTATACTGAAGGAAGCGATTTTCCGAACAGATAATCCCCTACCACTATACCGGAGTTAAGAGAGAGAACTCGGTTATTTGATTTGCCGTTCCAGCAACCCGTGTTCACTAACATGTTCATCGATCTACACATGAGTACAGGCTCGATTCCGCTTAAATTTAAAATATGCGTTCAGTAACATTTAGTTGACATCCATTTGAAAACATTTCTTATGTTTTATTATGTTGTAAGACAAGTAAATAAATACCAACGATTTGATTTCAGTGTTGTTTGTTTTTCTGCATGCTGTGCTTGATGAATCATTATAAATTTTAACAAGGGTTTGAAGGTCAAAATTTAGAAGCTGAGTTTGCTGATGGAGGTAATCAGTGGTGCTATTCAGCCGATTCGCATCGGTTTGCTAGAACTGGTTGTTAAAATATTTCGAGTTCGTAGAACCGTTTGTTATACCCAGACATAACAGTGAATTTTACCCAGTTATACCCAGGAAGAGAAAATTTTAGCTTAACTATCTTTGTTTTTAGAACTTCTTACAGCTACAGAGTTAAACATATCTCTCAGAACAAGGTATAAGCATAGGTTGACCAGATTTTGACAAGCGAAAAGTAGGCCACAGATATAATAATATATGATATTTTAATGCGTCCGTAATATGCATGTCCTTATTTCATTTAACGTAACCTTAAGTTAATCATTCGTTTTTGTTAAAAGTGAAGTATTGAAGTAATGAAGCAATTAAAAATTGCACCAAATCCTTTCATGAATGATCAATATAAGATTGATGAAACAACTTAAAACAATTTGATGGAGTAATAGAAGAGTCACTTTAATGGAAAAGAAAACTTAAGTATGTTGAAGCACACAATTTTAACGAATCTTGAAAATTATCTTTTGAAAAGTGTTGAAAAACACAATAGTCTATATCATTCAGAAAAAGAGTACCTGTGTTTCGAAATGTTGTGAATAAAGAATGAAACATTAAAGTATTGAAAATAAGTTAACTCAGGATTTCGCAGAACATTTATTTTTTAAGTAAAGAAGGACATTTTCCGATTTTCTATGCGTCTTCGTAACACACAGGACAGCTCTTTGAAAAACAGTACAGTACTGCGAAAATCAGTACGTCTGGTCACCCTATATAAGCATTTATTTCTTTTCTTAATCTCAAATGCTCAGGTATCACATATCAAGAATGAGAACTGGGTTCACATTCACATTCATGGTTCACATGAACCTAGAGATGAAGATTATTTATTGTATATTGTAAACACATGCATACCGTTATCAGGATTCATTGATCCATTGCTGGATTAAGGTCTTTCCAATACTTTATGACAACTATCTATCTTAGATAATTCGTTTCCAAGATATTCGTAGTGCTATCTAATTTCATCACAACACTTTGTATTAGAATACTGTGTTGGTCTCTACTTGTCACCTGTGGTACATATTAAAGATTTGATTTTTTGTACCTTGTATGGTTTGTTTCCTCAGAGAGTTATATCCATCTATCTATATACCTATCCATGTACTATCTCTCTCTCTCTCCTTCTCTCTCTCTCTCTCTCTCTCTCTCTCTCTCTATATATATATATATATATATATATATATATATATATATATATATATATATATATATATATATATATATATATATATATATACAGAGAGAGACAGAGAGAGAACCGGTTGTTATCAAATTAGAAAAGCACCACTGTAGGTAATCTATCCACCGAAATGGTAGAAATCATTTCCGGTTTTAACGTTGATTACTATAGAGCAAATGTGGCAACCTGAGAGCGAGAAGCGAATTCGCACAATTGATTAAATGTCCCAAGAATATATTTCACGTCCATTATTAACACTATACTAAACCTAAAGTGATAGAAAACCAGTAGAACTTGCGATTTCGAATTTGATCTACGTAGAACCAAGAATATAAGAAACAGCTTTAAGCATTTTCTTCAAATCGATCCAGCCTTTTAAGAATAGTTACCATCTTCCGAATTCACACTCTATTTATACCGGAAGTGGAAGAAAACAATGATTTGCAGTTTTAACATTGATCACTATAGAGTAAAAACGGTAACAAATAGCGGAAAGCAGTTTTCTCCAATCAATTAAGCTTGGAAGAACATATTCCATGCATACTCTAATATATCCACTAAACCCGAAGTGGTGGTAATGTACTAGCACTTCCGGTTTCAATGTTGAGAACATATCAAGCCATTATTATATATCAAATGTAATAAAACCGGTTGTCATAACAACACCAATATATTTTGAGCGGGAAATGGATGGTGAGGAGAAATGAAGGATGAGTGGAGATGTTAAAAGCTAAACTTCAATTTTCACGTTATGTACAGTGTGATAAACCAAACTTCTTTATGTGGTGTACACTGTGCTACTGCTGCCTACTATTAGCGATCAGTGTTGCTCCAAAGATTGTATTTACATAGGAAGAATTATCATCATCATTATCATCATTATCATAATCATCGCAGGTATACTAGCCTTATTAGGTCACTTGCAGCAACTCACAAGGGATGCTACCACAAGTTGTCGCTCAAATCTGATTGTCACATAGCACATCTGATAGAGCATAATGAGAAATAAAAATGAGCAATATTTAAGGTGCTATGGACGAAAAGGGTAGGACCTACGGGGCTAGCGTTGTCTACGAGGCAGTGTTGCCAATTCAACATAAAAGTATTTTGTTCGAAATAGCACCATATACAAATGTGCACAGATTTAAAATTCACTATTATCACTAAACATAACAGTGAAGTATAGTGGTACAATGTAGCACATGTTGGAGCTACGTGTGTTGAACATGTACAATGGAGAAGTATGATATGTGGCAATAAAGGGTAATCAAAGAATCTGGGTCTTATATTATGAATTTAATTGAAATGCAGAATAACACCGATAGTATAAGATAGCAAAATGTCAGCAGTGTCAAAAATATTGATGCATTTGAAAAACGAAAACGATACCATTTTTACGTTCTGTGTCATTGCCCAAGCTATATAGGATGGAACCTACATAGTAAAGTGGGATCCGAACCTCTATGAAAGATGAAAAATGATAATGAAATACAAGGTGAAAAGTACAAGAAAACCTCAATGTACGAGGCGGAATTGGAACCTACGATCCCTAATAAGTCGGTGACTTAGCCTTCTGGAACACACGGCTATCCGGGCCGATTAAAAGCGAAATGTGGTAGTAATAAAATAATTATATTTCCAATTTAAATATAGTAATATTACAGTGTACAGTAAGGCCTACTGCTCATTAGAGACAAAAGAGTTGTGCAACTATCTTGTCGCAGTCGCCTACAGTTAGCAACTTCACGGCGACAAAACATCTTTGCTGCCACACCCTCGCTCACTGGCTACGGCAACAAAAAAGTTGCCGGGCATTTAATATCACCAGGGCCCGGATCTTGTTGACCTAAAAAATTTTAAAAAGTGACCTATAAAATGACACTAAAATTCCTGTAAAATGGCCGTAAAAATCACAATAATTGACATTAAAACTTACGTTTTCTCAAACTTATTTCATTAAACATTGACATTTTTTAATAACCATTGGATTTTTAATTAACATTTCTCACTCATATTCAAAAAGTTTTGTTTCAGTTAGATGCAGTCCATTGATCATTTATTTCTATTTTCAGTCCATTGTACGGCATTGTAAGTATTGAAAGCGTCAATTCACTCCCAAGTTTTAGGAAGCACACTTAAACAATAAAACTTAGCAAGTTTAGACTACATGAAAATAATAGATAAAAAACTGTTTAAAACCCTTGTACGCCTTCTAATGCATTTTTAGTTATTCACGTGATCACATTCTTTGTGGTCAATAACCCAAAACTATCTGTTTAGCCACCTACCAACCCCCACCTTTCGTTAACCAGCTACAGTTTAGTTTTCATTAGCTTGTTAAGAGTGCAGTTTTTCCATTCGAATAATCAGAAAGTAAGAAAAGAGATTATTCAACTTCGTCTTTTCCACATCCGTAAACCGTGTTCATTTAAAGATTTCCTTATGTAGAAAAAAAAGAATAAAAAGACAATAAATGACCTAAAAGTTACCTTAAAATATTAAAAAATGACCTGAAATTTCAAAACAGCAAAAAGGGGCCAAAAGTTGACCCTAAAAAAACTATATTTTTAGAACCTAGAGTTGATGGATAATTTTTTTTTATTTGAACTTGCCTTGTCCTATGCGTAACAGAAAAAAGTTGACTTGTCAACAAGATCCGGGCCCTGAATATCACAATTTAGCGGGATTGGACACAGTGCGATGGACTTCGAACAATGTGCTATTGTTTATGCGCTAATGCTGAATTTAAGAAGGAAGGAAAGAAGAGAAAAGAAATACTGGGTACATCCTATACACACTGAGAGATTGCTGAAGGGAAATGTTTACACGCTATATAGTGATTTACGCAATTATCTGTCGAAGTTCTTTAGCTATTGTAGAATGAATGTGATTATCTTTGATGAACTGTTGTCTCTAGTGGCACCTGCAAAAACAAAGATAAACACAAACTTCAGACTACTGTGCCACCTGAAGAAAGGCTAATAGTGACATTAAGATAAGCATGCACTACGTGTGTATTAGGTTGATTTACCTGTAAAATAATCGTTAATAATAAGCAGACTGACTATCGACATTGGTCCATTTAGTTGTACTGCATTTAATTGTATTCAAAATCTAATAGGGTTCGGTAGTAAAGCTTTCACCTCTGGTGCGTAGGGTCCCTGGTTCGATCACAGCTCGCGCCAAGTGGGGTTTGTGGGGGACAAACACTGTGTGCATGGGTTTTCCCATTTCTGCCCACTTTCTTCATTTTGTCATTTCAATCATTCTCATCATCACCGTCTCCTTTAGCCTAACCGGCATAACCGTGGAACATAAAACTCCAAGGTTTCATTTCAGTTTCATTTCAGAATATAATGGACTCCTGTGTAAATACCTGTGTTCTTTTTTTTTTCTTGGCTGGAAAGCTCATTCCAGTTTCTTACAATACAGAAACACACTTCCTCCCACATTTTTTCTTTAAATTTATATCTGAATATTCATGTAAACTTTCTTTATATAAGACTGGATGTTTCCCTATTTCCTCCATTTTTCATTGTCTTCATCACTAATTAAAGACACACATGTATTAGCTTCCATTGCGAACACATCTTTTCATGCACTATACACGGAACTGTTATGTGAAATAAATGTAGAAAACATTTTTTTTTTATCTCTCTGCTTGGAGGTGTTTCAGCAACTTTTCTGTCACCCTCGGCGCAGTGAGCGGACTCCCATAAGACTCAATGCGTTTAGCCGGAGCAACAAGATAGTTACCCGACAAAATGTTGCGAGTGAGAGGTAGGCCTAACGTAATCATATGATGTGTAGGAGAGGAAGTAAATATATATATGACTTAACAAGAAAGACATAAACCAAGAAAGTACTCTACCAAATCTGGATAAGATAATCTGGAAAAGCAGTTTTTAGAGTTAGAAAACACGGTTTCCTTCCTCACGTGTAACATTTTGCTTTCGCGAGTTGTCTACTTATTCACCGGGGCTACGGAAATGTAATGCAGATCTCACACATTTTTTTCCAATTCATTACTTTATTAACTTATGTCGCTACATATCATACTTCTTCGTTACATATTTTCAGCACACGTAACTCCAACAGTGTCCAAAACTGTATTACCGACTTCATTGTTATGTTTAGTGATAATAGTACATTTTAAATATGTGCACATTTGTATGTGGTGGTATTTCAAACAAAATACTTTAATGCTTAGTTGGCAACGCAGCCTCATCTATGGCAACACTCTTTGTGGTTTTCGATACGGCATTTTGTTCTCATTATATCGTGCACAATTCGGTTTCATTGCTTTAACGGTTTTCAAGATATGTATTTTAAACGTAGATAATTCTATGATATATTTTTTGGGGGGATATTCAAATGTTGAAACCCCATAGGTCCTATCCCTCTCGTCCATAGCACCTTAAATTTTGCTCATTTTCATTTCTCATGATACTCTATTAGATACGCTATGTGGCAATCAAATTTCAGCGATATGTAGGACCTTCCCTTGCCAGAAATTTCCATAATTTCCAGAATTTCCCTTGCCAGAATGCTCCATGGTGTTCAGCTAACGTCTTGGTCTTCACAAACGAACTTTCTATTTTGATATCGTCCATTAATTAGAGTATCCTTCACCCTCTCCCTCTCTTTTCTGTCACAATACCTTCTAGTACATTGTTCATGATACAATTTCTTCTTAGGCAATGTCGAAACCACTTTTTCTTCGTCTTTTCAATGCCTAAAACTGTTGTTTCCTTTTCCACAATTTCTAACACCTTCTCATTCGTTTTCTGCTCTACCCTTCTAATTCTCTTCATTTTTCTCCACGAGTTCTTTCGTGGCTAAGCGGTTGGCGTACGTGCCTTTGGCGTGGAGACGATTCCCTGTGGGATCACATGTGGTTCGGATTCCACGTTAATCAGTAGATCCACGTTTCATATAGCCTCGTTGCTGAACGAGACGTTAAACTGAAAAAGCAATCAATAATTCTTCTCAACACCTACATTCCAAAAGCTTCCACTCTTTTTAAATCATTTCTGAGCGTAATATCCATATTTGTGACCCATACAGTACAATACTCCAAACGAAGCATTTTATGATATTTTTTTTTCTCAACTCCTTATTCAACGTCCCACAAAATAGTATTTTCTTCCTCTTAAAGACTTCTTTCGCCATTCCTACCCTTGCTTTCATTTTAGGTTCACACTTCATATCATCATTAATAATACTACTCAGGTATCGAGAACTCGTCACCGGTTCTATTTTCTCCCCTCCTACTTCTATATTTGACATAGAAGACTTCGTTCCAGTCACCGCGGAGGAACATAGAGTAATAAGAATGAATGTTTAAAGTTGTATTTCTTAACATTGCATAAGCATCATAGCGGAATGTGATATTTACTTTGGAGGGAATAAGATACTACTTACCCCTTTCTTTTGCACATCACTGCTACCGCAGTGTTGTATGAGGAGCATAAGAAGTTTTCATATATTGATGCATATATTTTGCTCACAGTCCTTCTATGCAAAATTTAATGTATTCGTCGCTACATTATTATTCCATGAGTACTAAGCCTTAAGCGATATTAGAAACAGTGCAGTGAAATCTTGATGAAAGAGTGATGCATACTTTAATGTATAGAAACAAACATATGTTGTAAATTAAGTTTAATTAAATTACTTCTTTGATATGGACTATTTTCTTTTGCTCGCACCAAGTGTGCTTTGTGGCGGACAAACACCTTGTAGGTGGGTTTTCTCGGAGTTCTCACATTTCCTCCTATTTTCTTCAATGCACCATTTCATCCATTTCTCATAATCACCGTCTCCTTTAGCCTAGCCGGCATAACCGTGGGACATGAAACTTATAGATTTCATTTCCTTTCTATTTTCCTTTGGTATGTTACACATTTTACTCATTTTTCACAGCTTTGTGTAGTATATATGTGTGGTCCGTTTCCAAAAAGTATCTTGTATATTTTACTACTACTACTAGTAGTAGTAGTAGTAGTACTACTACTACTACTACTACTACTACTACTACTAATAATAATAATAATAATAATAATAATAATAATAATAAATCGGGAAATAAAGTTCTTTAATTGTCGTAATTTCTACATCTAAAAATAATCAATTAAATTTTGCAAAAATGTAAAATAAATAAATTATCATACTAGCTAAACTAACTCCATAGAATATGGAACCCGGAGATTCAATGCCGGTTTGACAAAAGCTCTCCACTGACTTCTATCCTTAGCCAACTGGATCCAGTTTCTACTTTGCGTTCTTATTTCTGCGAGTTCCATTTTAATATTGCCCTCCCATCTGCGCCTAGGTATTTCTAATAGTCGTTTTCCGATTGGTCTTCCAGTTAAGACTCTGAAAGCATTCCTACTTTCTTCCATCCTGGCTGCATGACATGCCCACCTAAGCCTGCTGGACTTGATGACCCTAACAATGTTTGATAAACCGTATAAATTATGTAGTTCCACGTTATGAAGTTTCCGACATTACCCATTCCCGTTCCTCTTGAGTCTGAATGTTCGTCTCAGGATCTTGTTCTCAACTACTTTCAGTCTACGTTGATCCCTCAGAGTAAATGACCATGTTTCGCAACTATACAGAACAGCAGGCATGATTTTCGTTTTATATATTTTAAGCTTGAAATACCTTTACAGAATTCACACACACACTAAATGGGGTAAATAATCTGAAATTAGGTATTAAAAATTCAAAAATACAACAACAAAAAACAGATTTTAACCAGAAAAGTACAAAAGACGTTTCTTTTTAAGTTGGGTGACTCCTTTTACCTTTAACACATATTATAAATTGACAGTGTTTGTCGGTAAGCAGTGCGTATAGAAATGTTTGTTGATAAACGTGTTCACAAGGAAATATTAAAAACATGCAGAAATGAATTTTTGATTGTTTTTATCCGTACATTTTAGCATCTCAAATATTTTGGAAATTGCTTTCGATACAAGAAAACATATTACTTAGGTCAGAGAGAGCGAAATGACGCAAGAAACAAAAACTAATTTTATTGACTAAACTCATTATTTTATAGAGTTGCGCCAAACATTTTTTCGGTGAATTAGTGACTCCACATCAATTAAGAAAAAATAAAAATTAGGAATTAGACCTTACTTTCTTTTCAAGAGAGGGATCAAGATTTGTTATCGATATCAACGTTCCACATCATGGAAGGTTTATTCCTTTTCATACTACAATGTTCCACCAGTGTTTGAATTTGTCGAATTTCTTTCACTGCTATATTCCTCTTAGAATGGGGCTCTGACAACATTCTACTTTTGTTGTTTTGATTCTCTTTACACTTGTGTGATGACATATCATTATGTGTTGACTGTTTTAGAAATATTGAAGTGTTAATTTAGGTTTAAATTGTATCCCAGACACCAATGTTACTGTGTTTCATCCATTCACTTGAACAAGTTAGAGTTTCTGATGAGCTTAGTCCATTTCATGATGAGTATTCAGCAACTTTGGTGTCATCAAGGAAACGTTGCCACGGATTAATGACTTCGTATTTCTCTTTCCGAAATGCATGAAACAGCCATTAAATGGTTTGACCCTAATTTTATAAAGAGCTGAAGTCTTAAAATGAAAGTTCAAAATCCCTTATTACAAATTACGAAAGTAAATAACAACAGTTTAATAAATTACTACCAAAAATTACCTTTCTTTCCATGGAAAGCATAAGGTTTATCGGACATAAAACCGGAAATTTGAAAATTGTTGAAATGTTCCTTTACATTCTTCAGGAGCGGAATTTTCGAAATAGCTGACACACACATATCATTTTATTGTTATTTCTAGTGAAGAGTTTATTTATTAAGAGTTTATTAGTCATGTTCTGAATACATAATCGATAATTTTAATATTATAGAAATTACCTCCTTTAGGAGAGGATTTTTTGAAATCACTGAAATACGAAAGATTAGGCAAAACATCTTAACTTAAAACAATGTTGTTTGCATATACATCAGGGAGTAATACTTTCATTGAAATGTGTCACTAATTTGGGGTAAGAGTTCAAACAACTTCGATAATTATATTCTCGGGAAGTGGTTCAAATACTTTTCATGAATATTTTGTCTCCGTACGAACAACGGGCATCTCATACATGGAACAACAAAAACGTTGCTTGTCGGTATTTATTCTATACAGTTCTCTATTTTCAAATATTTTGAATAAGCATTATTTTCCCGTGCGAAGAGCGGGCATTTCAGCTAATATTACGATAAAAGTGAACTTAAAGTGTACAACCTCCCCTGGATTTTAATCTCGGAATAAATATGTTCATGTGTAGATACTTGAATAAGTAAACTGCTTTTGATTGATTTATTGATTAAGATTTAACCAACGGATACCCATGATATCTTTTAACTCTGGATTTCCAACAGGGGTACAGGGGTGCCCCAATACAAATTCTTGCAACTACAAACATCCTCATTGGTGGCTTCAATAATATTGGTATATTATGTTATGTTGGGTTGTGCTTTGTTAGGTTATGTGGGTTTTGTTAGTGTAGGTTACTTTAGGGTAAGTTTAGGTAGGTAAGGTTAGTGAAACAGAAATTTGTTTTTACCCTATATAACTTTATTAATTACGTAATGTTTGTGTGGCAGGAAAGGTTGCAATATTGCAATATGAAGGCAATATATTGCAATAGGCCCTAACATTACCTGTTCTTTATTTTGCTCTTTACATAAAATACAACTAGAAAATTGTTGAAATAAATATGGTAACTTACATACCCAACTGTAGTTTTAGCCACATAAGTAAGCAGATCAAATTACAACATACAGTGTAATTGTTGTTGAGGAAATAAGTTTCCTTACATTCCGGCCCACAATGTAGAGAACGCTAGCCAACCTCGGGGTCTATGACATAAAATATACAGCAAAACATAAGCATGGGGTACATTTGTACCCCTCTTGGGTATCTGAAGGTTTAATGGGACATCAACATCGCGGCAATTTGTTCCCGTCACGATCAACACAACAATTATACTGGATGCTTGTTAATATTGACATTAACTTACTTTTCTTCTTCCGACAGGTTTGTGTTCTCAGTACGATTGTGAAAAGTTTGAGTAAAGAAGAATTGGAAAAATTATGGCAATTAATGATACCAATAGTGGAAGAAGGAGTGGGCACTGTTCTCTCCTCGATTAACAATACTTCTTCGAATACAAAAGGCGTAAGTATTAGTCTAGAGCAGGGTTTCCCAACTTGGGGATTGCAAAGGTAAGTGGAAGAGATAAATATAATTAGAATCTAATACAGGAAATATTTATTAAATGTTATTTGAATTTTTGTTCTGATAGGCATATTTTTATTTTTTGCACATACTGTTAAGGACAATAAAAATAGATCTACTAAACATTTTCAACAGGTGCACAGTTGTTTAAAAATCAATTTAAATGAAAGAGGTACGATATGAAACTAATGAGAACTGCATGCTTAAATACCAGGAAAATACAAACGCAACAAAACTTGCACATTGTAATACAATGAAAATTGAAAACACTAATCCGCAATAGCTGTGTGCGTTTGTTGATAAATCAACAATGAACAAATTATTCTTTTGGCAATAAAAGGGATTGTTTTATTTGGGATTCTTTGTTGTTCTTTGCAGAACTGTGCACGTAGGTGTGTGAGCGAAATGTCTTTTTTCCAGCAATGAAAATATATTTTTGGTGTGAGGCTTTATTTGCTTCCTAAATTCTAAATGTAAGCTAGTTACTTTTATCAATTTTTAGTTATATTGAACACATGTACCAAATTCACAACAATATGAGGTAACTCAAATAGGCGTCCTCTCAAAAATTAAAATGCTCAATAACTTTTTAAACAACTGTCCAACTTTTTTAAAACAAAAAATTAGAAATCACTTTATTTTTTTATCATATGACAAAATTAAGGGAGTTATGAAGTTTTAAAATTTTCAAACCTCCTCCATTTTGAAGGAATATGACGGATCGGAATCAGTATTTGCAATATATGTAAACTGACCAAATTTGGTTTTAATCCATTCACATTTATGGAAGTTACTGTATCCAGTATATACAAGAAATGGATTCTGGTATTATAGAAATAGATTGATATCGTGAGATCACTGTAATAGATGTATTAAAAATCCCTCAAGCTTACTACAAACCAGAAATTATAAGGGGGTTGCTGGGAAGAGGACGTGATAAAATGGGGATCATGATAGGAATTAAGTTAAGAACCACTGCTCTAGAGAGAACTTTTGCAAATCAATATTTCATGATTTAAAAATCGGTCCTTGACTAACTTAAATCCTGAGTCACAGCGTCACAAAAATCATGGATTAAGCCACGTAAATGGGACGATCCAACCAGATATAAATGACATATGTTAGTCACTTGGTTCAGTTTCGAGAGCATGAGACCATTGTCAGATTGCATACTACTATTTTTCCCCTCTTTTTTCCACCAAAAATATGACAATCTTGAGTATGTAGTCTCGTTAAGGTGTAGGTTCTCGTCTCATATAGCCTTGCTGCTGAACGGGACTCTAAACTAAAATCAAACTAAAAAAAAAAAAAAAAACAAATACATAGCTCCATAGAGCAAAATCGATAAGTGATATCAAGAAGCATTTTTTTTATTATTATTATTAATGTTCACCCACGATTTTCTTCTGTATCGGGCGAATATCACCAGGATGATGTACTCCCCACATATGCTTTGCCTGACTTCCACATCTCCTTGCCTTTGTTATTGATGTTTAGGTATAAGATGGCCTTTCGGCTCCATCTGACATTTCGTTTTCTGAAATAGATATTAATTAGTGCATTTAAATTTACTCGCCAGTTATCTGTGTGTGTATAAAACAGCAGCGATCTATTTCTCAAAACTACTCGTCTTGTAATGTGTGTGTGAGTTTTTTTTAAGAAGTCATCGCATACAGTGAAGCAGAAATACTAGAATAATAGTAAAATTCATTTCTAAGTACTATTGCTGACACATTTAATTTGCCGTGTTTTTACAGTATATATAAGTGTAAAATATTTGATTTTGAAAAGTTTCACACTTGTATTACGAGACTAGTCGTTTTGAGACGTAAGCCCCTGTAGTCTCAAGTTTGATTAAAAAAATAAAAGAGTGGGTTCTCGATACCATTCAAAATACATATATGTAAATAAAATATATGTAGTAAAAGAATCATGCGGACCGTTCTTTATTTTTACTCATTTCTACATATGTTAGACAATTTTGATACGAATATACCTAACAGACAGTAAGTACCAGCAGTTAGTATATCGTCGTTTTGCCTAAGATTTCTCTTTGATCTCTATATAAACTTTTGTCAGTTGATGCGGCAAATAAGCGAGTTTACTCTACACTATACATAGTAAAGTTCGAAACTAATTTTATAAGATGAACATCCCTCACTGGAAAGCAACATAGACAGATTTTCTGAAAATTTCGTACTTCGTTAGCTCCAATATGCCTCTAGAGGTAACCATTCCCGAAGATATTCCGACGTAGAATCAATGAAATCTTTACGATCTATGAAGAGAGAGAAAAAAAAAACACTTTGCTTTTATCTGCTCTCAATCTGCATTTCATCTTTTTCTTTTTCTCCGTGGACAACCGGAAGTTTACGAACGTGACCTAGCTAGGGCAGAGGATGAAAGAAATCAACCTGGTTAGCCTCCTATCTGCTGTTTTGCGCTGTTGCAAAATGTAGGCCAAAATTCAAACAGCTTTTAAATGGAAGATAATTAACTTTTAATTAGCGCGCTCTATCATTACCTTAGCAAGAAAAAGTAAAACTGAATATGCAATATTAACACTAACAAACATTTGGCGATTTCTAGACTGTATAAAATAAATAATTCTCATAATATTTTGGAAAGAAATATGCCATGTTATTATACCAGGGAAATCCTATGGCATTCCGAGTGTTGAAGGTAAGCTTGTCAAGAATAAATTTAAGGGTATTTTTTTTTCTACATGATGTCATTTTATCTTTACAAAATATCTGAAGAAGAACTAACAACAACCACTGACTTGAAGAGAAACATATTCCATATAATGAGACAGTGTTATTGCAAAAATGGGCAAAATTGTATCACAAAGCGAAAGATATAAGTAAAAATAGCCTATATATTACAGTGAAATATGCTCTAAAGCATATGTTCTTGCAGACTCAGAGCTTTCCACTTCCTCAACTCAAAATAGAACTGGTAGTATATGATCTTGTGGATTTCAAACACGTTCCTGTTGTGTCTGTCGAAACAGAAATATTATTTTCAGTGTATGTCTTTGTTTTTCGACAATCGCTATGCCGCTGACATAATGATATGTGTAGTAAGTATATTCAAACTGCTATAAATACCGTACAAGAGTAACAATAGAAAATATTCTGAATAGATCTTAATTATATAGGTCTATATTTAATTTTTTTTAAAACTAAAGCATAGTATTGGGAGGATTTTTTTTTTTTTTTTTTTTACATTTTCAATTACAACTTCAAGAGCAATATAAAGCTATTTTATGATATTTTAAGAAAACTCTTAGTGTACAAATGCATTTTTAAAAATTATTTTTCTTAATTTATAGTGAAATAAAATCCTAACCCTACTTATCAATTTCATGTAATACCAAAAAAAAGTGTAACTTCACAGATTATTATGATGTTGGACTAACTTTTGTCCTCAAAATAACTCATGTGTGGTATGGAGTGCTGCCGAATATTGTTTTGGCGTAAAAAAAAAGAAAAAAACGTATAACAGCTCGCACCTTGCACTTGGCGGTGTTTTCTATTTCAGCACACATTTTAAGACGCTAGAAAAGTGGAATTAGTGATCAGGCAAACTTCACTCTGTCATGATTGGATGCATACTGATCTACCGCGCACGTCTGTTCACATGTGTTAGAACTGCCCCCAATATTTTACGCACAGTGCCCAATCGGAAATTTCTTTCCGACGCGCCTCGTATATTCATGACATAGGTACATGTTTTGCTTAATGTTTTACACTGTTCAACTTAATCTTCTGATGATCAAACATTTAATTATGAAAAGAAGAAAACTTTTTAATATTTCCCAAATTGAATTTTGGTTGAATCAGCTTTAAGCTAAGGCGTCATTACTACTGTAAGGTTAAACAGTTTTTTCTTAATGTTTTATTTTACTAAGAACTGCCTTTTACTCTCTTTTCTTTAAGGTGGATCGAAAGATATTAAAAACTCTTAAGTTAGCCCTTACTCTAACAGTACTGACTCTTGAGACAAAGGAACATTCCTTCCCGAAAGGATTAACAAAATGTATGGAACTTTTTTGTTCAATACTATTTAAGCTGAAAGCAGCGTGGGTAAGTATTCGAGAGTACTTACTTGCAACTTATAGAGTAACTATGTAGAAGAACACATTATGTGTTCTTGGATGCTTCCATTGACAGGTAGCATATCTTCTCAGAACAGAATGTAACCAGATAATTATCTTTGTTCAGGTTAATCTCCAAATTAATGAATTAAACCTACAGTCTATCTACAACCTATGTAATTTAAACATACCTCAGGTTTAAATGCAATTCTAATTTTAATGTGAAGCGCACATGTATGTTTAAGATAGCAAGGAAGTAGGACATTTTCTTGTGCTTATGTAATACATGTACTCACAATTTATTGGGCGATTTATGCATATATATTATTTAGACTTATATTTTCTTTCTTTATTTGTTTTGAGCGTCGAATAACATCTAGTAGTAGCTCGCGGAGTTTTATTCATATAACGTATTTAGTAGCTGGAAGAAACACTTAATCTACCTCCGACCAGTAGTAGCAAACAAGTTATTTAGGTTCTTGCTGTATATTATACAAATATGAATAAATCTACTTCAATGTTCTCTCCGTGGCTTACTACGTATTTATTTCAGCTTTGATTCCACGACTGGAAGCTAGTTGCTAACACTCAACGAGAAAAAGTGGCTGAAATCAATAGCTAAAAGTGAACAGAAATGGCGAGCGTGCTGAGAGAATTCGGTTCCTATAATAACATAGAATTAAAACAAAAAGCTCCTAACAGAAATAAATGTCACTATCATCATTTTCAGGTTGATGCAAAGCTTGTTTTCTCGATTATTTGTATCAGGCTCTTTAGTTTTAACTAGTTGGAAAACTGTGCCTGAAATTTCGTATATAAAATTAACACTTTCTCATACGGTGCTACCTAAATCTCACTCTTAAAATAGAAGAAAACGTTTTTGTTTTCAACCTGTTGCTGATTGTTTTTGACTATATTTATCTGTTTGAATATATACTTCACTTCCGCGAGAGCGTTAGTATGATAAAATCCAACGAAACTAATTCTTACAATATACTCTTTCCTCCAGAATCTGTGTACTGATTTACATTTTGCAAAAAAAAAAAAAAAAAAATCAGTTGAAGACCCATTTACCCATTTCATGAAATATATGTTCACCACTGATTTTCAATGTTATCGATATTATCTTCAAATACTAAAGTGAAAGCTAAAGCTAAGTCAGTAAAAGTCTGTTTTACTAATTTCAAATCATCATAGACACTGCAAAGCAACATTTTCTGAAGGATATTTATACAATCAAGAAGTCTATTCTGAATTTCTTGAACGATTTTTTAAATCGAAATTACACTTCCTCCCCAAATGATTTTTCTCAACGTCTACTGGTAAGTTACATGTTTTGAACTCATTCTTCTACTTTGTAACCAAGATATGAGGAGAGACCAATCTGAACATTAATGCTATCTTCTAGTGGGTCAATTTAGCAGTGAGGGTTAGAATGTTACCACTTAGAGAACGAATCAAACTTCAGAAAATAACAATATGACGCATATATTACGTAACAAGAAGTGGCTAAACTTAGAAAATGTCAAGAAATGAATAAAAGCAAAAAAAAAAAAACATATGGCTAGAAACGCCACTAGTGACTTTTTCGAAAATTTGTGGCTAGCCATGTTCTCAAAATGGCCCGATCTCCCCACGAAGTGGCTAAATTGACAACCATACTGGAAGCACTTCTGGACGTCTTCCTTCTTCAGGGTCTTAAACTGTGCCGGTCATCCTCTTGATGGCGAGTATGCTGTCAAAACGTCTTCCTTTGGAAGTCAAGTGACATGTCACAACTCGTTCTATCTTGACACTGACTTTCCCTAAGGTTTAGGCCACCAGGCTTATTAGTTGAGATGGACAAACTGTCGATAGATGGCACTGTGCAACTATATTCACCATACTTTTTTTATCACCCTTCGTATATATTTTGTTCTGATTACGGAGATTTATCGATTGATATGTTTCATATTAGGATCTTTTCTTTATAAATACACTATTGTTTAATTAAGACATGCTCAGTAAAAACATTTTAGCAAGTTCCGTATTTTACAATTTAGTTGATGCAAACACTAAAGGGCGCACTCCAACAAAGGGTTATTTCTTGAAAATACACTCTAAACTATCAAAATAATTATTCATTTATTTTGAAGCTTTATTTTCTCAATGACAGAGGAAGAACTTTCATAAACTCAATATATAGGTTTAACAACACAAATGGCTACCACAGAGTAATTTGGTATTACTACTCAAACACTATGTGTAATAGGGTAGGCCGGAAAAAAAAATCGACTTTTGATTGGTCGAGTTGCGGAAAATTTGCCTCGTGTTAGTGGTAGTCTACACAGAAAATTCGGAATATATATTTTTTTTCGTCATCCCCTTCCTTTGTCTCATAGGACGAATATTTTTATACCTGTGACTATGCAACCCGTACGGCACTACGAACAAACTTGTGCTGCACAGCTTTTGTTTCAAATTTCAATTGGCCGGGTTGTGGAATAGTTGCCTCGTGCTAGTAGTAGTCTACACAGAAAATTTGGATTTTGGGGGGACAAACCCTTCCTTTGCCTCATGTCCATCACAATACAGTGTCCATCAGAGACAACAGAAGTCAACATTTCCAGCAAGTAATTGTTCTTCTGATAGAATCAGAGACCCATCAAAATCAAAACATTAAAACCAAACATTTTCTTTGTACTTTCAAAATGTCAATGGCCTGCGAACTAAAGCCAGTTGTTTTCATAATGCTGTTTTATCTAACTCTTATGACTTTATTAGCTTGGTAGAAACTTCTTTAACAATAAATTATTCTGACTCAGAATTCTTTGACGATAGGTATGTGATCTGGAGGTAAGATAGAAATATTGAACTTCAAAAAAAGGCAAGGGGCGGGGACGTATTGTTTGCTGCGCTTAAAAATTATAATATTCAAAAAGTGAGTAGGTGGGAAACTAACTTTGAAAGTGTAATTGTCAAACTGGTTTTCAACTCAATTATCGTGTATATCTGTACTTTTTACATAGAGTCTGATTCACCACTTCATATATATGAACAGTTTTTTTGAAATTGTAGAATCAAATTGTCATGTGGGTTGCAGAATTCTTTGTATAGGGGATCTGAATCTATGACCAATAACTAGTTCAAATTTCGATCTAATGACGTCATCAGCTAAATGCAAAAGTCTTGATAACTTTATGTCCCTCTTTAATTTGATTTCAATTAATAATATTCCTAACAGCAATGGCCGAACCTTAGATCTTGTTCTCACAAACCTCTCAAAAGCAACAGTTCAAAGAGAATGCGATCCACTGGTAATAGAAGATAGACATCATCATTCCCTTCTTATTCAATTTACAGCATTGTATTCAACCAATCTTAAAACAGTGCCTAAAACAGTAGGTTATAATTTTAGGAAAGAAGGTTTTGAAAAACTTTTCCGAAACCTATTAGCTATGGATTGGGGAATTTTGCAGAATTTTAAGGATGTCAATCAAGCTGTGGATCTATTTTATAAAGTATTGTATCAAATATTTGATGATTGCATTCCGTAAAAGCTCAACAAATAAAATCTACCCTACATTGTTTACCCCGATTATTAATAATAAAATTAAACGTAAAACGTATCATCGTAAACAAAAAAAAAATCGTCTCAATGTAGGCAACACTAAGTACCATGAAGAGCAATTCCGTCAACTGCATAGGGAAATTAAAGCAGAAATAACTGTTGCTTATAAAGAGTTTTTAAGCCGCACAGAAGATAAATTTTAAAAAAATGATCCGAAATTATTATGGTCCTTCATTAAGAATAAATCACGTCACTTGTCTTCTAATTGCATACAGTACAATGGTCACGACTTACTGATGATAGAGACAGCTAAAGCATTCGGGCAACATTTTGGTTCCGTCTATGGCTCCTTAAAAGCAGACTATGACGTATCGAGCATGTCTCTAAATGATCGTTCCAGTGCTCTTCTCGATATGTTTTCACTGCCTCTCATATCCGAGAAAGAAATAAAAGAAGCAATAAAGAAGTTAAAATCGAAAACAGCAAGTGGCCCAGATAGGATCCCAACGTACATTGTGTAAGGTTGTTCAGATATATATTTTTACAACCTCTGAATATTATATTTAATTTATCTATAAAAACCTGTACCTTTCTTGTAAAATGGAAGGAGTCAGTTGTGTGTCCTACACCCAAACCGAACATAGCTAGTAACATTGAACAGTTCAGACCAATTTCTATTTTACCTGCGTTTGCCAAGGTGTACGAATATATATCGCATAAGCGAATATTGGATCATGTTAACCGTGAATTGTCTGTCTGTTAACACGGATTTCTGAAGGGTGGATTTACTGTATCAAATCTAGCACTAATAAAAGACTACATTTTGAAGGAACTTGACAAGCAAGGACAAGTAGATGTCATACATACTGATTTTTCTAAAGCATCTGACGTCATTGACAATGACATTCTCTTAAACAAACTGGCATTCTTTAACTTCTCGAAATCAACTCTGCAATACTTTGCTTCCTACCTTCAAAATCGTAAACAAACTGCACTGTATCGAAACCACAAATCTCAAATCTTTCACGCAACATCTGGAGTCCCTCAAGGCTCGAATCTGGGACCTCTACTTTTCATTTTGGCGATAAATGATCTTTCTGAGTGCTTTCAATTTTCTAGAAATCTACTCTTTGCTGATGACCTTAAAATATCCAAAAGAATTAAAACAATTCAGGTCTGTTTCGAACTTCATAGTGACTCACAAAATCTTGAAATTTGGTGTAAAAACAATAAATTTAAGTTAAATTTTCGTAAATGCACTTATTTAACATCCACTAAGAAAGAAAAATATGTACAATATGATTATTCAGTATTACAAAAAAAAACTGAAAAAGCTTGATTTCATAAGGGATTTGGGAGTTATTTTTGATTCAAAATTATCCTTTATTCAACATATTGAAACTATTTGCAAAGAAGCTTACAAGAATCTTTAATATATTTATCGAGTCAGTAAAGATTTCCAAAATGACCAAACTTTAATTGTGCTGTATTATGCATACGTCAGGTCGAAATTAGAATATTGTAGTACTATATGGAACCCTAATATACAGAAATACTCAACTTTGATTGAGCGTACTAAAAAAAAAAAAAAAAGTTTTTAAAGCTTCTTTCATTTAAGAAAACAAAATTCTACCCGAAGTTTGAAAGCTATATTAACCTTGTTGAAAATTTTAAATTTGAAACCTTAGAGCTCAGGAGAAGAAATATTGATTCATTATTTTTACACAAACTCTTTCATGGGAAAATAGACTGTCCTGATCTTAACGAACAAACATATATCCAAGTATCATCCACTAAATTGCGCAGTGATTCGAAAAATACATTTTTTTTGTATGACAGCGAAAACAAATGTCTTAAGCAGATCTATATGGAGAGTTAGTGCAGCCTACAAGTTAGTTAAAGAAAATTTCAACCTTGACGTACTGGCAGTGGACTTAAATAGTTTTAAGAAGTCTGTTAATTCTGTAAGCCCAATGCATTTATTACCAATAGTTCTATGCATTCTGTATAATGTATATACTATGTAACACTGTAATTAAGCCTTGCTTGTTGTGTTATATGTCAATAAATTAAATTAAATATTTTTATTGTTGCAGTTATGCAACCCGCACGACACTACGAAGAAAATTGTGCTGCACAGCCCACAAGATCTTTGATTCTTTTTCACACTGAAGCGTTCTGAGGCTGAAAATAAAACGAAAGAGAAAATTGAGATGCGATATTGTTCCTATGTGGTTAAAAGTTGTAATTAATTAGATGAAGAAATTGTATTGATGTTTTCAAAACACATTAAGAATTTATACAGTAGGCCATGAAAAATTATTGATAAATTTTCCCTTGCAGCTCTTAGCTCGTTTCGGCACATTCACTCCGAAACTCCCAGAACCTACCACGAGGAGGTGGCTGCAAATCGAGTTTCACCCGCCTACACACACTTGCCTTTGTTTATTTGCCTCATTTACAATTGATATTCCTGCTTGAATATGGATTCTAACTTTGCCCTGATAAAGATATCTCTTCGATTCGCTCCACACATTTATGCTTATGCTTCTGTAACTACTTTTATCGTCCTCTCCACTGCTTGCGTATGGCATGTGAAACATTGAATTTCCTCAGAAGCTGTAGCCGCGTTCTAATATTTTCTTCTATCTGGCTTGAAGAAAGTTCTCTTGTTAATGGTGCCTCTGTGACGTCCGTTGAGAACCAATCGATCATCTCATGATATTTACTTGCGTCTAAGTTTACTTTCGGAACAACGCGTAGACTTGATCTTTTTCTCTGCCGACACACTTTTATTTTTCGTCACCCTGAAACTCGAATATCCTGGCTCCTGTCGGTGATTATTGCCAAAAACAAATGTTCAGGATGGGCAAAGTAAGCGTAGGAACTAATCGCAGTATACACGATTCTTCTTAATTTCTCTGGAAGAAAGAATGCAGATCGAGTGAGTAGCCATATGCGCCGTGTCTCGTTGGTGAGAGAATTTCGCTTTATTTCAAACGAAACTCGTGTATATACTTTGCTGAAATACTGTGCAAGCCAACGAACTGCTTCTTCAGGATTTTAGATGCTACCGGAGAATGCGAGAACTTGTCGTCAGCCATCGTGGCATGACAATTGGGCGAGTTTTTTTTTCTTCAGAAGGTCTGGCGGACAGAAACCAGTTGAAACTGCTCGGCAGATGTCCAAAAGGTATTGCTGATCGTTACTGGACTGTATAAAATTACAATGTTTCCGACTTCTTATAAAACAATTCTTTACGTATTATTACTTTCGTGTACAATGTTCTAGGTAAATATATGTTTTCTATTATTGCACGGAAGATTTCAAACTAAGTTGATATCAAATTATCTGATTAAAAGTTTCTTTATAATATAAACGGGTCTAAAAGAAATTGTTCATGATATACGTGAAAAAAGCTGCAATGTAAGGTTGATAACATATTTTTCAAGAAGAACATGAATTGAAACATATAGTTTTTCGTCTAATTGATTACAATTTTTAACCGCATAGGAGCAATTTCGCATCTCACTTTCCTCTAGCATTTTATTTTCAGCCTGAGAATTCTCAGTTTGAAAAAGAACCAAAGGTTATGGTTGTGCAGTACAATTTTCTTCGTATTGTCGTGAGGGTTGCATAACTGCAACAATAAAAATATTCAAATGGCATGAGGCAAATTAAGGATTTGACCAAAATAATCCAAATTTTCTGTGTAGACTACAACTAACACGAGGCAACTTTTAAGCAACCTGGCCAATCAAAATTCAAAACAAAAATAGCTGTTCAGCACAATTTTCTTTGTAGTGCTGTGTGGGTTGCATAAGCACAGCTATAAACATATTCGTGTCCCATGAGGCAAAGGAATGGATTTACGAAAAAAAAAAAATCCAGATTTTCTGTGTTGACTACCACTAACAAGAGGCAACCTTTCTGCAACCCGACTAATCGAAATTCGAATAAAATTTACTTTCGCCCACCCCCTAATATGTAACTTCTCAATGCTCAGATTGGAGTTCACCTTTACTACCCAGAAGAAGCCAATTAAACTCAATGCATTTTATTATTGCTATATCTATCAATTCTTGACTCTAACTTCGCCAACTTTATTTAAGATTAGGAATAATGTGTGTACGATTACTAGTAATTCTAGATTCAAATGACAATTAATCTAGTAATTGTGAGTACATAAACAATCTAAACTTCACAAAATTAGTTTAGTATACATCAGATGTGCTAATATCACTTTTTGAGATGGACGTTTTTTTTTTTTTTTTTTTTTGGAAAACAGGAAAAACTGAAATTTTAAGTTTTTAAAGAATTATTATTTTATTGAAATACCACTTGTATTTTTCTTTATTGGATTCCAAAATGTCTTTATAATATTTTGTACTTGTGAGTTTTATGTTCAGTCGGAGTAGGATATCTTGATGTAGTTTCAAACTAGCATTGCGTTGGTTGTCAGCAAGCAAAGCCTAAGTTATCAGCCTCCTCGTGATTATATGCTTAGCGTACGCGTCTTCAGTGTAGTAAATACGTGTCCTTTTCTCGGTTGGAGTTGATGTAGTTCAGGTCGCAAAGCTAAAGTGTTACTCCACGTATCATATCGCCTCTGTGCTGAAAGAGAAGATATACTCCAATCCAACTAGCCAGAAAGTGTAAGCTATAGAATCCAACGTATCAGGGCGTCGTTTCGGATGCCTAGTAGCATATAACGAACCTGGAAGTCAAATTATGTATTGAATGTGTTTTGCGAGTTTCTTAAAATCCTTTGCGATTTTGGAATTTTTAAGTTAAAGTTTAGACTTTCAGTCAAGCAGCTGCTGTATCATCACTATTTATTCTAGGATCACGATTTGTACCTCATTCTCTTCACAATAAAACAACCTTCCAAATTTTACTACGGATATATCCGTATCATATACCGAAAAGGGAGAATTCGAGAAAAAATTCGATTTTTTTGAAATATATATTTTTAAGTTTAGGCTCCACTGGACTGGTCCTCTGTTAACGTACAGATGCCACAACCATATATATATGTTCTTAGGTCCCATAAAACCTTTCAGACAGCATTTTCGACAGAACAAAATAAACCTTTTCCTTTGAAATCTTGAAGGCCAAATAAATGAAATTTATGTGCCACATAACAATAATCAGCTACAAAGTTATTATTGTTTTAATGTAAAATTTCGTTTACGTTTCGTTGACATATCGTTCTCACCTTGGGAGACACTTCAATGTGAGATCTTTCCCGTTAGCCTAATTGATAGTGCGCACACCTGTGACGCACATGCACTCGAGCGGTCTTCATAAACTTTAGGTCCGCGTCTTATACGGCCTTGGAGCTGAACAGGAAACGCTAAATCAACGATTTTGCTGTGAGCTTTTGATGTTCTATTAGAACGTATGAGTTTGGTATAGAAAATTAGATTAATAAACGATATTTTTTGCACAAAACTATTTTAAAATAGTTTCAAATGTTCATTGTTGATATTGTATCTTTTAACTGTACTGTTTTATCGTGTAAACGTGTTTGAAATAGTGAACTTGTGAGTAGATGTTTTAATTTCCTCTCCCTTGAGCTTTAACGCCCTGAATAGATACTATATAGAAAAATAGGTATGTATGTGTATACTGCTATATGAAAAATCTCTTTATCTCAGAAAATATGTTACTAACTGAAGTATTATCAACGAACTTAAAAAGTTCCTTACTGAATTCTCTATATCTGTGTGTCTGTCTGTCCGTCTGTCTGTTATTTGCGATTTTTTTCAATTTTGATCCCTGCATTTGATAGAGCATCAAAAACTATCAGAGAAAGTGATCACATTTTTCGCGCCACTCTTACCGTTCCCGAGACATTGGCCAAAAATGTCCCATTTCCAAAGATTATCACGGGAACCTTAAGTCATACAAAGATCATATTGGTGTTGATCAATATCTAAAAGAATGGTATATATTTTGGTACTAAATAGTAACCAGTGGTCACTGTCCAACTGGCCACTGCTCTGGTCAATGATAGAGATGCAAAAAAGCCGGCTTTTTTGAATCGATGTTTTTTTTTACATTAAAAGTCGGCTTTTTGGGAAAAAACGAGAATTTTGGAAATTTTGGCTTTTTTCAATTTCATGATTTTTCTATGTAAATGGCTTTCTTATAGTATATTCTGTAGTTAGATAAGAATTCCATGACCTGAATGTGATATTTCGCTCTGAAATTCACCATCAAGATGGATGGAGCACATGTTTTACGAATTTAAGCTAACATGAAGAATGTAGTATTTGAGGGTAATTTTAGAGGCTATTTAACTTTATTTTAACTTTTGGGTTATCGACATCTTTTTTATTCTCTAGTTTGTCATCCGTGTTTCATTTCTAAGAGCTTTTAGTACTCTAGCTTCTAGCGCAAAAGTTAAACTTGCCCGCTTTTCTATTTATCCGTCAAAGCGTACGTTTTTCAATATATCCGTCAAACCGTACTTCCACATTTCTGTTATACTGTAGCTGTGAAGTGATTTAGCAATAATTTTCCGGACACAACCTTGAATACCAATTTATACAAATAATCAGTAGCGGATTTAGAAAAGTACTTTAGGAGGGGTTTTTCTGATTGTTTCGTTTCCTAAAAAGTCCTAATTTTATTTGGGAGGTGCTTGAAGTTTATGAGTACAGTCATAACTGATATTTCGTTTCGTTTACATGTTTAGCAATAATCTTCCGAATACAACTTTAAAAATCATTTTATACTGAGAATCAGTGGCGGATTTAGAAAAGTATTTTGGGAAGGTTTTTTTCTTACTAATGTTTAGTTTTTTTTTAAACATTCGTAATATTTATTTGACGGGATCTTAAAGTTTATGAGTAAAGGCATAAATAATAGATATTTCGTTTGTTGCAGACATTCCGTAACTTTGGGGAACGGGTTTCAGTCCGAAAGACCGCCCCCCTAACCTTCGCAAAACCGTCACTGCTGGTAATTAGTAATAATAACGATTTAAAAACAATAAGAAAGGAAGTCGGCCAACTCACAGTACACGCACTATTTCTACATTCACAGATGGAATGAAGAAAAGCTTTGTCAGAATGGTCGAATGCTGGTTGAATCCCGGACTTCCCGATAGAAACGCAAAAGCTAATCACTCAGTCATGTTTGTTGTGCAGTTGTATTTAGCTTAACTTAAATATATTCCGTAGTCCTTTTTTTTTGGGGGGGGAGTTCCGTAATGATATGTTGAATCCCTCTTGTTAAAAATTCAGAAAACTTGAGGACTGGGTAAACTGTGATGGTGGTTCTATAAAACTTAACTGTAGAATTTCAAGAATATACAGAACCAAAAGCTCTAGATGTGCAGCCTTTAAGTGTATCATATAAATCTAAGTATTTCTCTTATGTTTTATTTTAATTTCATTTTGTTTCAAAAAGAGGGTATGGAATATTTTGAATTAAAAATACTACATACTATTTTGCTAGTTATTTGTGTATTCTTTTAAAAGAAGTGTTTACTTTTAGGGTTGGCTGGTTTACACCAACTTTTTTTTTTTAATAACTGGTTTAAACCACAAAAATAAAAAGAATGAAAAATGCGAATCGTGTGAACTTCATTGTAACGTTTCAAGATATCAAACCACCTGCAATAGTTTTATTTCCCTTTCACCTTTTAATCAAGGTGTCCCATGTTCAATTCTCGGTCGAACCACAAACCTTCTTTCATGCGTAACCCAAGTAGCGGTTCGGATGTCAGTTTAAGCGATAGTCTTCTCCTTGATAACCTCAGTATTTCGTAAAGATGTTAAGCCTAAACATACGAAACAAACCAAATTTTATATTTCTGCATGCCTAAATGCCTGTTGTTTTATAAAGAAGCCAAGATTGCTTAAATATTAATAGAAATTGGCAAAATTTATCGATTGCCTACGTAGCTTCCAACATTAGCTTGGATTGGACTTTCAATGATATCTACATACTAAATTTGTAATTTAATACCTCAGTTTTAGTGTACTGATTAGGTATGTTAACCTTTAAATTTTACATGCAAAGCAATAACAGGATTTTCCCGTTATTGTCTTACATTTCAAGTAATGACGGGATTTTCCCAATGGCTAGGGCGGGAGATTCTCAATTTAAGAAATTTACTGACCGGACTTCTTTAAGCTTATGGGAGTTCTTCCGGCATAACCCCGCTGTTGCATAATAACACCAAGGCGAAACAAACTTATTTCTTTGAATATGTAATATAAATACCTAAAGCAAAAAACCTAACTCAAAAAAGCCTGGTTTAAACCAAAAAAGCCTGGTTTAAACATCCCCCAAAAAACGGGTTTTTGGCATTTTCAAAAACAACCATGGTTCTTACCAACTCTGCTTACTTTTGTAGGAGGTTAAAAAATTCTTATTATATGAATTGGTTAATCCTTTGGAATTCATAATGTAAATATGTTGAAGAAAAATTGTTTGAAATATCTTTTCGAAATTCATAGTTTATTTTCGATGTTTTATATTATTATCAGCATCAACCACTAATTAAATGATTTTTTGTGTTATAGAGAAGCGATACAAAGTCTGTTTTATCAATTTAAAGCAGTATTTTGAAAAAAGCCCAAAATTTCCCACGCAAAAAAGCGAAGCAGAAAAAACCGAGTTTTTTTTTCAAAAAAAGCCGTTTTTTTTCGAGCCCTTGCATCTCTAGTCAATGGTCAGTTGGCCAGTGGCCACTAATTAATATCGGTATCAAAATGTTTACCATCCTCTTAGGTATTGATTAACACCAATACCATCTCTCTATGACTTACCGTTTCCGTGATATTGGCCAAAAATGTTCAATTTCTAGATATTTAAGGAGCCATAGCTCGGGAATCATAAATTGTAGAGAGAGAAAATTGATGTTGATCAATAACTAAGAGGATGGAAAATATTTGGGTACCAAATACTAACAGGTGGCCACTGTCCAACTGGTCACTGGTTTGGCCAATGTCCAGTTGGTCAGTGGCCACCAACTAGTATCGGTACCAAAGTTTTTACCCATCTCTTAGGTATTGACGAACACCAATATCATCTCTCTATGACTTACCGGTCCCGTGATATTGGTCAAAAGAATTGCCAATTTGTAGATATTTAACGAGCCATAGCTCGAGAACCGTAAGTTGTAGGCAGATGATGTTTATGTTGATCAATACATAAGGGGATGATAAATATTTTGGTGCCAAATAGTAACCATTAGTCACTGTCCAACTGACCACTGGTTTGGTCAGTGGCCAGTTGGATAGTGGCCATCAATATATATTGATACGAAAATGTTTAACATTCTATTAGGGACTAATTAACACCAATATCATCTCTCTATGATTTACTGGTCCCATGATATTGGCCAAAAGATAGTTCCGATTTCGGGAGATTTAAGGAGCCAAATCTCGGGAACCGTAAGTCATACAGATATCATATTGGTGTTGATTAATATCTAAGATGTGGTGAATATTTTGATACCAAATAGTAACCAGTGGCCACAGAATAACTGTCTACTGGCCAACTGGGCACCGTTCCCAGAAATTGGCCAAACAAGTTTGAATTTCTAGATATTTAAGCAGCCATATCTCGAGAACTCTAAGCCATAGAGAGATGATATTTTGCTAATTTTTGCGAGAAAGTGAAGATGGTGTGGCTAAAAAATTTACATCTAGGAGCAATAAGAGTTATCCTTCCCGCTCCATCTCTCCATACTTTTTAAGTTCGTTCTGGCTCTTGGAGCATTCTCAACTGTTTTTTTTTTTTATATAGAATATAGTAATTTTATGGGTTTTTCATGCCATAACGAGAATTAAAGGTAAAAGTACTGTTTTCTCATTAAAATTGAAATATTTGTCACGCGTAAAATTTCTCAGACAAAAGATCGTGAAAAAAAAAGTTTTCTTAAAGAAAACTACATTTTCGTTTCGAGTTCTAGTATACCTGAGTAATCGAATTTTCCTGTCATTGTTAAATAGAGCGTATGTTAATATATCGCTGGTGTTACTGTTATCTTTCAATCGGAATAAAGTAAACATGAACATTTATACTATCCATATAATTATTTTATTTTGGAGGCAGTTGTGAAATATGATTTTCTTTAAAAGTTTCAGAATAAAATTGTGGAGTTGCTTGAAGTGTGGTGGGAGAGAAGACTAGATAAATGTGAAACATTATGCCAGAATGCTGTTAAGTTCCTACTGGAAAGAACACTAAAACCGAAACCTATGGTAAGTGACAGGATGTGTATGTATATATAGAATAGCCCAACTTTAACTTAATGTTTCGGGATTTTGGTTTATTTTTCTTAACGGCGATTTTACTAAATAGAAATTTGGTATTAAAAAGAGCACATCACAAAAATCACTAAGATGTATAGTAATATGATATTCAAGACATTTCAAGACATTTCGTGTATTTAAAAGTGCAAATATGAATGATTTGAATTTGTACTTTTAACAATTACCTTCAGAATATATATATATATATATATATATATATATATATATATATAAGAGTGACTATGTTTCTTCGGGCCTGGGATAGTTTATGTTATTTCACTTCGACGGTGCAACTTAGAGGAGGGTTAGGAGCGGGAGATATATAAAAATGATCGGAAATGACCGATATTTGTGCCGTATCCATAGTTTTTGGGGTCGCTGGGATGAACAGTAGCATTTCCGATGCCGTTTAAATCCAAATTCAGCCCCGCAAACTTTGGGGAGTTTGAGGGGGGATATATAAATTGAATGAAAGTGACCGATATTATTACCGAATCCATAGTTTTCGCGGTCGCTGAGATGAACTGTGGCACTTCATGTGCAGTTTAAATCCAAATTTAGCCCCGCATCTTGGTGGAGGGGGAGATATATACAAATTATCTGAGTAATGGAAGACATTACTATTTTTTTCTTATTTTAACGTAGTGAAGCGAGTGATTTACGCTAGTTTAATGTATCAGGTAGTCTGGAAAAAAGTGTTGATTCCTTTACGTACAAGAAGGCAATAACGTCCCAAATCTCAACGTACGTGAGCCATAGCAGGCTAGGTTTAAAGACATTTGCCAGGTAACAGTTGAGATTAGTAGGTGTGCGAAAAGTGTCGGAGTTCTTATAAACAGATATAGGTATTGTAACGTGAAAATGGGTGAAATTTCCGCAAAGCGGCGTTATGTTTTACAATTTCATTTCGATAAATGCACAAATGCTGTCCAGGTCCATTAAGAAATTACGGAAATATTACGTTATCAAAAACAGAAGCCAAAATTGGTTCTGTCGGTTAGTCCTTCAAATTTCGATGTCAAAGATGGTCCTTGCAATGAGTGGCCAGTAACGGAGAAAGTAATATATGATATTGTGGCAAAATTCGAGCAAGACTTGCATGTGAGCAGTCATAAAATTGTCAATTACCTAAACATTCATCATCAAATAGTGTTAAACCATTTACAGAAAGCTTGCTACACAAAGAAGCTCGGTGTTTGGGTGCTACATGGTCTGACTAAATAAAACTTTTGCTTGGCCGAATTCTTATGGGCAAATCTCTAATGAAACTTTACGGACTCGAGCCATTTCTGAGTGGTTGATCACGAGTGATGAAAAGTGGATAACCTACAGCAACGTTTCGCGAAAAAGATCTTAGTCGATATGAGAACAAACTCCAGAATCTGTAGCAGAACGTACATTGACGCCCAGGATGGTTATACTACCCGTTTGGTTTAATTGAAAGAGCATCATGAATCACAAGCTGCTTTCATCGGACAGAATGATAGATTCCAGCCTGTACTGTCGTCAATTAACGTTATTGCATTAGCAATTCAAAATTAACGGCAAAATTTGTCACCAAAAAGGTTGATGTATACCACGCTGGCAACGCAAAACTGCTTACACCTCTAACAGCCTGTCAGAAATTTAAAATTCTTGGCTGAGATGATTTAATCTAGCCACCATATAGCCAAGATCTGGCACCAACAGACTATTATTTGTTTCGATGTCCGCAAAACTCCTTGAATATTGTTAGATTAATTTCAAAGGAGGTTTGTGAAAACTACGTGTCAGAATTTTATTTTGATCGGAAACGTAAGAAGTTATATAATGACTTGTTATGGTCTGAAAAAAAAAAAAAAAAGCTGTCGAAACAATGGTACATGCGCAACTTGGTAACGTGCTTTTTAAATCGTAATAAACGTTTTCTCAATTTCTAAAGTACGTTTTCTTAATTTAAATGTCAAGGAAACTTGATATTTAAATAAACATTGAAATTATCTTGCTTCAAATTGTTGCTAAATGACAAGCTACTGAATAAATTACCGTTCTTTGAATTGCATACACTATTAGGATTTCATCTTCCTAAGACCGTAAACTGTGAAATGTTGTAGTGAACGCCAGAGCAAAAATGGCTAAACACATCAAAGTAAAAGCTATCAAAGAACTCAACGAAAAACGCTAACATTAACATTTTTAAGCTCACAAGAATAACACGAAGTTGAAAATACTAACTTGGATATTACATGTAGGGAATCCTGGTAACAAATTCAATTTACGAAACACTTAAGCACTAAAGATGCGTTGTCGCCATTATTGTTCAACTTTGTCCTCGAATACGCTATAAGGAAAATCAAAGATAGCAACCAGGGCCTAGAGCTGAATGGTATTCACCAGGTTATGGCATATGCGGATGATATAAATTTAATAGGGGATGATACGAGAGCAATACAAAGAAACACAGAGGTCTTATTAAATGCTTGCAGGGACATGGTTTTAGAACAGCGTTTCCCAACCTTTTTCAACTTGCGGCACACTACGGGTGTTACTTGGATTCTCGCGGCAAACTTATAGATATTATTATTTGTAAATGTAAAACACACTGGTATTTCTCTGTGATTATTGATCTCCTTCTTACAGAGAAGAAAGCTCGATCACTGTTTTTTCCCCAAGGTAAATCATTATGCTTATTTTTCATTCTAATTTAAAACTAGGAAACAATTGCAATGAAATATTGGAATCAGGTTTTTAAAAATACGCTTTCCTTTTAAAAACTGTATCCAACCTTTTACTAAGAAGGAAGATCACTAAATAACGAATGAACAAACAAATCTCTTTTACTTTTAAAACACAAATGTAAGTAATTTGTCGAAAGAATTGAATGATATTTTAAATTTTCAAGTTACGAATTAGTCTGCAATAATAAAGAAGCAATAATGATCATAACAATGATAACCATTTTTTCAACATTAGAAATATACAGAATAGTAACCTGGTATGAAACTTAAAATTGTAGATTCATAGTAATGTGAAATACAAATATACATTTTTCCCTGCGTTTTGCAATTTGATTACTATATAATTAATAATTTTGTTTCGATTCCTCGCGGCACACCGGTTGGAAAACGCTGGTTTAGAAGTAAATGCAGGAAAGTGCGTCGAGATCGTAATATGGCAACGCAAATTCAAGGTTTATATATATACCCCCGCATTTGCTCAGCCCACGACCTATTATCTCATATGTACCAGCATTTCCTTCAAACGTGATTTTTATGCATTTATCTTAATATTTCGTGAATTTGGCCAGCTGGGAACCCCGCCCCAGAGAACCGCGTACTTCGACATAGGGCCTCGCACCTCTCAAATCCATAATTTTACCGAATTTCAAGTTTCTTACCCTACTCCAACTACCTCAAAAATAAGATTTTGTATCCCAAGAACACGCTCATTTAAATAATATGGAAATATTTTATTTCCCCTTTAAACATCTAAAATCTTAAAATATTCGGTTTTGGCAATTTTCCTGTAGGTTAGTCCCAGAGGACTACAATCCTGTCAAATCTCATCATTCTAATACTGTCGGAAGTGCCTGAACATTTTGTTGTGAAGAAGATGTCTCACATAAATAACATTGGAAAGATTTTTTGATTGCCCATAAAACCCCACTAAATTTGCACAATTTCACTTTTGGTGGTTTACTTAGTTAATGCATACGAAAACGTACAAAAATGTACAAGCATACTGAATAGCAACATTTTATTATAATTTCAAGTACCTAAAACATGAGGATATAAGTCTAAAATTACGTCCGTTTAAATAACATGGGGATTTTTTCCATCCATTCTCTAGACCCTCTACAAAAAAAAAAAAAAAAAAAAATCACCTTTGGCATTTTTTTCTCTGTAGGTTATTCCCGAAAGGCTACAATCATGCCAAATTTAATCATTGTAACCCTAGAGAAAGTGCCTAAACATTTTGGGGTGAAGAAGGTGTTCCATATAAATAACGGGGAATTTTTTTCAATTGCTATAAAAGACCCACTAAACTTAGATTTCTTTTTTTTACTTTTAGTGATTTACTTAGGTTACTCGAACAAAAGGACACAGGCATACGAATTTAAAGTTTTTCTTCTGATTGCAAGTATTTAGAACATAGTATTATAGGCTCAAGAAAAGGCCCATTTAAATAACATGGCGAATTTCTTCATCTTCCCTTTAGACTCACCGAAAATTAAAAAAAAAATATTCACTTTTGGCAATTTTCTTGTGGGTTTGTTTCAAAAAGCTACAATCATACTATTCTGAACCTTCCTCATGGTATTTCAACTCTTTCGGCCGACCCTGTTCAAGAAAGTGACGCTAAAATTTGTGGGTCTAAAATTAGAATTATTGCATTTTTTCTCATTGTTGTGCTTGTTTAAGTGTATTCTTTGTGTCTTTTACCAATTATTTGCATACTCCTAACTTATTTTTTCTGAACTGTTTTTTTTTTTTTTTTTTGTTTGTTTTTAACCACGTAATGCAATTAAAATGAGTCATTTTTTTCCTTTCATTCAGTATAACTTTAAAAACTAGTTCACGTGATGATTTTAGGACGTGGTGATGATGTTATTTTCTTTCATTCAATTAGCAAAGTGATGTCTTGAGATTGTGGAAGTTAAGAGAGGTTCTAGAATTCTGTATCTTCGGAGAAGAACCAAGTGAGATATCACAACTGTTGTTGGAAACGTCCCATACGAAATTTTATCTGTCATCTATAGAAGGTCGCTACTTTGTAGCTTATCTGTTTTACTTCGGAGTAACGTTTATCAGAGTAAGTAATCGCAATTAATCACCTTAATGTATATTAAATGTAAGTTAACAAATGTGTAATCTTATTTTTTGCCAGTTTGTATATAACAATGCAATAGATGGCAATATTTATTTGACGATTTGCTTAACACGCTACCATAAACTATAATCTGTTTCACATAATCTGATAGGAAAAAAAGAAATTTTTCCCCCACCACGCTCAAGTACAGGTGAATGTTGATGTTCCGTCTTGTACTACCACCCCCCGCACATGGAGGTATAGAGTGCATCTAAATATGTCTAAATAATAAATTAAAACTTTCATAATAGCACTACGTATTTTAAAACACTGAATTGCATTTACCTGTATTACTGAGGTAAGTAACACGTGTTATTATAACGGAAATTTCATTGAACAGTTGTTATTTATTTTTCTTTCTTTCTTATTTTTTTTCTTTTTTTGGCAGTCGGGGTTGTGACATAGTGTTGGAATGGCAAGGGATGGCAGGGTTGGTAATTGAATGGGTATTTACTTATTGATACGATAATAATATAAAATCGAAAACCGAGTATAATATGTATGGGTAAATTATAATTAAGAGTGTTATCAGAGTGCTAAGGTGGTAACAATAGAACCTGAAATGATAAAAGAGCTCTTCTCGTTTCCTCTCTTATAAATAGATGTCCTTACATTAAAAAACAAAAAAGGAAACGAAATATACACACACTGATATAGTGTTCCAATAATAATGTCTGCTTGCTGAGCCTCTCTTGCTGAAGAGGGAAAAAAAATGAGTTTTATTGTCTTTGAAAAATTATCGGTCTCCATTAATAGGAATAATCAATTGCAGTAATTAACTTGCCAGAGAGAGATAGTTATGACCTGCTGGGTAGCCTAATGTTGTAACAAGAGGTGATTAATATATAAGAAAGAAAGAGTAACGATAAATACGAGTTCGCTCAATTATACAAAAATAACGAACGCTTTGGCTTGAAGAGCTCAAAGGCTCATCGTATCAGAAACAAACTTCTCCGTTAGATTTTAATCTGTGAAAAGTCAATGTGCCATGTTTGTTCATCAACCATCCTTCAAAGATCCTGCTTTGCATTGTCCAGAAGCCTTCGCTTTTGATCAACTAATAGCCTCTTTCTCCTAGGCTTTTTATACAGGACTTGTGACTTTGTGCATGTTTCCCATGCAAGCAACGTGCCATGCTTATTTTATATGTATTTCTATAATACTCGGTGATTTGTAGTTGTTGTGAAATGAAAGCTTGTACAGCGTTTTAATTCAACTGAATCTTTGCCTCTTTCGCTGAAGATATTTTTATCAACATTTTATTTCCGAAACCGCGCAGTTCCCGTTCTTGTATTCGTGTTAGAGCTAAACTTCCACATTCATACAAAATTGGGGAGGTTGAGCTCTTATTGATTTAGGGTAAACTTTAGTGGATAAATAATGTGAAATACATTTCTACAGGGTGCGAAATCCTGGGGGGGGATGAGGGGGAATTCCCCCTCACTTACTGTTTTTTGGAAAATAGTCCCCCTCACTGCACAGTTACTGGGGGGAAGAGAATATGCAAGTATTTGTCAGAAGTCATACGTATTGAAAATGTTAATTTTCCTATAAAATATTTTCAAAAACACACGTACCCTATTAGTACAAGTTCAACACACTTATCAATACAGTATATTTGCAAATATTTCAGTATAGAAAGTGTAATGAAAGTCATCGAAGTGCATATAGCGTTAAGTAAAAATAAGAAAGCAGTGAATAATTAAACTGTGCTCTGATCTGGCAACTCTGAAAAGTGAGATGAGATCCAAAAGCAACCATTTTTATTTTATTTTTTTTTTTTACTTTTTTTTGTTTGTTTGTTTTGTTCTTCTACTACTAAGGTGATCATACTTGAATGCGGTCTTATTGACTTCCTGAATGCAACAAAAATGAAACGTAGGAAGAGTGCTACGAATAATGTAATTCCAAAATACTTCAACGTTAATTCTGAGTCAGACAATAAAGTTCGCAAACTTAATAGTGACAATTCGCATTTTACTAATAATGGGTCGCTATTCACGAACGAAAGTACTAACGAATATAGTAGTGGTGAAACGGGTGAAGCTGAAAAGAAGTGTTTTAGTGCAAATGTGATGGAAGCTTCTAAAATACATTTGTCAGAGTGTTCGTGTGATGGAAATGATAAAATAATGTCAAGTAAAATGAACCAAAATGTAACATTGTTAGAAGAAAGTCAACCGCCCATGGAATGGACAAGATTTCAGAATTCGTCGAAATAAGATAGATCATGGCTTGTTTTCGAAATGAAAGTAGGACAGGAGGTGATTATGTGTAATGTTTTTAAACTGCATGCTTCTTTCGTGAGTAAAAACAATAAGATCAAAACTGCCAATAATGACTTGCGGTGGTCATCGAAAGGTGTTTCTCAGAAAAATAAAAATAAAAATTTGGATGCCATATACAGACATGAACTAACAAGGGAATGAAGGGAGAATTGATATCGAGTTGGAACATTGTGCATACATCAATCGAAAGCACTAAGGATGCTGATTAAGAATCTGTAATAAAAAGTTTCCACATAAATGTATTGAAGGAGTTATGTCGATTTGTCACTTTTCACATTTTGCGAGATTTTGTTGTTTTGAAATTAGCTAAGTAGGTGAAAACAAAACGATGAACTCAACTCACAGAGCTTGCTACCTTCTCAAGCTAATCATCTATGTGAAATGCATAGTGAGAAACAGGGGCGCATCCAGGACGGACTTCTGGGGGGGCGGTGGGTTGTAATACTGGTACTTAGAGCTACTTTTAAGAGCGTGAAACTCGGGGATGGGTTTTATTTATTTATAAAATTTAAAAAAGTTTCCTCTTCTAGGGGGGGGGGAATCGCCCCGATCGCCCCCCTTGGATCCGCCCCTAGTGAGAAAGTATCATAAGCCATATTGCACGCATAATAAAGTCCCTGTGTGGTACTGCCATCTATGCGGTAAAGTGCGCAACAACTTCGATTCTCCATGCCTAGCTTCGGACTGTAAACACACGCGAACAGTTGTCAGTGTGCTCTCCCCGAGGTAACAAGGTGCTTGTTTTGATGTGTACTCAAATGTTGTTCATTTGTTACGTCAAGGTGCAAAATGCCGCAAATGAATATTGCCAACGTCTTGGCAATTGTAACTGAACAAGTCAGCGACTATATCCTGCGAAATCGGATCAAATCTGCTGAACAAACGTCAAGTGAAATTGACTTCGCATCCGCCATTAGTGACATGATTATTGAAGGCTGTGAAAAAGGCGATGTCATTTCAGAAACTTTGGTTTTGACAGACTTTCGCGTGATTGACGGTGATACACCAGTGGCACATTTACATACATCACGAAGGAGCTGTTCGATTTTGCATGAAGACCCTGATTATGAACCATCGACATCAGCAGGTCGTCCGAAAAATTCAGACACTCGGAAATACACAGACGAAGAGATGAGGATGGTTCTTGATTGTGCATGGACACCGCGAGGCAAATGCAGAAAAATCACTGCCATCCGTAAGAAATACTCTTGGGCACTGGCCTGTCATTCGTGCGTGGAAAAGGCAATTCGCATCTGGTGGCAATAGGGAATTGAAGCTGAAGCAAATAAGCAACGACACGTTTGCCGATTTCAACGCAACTGCTGCGGCTGGGCATCCAATTCACGACGACGACATACGAATCTGGGCGATGAAAAATGCAACCAAATTTGATTTCGCTCATTCGTTCGAGGCTTCGTCTTGGTGGGTACAGCAGTTTAAAAAAGCCCGTGGAATTACCAGCCGCCAAATCACGAGTTGCGTGACGAAGCCCTGCTTCGAAGATCAGGAGCTTTTGAAAACGGAAGCAGACAAATTTGCGACCCGCATCAGCAACACAATCAATGAAAAACGCATCGCTGCCGCAAACGTTTTGAACGCCGATCAGAGTGGTGTTCAATATGAAATGACAGGAAATCGCACTCTGGCGTTCAAAGGACAAGATAGAGTTGAAAAAGTTGTGCAGTCTTTCACTATGTTGCCAATAGTTGCGATGCGCGGAGTTGTTCATGACAAAATGATGGTAACACTCCAAGAGTCTAGCGGAAAATTTGGGCTGAGGGTGTGGGAAACAATGATAAAACCCGAAAATCTAGTGCTTGATGCATCGAAAAGTGGCATCATGACAAATGACGGCCGCGACAAATTTGTTAAAGACTTGCTGTCCGCAGCAATTTCACCGAAGGAAGAAACTGTCGTTCTACTTGACAATTGGGGTCCGTTTACAGACCACATGCGAATTGCCGCGTGTTTGCCAAATGGCGCAATGGTGAAGGTTGAGAATATCCCGAAAAACTGCACGCGATTCTGTCAGCCGTTAGACGTTTATGGGTTTGGTGTTTGGAAACATTATTTGAAGAAACTTGAACACTATGTGAAACTCGAACTTGACGGGTATAAAATATTTCAAAGAGACCAGCGCATTATATTTGCTTCGATTCTACACAATCAGATGAGTTCGCCAAGACATACTGGGTTGTATCAATATGCATTTATTAAAGCTGGTTATAAGACTGGTGAATATCCTGCTTTTGATTCGCCAAGCAAATTTGGTTTTAGGTTTGGTGTCGCCAACTGTAAACATTGTGAGAAACTTGCGAGAATCCGTTGCTCTTGGTGCAAAGACATTTTTTGTTTGAACCATTTTCTTGTTGATAACCCCGAGTATGTGCTGAAATATCATTACTGTACATCTTATGTCAACTAATACATTTGATTCTGTTATGCTCCAAACGTTATGTTTCCTCAAATATGAGTAACGAAAACATTTCCAAATGATTTCTAGTGCGTGAATTAGTCGTTTGTATGAGTTTTTTAGCGATTGGAATTGAAATAACGTGAAAAAGTGCGAAAACTGTGAAAAGTGACAAATCGACATAACTCCTTCAATACATTTATGTGCAAACTTTTTATTACAGATTCTTAATCAGCATCAATAGAGCTTTCGATTGATATATGCACAACGTTCCAACTCGATATCAATTCTCCCTTCATTCCCTTGTAAGTTCAGTTCATCGGTTGTGCTTAGATGCAGAAGTTACTCGTCAGAAAAAGCACTGGAAAAAAGCGCAGAAACAGCAAGGGAAACAAACATGTCTGAGAAAGCAATATCAGCACTGGGATGTACCGGTAAAAGTATTTTGTAACTGTATATACTAGTGCAAAGCGAGATTGGAGTTTCAGGATCACCCAGAACTGATTAAATTACAACGTGCAAATGGTTTAGACATGGGAACTCACCTTCATACAGACAAAAGTGCTGATCTGATAACATGTTTTATTGCAGACCAGCTACACAAGGAATTGGTAAATTTTTGAAGTCTACTGATTGCTTCTCTATATCCATTGATGAGTCTACATACAGATCGATTCTCTGAAAAGCATTTGATTTTGTATATTACGTACGTGGATGATAGGAATATTGCTCGAAGATGTTTTAATAAACTAGTACGCATCGAGAAAGCAGACGCAAAAGCAATAGAAATGAGAATCATTGAAGCTTTCACAAAGGATGGCATTGATTCTGATATTATTAAAGAGAAGCTTGTGGGTCTTAGATCGCATGACATTGCCAAATTCATTGGCGAACAAGGTGTTTTGAAAGTAAAGAAACTGTTTTGAATCCGTTGGATTTTCAGTTAAAAAGATGTGCTTTTAGTCGTATATAGAGACTATCCATCCATAATTGATTATTTGTCTTCTGCCGAAGTGAGAAAAGTGTAGTTAACAAATGGTGGCAAAATTTGAAGGTTTGAATCGTAAGCTAACTTCAAGACAATCCATAGGGGGGTCTACTTATGTTAGGGTTGCTTTTAGACATTGAAAATGTATTACCACGGTCAGCACAATGCAACAAAAAAAATCTATTATATCGAGAAATAGAAACTCAGCTACATACTGCGTGCACAACTCTTACTGAAATGAAAGATGATGACTACGTTTATCTCACGAATTGCAAAGAGAAGTATCTGTGTTATTGTGTTTACAGTAACTCGACGTCATTTCAATTCGAGCGAGTAAGATGTCAAACCTTACAAAGGACTTTAGATAAACTTCGAAAAAGATTTCCAGCACATGAACTGATTTCCTGCTTCAAAATATTTGATGAAACATTAAGTTAAAAAAAACTAGCCCATTGTACGGCAATTCTGATGTCTATAAGGCTGCTGAATTATTGTGTACAGATCCATCTATAGCTGTAATGGAATGGAGACATTTTAAATCTGGTCTCAAATCTATTGATGATCATACCGTATTTAAACTGCTGTTGCGGAAAATAAAATCAATTCCAATGTCGACTGCAGAGTGTGAGCGTGGTTTCAGTGTTGCACATGACTTGAAACGCTATGAAAGAAATCGATTAACAATAGGTACATTAGAAGCCTTAATCACAGTTAAATTATGTGGACCACCCTTGAATTTGTGGAATGCATTAAGTATGGCACAGTCTTGGATTAAGGAGGGGCACCATATGGCAGACAGTAAATACACCACTATGCAGAACAATGAATATGAGTATGAACATAACTTGTTTCTATAAAAAGTACTAGCAGGTTACTGGTAGTCTTGTCAGATTTAACGGATGACTGTAATTCTTAATTTTTTTATACAGTTTCTCATTTTTGTATTGTTCTAACTGGTAACCTACCGAGCTCTAACCGAACCAGTACCGTATTCTTTTAACTTTTGGTTATATTAATCAAAGACATGAGCCAATAGCTGCGGATTTATGTTTGATCAAAAATAATATTAAATACTTAAATGGCCAATCATTTTTAGGTGTAACACTAGATAATAACCTAGCCTGGTAGGTCACCAGTTAGAATAATAGCCTCATTTCTATTTTGATGGCTTATTAATGCAAGGTTGTAGAACACATTGAAGGACAATAAAACAAAGCAAGTTTTAGTTCAGAGTACACTTTTCTTACATCGTTCAAGTTTTATTCAATACGGAATTGCATAACTGGAAATGAGTGTGTTTTGCGACAAGCTGGTAAGATTAGGTTAGCTTTTTTTCTTTCTGATAGTTTACGATTTTGTGTACAGGTATTACGTTTATAAGAACTTCCCCCTCACTTTGAATGAGATGATTTCGCACCCTGCATTTCTACAAGACAATAATTAAAAACAGTAATTGTTTGCTGCTCGGGGTTGATAACTAAAAGGAAGAGCAGTACTATCTCAAGATCAGGTGCGAGCGAATTGACGTATGAATTGACGAACAGAGTTTACACGATTCTGTTTATTAGAAAAGCTTCCCTCCCTATGAAGCCAACGACTTGCTTTCCCCTTCTACAGTAGTAAGTGGTGGGAGGTAGGGGAGTTTCCTATCAGGTTGCCTGAAACAGACTTTCATGTTCGCGGGAAATGGAAATGCACAGAGCAGAACAATATATTCCAGAGAATAGCCGAACAGAAGTAGAAATCGCTATAAAGAAATTTAAAAAAAACACAGATTTCTGGGTATAGACGAAATTCCGGCTGAATTAATTTTAACTGGAAGGGAAAATTGTGGAAGAAGATACACACACTCATTCTCCTTATCTGGAACAAGGAGGAATTACCACAAGAGTGGAAAGAATGGGTCTGTTCCAATTTACAAGAAAGGAAACAAATTAAATTGCAATAATTATCGAGGCATTTCTCTTCTGTCAACATCCTATAAAATCCTCTCAAACATTCTATTAGTAAGATTAATCCTACATGCAGATGAAATTATTGGAAAATATCAGTGTGGAGTTAGACGAAATCATTCAATTATCGACCAAATATTTACCATTCGACAAACACTCAAAAAAAAATGGGAATATAATAAAATATAATGGTACAACAATTATTAATTGATTTTAGAAAGGCGTACGACTCGGTTAGGAGACAAACATTGTACACCATTCTTGCAGAATTTAGAATACCGAAAAAGCTAGTTGGATTAATAAAAATCTGTTTAAATGAATCCCAATGTAAAGGCCGAGTAGGAAAATTTTTGTCCACGAACTTCTACGTCGAGAATGGCCTTAAACAAGGAGATGTGTTGTCGACATTAATATTAAACTTTGTCCTAAAGTACGCTATAAGGAAAATCAAAGATAGCAACCAGGGCCAAGAGCTGAATGGTATTCACTGGGTTTTTATGGCGTAAATCTGATAGGAAAACAATAGAAACAAATGCATAGGTCTTATTAAGCGCTTGCAGGTTTAGAAGTAAATGTAGAAAATACTAAATACATGGAAATTCGTCGGGATCTTAATACTGCAAATTATATGTGTGTCAAAATATCAAATAATACTTTCAATAAAGTGGATACCTTCAAGCATCTAGGATCAATATTAACAGACTAAAATCATATCAACGAAGAAATTAAACGTCGACTAAAGCAGGGAATTCGTGTTATTATTCAGTTCAAAATCTTTTGTCGTCGCGAAATCTGTCGAGGAATTTGAAGCTTAAGATATATAAAACGATAATCATGCCTGTTGTTCTGTATGGTTGCGAAACATGGTTGTTTACTTTAAGGGAAGAACGCAGACTGAAAGTGTTTGAGAATAAAATTCTGAGACGATTATTCGGACCCAAGAGGAATAGGAATGGTGAATGGCGGAAACTTCATAACGAGTAAACATTGTTAGGGTCATCAAATCTAGGAGGCTTAGGTGGGCAGGTCATGTAGCCAGAATGGAAGAAAGTAGGAACGCTTTCAAAGCTTTGATTGGAAATCCAATCGAAACACGTCCATTAGGAAGAACTAGGCGCAGATGGGAGGACAATATTAAGATGAATTTCGCAGAAATAGGAATACAAAGTAGAAACTGGATTCAGTTTTATAAGGAAATAAGTCATTGAGGAAGTTCTATGAATGCGGTGTTGAACCTCCGCGTTCCATAGGCCATAGCATTAATTAGTTCTTTTACGGTAAAACATATTTTGTGAAATATAATGGAAATTTAGAAGGGGCCTTCTTTGTGAATTTCTCAATTTTGTTCAATGGAGGTGAAGAATACGTTTAATATTTGTATTTAAAATTCAAAATATGCTTGGCTACTACATATGTTGAAATAATAGTAGTTACTTAATTTCTTAGTAAATGGAGGTTGTAAATTTAAGGTTAATTATTATTAAATTATTATTAGTTAACACATACACACGTATATATATATATATATATATATATATATATATATATATATATATATATATATATATATATATATATATATATAGATAGATAGATAGATAGATAGATAGATAGATAGATAGATAGGTGTGTGTTTTTTGTGTATGTACTGTAGATAGAAAAAACAAAACACAACTAGATATGTATGCACAGAAGAAAATATACTGGCCATACAAATAGTTGATGGAGAAATGAACCCAGTAAATTCCTTCAATATGGAGGCGTTTCATATGTCTATGAAATTTAAAAAGAATCACTGGTAGTAGCCAGTCTTTACAAAACAAGAAATGCATTTGGTTAAGTTCTGATTCTTAAGACCCTATTCTACAACTGCTTCAAGCTCGAAAATGTTATTATTCCCCTTGTTTTCCTTCATTTTTAATATTCTGGAGCAATCAGCAGTTTGCGTGTCTCTCTACACTCCTCTCATTTTCATACATTTATTCTCGCCGTCGTGATTAATCCAATTGGAAAGGAAACCATGATTAACTAGCATGCTCTTCACCATCTCAACCACGAACACGTATTTCAGACTTTAGCCGTTTCCGATTTTTAAAATGCTCCTGCGTACACTATAAGTCATTACACGGCATCATGTATATTACATCGTCTTTAACAAATCATATATAATAATTTTCTTTAAGTTATAAGTAAAAACTTTGTTATGACTCTTATTGAAGCGTTTGGATTGCGAGCGGAGCGAGCAAGAAAAGTTTTAACAAATCTGCTTCTTTCCAAACAAACAACAATAATAATGTAATAGGGCGCCAATACTTTTACGGGGCACTGCATCGTTTACTTTTTTCCAATACTCTTTTCTCTTCTTGCTCATTCGGTGCCCCCTTGCTATCAGCGCCCAGGGCAACCACCCCTCCGACCCCCCTTCCCTAGCTACGGCTTTGCAAACAATCTGAAATTGATCAATAATGAGGAAGTGAGTTTGAACCAACATTTAGCGATTTAAAAAAAAAAAAAAAAGAAACATACGTTTCGGTAAAATTTCTAGAAATTCTGCTAATTTATGAAACCAATGGTATGATTACTTTGAAATTAAAGAGTTATTTCTATTATTTAGGGTTAAATTTAGTTAGAGAGAAGAAGATTGACTCACATCACCTCGTAAGGCAGCTTAACAATGACTTTATAAAAACATTATGTATGCTTAAATTTAGACTTACCAATGGGGCCTATTTTTATTGGTCAACATCACCCAAAGGCAACACATAAATTCACCACCCCAACTGTAAGAATATATTTGACGGCAACTTCCGTTAATAGTAAATACATAAATAAATACTTGTATAAATATAGATCCTAAAACATGAAACAAGGTACGAGGTGTGATCAAAAAGTAGTTTTACGGTGAATGTAGTTGCACAGTGCCATCTATCGATGTTATATCCATTTCAACTAGTAAACCCGGTAGCATAAGCCTTTGGTACAATCAAGTCGAATTTGAACGAATTGTAACATGTTAGCTGACTTCCAGAAACAGAAGAGTGAGGACGTGTTAAGAGTGTATTTCGCGCACCAACATTAAGTTTTGTTCTAAGCTGCAAAAAAGTGCCAAATAATCTCATGAAATGTCAAAATCAGTGTAGTGCGCAATGGTATAACCGATTAAAAAGTTGAAAGGAGTCGGTTGAAAAGAGCTAAAATCAAGACGTCCTCCGAAGACAAAAACAGATGAAATTTTGCAAAAAGTGGGACAAATTATTTGTTCAAACAGGCGAATGATTATTCAAGAGCGTTCTGAAGAATTAAACATCTCGTATGGGTTCATGAAAAGCAATTTAACCGCCGATTAAATGGACAAAATGGCTTCCCTCTTCACATCGAAAACGCACCTTGCTTTTTATCCGCGAGTATTTGGCCGAAAAAATATTTCTGTCTGTCCACATTCGCTGTGCTCTCCAGATATAGCACCATACGACTTCTGGCTCTTCCTAAAAATTAAAACCATGCTTAAAGAAAAATGTTTGAACACCATTTCTGCCATTGACAGGGCCACGACAGAGTAGCTGAAAGCCCTTCCAGAAGAAGCCTTCCAGAAATACTTCCAGTCATGGATTTAACGTTCGGATTAGTGCGTTGCTAGCCAAGGACAGTACTTTGAAGAAGATTAAATCAAATTTCATGTAAAATTATTACTTTGTTTCTAATAAAATTATTCACCGTATTGTTTTGATCAAACCTCGTTTTCATGTGTTCTCTTTCATTGCATGCGTTTTCTTGTAAGGTTAAGAGTTACTCCTACTGGTTGGAATTGAAGTTGGTTAATCGTATTTCAAAATTAAAAATATGTAAACTTCGTTTACCAATAGAATTCGATTCTAGTCTATTTTCCTATATTACAAACCAGGGGTACCACTCCTCTTTGGAAAATGTCAGACCACCAAATTTAAGTCACGTGTTGTCCCAAAATGACAGCTATTACCACTTTGACTGCTGGCATTATCCTATTTATCCTAAAAGTGAGATAATGCAGGGGAATGCAGCCTGTTCTGTGAGCGTTGATCTTGTAAATGGTCTGTACACTCCTAACTACACCAGATGTAACTTGACGTCATGATTTGGAGCCCACGTTAAGAGTAGGTTCCGTCCTTCGTAGCCACTACATTGCTTAGAGAAGAAAAACAGAAAAACCCAGAAAGCTTAAACTTAGCTATTGATTCTAAACTGAATCAATGGCTCGTGCTTCAATGTACACTCATTTCCAAATTGTTGTCGCATGTCTATAAATATGTTGTTCTATTAATATAATTTGATAACTAATTCGCTGGGTATTTCTTACAATGTTAGTATATGTATAATCGGCAAAGACATGTATGTGGCAAATTTCATGTCAAACGAGCAGTAAATAAGAACAATAAAACGAAAATAAAATTTTCGTGTCAATTTAGCAACATTTTATTTTATTCATTATAATTTTCTTATTTATAATTCTTTTCCTATGAAATTTACAACAAATATACATTTCTAGATTTTACACACAGTACCGGTATTAAAAGTACTCTGTATAGTCATTATCAAATTATATTCTTACAAGAAGACAGTTATAGACATGCATCAATAATTTTGGACATGAGTATGACTGCAGCCCAAAACCTGGTGTAGCTTACAATAAAGTGTTCTATTATTACCTATTTTACTATTTAGTTTCAAAGATTCTCATAAATTTTAATTACGTTCCTTTTCAAAAGATTCCGTAAACCTTCAATGGCGCTTTGTAGACTATACCTCATTCACCTTTGTGCATACCCCTAACACAAACTACAAACTTAAATCTTTCATAAAACACTGTAGTATTTGCTACCCGTTCGTACTGATTCTACACTATACTTGAAGCGGACGCGGCGGTAGCGCCAGAAGAAATTTTAGGGCTTTTGTTGTTTGGGGTTTGTGCAAGTAGCTGATTTTTAGGTATTGTGCCCTTCCGGTAAAACACAATTTAGGTCTTTTGCCGTTTGGGTCTAGAGCCGCATCATCTTCAGGCTAGATAGGTCATGAACTTCAATTACGGGACGTGTATTCTCTCAGGACCTTTAGTGTCCCCAACTAAAATAATGAGTTGGGACTTTGTTGGCTAGCGTACGTTAAGGAAGGTGACAGTAGATAAATAAATTAATAAATTATCCATGGTGTCCAGTAAAGCTTGTTGCCCCTCCGTGTATCTTCGAAACAACTAAGAATATGAGAAAACGCTAGAACACGTCTGTCATTATTTTAAGGGGTTGGAATTGTGTACTATGAAAGTTCCATCCCAGACCCCTAAATAGGGGTACGGGGGTAAACTTGAACATTTCAAATGGCAAAGGAGGTCGAGTATTTTGAACGGGTTCTTCAAAAGAACTTTTTCTGTAAGTTCTGAATTTGCTAGTTTGCCGAAATCAAAAATGACGACGAAATCAAACTTCGGATTAGAGGCCAATTTAACGAGGTCCGTCCTTAACGCTTTGTATTTCACGAAATTTTTTCGCAAGTTGGCGCACATACTGATTATTTATACTAGTATATTCGGGGATACAATTCACTAGATTTTCTTGCAGCCGTACGATAGTCTCGCCCACATTCTCCGAAAAGAAAAAAATATTCAAATTTTTCTTCAACAGAACGTGCTCCTTCGATACGATTCATTATGAAAGTCGTAAGAAAATCTTCAGTAAAACTCGAACACTCACACACAATCTCAATCAAACTATCCTCTATAAAATGTCATAGAACAACACAGCATTCACTACTTCGTTTCAGTACTGATAGGAAGACTGCACCCTATTATATTCGTTTGTATGAAGACTGTATCCGACTAAAACTACAACAATATTAAAATTTGTGAGCACTGCAACGTATGACTCATTTGTGTGAGAAGTATAGAAGTTCCTAAGCAAAATAACATCCAAATATACAAATAGGAAAGGCAATTGTAGTTTTAGTTGCTTGCGTTAGCCTTATTTCTCTTGGTCTTAAGCCTGTCTCTGTAGAAAGGATAACTTGCCTGGCCGATCGCCCAACCAGAGGAAGAAAATAGGTAGGTTGTTGTCAACTCTGCTTCGACGGTGCGCCTAGAGGCAAATCTCAGAACGAACAAGTGACCCATTAAGATGTTTATGCAAAGGTTGAATCACGCCAATTTAACTAATTGTAAGGTAATTTGGGAGTGTGTATACGGGTTGTTTAATTTACAATCAGAAAAACTACGTAGTCCTACATGTCTAAAACCTGTAGTGATTACTACTTCTTTACACCCCGATAGTACTGATCTATCTTTCTGATGCCCATATTTTCCTACTTTTTAAATAACCAATTCCTAAAACCTTATTCTCATGACAATACAGTATAAAAGCAAAATGGGCATCTGTTTACAAAACTAGGGGCAAAATGCATAGAAACAAAGTATCAATCCAATAACTCATCATTTTCTCGCTTTGAAAAAGTATTTACGATCAGTGGCGTATTTATGATTTTGTTTCGAGGGAAGGTATTTGCTAACTTAATTCCTGGAAATGTAAAAATTCTGCAAGACATTTCATTTACTTTAATATAGTAGATAAAATTTCGAGGGGCTGAAGCCCAGAAGACCCGTTAAATACGCCAATGTTTACGATACTTTCATTCTGCCTAAATATAAATTTAAAAAAAATCGTGGAAGAGCCTCATTCACAAGTAATAAATATCAAAAAGTCATCAAAGACTTTCAATCCGAATATTGATTTCACCGCCATTTTAGATTTCGGCAAACTAGCAAATTCAGAACTTATAGCAATGCTGCTTTTGACGAACCCGTTCAAACTACTCGACCATCTTTGCCATTTGAAATATTCAAGTTTACCCCCGTTCCCCTATCCAAGGGCTCTGGGGTGGAACTTTTATAGCTCATGATATAAATCCCTTATTAAAATAGTGACGGACGTGTTTTTTGTTTTTCTTATATTCTCAGTTGTTTCGAAGATACACGGAGTGGCAGTAGGTTTTATGAACACGACCCACTTTGCAGATTGAAATTTTCAAGTTGACCCCATGTACCCCTATATGGTAGTGTCTGGGATGGCCTTTTGTAGCTAAAAATTCAAGCCTCTTAAAATAATGACGGACGTGTATTTTCATTTTCTCATATTCGCAGTCGTTTTGAACATATTCGGTGGCAACGAACTTTATGAACATGAAATGTAAACAGCCGCAATTTTGGATGGGTTCAACACATTGACTTGAAACTTTCGGCAAAATATTTCTCTTCTCGAACCCTTTCCAACAATGTATTACTCAACCCCTTTGCCATTTGAAGTTTTCAAGTTGGCCCAACTTACCCCTATATGGGGGTGTCCGGAGTGGACCGGCTCAAAATTCAAGCCCCTTAAAATAATGATGGATGTGGTTTTGTGTTTTCTCATATCCGCAATCGTTTCGAAGATACACAGGGTGGCAACATATTTTATGGACACCTTGTATCCTCCTGACTCCCAGAGGAAATCGAGTACATGGAGCAGGAGCAATCTTAACTGCTGGCAATTATACAGCATAAGGAGCTTCTGCTATTGTTTGTCTGCCAAAGCAAAATTTGAAGTGTAGAAATTACCCTGCAAAAGGTTTCAACTCAGCAAAGCTCGAGATATCCGCAGAAACGAACGGGCAAATGTCGTTGTTTTTTGTAGAACCGGCTCTACGCGGTGTGCCAGGAGGGTATACATACAAAACGTGTGATTCGGTGGTCACAGTACTAGTCCCTGAGCACTGTCAAAAGTTTTATTCTACCTATTTATTTGTTTTAGCTATTACAGATATTTACAGTCCTCAGTCTACAATTTACTGAGTTTAGGCCTTTTGTGCATTACGTTCTAATGCAAACTAAAGGTGTTTAGGCCAGACGTAGACTTTGAACCATGACCAGCTTGCTGCTTAAACCTCATGTCTGTTCCCCCAGTACACTGTGTCGCCTCCAAGAAAGCTATAACAGTACCACGCCATTGTTTGTGGCTGCTGCTTAGTGATCATTAACCCTTTGCGTTCCAGGTGTCATCTTCCTATGTGCGTGCTGTAAAACCGGTTTCGCTTACTGTAAAAGACTGTCTAGATCGTTATATACGGCATAGTTACTCTGCGCGGGTAAGGAGAGCATTCATATTACTGATAAAAACAATTATTTGCATTGTGGAACATTTGGACTGAAAAAAGGGGAATTCTGATGCTCTGAAGGATTTTATGTTGCTTCAGGTTGATAAGAGTGACCAGAGATCAAAGAGAAAGATTTTTTTCGATCTCAAAATAGATCTCGAAGTTGCTAATTATGTATCATCAAAGAAAAACATGTGTGTGGCAATTGAATGCTCCCTTAGCTTTGACATCCAATTAGACAACACATTTTTTTTTGTATTTTCTCTCAGTAAGGTCCTGTCAGCTAAGGAGAAATAGTAGAACTAAGTCTTGCCTTACCTCCACTAACAAATTTCAGCAACTCCAGGATCAATATGACTCTTAATAAGCGATACGTTTTGATGGCAACCACATTTATGTCACTGGTATACAAGGTGTTAAAGATTTACAAAATTAAGAAAAGTGATTGCGTGGAATGTTAGGTGGCAAATTTGTAAATTATTTATAAGCATTAACCACTAGGTATTATACAGTGATTGCGAAAGAACTTTTCATATCCCAAGTCTTCTTCAGTTTGTTCTAATAAAATTGTCTCATTCTTATACCTGTTTTCTAACATTAAGCTATCTACACTCTCCCTTTGTTAAAAGAGCTGTTTAGGTTCTTCCTACAGCTGCAAATCCATTGTCAACTTAAATCGTGTAAGTACATAATTGTGCTGTCACCTGTGTACAGTAAATTACGATTTTAAAAAATTCATAATCATTAGCCCATATTTATTAACTCTTGGTTTAATCTTTTCCAGAAAATCTATGCAAACTTCAAACAACATCTCTTAAAGTGGAAGAAACCGGCAGCAGAAGGTATAGGACGAGTAATATGCAGAGCTTGGATCAGAGGAGATGTCATAATAAGAGAGGTTTGTTTGCTGTTCTTTCTCTTTTCATTAATTTCGTTTAATAACAATGTAAGGTAAAGAGAAGGCTTCTACTACAAAAGAGTAGTAAAAAATTAAATCTTTAAGTTTTACTTCCCACGTTTATGCCGGCTAGGCTAAAGGAGACGGTGATTATGAGAAATGAATGAAATGGTGGAATGAAGAAAGTGGGAGGAAACGGGAGAACCCCGAGAAAACCCACGCACACGGTGTTTGTCCACCACAAAGTTGGCGGGGGCAGGGTTTGAACCCGGAACTCCATGAACCAGAAGTGAACGCTCTACCACTGAGCCACCGCGGCCCCCTAGGAAAGTAAAGGAAATGCGTTTAAGAGAAAATCATTCGGTAGAAAAAAATTGAGAGTAAATTTGATATTGTGATTCAAATACTGTCCTGAAAAAAAAAGTTTGGATATGCATATCTGGAACTATATAATTAGAGAGCAGATGTTTAGCCATTATAAACCTGAAAAATAAGTAGGCAAATACGCACTTAAATTTTAAAAGCTAGGCAGTAAAATAGGCACTAAAATAACTCGAAATAAGGAAGATAAATACTGAATGCAATTTAAAATATATTCAAGTCATAGATAATGTTCAAAGAATATAGAAACATATCCGTTTGTTAATATATTCTATTACTGTATATAGAAAAATGACGTTTGGCATGTATTCCATGTACATTTGGAAAATACCTTCTATATATCACTTTATTACTAAACATAACAGTTCAAATTTTATTCACTTCATCAGTACACACAGCAGTCCAAAGCTTTACAGCACTGTATCAGTACACATAACAGCCTAAAGTTTTATGGCATCTTATCACTACAAATGACACTTATATTTCTCGGAAGAGGCAGAATCCTTCCCTGAAAAACAAAATTATATATTATTTTCCCAATAAAGTCTTATTTGAAGAAAATACATAGAATAGGCAATATTGTGCACTCTAGCAACTATTTAAGCACGGAGGGGAGAAATAGGCAAATAGCAAAAATGAAATTGCCTTAAATTGATACTATAATCCCCCATATAAGCTCTAAAACGTTGTTTTTTATGATATTTTTAATATTATAGAATAGGCATTTTGCCTAACATTCGATCTCTACTACTACTACTACTACTACTACTACTACTACTACTACTACTACTACTACTACTACTACTACTACTACTAATAATAATAATAATAATAATAATAATAATAAAATAACTACAATATATATTAGCATAAGTATATACATTCGGTTTTAAGATACCGTTTGCTTAGTTGTGAAACTTGTGAGCAGACAAATTCAAACTAAAATATGAGAAAACAACTCCAAAGTCATCTTCCCTTAATAGACAAGGTGAGAAACATAACCAGTCCAAGACACACCATTCAGCCTCATCCCAGCCTCGGGTATCAAACCAAAACCAAATACCTATTGTAAACATTTATAGGAATGTTTTTTTTTAAAACATAATCGAAATGAAATAACAACACATCAGTTCTCTGTCGCGTTTTATAACATGATACAATTAATTATTTGCAGAAGTGAAGGAACTAGTAATAACGTGCTTTTATGGAAGGAAAAATACCAATTAAGGATATTTTTAAGTAGAAACACCTGGAAAATCTTTCCATGTCAAATTTAAGGACGGAATAAAGAAATGTATTAAGAGTTCGAAATAGAATGTAGATATTCAGGACAAAATACAGAACAGGATAAAAAGAAAAATGAATCGATACAAAATTATATATATGATGTGTTAGGTCTTAATGAGAAGGGAACACTGACCTTAACCGAGACTCAAATTATTTGTATTTTTACAAATTGATTTAGGCCCTGCATTCTGGAACGTATAGGAACTCAGGAGGTACATTGGATGATTTCGTTCAGACATTAAATTAACTTGAAATTGATCGACATAAGGTGAAAAATAAGAAAAAAAACATGAAATTGAAGCAAGATTGAATTATTCAACGAACATAAAATTACATAAATTAGGAAAGCTTCGGAAATGTATAACATCGGAATTCGAATCATTGTATGGGCCAAGCGGTTCAAAATCATCGGATTCAGAAGAGAAATAAGTTGCTTCGCAACACAATAACCACACCCACCAAGGCGAAAATGCTATCACACATGTTTCAAGAACAACAAAGCAGGGATGAAATAGAAAAATAAAGTACTGGAATGAAATGAAGTGATCAAGAACCGGACAAAATGACGCGAATAATGAAAAAAGGTTCACAAACGAAAAAATAGAAGCTATTGATGAAACACAAAAACAATACGAAGTAACTAGTGTTTAAATAACACAACAAAATAGATAAACTAATTCTTATCCTGAACAAAATGGAAGATATTTTCTACAGAGAAAATAGTTCCAGTAATTTTATAAAAAATAATAGACAGAATAGTTGTAATTCTCCAAATGGATATTGAAGAAAATTTATGTAGAAACATGTAAGCTAGGAGAAGAAGAAATTTTGCAAACAGAGGTCGAAGTAATTTCACACAAAACGTTCGTATGTGCTGCGTTTGTATCCAACTTATCAAATTTCTGTATTCGCCTACCCGAATTATGTGCCACAAGGAAAAGCATTTGTTTCACAGATGATAGCAGTGCAACAGAATTTTCCATACTAGTTGGTACTCGCAAACTCAAATATTCAGGATTCGGCCTCCAATGTGACCAATACACAAAATATGAGCAAAATGCAGTCATGCATAAATAAGGAGCATAAAGTGTTTTAATTGTAGATGCTGTGGCACCAAAATATATAGTAAAGAATATATGTTCCAGCCAGATATAAGTTTATTATTTCGTTAGAATTAAAACAATCGAATAAAAGAAATGTATTGGAGCCAAACCAAGAATTGTCAGAAACATTAGGAATTTTGGTTCCTTATATTTTGTATCGGAAGACTCTAGAGCTTTGTAAATAATAAATCAGTTACCACATAAACTAGAGTATAGTGAAAATTTAGTAGTGTAAAACATTAAGATGGTAGATTCAACACATGGTTGTTGTTACTTCATTAGAAAATGATCAGTACATAAATCCGGAATTATTGAAAGAAGGACAATGTTTTTTTTTTTCTTTTTAAATAGGTGAAAAACAAATATAAAATATAAACGGGAAATAGTAAATTTGTGCTTTGAATTTGCCGATATTTTACTTTTCAATCCGAACCAGCTGAGACGTGCGAGAGGATATTGTAAGGATCCTCGCATTACAACGTGAGCACATGTTATACAAAACGAGGAAGACACGAAGAACAGCACGATGGAAACCGAAAATGAACGAGCTACCTGAAGAGAGCCTATAAAAGTGGAGCCAAAAAAGATTGAGGCATCAGTTAACCACTGATCGCTAACCCATAACAGCTCTGGAGGTCGCATTGGACGAAGGAGCTCTACCCTGCCTAAAACCCCTGGAGGCTGCTTTGAGCGAAGGGAATTCCTCAGCACAAACCGTGCCTCATGAGGCTGCCATGAGCCGAAGAGGTTACTAAAGGACTATAACCTGGACTTGCCGCAAATCACCCCGAAGGCTGCATTGAGCAAAGGTGTTCCCGGGAGGTGAAACCCATCCTTCTTTCACCTCTCTGGTCTTGAGGAAGATTTAAGATATTAAACTCTGTAGACACAAAGACTATTCTGTAACATTTTTGTAAAGTAAAATAGGTGAAGGGCTAAAATCACGGACTGTTATTGTCTCTATCCACACAAATTATTGTAATATCAATACAAGGTGGAATTAAAGTCTGCTTCCTACTTCGTACTACCTAGAAAGCAATATCAAATTCTGAAAGCCTTCCAAGTAGAAATACGTGAATATATGAATACAATGATATAAGAGGTAGTAGAACTGTCATGTTCCCCATTGAATTCGCTGGTGTTATTTAAAAAAGTTATACAGGAAATCAGAGAAGATACCGGATATGAGATTTCTAAACACCAAAGTAGTTCATGGTGTTTCTTGCATTGCCTCCAATGCATGGCATGATTTCAACTATAGTCGGTAACATATGTTACGTAAAATTAGATGTATCGTAGATATACTTTAATATAGCAATCAATATGTTCTATACAATTCCGTCTCAACTACATTTAATTCAAACTTGAACTTCTGAAACGCTCAAACTGACTGTTGCTGAAATTATAATTACCGGAAGTAGAACCTAAGGCCACCAATGGAGAAATGTCCTATGTTATCACTTAACCTAACGATATCATGACTTCCATAATATTTTTTATTGAAAGTTCAACCGTCTTATTTAAGTGACAGTATATGCACACACTGAATGCTATTTACTATTATATTTTTTTTTTCAAAATAGAATACATTTACATCTATTTTTTCATTTTCCACTAGATTCGAATATTAGCATCTCAGGACATGCTTTGTGTCTCCAGTACAGGCTAACAGAAGTTTCTTACGTATGTGAAATTATAGTATTGCCAATCGATTGCAGGTAAATTTAAAACCTCTTATTAAAGTCCTAAATCATAATTGTTTCTTTTATTAGACTAATATTGGTGAGAAGATCTCTTATGAACTTGGTCAACAGACAACTTCTCCTCCGTGCTCGATTGCAAGTAGTGTTGAGAGCTCATACTTTAAAAATACACCTATAGCTGCGAGATAGACCTATTCCAATATCTACATCTACATCTACAAATTGAAACAATATTGTATGTTGAAATATGTAATAGATTCTCTCGTTTCATACAAATACTTTAAAACCTGCTGTTTAATCAAGCAGGATTTCTTTTTATGCAGAAAGGTTAATATGTACTAACAATACACAAGATTTCTGGTTCAATTCCTGATGGACCATACAGATTTGGAAAGAAGTTAGCAAAACCTCATGTCATATTACGATAGTGGATTCGATATATTTTCGGAGTTCTGTGAATTAATTATGATTCCCAATTGGG